>NC_045430.1:177827924-178470424 GCF_902635505.1 Sarcophilus harrisii | reverse complement strand
TCTTTCTCTCTCTCTCTCTCTCTCTGTCTCTCTCTCTCTGTCTCTCTCTCTCTGTCTCTCTCTGTGTGTGTGTGTGTGTGTGTGTGTGTGTGTGTGTGTGTGTCTGTCTCTGTCTCTATCTTTTTTCCCCTGAGGCAATTAGGATTAATTGACTTGCCCAGGGTCACACAGCTAGGAAGTGTTATGTGTCTGAGACCAAATTTGAATGCAGGTCTTCTGACTTCAGGCCTGGTGCTCTGTCCACTGCACCAACTAGCTGCTCCCGTCCTCTTTTAATGAGCCTTTCAAACCTCAACTATACTGGTCTTTGAATAACAGCTACACAGTCTACTGTCTATACATATCTGTTCAAAATCTCTTAGCATCCATGAGATCACAACTTCTATGTAGGCTTCAAGAAAACAGAGTCACCTACATGGCACAAAAGATAAAATATTGATAATAAGACCTAATATACTTATTGCTTAATGTAATTAATTGATAAAAATAATGAATTGATACAATAAGTAGAAAATACTCAAAATTTATAAAATAGAACTACAGACAGAAACAGACAAAAAAGAGTGTAAAGCATTCAAACACACACAAATACTAAGAGATTTAACTTGGATTCCCATATTTCAAGTATAATCAAAGAAAATAAATAAACCAAAAAGAGAACTTACCCATTAAAATTTTTCTTGCCATAGATAGACCCAATAAGGGCCCCAAAGAGCAGTATCCACCTCATGTCCAGGAGGATGGGTCATGAAGTGCCCAAGTCAGGCTGTATTTATAAGGAGTCAGAGGTAGACTCAGACTCCCAACAATGCAAATACAATTCCCACCCCTGTGCAGCCCTTACAATAACAGTCTGGTCTTGTTCCTATCTGTATCCATGTGCCTTCCATTCCTTTGGGATGATAAAGGTCAAGGTACTTGATTGACAAGTCAAGGTGAGCCTGATCCTCAGGCTCAGAAAGGTTGACCTAGGGAGACCTGGGCATGTAGATAGGGTGCTTAGTTCCCTGAGGGTCTTTTCTTTACCTGGGTTTAGAGTGATCAGGACAAGAATAAGAATCCTACTAATAACAGCAATGATAGCCAGCCTTTATATGGCACCTTAAGGTGCCATATTTACAAATATCTCACTCTATCCTCACAATAGCTAAAAGGAAGATGCGATTGTTAGTTAGTCATTTCAGTCATGAACAACTCTTTGTGATCCTATTAGGACAATTCTTAGCAGGGACACTGGAGTGGTTTGTGATTTCCTTCTCTATTTCAATATGTATATTGAATGTTATTATTATTATTGCTTTTTTTTTCAATTGTCCAACTCTCCATGACGCCAGTTTGGGTTTTCTTGGCAGAGAGGGGTTTGCCATTTCTTCCTTGAGCTTATTTTACAGATGAGGAAACTGAGGTCAAAAGCACTAAGCAACTTGGTAGGGTAACATAGCTACTGAATGTAATTGTGCGAATCCAAGGAAATATGTAAAACTTTTAGCACAGTGCCAGGGTGTTGGGACCACACAATACAAATGGGCTTGTGGTAGTTGAAAATAAGGAGACAGAGTTGCTGATAACTGAACATAATTGTTTATTAAGAGAATTGCATATATATCTTAAAACCCCTGTTATTATATACGGCTTTGATCTGAGAACAATCCTGCTTTGTTTTCTATGATCTAACTCTCTGAAGCATATTGTCAGTTTCTAGAGACTTAATCTCATGTAAAGTTCACAATGCCCCAGTAATTGCACCAGGACCTTATGTTTTCTCTTGATTTCAAGCTTAAAATGCACCCTTGATTAATCTTAGCAGAAGGGGAATAACCCATTACCAAAGAGACCAAAGTCTCTAGTTTCCCGGGAGTTCTCTACACCAAAGCACAAAGCAATTCTCCATCAGTGCATATTTCCTACTTTCCCATTAAGCCTCTGCTCTAAGATGTCACCCAATATTTTTATGTGAAGGTATAATCTAGAATAGTACAATATTTCATAATTGAGCCACACTATTTCTAATCCATTTTTCTGGGCCCCTCACTTCCAGGAGTCATTGGGGTTTCGTCCCATAGATATATATTGAGGATACAAATGAACTTAAGAGACTTTTTGAAGAGAATAAGTTATTTCCCAATCTCAATCCAATCCTTTCAGGGATAGGGAGAGATTGCTTTTAGTTGAGTTAAAATTCTAGTCACCCCCAGGCATGCAACTTCTAAATCACAAACATAATACTTTTGTGAAATTTCTAGTTATTACCTTTAATCCACCATTTTTCCTTTTATCCTGACCTGTCCCTATCCTATCTAAGGGGCTTTCCTCAGCAGGCTGGAAAGGCTTTGGAGGGGGAAATATTATTCTTATTATAACAGAAATTAAAAAAGAGATTTTTATTATGAGTCTGCAATTCAGTAGGGCGGGGGAGGAATAATGTGTACTCATATAACTATATGTAAAAAAAATTCTAAATAAGTAAAAAATAATTTTAAGGAATTTGATGGCCAAAAAATACTAACAAGTTGAGGAATCAGAAAAGATCAGGTCCCTTCCAAGCACTGACCTACTTTGAGAAATTATTTATTAGGCCCCTAGAATGCCAACTGGATCATCTTGTCCCTTATGGAATTTCTTTCACCAACATGATTATCTTATATCTATCTTGAACTCAGGACATCAAACTATAAATGTCAATCCCTGAACTTATTTTGTATAAATATTTCTTAATGACTAGCTGCCTTTCTGAGGCAAGCAATTAGCATAGCTATCATACCTTGTTTTGAATACTTTCTTATAAAAGGTCCCAATTTTCCCTTTGTAAGTAATAAAGTTCTGTCCCTTGACTTGAACACAGTTTAAGGACAGTTTGAATCTATGAATTTATTTTAAGTTATGTTGCACTTTCATGACTTGTTATACCTCATCATTTTTGTCTGCTTCATATCTAATTTATAAGTACTTTTATTTAAATCTTATATTTCCTTTTATTATTTTTATTGAAGTGTAAATCTGATTATTTCTCTCTCTACCTATTCAAGAATCTCCAGTGGCTCCTTATTACCCCTAGGACCAAATATAAATCCTTTATTTTATTATTTAAATCTCTTTTCAATTCTCGTTCTGGCTACCACAATGACTAACCATGACCTCATTTGATGCATGAAGTATTTCCAGTATCCCAACAGATGGTTGATGGGTATGTGTGTATATGTGCATATACAGTTTCACAGTATATATACTCTCTATATAGAGATATGGGATATATGGGTATGTATATGAGTAGACAAACAGATAGATGATAGACAGACAGAGATAGAAATAGAAATAGGTAGATAGATAGTATGTGAGGGAAGTTATTTTGTTTAACCAGCAAACTAAGCATATCAGTTATAAGGACTTTGTTTTTCTTTCTTTTGTGCCATAGTTGTGCCATAGTTCCTTTTATTGTCCTGCCTCAGTTTCCCTAATTGTTCTGCCTCAGTTCTGCCTCCATTCCTTGAATTGTTCTGTCTCAATACCCCTGGTTGTAACTGCCCCCCACCCCCGACCATTAGGACTGATATAATTTTGGGTTGGCTACTCTAAGGTTATAAATTGTAAATGGATAATATTCATATAAGGGGATATCAGACTTCCTGAATCCTAAGTTCTCCTAAGTTATCAAGAACTTATGATCCTCACCCCACACACACACTGTCTGAATCAGACTGATAGTCTGTCCTTGGAAATTCCTGCTGTGTACCAGTGTTCAAACTGCACCCCTTTCTCCATGATCTATGGAAACATATACTTCATTGGAAATTCACATTCCTTCCTGATGCTAAGGCACTGCTGCTGAATGCTTTGAGACATCAGCCCTGGGACCAAAATCTCTCCCCCTCAGAAACCCAAATAAAATATTAAAAACACTCTAATCTCTATCTGGCCTTGGTTTCTCCAGCATTACATTTGGAGGCCCCAGCAAGAAATGAGAGCAAGACTAGAGAGTAGAGACTCTCAGGTCTCCACCTTGGGTCTTGCGGCAGCTGAGATCTGGGCTCTTTAGCCCTCTAGTTTGCTCCAGAGTCTCTGGGAAGAGAGCACTTTTCAGCTGCAGCAAAGCTTGCAGTGAACGCCTCCAGTTCGACCAAAGGAGAGTAAGTCTGGGTGTCTTAGAACAAAATCCGCTCTGTTTGCCTGTTCTGTCAGTCTGTGCTGGCTTCTAGACACTCAGAAAAAAGAAGCCAATGGGTGTTAATTTCTGAGCGCAGTGCCCACTGGGCGTGGTGTGGTGCTACTTGAGTGTCCCCCAGACACAAATCTGGGCTAGATATTATTCAGACAGCTAACCTGCTTGGGCACTTGGGCACCATCTGGTTCTGTATGCCCATGGCATAACTCTGAGGTTCTGAGTGTCTTCTGGCACTATCTGGTTGTGTTCAATGTCTTATTAAATGCTGTAATTGTGCAGTCTATGTCTGTGTGATTAATGTTCTATGTGAATGATCCACTTGTTTTGTTGATCAAAGAGCCCTTTTAAAGTTTTAAGAACAATGGTTAAGAGTTTGTTTAGCATAAAAAATTGTGATTTCTTAACCTGTTGCACTAATTTGTAATTAAAAGGAACAGAAAAGCTTGGCTGCTTTGAAAACTCTGGCAGAAAAAGCAGCCTGCTAGTTAGAAAGAGGAGGGAAAGAGCCATAAAATTCAAGTTCTGCTTGGGACAAGATAAGAGAGACAAAAAAACAAAAAACAAAAAACAAAAAAAACAAAACACCTTCAGCGGGAGACTTGCCTGAAAGAGGTCACATTCCTCTAATTATATAAAGTATATTATCTTCTGAAACATATTGGGTATTTATAAACATTATAAGATATTCTTTAAATTTTGTCATTTCTGCTGGACATGGGTGGATTTTATGGAGTTATTTAGTTATTCACTGAATCTTAAAAGTTTTGAAGGGAAAAGAAAGGAGAATGAAGGTGATTTAAGACAGATTAAGCAATTGAAGGTTTGAATGATTTCAGGAAGTAAGAAAGAGAAGGAGAGAGACAGGATTAGTAAGAAAAGTGGAGAGAGCATTTAAAAGGAAAAATTATCATGTACAGAGGGAAAGAGAAGAGTTAGGTCTCAGAGTATAGAGTGGTTAGGCAGAAATGGCATGTGGAATGGGGGAAGAGTGCTCATGGAAAGAGCCTTGTCAAGGTGATAATCTATTTCCCCTTCCCCCCACTAAGTGCACTTTAAGTTGCAGCTGCTTGTCTCTTACTGCAGAAAGCAAATTACTAAAGAGACAGCCTACTTTTGCTAAAGTAAGTTAATGGACTGAATTTTTTTTATTTTTTTGGTGGCTAATAATTTCCTTCTTTAAGGAATATGGTCATAAATGTGATCTATAATTTGATAGGGTTATTTCTAAAAGTTTAATATTTTAAGAACCTTTCATATTACTTTAGGTGGAATTAGAATATTCTATATAAGTTTTAATTGATTGTATTGAGTCATCCTGAGGTTATCCCCATTTTTTAAAGGGCCTCTAAAAATAATAGTTTTTCCATTGTCCTTTTGAAAATGTTTTTGTTTTGGACAATATGCAACTTGGGATTTTTCTATGTATCAGATATTAAAAAGCAAAATGGTTTGTATAATGTTCAACTTATAAAACATCTACTTGGGTATGTAAGATAATTGTGTGAACTTACTGGGACAAATTTCTTACTGTTATCAATATAAGGTCATGGTAAAGACCTGTTTGGGATTTATCTGAAGCTTTGCTTAATGGGATTAGTTAATGAATTTCTTGGGCTTGTAGATAATATTATTTGGGAGATCAAAAGCTCCACCTTTTGAAAGTTTGTGCAATTACCTGGAATAAAACTTAGTTAAGGCTATTTCATCCTGTATGTGCTGAAGGATCAGTTTTGACTGCTTATATTATGTTATAATCATGTCCCTGCATTTTTTCCTACTGTGATTGATCAGAACAATAGTCAATAAGAAATATTCACGCAATTCAATTACATCATACCTTACTCTTTCCAGTCTGATGATATGTAATCGTTGTATCCTAAATACTTGGTCATTTATGTGTAACTGGATATTTGTGTCTGTGGATATTTAGCTTTTTAAAAGTTTCTAAATACTGAGAGGACAATTAGCAAAGTTGTCTATGAGACCTAACTGCTGTTTTATTTATTTGAACTAGAGCCGTTTGCCTATCCTGTGAGGCAAGCTTGTTTCTTCTCACATAGAAGCTGATGGCAAGTGTGACTGGCCCCTCCACATTTTGTAGCAGTCTATTCTATCCTTTATTTATTAGATTGGGTTTTTTCCTAGATTTTAGTCAAATTACAGCTATATTGACCTGCTTCTGGGACCTGGATCAGCCCATTGGAGGCTTTGATCCTTGTCAGCATGCCATCCCCCTGCCTGGACTGAGAGTCAGCCCTTCCTTTACTGTTCTCAGCAGGAAGCAGGTTTGAATGAAAGACTTCTCTCCCTGCCCCTAATGAACTTTGATGAGGGAAATGGGAGTGGATGATGAATTCTTGTTAAATTCTAACTATATTATTGTGTATTTAAGATTTGGGATGGAAATTATTAAGATTGGGTAACTGTTGCTGTTAAGAATGTTTCCTTCAGAACATGTAATTGTTTGAGGGATCTCTAGGATTGTAGCAGTCTGAAATGCATAGGAACTTTAATTCATTCTCT
This sequence comes from Sarcophilus harrisii, assembly GCF_902635505.1. Taxonomy (NCBI): domain Eukaryota; kingdom Metazoa; phylum Chordata; class Mammalia; order Dasyuromorphia; family Dasyuridae; genus Sarcophilus; species Sarcophilus harrisii. Next base: position 178,463,742 of record NC_045430.1, on the reverse strand, counting down.
GGATTTATATGTGGGGTGGTTATTTGACTATATACTTTTCTTTGAATGATTCCTTTCAGTGAAAAATATGGAGGGGAAGAGATAAGGAATTAGGGAAACTGGTGGATCTTAGAAATCCAAATAAAATATTAAAAACTCTCTAATCTCTATCTTGCCTCAGTTTTTCCAGCATTACAAAGGAAGGAAGAGGGAGAGAAGGTAGATTTTGGTTAATTGAAAAAATTAAAATAAACTGTCTTGAGAAACCACCATCCCCAATATTTTTTATGACTTTTCCCCTTTCTAATATTCTTATGCATTACTCCCTTCAGAGCACTGTACTATCCAGCTCTCCTTTTCCTGACATACAAAACCCTTTTCCTGACAGTCCCTCACACCTGGACTTCATTTCCTACTTTATACTTCCTCCCTCCTCTTGGAATCCCAGGTTCCCTGCAAAATGAAACTCAAACACGACTTTCTTTCTACATGTGCCCTTTCCCAAAGCCACCTTGTGTTTATTTTACATTTATTTTGCATGTGTGATTCATAAACTTATATGTCCACATCTTCTTCCATTAGAGTGTAAACTTCTTGAGAAAAGGTCTGTTTCTGCACAAACAATGCTTAGCACTGCTTCTGGCACATAATAATCACCCTTTGACAATATGTGTTTTTCCCCCAATCAAAAAGGCAAGTTAAGGGAAAGGATTGTTTTTTTGTCTCTATATCCCCAGTGCCTGACACAGAGCAGAATTTAATAAATTCTTGTTGAATAAATGAATAACAAAATGAATTCTTATATCATACCACAGAAGAAGGAAGTAAATGGTCACATAAGATATTAGGTTTTGAGGAGGAAATGATGGCACCAAAATCTGGATTTAAAATGAGACTTTAATCGCGGGGACTTGTTTCCTCATCTTAGCGTTTCAGAGAGCTAGTAGGGATGGTTTTGGACGTATTCCATGATCATCTTCAGACCCAACCACATCTCCTCCGCAGTGGGAAGAATCTGGCTGGTTGGCAGGAGGAAGCCACAGTGACCAGAATATTTGATGCTATAGTCACAGGACCAGTCGCTGCTTCCTCCGCTGGCCTGGTATGAAAGACAAAAGAGAAAAATAGCTATCTGGCATACCCTCTCTAAGAGCTATTATTGTTTTCTTGTCATGTATAGCTTCTCTCTTCTATTCTCTGATTATTCTCAGATGGCTTTTCTCATAACAGCACTGCTTACTAACTTTTATACTTCTCTGACACTGAACAAGGTAGTCTCCAAAAAGAAATTGTTGCTAGAACCACCTAAAATTAACCCCACACACAAAATACAAATTATAAAGTTGTTAGTCCAATCACAACTCTGTCGTAGGACAGAATAGAAAGAAGACACTCTAATGCTATATGGAACAATCAGAAAATCTGAGAAGAGTTAAATGGAATGATAGTCAGTGAAGGGAGCAGAACCAGGAGAATACTGTACACAGTAACAACAATGTTATAATAATGAAATGTGGAAGACTTAGCTACTCTTATCAATCCAAGACAATCATAAAAGACTTAACATTGAAAAATGCTATTTACATCCAGAGAAAGAACTGTTGAACTCTGGGTGCAAACTGAAGTATACTTTGTTCACTTTGTTTTTCTTGCTTTTTTCTTTTGGCAACATGAATATGGAAATATGTTTTATATTACTTCACACATATAATTGATACATATTGCTTGCCTTATCAATAGGTGAAAGGGTGACTAGAGGAAGAGAGAGAATGTGGAGCTCAAAATTTTAAAAAAGTGAATGTTAAAGTAAATAATATATGGTGAGAAAAAAGAAGGAAAGAAGGGGAAAAGAATGAAAAAGGAAGGAAAGAGAGGGGAAGAAAAGAAGAAAGGGGATGGAGGAAGGAAGGGAAAGAAGAGAGGAAAAAATAAAAGAAAGAACAATAAAAGGAAGGAAGGAAGGGAGAAAGAAAGAGAAAGAAAGGAAAGGAAGGAGCTGGAGAGAAGGCGGGAGGAGGAAGAAAGGAAGGAAGGAAGATAGGAAAGAAGGAAGAGAGAGAGACAGAGAAAGGGAGGGAGGGAGGAAACAAGGGAGGGAGTAAAAAAGGAAGGAAGTAAAGAAGGAAGGAAGGAAGAGAGAAAAGGAAGAAAAAAAAGAAATAAAAGAAGAGAAGAAGGAAGAAAGGGAGGAAAAAAAGCAAGAAGAAACAGAGGGATAAAAGAAGGAAGAAAAAAGATGAGATAAGCCCTAAAGTTCTTTCCAACTTAAAAACCTCATCATTCTAAAAATTTGACAATATAAGACAGATAAACATAGGGACATCTACTATCACTTGGAGTACAAATAGAACAAATAATGGCTTACATATCTAAAGGTTTTTTCTGTCAAAAAGACCAATGAGGTATGTGGGACAAATATTATCCCATTTTACAGATAAAGAAACTGAGGTTCAGAGAAGTATTAACTCACCCAGTGTCAAATATCTGATAAGCAACAGAGTTAAGCTTGAAGTGAGATCCCTCACCTCCCCATTCAGCACACTGTGTTGAAGTGAGATATTTGTAAAGCATTTAACACTTAGTAGACACTTAATAAATGCTTGTCCTCTTCCCCCATCTACTATCCCACTCAACTTGTAAGGGCTTCCTTAAGATCTCTGTTTATCTTTATTTTCTGTGTTTATGAGAGGGTATCAATTATTCCAGACTTAGCCTTCTTCTGAATCGCTCTTCCCCTTGTCTCCTTCCTTTCTCACTCCTTGTCTCTACCTCCCCAAAAGTCACCTTGATCATTTGTGGAGTAGGGGTAGTTGAAGGTCAGAAGATAGGCCAGGATCCTGTGCCCTTGAAGCACCCTCAAAGGAACAGGAACACGCAGAAGGGATCATCAAGGACAGTTATCTATGCCAACATGACAATGTCATTCCTGCTCTGGCCTTCCAAAGACCTCAAGTCATTAGAACACAGACCTACAGCCTGAGACTGGGGCTACAGACATGTCAAACACAGGGACAGTTTCCCACACAACCAGATATTCCAGAGGAGCACTACTCTACCAGAGAGCTCACCTGACTCTTTTCCTCCTCCTAGCAATGTTAACTATATAGAATAACCTCCGTTTAGAAACATTGGGCAATGTGTGCTTTTTTTTCTTTTTAGAAATCTTTTATATTTTTTATTTATTAAACTAATACAAAATTAAAATAAACTAAAAATAAAGAAAAGTAAATTGGTTATGAGTTGTGTGATTAGTTCTTCAAAATAAGTTATTAATTGTGTGACCTAGGTAAGAACCTTTTTATCTTTTCCTCTGCACACTTTTAATGAGAATATCCTTGATCAAATTCTAGTGGCAGTCAGAGAGTTGTGGGAATCCCCTTTTGGTCGGTGCAGGTCCTTTGTGAAGAATTCACAAACCTGAAATATTAATGGCAAAAATGAAGTTTTATTGGCATTGCAGAGGTCAGCTTTGCTAGGAGACTGACTTCCTCAGTGGCAGAAGAATAGCAAAAGGGTTTTCGCTGAGAAGAGAATGTTTTCACAGTGGGCAGGGTCCTGGCAACTAAGCTGAAGAGGCAAAGCATACTACTTTGGACATTCTGCAAAGAAATGAGTGAACAGAAACCTACTTTATGAGCAGAGCTTGGTGGTTTGAATTGATAATCAGACCAGGATTTCTCAATTGAATGAAAATTGGAATTTCCTGAATGAGGAGGTGATATACAAATTTTCTAATTTCCAAATCAAATTTTGGTAGAGTTCCATCTAGAGGAGGTCTCCCTAAGTATTCCTCCTGGTACTACCTGCAAAATAAATGAGAATTGTCCTTGAATAAAAGGTAACAAACTACTTAATCATGCTTTTGTGGTGCTAAAATTTCTTGCTGTTCAGTCATGTCTGACTTTTTGTGGCTCCATTTGGGATTGTCTTGGAATGTTTCCTGAAATGGTTTCACTTTTTTTTCTCCAATTCATTCTACAAATGAGGAAACTGATCAAACAGGACTTGCCCAGGTAACCCAGCTAATAAGTGTCTAGGGCAGGATTTGAACTCAAACTTCCTGATTCTAGCCCAGCATTCTACCCACTGAGTCAATTAGCTGTCCCAGGCTGAAATGGAGAAATACTAAAAATCTTTTCTGGAAGAAAAAAAAAGGAAAATCCTAATTTCAAGCTCTCTTTCAACTCTGTAATTTAGTGGTTTGAGTAGGATACTCATTAAATTAGAAATTGTGTTTGAGATGGATGGATTTTCATTTGATCCTTTAAATTTCTTCCAAGTCATCTATCAGCCTCTCCAAAAGGCATAATAGAGGGGAAAACATAGATCAAAAGCAACCAAACGCTTTGTAATTGTAACATTCCTTCCCTGTTTAGAGTTCCATTCAAGCACAAAATGCATAATCCTTAAAATATTTTGTCATATTGTTGCTTTTAAATCACTTATAGCAGTACTTAGAGTTATGGGCCAGAACTTGAAAGAAGGTACTAAGTCAGTGGAATTGATAGAGACAATGCTTATGTACTTAGTTCACAAATTAGAGTTCACACCTTTAAGAGAGCATATATAAGGAGGAGCCCACTAAAGAACAAGCCCACTAGAGACTAGATAAAGAGACCACATCTACAGATTGGGGCCCAATGGAAGCCTCGGTTGCATTTTGGACGTGGAGTTTGGGGTTTCTCTCACCCTGTCTTCTCACTCTATCTCCATATCTGCACTGGGCTCTCAGATGTCCAGTCTTTCCACACTGAAAACATCAACGAATTTCTGTAGAAGTCCCTTGCCAAGAGGGACCCTGTCTTCCCATGTTCATCATAGTCTGGGTATAATAAGCATTTGTGCCCACTGTGGCACAGCATCTTATGATCTCCTAAAGGAGCATCTTTGTGTAGTCCCTATACAATTCTTTTGCAAACCTCATTGGTATTTTCCTTAGCCAGATGTCTGGTCATTATTTCTGTAGTTGAATTTTCTCCAGTGGTTCTTGTGACAGCTGTTTAAAAATGTCCCACAAAATCTGCAGAGGGTTCATTGGGACTTTGCTCTATTTTTGTTAAGCCTTTACCTTCATCTTTTTGTCCAGGGAGGGAGCTTTTGTTGCAGCAGTGGTGATTTGGTCATAAGCTGCTATGGGATAATTAATCTGTTCTGAATTCTCTCCATACTGACCTTCACCTGCTAGTTGGGCAAAAGTGATTTGTACATTAACTCCTGTTTGCCTATTGCATTGGGCTTGAATCCTACATAATTCATGATACTCTGAAAGCCACAACAAGTTTTGTCCAGGTTCTAAATATGTCCTTGCTATGGATTTCCAATCACTTGGGATTAAGATTTCATAAGCCATACTATCTAGTAACATCTTAACATAAGATGATGTAGCCCCATAAAGAGTGCAACCTTTTTTCAAATCCTTGATTTTTTCCAAATCAAAAGGAGTATATCTTCTCCTTTTTTGACCTGAAGAGTCAATCTCTTCGATCACAGGGTATACATTTATTTTTAAATCAGATATATCCTATCCTTCATTTTTTACCTTAACCAGTGCTTTTTCTAATCTTATCATAGGCTGATTCATAGGTGGTTCTGTTTGTGTTACTGCCTCTCCCCCTCCTCCTTCTCCCTTCAATCATGAAGGGTTAATTGAGAGAGGTAGGTCAGGGGATTGGGAATGATCTAATTTCTCCTGATGTGAATTCTTATCTGATTTTTCCTCCTTCTCACCTAGTTTAATTGACACCTCCCCTTACTACTCTTTCTTCTTTTTCCTTATTCTATACCTTATATAATTTCCTAAAGCCAGTTGTATTAAATTGTATGTAAAAAGTGTATTTTTGGAAATTGAGTTTGGATTGGAATTATAGTATTCACCTAGGTGCTCTACTACTAATTTCCACTAGTCTAGATCCAATTCTTTTTTCATAGAGAACAAAGGAGATGTGTACTATACAGTTTCTAAAAGTTCAGTGATCTGCTCCCAAATTATAATCATAACCCTAACAATGCTCTCTACACATTTTCCTTGAATTGGAAAAGAAGGATGTTTTCTAAACATCTGTCCCATTTTAACTGAAATACTATTTTAGCCCTTTAACAAAGTTTCCTTGTACTCACTCTAATTTCTGGGTCAAGGAGACTTTTCCACTGAAATCAGGATTGGAGGCTTTCCCACTGGAATCAGGATTGTGTCTGTCCTATGTTCGGGCACCAAAATATAATGTTCTATTCTCTAAAATATAATGTTCTCTGTGAGCAGGTTTCTTGGGGGGCTTCTGGAAGCAGCCTTAGTTTTGGTTCAGAGTAATAATCACCTCAAATTCAGCCTGGACTTAAAGTCCAGTCATTTACTGTCTCTTCCAAAATAGCCCGGTTAGCTTTCTTAGAGGCCTATCTCTCTCTTTGGTTCCAAGAGCTCTTGTTGCTAGTCCTTTAGCTCTGCCAGTTTCAGCCTCCAGCCAGCACAAAGGTGGAAGAATAGAATGAATCTGTCTTGCCTCCAAGAGTGGGTTCCTCCTCTAGGGGTTTCCTGCTCTAATGGGCTTGTCCTTCTGACTTGTGAATCTCCTGGAGTGCCTATCAATTCCAGTGACTTAGCACCTTGTAAGAATCATAACAACCAGATTTCCTTGCCTTTTCATCAGCAAGGCGGTTACCCTGGGCCTTCCTGATGTACAATAGCAATAGCTTTAGGTAGTGAGGTGTGGAAGGCACAACCCATGAAAATGCCCAAAATCAGACCAGCTGTTCTGGCTCTCACAGAGACCATGAAAAGCAAGAGAAAAGAAACGCAAACAAACACTGGTGTTTTTCTCTAAAATGAAGTTATCTCAAGAAGAAAATAGAGACAGAATTGAGTTCTTTATTATCACTATTGTACCCTTAAATGCTTTCTAACCACAATGCTGCTAAGGAAACACAAATGAAAACAAAAAGTAGATAAATCCATCAGTGTATGAAGGGACTAGGAAAAAAATTGGGATCAAGGAGAAACTTTAGCATTCTCAGACAAACTGTCTCTCCTCATATCCGGGCAGGTGGCTTATCATTCCCACAAATTCTGTTCTCATGACATCCCAATATCCGGAAGCTTTCTGGCCTCTTCCAGCCAATGAGAATACTAGAATGGGGGGTTTGTACCAGGTGAGAATGACATGAATTACTGCAAACTGAATGCAGATTGAGCAGGCCAGAATGCCTGGAAAAGTACAGCTTGGAAATAGCAAGCTATGCACAGACTAGGCAGGTGTAATTATATCACCAATGCTGGTGAGATAACCTAGGAAGTCACAAATTCCCCCTTTTAATTTGTTGTTGCTGTTGTTGTTGCAAACTTATCCAATGATTAATAACTGCTGTTTGCTTATGCAAGCTCACTATGACTTGACAGAGCCAGGGCATCAGGGATTAGAATGTAAATATGAACAATAGATGGCAAAGACGGGGTTAAATAGTGAGAACACAGATTGCCAAGGTGATAGTACTGGCTAGAATAATTTATGAATTTTATCAGCAATGCTTTTAGGGTCAGATTGATCTAAAGAAGCCCTATTCATATCCTGAATGATTTTTTCAAAGGTTGCCATATTTACACCTATTTTAGAAGTCTGGGACACACCAAACAAATGAGTTCTTAATTGATTCCAAGAATAGTTAGATGCATTAACTTTTACAGCAGTAACACACAAAGGAGGAAATCTATAATCACATCTCAATGTAAACTGTAGTTGTAAGTAATCTACACAATCTCCTAAAACTAACAAAGTATCTCTTATTTCAGTAATAAGTTGTAATAAGTTTTGGTGAATAGTTTCTTGTTTTTGGAAAGCAAGAGTAATATTGTGTTGCAAAGAGGTTACAAATTGAACTGTCTGTTCATTTTCACAAACAGCTTATACAGAAACAGCAAGGGAATTTGAGGCAATAAGAGATGCTAAAAAAAATACATGAAATACATTGCTTTTTTCTATTGTGCTGGAGATAACACAATGTTTCTTGGGCAGGACTCATACCATTGAGGAGCAACTACAGGCTATAGTGTTGTATATAGATATGAATTTGCTTTTCAGGCCACAAAGTTTGAGCTTTAGTATATATTCCATAAGACAAACATTGAAAAAGCATACAATCCATACAAGTTACATTCCATAATCCTTGTCCATTAACACTGGGATCACAGTGAAATTGTGAAGGACCAAGAACAGTTGTGTTGGGTTGATTAACATGTTGAGCTGCAGGAAGAATAACATCTAGAGAAAAGAAAGAAAAGAAAAGAAAGGAAATCTATTATTTATGTACATTTCCAGATGATAACAATGATATCTTTTCTATCTGGATTCTGGGACCTGCCCCCCCAGTGGAAACAAATAGGGAGGGAAGGCTGACACACCAGTATAATTAGAATGTAACATAATATTTTCACAAAGCAACTGTTTTACAATGGGAAGTATTAATATGTCCACAGCTCCAGTGATTTCCAGAACTGTCATCCCTCCTAAGGGAACAGGTGGATATTGCCAGGTCACCAATAAAAACCATGGGGGTGCATCCCACAATGCCCAACGGAGTTCTATGGATCCATGCTCTGATGACAGAAGAGCGAGGGGGCACAGCAAGATCTTCATGATGGCTTCTCAGGCACTGCTTTACTTTCCACAGGCCATATTGCTCTCCAGGTTACAGTTATCTTGTCTCCAGAATCTGTAATGAGAAGAACAGAATCCTTCTCCCATCTTTCCACTGTGGTTGCACCATGCCACAGCCCTGTGGTCAGGTCTTTCCACATGACTGTGAAGCTAACGGTGGGAGCTGTCATGACAGCTCATGTCATGTCATGACAGGGGTGATCATGACAACGGGTAGAATGCTGGGGTGCCTGCTGGGGTGGGTGGAGAAAAAAAATCTCTCTGCAGGAGAAATGTTGTTTGAGTCAAGAGTTAAAAAAGTTCAAAGTGGATAACACCTGTGCTGATCTTGATGCTGGGGAAGGTAATTGCACATGGCCATTGACTCCCCCTTTCTGTTTAAGGAGATAGGCTTTGATGTCTTGTGGCACATTCAATAGCAGCTTGACGCTGGGGGTTATGAGGAATACCTGTGAGGTGATGAATAAGAAAGGAAGCACAAAATGCTCGAAAAGCAGAAGAAGCATATGCAGGGTCATTGTCTGTTTTAAGAGAAGCTGGAAAGCCTAAGGATGAAATGCAAGGAGAAAATTATTTTTTACAGCTGACATGTTCTTTAAGGAATGAGCTGAGGCATATGTAAATAACGAATACATATCTATGGAAACATGGACATAATGAAGGCAACCAAATATTGAAACATAAGTAACATCAGTTTGCCAGAAATCATTAGGGAAACGACCACTAGGGTTAAAAGAGGGAGGGATAGTGGGTGAAGAAAACGGCAGGCAAGCAGGACAGCTTTTCACTATCTGTCTAGCTTGCTCTCTCTTAATATGAAACAGGCAGCAAAACGATTTTGCTGAGAGAGATAAAAGTGCATGTGCAAGCTGAGCTTCTTGAAGAGTACCTAAGAGAAGAGAGTCTGCAATAGCATTTGATTCAGCCATTGGGCTGGGTAGATTTGTGTGAGAGTGAATATGAATGATATAAAAAAGATTTGTGAAGTCTGGGAGCGTAATTAAGGCTTGAAGGTCTGAAAACAATTGAAATACATCATTGCAATCTCTATGGAGGATAGCTGTCTCTAATTGCCTAACAGTATTTATGGCATACAAACTGTCAGAGATAATATTGAGAGGAACAGAGACAAAGTTTAATGCCTGAAGAACTGCAAAAAGATCATTACCTTGTGTAGAAATAAAAGTGTTACACAGAAAAGATTGAGACAAATCAGGGAGAAATAAGGAAGCTTTATACTTCTTTGTGGCATTAGTAAGCGCGCGAATGGCCTGTGACAAGGGAGAAAGACTTGTTATTCTAGGAGCAATCCAAGGCAATCCAAGAAGTAGTGGATACAATTGGAATTTTAGAGTAAGATAATGGCACAAATGGAATAGCATAGGCAAGAAGCACTTGCCATTCAGGGTCTTGTGAAAGGAGAGTCTCCAAATGGTTGTTAGGATACATAGTCACAATAGCATCGAGATGTGAAGCTAAACATGAAATAACTCTCTTAATTGCTATTTGTAAGAGAGATCCTGCTGAAGAAGCATAAGTCAATATCACTTTGTTAGGTTGAAATGGAGGGGAAAAATCATTCTAAAACAGAATCATTTTGGTGGAGTAGTGCAGTAGGATAGTCAGGTGTGGGAAGAAGAGACAAAGTAACTGGAAAAGCTGGATCATAATGATGAGACAGTGAGTAAAGAGCATTAACAACTTGCTCCAAAGCAGCTTCAGCTGCTGGAGTGAGAAAACAGAGAGAATTTAAAGCTGGATCCCTGGGGAACAAATCATATAAAGGCTTTAATTGAGCATTAGTTAATGGCAATCTCAGACATAACTACTGGATATCATCTAAGAGCTTTTGATAGTCATTAAGAATAATCAATTGGTCTGTTCTTATTTGTACCTTCTAAAGTGAAATGAATTCCAGGGACACCTTGAAACCTAAATAGTTAAGAGTTGTAGTTTTCTGTATTTTGTCAGGAGCAATATATAATTGTACTGCTTCTAAGACTCCGATTGTGTGTTGCAGCATGTCCTCAGGAGTTGAGGATGTTGAAGCAGCACCAAGAATATCATCCATATAATGGATTATCCTGGTGTCTTAGAAGACACAGATTTTATGCTCTTTGGGATAGTCAGAGCAGCTCTTAAAGGCCTGCCCGCTGTCCCCTCACACTGAGTACACAATGACAGACTGGAGGATCCCTGTGTGGGGAAGAAGCGGTGGCAGAGCCAGAGTTAGAAACTTTGCCTCTGCCTCCATCTTTTCCTCCCCCACAGGCATGACTGTTTCCATCATTGCCAAGGTATGAGTATGCCACTCCCAGCACTTCAAAGTTTATAACAGAACAAAAAGAGCCCAAACAGAAGGGAGCAGAAGGAACAGATCGGATAAACAGGCTTGAAAACCTTCTTGTGGTTTTCTTGCAGCAAGCATCAGTTAAAACTCCCCCCATCCCCCCCACCCCATGGGTTGTACAGTATCAATAAGCATGATAATTGATCTTGTCAGTCTCCAGGGCAATAAGGATTGGAAAGTACTGCCACAGGGCATGCAAAACAGTCCAACCTTGTGTCAATGGTATGTTAACAGAATAATACAAACAACAAGTCAGGCAAGAATTTCCCAATGCTTTGTTCACTATATAGATGATCTACTGCTGGCATCTACTGATGAAACTCAGTTACAACATGTGCATCAAGCAATTCTCACTGCACTGCAGCTCAAAGGCTTATACCCTGCATCTGATAAAACTCAAATTCAACTTTCTTTTTCTTACCTGGGTTATGTGTGGACAGAGTGTATGTTTCTCTATGTCCTCCCCAATTGGATATGACCAAAGTGAAGACTGATTTTCAAAAGGTGATTGGGTTGATACAACAGATGAGGTTAGTAGTTCCTATTCCGCCTTCGCTAATGAAGCCCTTATATGACATCCTACCCGGGGATTCTTCACTATTGACTCCCATTAGTGGACTCCAGCAACCAGGGACAGTATTACTCCATTCAACACTCCATTCAACAATTATGGTCTAAAGGCTCACACATATAGATCCCACCCTTCCAACTGAGTTAACCATACAAAAAGATGCCCCCATGTATGCCATGCTCCATCAAGGAGAGGACCCTATTGAGTGGTTGTACCCTCGAAGAGCCACATAGTATCTTGGACAGACTTACTGGCTGAATTTCTTTGGTCCTGCATACAAAGGACACTATGGCTTAATGGGACCTACCCAATTGTGCATGCTTCCATACCAGAACAATACATTTTAGCTATTGCACAAGACAACTTGTTGTGGGCCTCCATAGTGTCCATTGTAAACTTTAAAACTACCTGTGATAGCCTATAACCAGATAACCAACCCCTTATGGGTCCCTCCTAAGATAATATCTACAGAGCCAGTTGTGGGCCCAACAGTGTTCACTGACACCACCAAATCAGGGAAAGCTGTGATAGTATGCACTAATACCAATCAACAATGGGTTCTCCACACCCCTTTTGCATCTGCTCAACAGAATGAACTGTTTGCTATAATTAAAGTCTTAGAATTCTTCCCTCAGGCATGTAACATTATTTGGGATAGTGCCTATGCTGTAAAGGCTCTTCTTTGTTTGCCTTCTGTTTCCATTGAAGATAGAAATACTAATATATATTTCTTGCTTCAAACAGCTCAATCAACACTCATCTGAACCTCTCCTGTGTTTATCATGCATGTTCAATTTCATACTGATGGTCTTGGTCCCAATTTTTCAGGCAATCAACCAGCGGATGCTCTGCTATATTCATCATCAGTAGAAAAAATCTCCTTCTTCAGCTCAGGCCACTGATGAGAAGTACCATTTATTCTCTAGATCATTGCAAATACTATATGGTCTTAGCAGAGAGGAAGTAGCCACATTAATTCACCAGTTAAGTTATATGTGCTCCCTTCTGTGCCCCTCCTTCAGTTCCTTCTCTGCAGAATCCCTGTAGTGACCATCCTAATGCCCTCTGGCAAATGGATGTTACCCACTGGGGCAAGCAGCTTATTCATGTTACAGTAGATACCTTTTCCAGGTTCCTGTGGGCAACTATTCAACCAGGTGAGGTGACTAGGCATGCCATCTCACACTTGTATCACTGTTTCTCTCTCACCAGCCTTCTGTATAACCCTACAGACCAGGTAGTGGTTGAGCATGCCAACCACATGTTGAAGACCATGCTGCAAAAGCAAAAAGGGGGAGGGGGAGGGGAAGGGATGGGATGCTTAACTCAGTCCCAATTGGATGCCACACTCTACACACTTAATTTTCTTCAATTTTCAGCTGTCGATACCCTTGCACCAGCTTTATGCTTCTTTGCTATGCCACAGGTTAAGGATTCACAGGTTCCTCCCCATACTGGGATGGCTCCAGCACAATGGCAAGTGATGTAGAAAGATATATCAGACGGGTCATGGAAGGGGTCGAGAGTGGTGCACAAATGGGGGATAGGGTATGCTTATATCATTCCAGGTCCCAATGAAGCTGGACAGTGGGTATCAACCCCCTCCTTGTGACTCCTGGGACCTTCAGAACAAGAAGAAAAGCAAAAGGAGGCAGAAAAGGAGGACCAGGACATGCCAGTCAGTAGAAAAGAAAAAGCAGAAGAGAAGACTGAAATGACTGTGTCGTGGACTTGCTCTAATCAAATCCAAGAATTAGCAAAGCTTGTTGCTGACATTAATGTATTAGCAAAAATTTCAGCCTCCCAAACGATGCTTCTCATGACCTTATTGATTGGATGTATCAACATACTATGCCAATACTCTCATGGTTGTCTCATATTTTACTGTTAATTGCCTTTTTTTAAATTGTATTGCTTTTGCTTTTACCTTGTATTTTCCGATGCTTTCTCTCTCTCTTACAACAGTCCCTTACAGGATTGGTAGCTGAGTGGCACCCCCTTCATACAAAACAAAAAGGGGGAGATGCTAGGGAACTTAGCAAGAAGAGTGCTACGGAACAGAATAACAAGAGTCTGCATTAACCTTGCAACCCTTCATTGTGTACCTTGCACACAATACTCCATTTGCATAGGCAACGAGTTTGTGCAAAGACAAGTCTTGTGCAAACCTGACCCTTGTGGTCTGTCGATCTTGGTCAGCACACTCTTGGGAATGGATGTTGAGGCCTTGGGTGTATGTTCTGCCTGGCTGGCTAAAGGTCCAGGACACACCCTGTAGACACGTCAGCATTAAGCACGCACCAAATCGAGATAGTCCCCACCATCTCAGAAGTTGGGCTGCTGGATACACAAGCTATACACATACTTGTTGCTGGGACACATTGGCAAGGGCAGATGAGAGGGGTATAAATACAGGACAGCAGAGGGAAAGAAAGGAAGAAAGGACAAGATGATGTAACCAAGCAATAAAGCTTCTCTCACTGCATTAGTGGTGTCTGACTACTCTGTCATATCTGGAGATGTCTGAAGGTCATAGAGGCGACGATAATTGTGGGTAAGTGCTCAGACTCCAGCTAGTGTCAGCAGGTCTGCACTAGCTGAGGACCCCAACAATGAGAAAGAAGAAAGGGAGGAGAAAAATACAAGGAGGGGGGGAGAAGAGAAAGAGAGAGCAAAAGGAGGGGAAAAGTGAGAAAAGGGGAGAAGAAAAAGCAAGAAAGAGGGAGAATTTAGGAGGAGGGAACATAGAACATGTATGCCCAGATCTATCTGGAAAAGATGAAAGAGAGGGGGTTACTCAGAGATGGCCAAAGGTCAGAGGCCAGAATCAAAATGTGAAGACAAGGATGCTGTGATGATACAATGAGACAAAGTAGAAGCATGAGGCGACCGGAAATAATTCAGATATCTAGAACCTGTATACTCAATTTCTGCCTCAGTGGAGAGAAATTCCACACAGAAAATCACCCTCCTGAGCAAAACAATAAACCCCAGGAGCAACTTTAGAAAATGGGCCATATGCTGAGTAAAATGAGCAGGACCAGGAGATCATTATATACTTCAACCCAGTACTATATGATGATCAATTCTGATGGACGTCGCCATCTCCAGCAATGAGATAAACCAAATCAGTTCCAGTAGAGCACTAATGAATTGAACCAGCTACACCCAGCGAAAGAACTCTGGGAGATGACTATGAACCATTACATAGAATTCCCATTCCCTATATTTTTGTCCACCTGCATTTTTTATTTCCTTCACAGGTTAATAGTACACTATTTCAAAGTCCGATTCTTTTTGTACAGCAAAATAACTTTTAGGACATGTATACTTATATTGTATTTAATTTATACTTTAACATATTTAACATGTACTGGTCAACCTGACATAGGGGGGAGGGGATGGGGGGAAGGAGGAAAAAAATTGGAACAAAAGGTTTGGCAATTGTCAATGCTGTAAAATTACCCATGCATATAACTTGTAAATTAAAAGCTATATTAAAAAAAGAAAGAAAGAGAGAAAAAGGAAAAGAGACCTTACTTTGAAGGGGGGAGAGCCTTCCGTTGATGAATGGTACTATTAGAGAAGATATGTCTGGTGAAGGGTGATGAGCATTCTCTCTCTCATATTTATGTGTATATATATAATGTATATATTATAGATATTGGGGGTTAAGGAGGAAACTTAGATGTTTATGTATATGTGTGTGTGTATATATATAGGTAAAAAATTTATATATCTTTGATATTAAATCCTTATTAGAAAATAAAAAGAAAGTGACTACAAAGAGGTAAAGGCTGAAAATATAAAAAGGCTCCAAAAAGGGACTGAATGTATTAATAGATGAAATATCCGTGTCGGGTGTTCATGTGGGAGGGAGGCCATGTGAAGCATTCACCCTAATATTCTGGGATAATCAGTGGTCATGTCACAATATAGAACATAATAATATTATGCCTTGATGACATCATCTGATAGAATTCATGGCTGAATGGATGACAGACAACGAGACCACAAGTACAAGTAGCAGTTTCCTAAGCATATCCTTCTGTCCTTCAGTATCAGAGGCGGTTCTCTAGTAGAGGTGATCCTTAACGTACATCATGATCACTTCTAGGGCCATCCAGGTCTTCTCGGCAATGGGGAGGATCTGCTCAGCTGGCAGAAGGAAGCCATATTTGTCGGTGTCTTGCAGCTCAAAAGTGAACACGTATTTAACTCCATTTTTATAAGCCCAGTCTGTGCTGCTGCCACTGATAAAGTCTGTAATTTTTTTAAAAAAAGGAAATCATTGATAGGTACAGATCTCATTCAAGATCAAAATGCACAGTAGGTCAGAAACCTTCCCTGTCTGCTACCTGCATTTACTAAGGACCTTACACTGTGTTTGAAAATCATCTTGAACATACTGAAAACAGTCTATCTCCTATTGCATCATTGAAGAGAAAAATAACCAGCTGTGTGACCCTGACCAGATTACTTTATTTTTGGGAGGCCCAATTTCCTCATATGAAGAATAAAGGGGTTAATCTAGCTCAGAAGCTCTTAACTTGGAGTTTTTCAGCCTATTTTATTGAAATATTTCAATGATTGTATTTAGCTATAATGGAGTTGTACATTACATCTAACTCTAATGTATTCATACAACAAGAATAATGAAACATATTATGTATGATTCAGTTATTATTCAGTCATTTTTCAGTCATGTCTGACTCTTCATGAACCCACGAAGGGTTTACTTGGCAAAGACTTTAGATGATTTGCCATTTCCTTCTCTAGTTCATTTTAGAGACGAAGGAATTGAGGCAAAAAGGGTAACTAACAGGGCCACACAACCAAGTGTCTAAGGCCATATTTGAACTCAGGAAGAGGAGTCAGGAAGACTCTATACCCTGTACTCTATCCAGTATACCACCTAGCTGCCCCATTATGTATGTGATATGATATTACATTGTCATATCATATTATATTATATCACACTATGTTATATTGCTATGTCATGTTAAACTTTATATTAAATTGTATGTTATATCATATCATACCAAGTTATATTATACTATATTATATTATTTCATATCATGTTATAGTTATATCACATAGTATATTATATTTATGTTATATTTATTATATCATATTATATATTGTGTTGTTATATTATACATTATATTATTTTATGTTATATTTTGTTAACTTGTTATGTTGGATTGGATATCACATCTTATTATGTCATATATAGAATCATATCCTGTAATATTGTGTATTTCACTGGTTTCTTTTGTAATCCTACTTGTTTTATTTCATTCACTTAAAAACATTTTTCTGAGAAGAGATCCATAGGATTCCCCAGACCACTGGAAGGGCCCATGACACAAAGTAGATGAAGAATCTTTGGACCAGTTGATCCCTGAGAGACCTTCAGCTAACACTAACACTTAATGATTAACATTTTATCATTCCAAGAGAACTCCAGCTCAGAAACTGAAAAAGTAACAGGTTTTGATCTCTCCCTCTCTCTGTTTTTTGGGTACTTATTTGCTGCCTGATCACTAGCAGGACAAAGGGATGTAGATTTTGAAGTGGAAAAACTTCTGGTGTGATCTAACCCAATTCCCCTCTATCTGCTTCCATTTCAAATAAGAAGTGTAAGTCAGAGAGATGAAGGGATTTGGATATGATCACTAAGAAAAAAGAAACCAGTCAGAATTTGAACCCAAGTCTTCTGATTTCAAACCCAGCACTCTTTCCACTGGACCAGCCTGCTTCCAACTTAATAAGGATAGAGAGAAGCTGTTTCTGTCCTCATGAGACACCAGGGGAACGGATCTACTTCTGCTCACTCCTCTCTAGAACAGGGAAGAGCAAGAGAGGCCTCCACAATGATGCATCTAAGCATACTTTTAAATGTGAAATACGGGGAGAAATTCCTGAATTTCTAGCCTAGGTGATATAGGGAACCTTAGTCAACAAAAACGAAGAAAAGGAAGAAGAATGAGAAAAAATAAGGGTAGGATATGGAAGAATATTTCAACTTTCCAACTCAAAAAATGTGTGTAATTCTAAAACATTTTGGATAGATAGATAGATATAGATATACATATCTATATCTATCTATCTATCCATATCTATATATGTATGTATGTATACAGGGCTCCTTCCTTAATACCACATCATCTCTACAAATCAAATCAGTATTTTAGGAAAATCAGTCTGGCCGCAGTATGCAGAATGGATTAGAGAATAAAAAGTGACACCAGAATTGATGTAGTGCCTAAGAGTTTACAAAATGTTTTATATATCTTATAACAATGGGTCATTTACTAAGAAGTGATACCACAGTGAAAACTAAAATGAAGAAAATTTCTCTCTCCTATTACCGAATCTCTAACTATAAATCTCCAAAGTGATATTAAGTGGGCTTTAAGACTGACCTTTCATCACCTAGTTGGCTCCGGGACACTGGTTTGGTTTGGTTTAGCCACAATGCAAAAACAAAGGTGCAGGGTTTTAACATCTGAATTGGTGAAGGGAGTATCCCTATTGAGGAAATATCAGAGCCATGAATACTGGAGTAATTGGTAATAATATGGTTAATAGCAATTATCAGGGGAAACCAAATCTCTAATAGGAACCTCTCCCTCAAGAAATTAAAGTGTGAAATTCACCAGTAAAGCTGATCACTGAATGGAACAATGCCCTTGCACATCAGGTGGTATTTCTCTTTAGAGTGACCATTAGCCAGGTCTGTCCTCAGGCTAAAATCTTCAACAATAGGTGGCTAATGTATAACATTAGTCCACTTGTAAATATTAACTACACCATAATGTACTGGAAAGAGTTTTCTACCTGGTTGATTTTATAAGATGAAAAGGTGACAAATCTGTATTGATAGAAGAGGATTTCCTTTATCTAAATCAAAGAAATCATAAGCCAAGTCAAGAAGCACTTATTAAATACCTACTGTGTGCTAGATGGCCCAATGAATAGAGTGTTAGATCTGGAGTCAACAAGATTCATCTTTCTGAACTCAAATCTGACCTCAGACACTTACTAGCTGTACTGTTTTGCCTTATATTTATAACCCTCACTTATAAAATGAGCTGGAAAAGGAAATGGCAAACCACTCCAATATCTTTGCCAAGAAAATCCCACAAGGAGTCACAAAGAATTAGACAAGATGGAACAATAATAAAATCAATTTTGTATATTTATAAAAAAAAAAAAAAAAAGACTGACCTTTAAGACCAAAGGATGGATTCTGGAAAACAAGATCCTCAGTGCTCTCAGTCCCTACATCTTGCCTACAACCTCCACACCTGCCCAAGACTGGCCCTCTCCAGTGGATTCAGCCTGCCATCTGTCCCAGCTCTCTCATCTTCTTGCTTTGGCTACTAAGAAGGGTTTCTGGCTAGGAAATGAAGGACCTTTCCAGCTCCTCAAAGGCCTCATTAGGACCTTTACCCCTGAAAGTAAGGCTGATACTTTTTCTCTTCTGAGAAAGTTTTGAAGTGATTTCAAGCATTTGGATGCATGGTAAGAGATGCACCCCCACCACCCAACAGACAATCTGTAAATAGTAATTGCTTATAGTTATAGCAGGGATAGAATCAAAGACCCAGAGAAGCCACAATCCATGTTATTGGTACCAGTGCTACATCAAGCTGAGGCTTGCTGTAGAAACAAAAATAACCCTGTAATGTAACTTCTGAAATCTCCAGGAAAAGCTCCATCATAATGGTGGGACAGTGTAATAGAAAGAGCTTTGGGCTTACATTCAGGAGATTTGGACTTTTAGCTGCTAAGCCAACGAATTTTGATCAATTTCCTCATCTATATAATGGAGATGATTATAATCACCTTCTTAGGGTTGTTATAAGGAAAATAATTTGTAAAGCATAAAGCACTATAAGAATAATAATAAAAATAACAATAATCTAATGATACAACATGAATAATTAATGTAATAATGTTACTATCAAAACAATCAAAATAAGTAATGTAAAAATCAGGCCAGCCTAAGATACCGTCCTTCTTGGCTTTGGTGGGCAAACAGAAGATGTCTAATTTCCAGTGTCTGCTGCATTTCCATTAATGTCTCAAAGAACTTTCCAAATTATAAAATAAATGAGGCATGAACTTACATAGAGTTTCATAGACAGATCCCACTTTATACTTGGTGCCAAACAAGGAGTTTAGGGGTTTTGTTGCATCTTTTCCAAGCTTGTCCTAGAGGGAGAGAACAAGAGCAAAGTGAGAAATAAGATCCTCCTGGAAACAAAGGACATATTCATGCCACTCAAACTTGTTTTATTTCCCTGTTTCTCTGCAGCTTCTGGTCCCATTGGAGCAACAGATGCCCCTGGCTCTATTAACTAATGCCCAGCTGATGAGCTAGGTGCACCTGTACAACGGGGTCAATTTTCAGATGGGAATGGATTCCTGAAGACTATATATATTGCCTGAGAAAACCTCAAATGAACATTATCTGTGTTGTATTATATTTTTATTATTTTAATAATAGTTTTGAATTGCATTTTAAATTGATTCAGGTCACATTCTGAATATACACCCATCCCCATCCCCAATAAATAGCATTGGACTCGGGGTCAGAATTTTAATCTTGCCTCAGAAATTCAGTATTTGTGTGAGACTATCGACGCAAGTCACTTAACTTCTGTTTGGTGGTTTCTTCTTTTGTAAAAGGAGGTAGTAATAGTACCTAAATCCCAGGATTTTTGTGATGGTCCAATGAGGTAATAAACGTAAAGCACTTAGCACAGCATCTGGCACACAGTAAGTGTTGTGTAAACATAAGCCATTATTGTTATGATTACTCTTTAAACTTTCTGCACTTCAGCTTCCTCGTTTTTAAAATAATATCTCTAAAATCTTATTCTTAAAATATTTAAAATAATATAATAATAATACCTATATTGCAAGGTTGTAATGTGAGAACTTAAACGTGAGATAATTTATGCAATTTCTCAACATTGAGACTCTTCTACATTAATGCTAGTGATTAATAGTAGTGAAAAGAATCAGAAGGCATGGTAGGTAAGGTACAGAGCATCATGGCAAGAGAGGACTTGCTGTTTCTTACAATAGACACTCCATCTCAGCACTCTGGGAATTTTCTCTGGTTTGCTTCCATGCCTGGAATGTTCTCCCTCCTTATCTCTGCCTTCTGGCTCCCTTCATACCCCAGCTAAAATCTGACCATCTAGCAGAAGTCTTTCCCAACCACCTGGAATGCTGGTGCTTCCTCTCTTGATTTTCTCTGATTTATCGGATCTGTAACTGGTTTCTATGTTTTCTTTTCCATTAAAATCCCTTTAGAAGACGGATTGCCTTTTTTTCCTGCCTTTTTATCCCAGTTCAATTCCATTTGTTGTTCAGTTATGTCCTACTTTTTCTGACCCCATGGACCATACCGTCCAGGTGATTTTCTTGGCAAAGTTATTGGAATGTTTGCCATTTCCTTCTCCAGTGGATTAAGAGAAATAAAGTATAAGTAGATTGCCAAAGTCACAGTGCTAGTAAGTGTTTGAAGCTGGATTTTAACTCAGGTGTTCCTGACTCCAGGCCCAGGGTCTATCCATTGAGCCATCTAGTTGCTCCTATGTGGCATCCAGTAGGTACCAAATAAATGCTTGACTAACTTAGAAAAAGAAGAAGTAGGTAAAATGTCTTGCTTGGCCACTTAGTTGGATAACTTTGAAAGTTATTTCTCCCCTCTAGACTCATTTTTATGAACTCCTCATTTTTATGGACTAACTGATATCTAAAGTCCCTTCTAGTTCTAATAATTCGTTGGAACTTGATCTAGGTAAGAAGCAGGGAAGGTCAAGGTAGTTTCTTCAGGTGGAAATAACCTAGCCAGGGTTGTTCATCACAAAAGGAAGGCAGAAGTATTTGTATGCTATATCCTCTCTAGGTCAGACTCAAAGAAAATGAAAGAGAAATGTGGGAAAAGATGTAGAGATATAAGAATTTCTATCAACTATAGCCTCAATTACGAGAGGTTTGGGGCAATAACAATTTGTTTAGGACGTGGGAAACCCATCTATGGCAGTAGGGGAAGGACCGGAGAGAACCAGAGACTGAGAAGGATATCTAAGAGCTAACATGCTTAAATGTAAAATAAATTAAAATTACATACAATTAAATATGACAAATAATAAGATAGATATAAATTATATTATAATATTTTTATAGATTATAATTTTATATTGTAACAAACACAAATTAAATAAATGATAAATACAATTAAATATAACAAATAAAATGATGTAAATATAAATTGTCATATTATAAAATTATTTCTAAATTATATTCTAATGTAAATATAAATTAAATTAAAATTATAAAGATGTAAATGAGAATAATTACCCATTAGATTTTACATTCAATGACAGTAGAGACTGTCTTTTGCCTCTTCTTTTATCCTTAGCTCTTAGCACAGTGCCTGACATATAATGAGTGCTTAATAAATGTTTATTGGTTGATTTATTATGACTAAGCACATTAACTTTATTATACTGATGCTGAAAATAAAGTTTTTAATAAGCCATTTATTTTAAAATATATTAGGCCTTAAAATAAAAAATAAAGATTTTTTAAAATTCCTATACTAGGCAATCTGATTCGCTCTCTACCCCTGTCTCTGCCTCTGCTTTTGTCTGTCTGTCTGTCTGTCTCTCTCTCTCTCTCATTTCCTTTCTCCTCCCCTCACTTCTTTCCCTCTCCCCTTTGTCTCTCTCAATTTAATTTTTGTGCTGAATCTGCAATTTCATTGGTATTAGCAACTACCATTGTGGAAAATTTATTTCGCTATAAAGATTAGCAAGTCAACTGTAACTGATGGTTTTAAAGTTTCCTGGGTGTCTAAGATAGAAAAGAGACACTTACCAGTTCATCAAAGTCAGGGCACTTGTTTCTTGTGTAACTGTAAGGATACATCAGGAGCTGTGCTGAGTTGTGGAAATCAATGAAGCTTTTGAAATTCCCATGGTTTTTGATGAAATTGGCCACAGATTTCACTTCTACTTCTGAATGAGGATTGGGCCCATGGTAAAATGAAGAACAGGGATCCTGATTGCCCACTATTACAGGAACCAAGCCAAGAACAAACATCAATAAGAAAACAGACTCTAACAGACAAATCTATTTAATTCAGTTAAATTCAAGACACATTTACTAACTACCCATGCTGCCTAATGCATAGTACTAGGTGCTGGGAAGAAAATAACTAAAATGGAGCAGCCTCTTGCCTTCAAGGGGCCTCCATTCTGCTATGGAAATATAGTACGTACATAGTAAATATAAGGAAATTTTTAGTAGTAATTCTCCTTCTACATTGCCATAAGCCCTTTCAGCTTACCCCAAATTTTCGTCTCTTTAAGTAGAAATTCAGCTTGGGTTTAGCTATAATAATCTGACTAGAAATCATATGGGAAAGTATTGAGAAGCTTGTCTTGTACTTGAAAGTTTTAATTTATATTAAAACTATTTCAATGCTCCACCATGATGTAAATGGGACCGTGGATTCACAAAAGCAGATCCTATACCAGGCTAGGAAGGTTTCAAATACAGCCCAGAAATAGCCTAAGTTAGGAGAAGTTCATCTTCAGCAGGTTAGTCACCAAGGAATCTGACAAAAAGTATGTAGGAAGCACCTCCTATATGATCCAGTTAGCTAACATTTATAAAACTCTTTGCACAGTGCCTAGCACATAGTAGGTTATTAATAAATGTTTCTACTCTTCTCTTTTTTTAATTTGTTGTTAGAAAGGATGATTCTCGGGGCAGCTAGGTGGCACACTGAATAGAACATTAGCTCTGAAAACAGGAGAACCTGAATTCAAATCTAGTCTCAAACACTTAACATTTCCTAGCTGTGTGACTTGGGGCAGTCACTTAACCCCAGTTGCCTCAGGGGAAAAAAAAAGGATGCCTCTCTGGGAGAGGGAAGAAGAAAAATGTTTTGGGAAATCAATAAGCATTTCAACAAGACATAAGCACTTATTAAGCACTTACTGTTTGCTGGTCTTGTGCTAAGTGTTACTATAGATGATATAAAAACATACAATATGACAAAATATTTAAAGATTATGTCTTACTAGAGAAGGCTACATCCCAGTTCCTGCTTAGGTCAACTCCTACACATATATGTCCAGGAATTTGGGATCTGTTCTTCCTCCAGAAGCGATCCTGGAAAACCCACCCAAAAAAGAACAGTCAAATACAAAGTATTAATCATGATCTATATATTGCCCACAGATTCTCAAAGTTAGAAAGGACCTAAGAGATCACAATCACCCAGCATTATTAAATTGGAAGGGAGGGACTTCCAAGGCCACCTACAATAGTCTAATCTATACCTGAACAGGAATCTACCCTACAATCTCACCAAAAAGTAGCAGTGAAAGGCTCTTAATACTTCCCAAAGCTGGCAGTGCTGCTTTTGGACAGCTCCAAATGGATGCTGTCCTTAAATTTTCTCTTTATATTAAGCTTAAATCTGTCTCTCTGCCCTGAGGTCAGACAGAGCAAATCTAACTCCATTCCCACATACCTGCCTTTCAAAATACTTAGAAACAGCCATTATTCCCCACTTCCTCAGGCTAAGAATCTATAATTGTCCAGTCCTTTCCAATGATCCTCATTCAGAGTGGTGTTCAGTCCCTTCTCCACTCTGGTTACTCTGCTCTAGATTCCCTACATGTCATTGCCCTTCCTGAAATGTGGTACCTCAAACTGAAGGCTCTTTTGGACTCTTTTCAGACCCAACTGTGGTCCACTGACTGATCCCAAGAGAATGTCTAATAGTATGGCCAATTTTCACTGATTACTAAGACTTCAAATCCTGTGCTCCTTCTGCCTCCCACAAGCATTCCTCTGTACAACCAAGGCTCTTGACTCCCAAATCCACTGCATTTGTTGTTACTCACTTTGGTTTGAGAATAAACATATCCATCAGGATTAGCCACTGGCATTAGGAAGATATCCATTTTATTCAAGATGGAGGTGATGGTTGGCTTATTTCCATAAAAGTCAGAGGCAATCTAAACAGAGAGAAAATCACCATCAGCTGTGGTGACCTAGGTGTTGTTATTGGTACTGACTTTTAGCCCATGGTCAACTACTTTGAGTAGTGCTCCATTAATTGTCACCACATGCCTACCTTCAGAGAGACAGCTCCAAGCAAAATCTAATTAATAAGGCATCAGTCACTTGGATGACATTTCATAGAATTATGCCTTAAGGCAGGGATTCTTAACCTTTTGTTTCATGAACATAAAGTCTAATTCAAGCCTACAGCCCACTTTTCTGAATAATGCTTTTAAATGCATAAAGTGAAATGTATAATATCATAAAGAAAACCAGTTATATTGAAATACAGTTTTCAAAATATTTTTAAAAACAAGTTCACAGACTCAAGGTTAAGAACCTCTGTTCTAAGGTACCTAATTCAATCTCTTTTTGCAGAAAAGGAAATGGAGAACCTTAAGTGAAATTAATTTAACAAAGATAATACAATGATACTTAGCTAGTATTTGCATAGCATTTTAAGGATTTTAAGCATTTTATAATATTACTTTATTTGGTCTTGACAACAACCCTGAGAGATAAATACTACTTCTGGTTTGGATTTTAATTCAGGTCTTCCTGACTCTGGGTATAGTGTGCTAATTGTAGCATACAAATTCCCTAAATTTGTTCCTATGAATATAAGTAGGATCAGCTTCCAGTTCACATCTGGTTGAAGGACTTTTGGTTGTAGGACAAAGGGAGATAACATTTTCTAGCCTACTGTGGTATGAACAAGGAACTTCCTTTTTTATAATATCACCACAGAGGAATGACTTACTTGACCTTTAGGTTATAAGATTGAGGGGCAATTCCAAGAAAGCAAATCTATCCCAAATTATTTTCTTCATATCAATCTCTCATTAATATCTGAATTCAGTCTGTACTCAGTTAAAATGCAAAAAACTCTTAGAGGAGTTAGAGAAATCGTTATTTGGCGATCTCTCCTACTTCATTTGTCATTTTCCAATGAGACAGCTAGCTGGAAACAGGTTTCTATCTGAGGAGGCTGGAGAGTCAATGAGAGCACTGAGTGCCCCAAAAGATTAGGGGACAGCTATGAAGGGAGACCACTGAAGGCAACCTTTGCCTGCTTTATAATTTTGCCTGGGGCTGATCCTGTTGCGGCAGGGTCCTTAAGAGCAGAATGAATGTTGGTCAGCTGCCAGGTTGTACACCATCGGTAATACATTTTGTCATTCAAGAACAGATTTTGTTTCAGTAACTTCCCAACTTGTCAGTGGGACATGTTCAGTCCAGCATATCTTTCATGGTACAGAAACCAAACCATCACTCCTACAAAATCCCACCTGCCCACAAAAATGTCTAGTACACAGGAGGAGACATGACCTTTCTGGCTATCCATATTCCTGTAGCCTGGGTGATCCATTCCTGGGAGTGAATTCCATGATTCAGCCAAATGGCAGGTCCATCTACATTCCCAGTGCTGAACTGTGAAATGGAAATCAAATCATAACCCAAATACACATCTCCACAAAATGTTACCAAACACTTTCTCATAACAATACTGTGAAGCTAATAGTCCAATTTCTAGAATCCCTACTTTACAAATGAGAAAATCAAGGTAGAATTGAAGGGGAAGGGAAACTCTTCCCTTTAGTGAAACTATTCCCTTTAAAATTAAATTGTGTCCCCTTTTTGATCCGATCTTCCAGGCGCCAAAGAGTCTAGAGACAGTGTCCATCCTCCCAGGATGAGAGAAGCAAGACTATTCAAGGGCAAATCAACTCCCATTCATCTTTTTGAAATTCTAAATTCTCGTTATATTGAGAAATCCTGATCTGATCAGCTCAGGCTGTCCCAGACCCCCCACCAAGAGCTGCCCATATAATAGGTATCCTCAAACTCACTCCTTGCAGGGGTCCAAAAGCAGGAACAAGCCATGCCAAGAAACCTCTCTTTGTCCTTGACATAGCTGTCTGCAAAGATCCTCTACCCACTCAGAAGGCATTCTCTTCTCAGTGCCAGACTCTATTTCCCTAATAGGACTTTGCCACTATAGAAAACAGTTTCTTAGCAAAATAGGCTCTTTGTCCAACAATAAACTTTCATTTTTGCCAATTAATAATTCATGGTTTCATGAAGTCTTTCATGAAAAACCTGCACCAACTAGAAGGGGATTTTAACAACTCTCTGAATGCCACTAACCTCATCAGAATAACTCACCTATGGCCATATAATTAGCAAGAAGCCAAGCCAAGTCTCTCAAATCCTAAGTTCAGTGTTATTTCCACCATATCCCATGTGGCAAGGGATACTTCTGTAGCCTTTCTCTTTGCTGGGAAGTGTTTTCTCTCTCCTTTTTATGTATTTAAAATAATTCAGTATAAAGTATATCAATGGCACTATTGTCCAAGTGGTCTGTCAGAAAGTAGCCCAGCTAGTTAGTAATGGGATCATCCTATAGCAAAAAGGCCTCCTACAACCTGTCAGAATTTCATGGGCAATCTTTGAAACAAGCAGGAAAAAAATGAATTGCCTATATTGGTATATTTGTAACCTAGTTTTTACAGACCACATGCAAGATATTCCCTGCCTGATTCTAATGTGCTCAAAGGTTTTCACACATATAGCTATTGGTGCTGTGGTCAAAAATACTATTATATCCTTTCAAAAACTCAAGTTATTGTTATAACCTAGATCCCGACCATGTTTCAAGTGCTCATCTTAATAAATGAGCTTAGTACTCAAGTTGTTTCAAGTCTGATAATAATAGGGAATTCAGCTTCTACCAATGATGAGGTTTGCCATATTTGATTTACAACTTTAAAAAAATCCGAGCTCAGACTTAGTTTTCATGTTAGCTAGTCATCCTCATATTAGTCCACAGTATCAATTTATCACCTTTAACTCTGCCCAGCTGCTTCTCAAATGTATGGCATTGGTCAAAGCAGAGAAAATGGGGGGAGGCAAGAGGGGGGTACCTACTCTGTGCAAGGCACTGTGCTAAGTGCTTTAGAAATATTATCTCATTCTACCTTCATAATAACCCTGTGAAAGGGTAACTATTGTTCCTTATAGCCCAGCCTCATTAATGAAAATAAGAGAGAAACAAAATCTGTGATTTCTGAGAGCATGAGAGCTCCCTCAGTCATTTCAGGAAGGTGAATGGTGTTGTTCATGTGAAGGATTTCTGATTTTGGGGGTCCCCCCACCTTGAGATAGAGAACCTTTCTCATGAAACTTGTAAATGAATATGGTTATAAAAGCTATAGTACAATAAGCAAAAGAAACATGAATTTGGGTCTTTCATACAGATCAAACTGAAGACATGAATTCTGCTTTTTAATTTCTTCAGTGGCCACTTTAAATTTCTGGAATCAATAGTCATGTTCATACCTTCCACCACTGAAACAGTTGTAGGTACACAACTGTTTGTTGTGGACTGATGTACACAAACCCATACTTGTCAGGGTTCCACAGCTTCTAATGGCCAGGGTGCTGTGACTTCTTGGCCAGGGCCATTATCACTCACACTTTCAGTACTCTCTGTGCCCATTCTTCAGGGAGTTCACAACCCAGACATATGAGCTCTTCAAGAGACACACAGTAAAAAGCCACCCAGAAATACCATAAATCCACTCATGCCTGTTTCACCATTAAGAAGCCTCAGACGGTTTTCTCTTTTTTTTTCCCTCTTTTGTTAACAACCAACTCTGTAAGTCAGCTATGTAATGAACCAATATATGGAAAACCAGCTCAAGGCTTCTATATCTCTCTGTTCTTATCAAATTGCTTATTGGTAATACAACAGGAAAGTAAGTTCAAGGATATGGCCAACCTGTGGTCATGCCCCGATTTTCTTAATACGGTCACACATACCTTTAGTACATACAATGGTCGTTTTTCAAAAGAATTAGCCATCTTCAGAAGGCTCACTAGATTGGGGTATTCAGAAGCAATGTTGCTCATCTCACCATAAAGCTGAAATGTAAAGGAGTTTGGTTGTAAATGGATGTTTGTGTGTCCCTGTTCATTTTTTCCTTTTAAACTTTCTTCCCCCAAGCTTTCTAACACCTTGGTTCCAAGTACATTAGCCACAGCATGTCCATGCTTGGGACCTTGCCAATTACCAGCAGATTTTTTTAAATATAACATATTTGCTCTCATAATTAAGCCCTCCTCACTTCAAAGATGAAAAGACATAATATCACTGCAAAGGCACATGGAATGTTATATATGAGGAACAACAAAAGGGTCAATTTGACTGGAAAATAGAGTGAATGAGAAAGAATAATATATGATCAGCATGGAAAGATAGATTGGGAGTAAATTGGGGAAAGCTTTAAATGACAAATAAAGGCACCCATTTAATCCTATTATTGGGAATATACCCAAAGAAGGGATTCATAATAAAAAAAAAATTTTTTAATTATATCAATACACACACACACACACACACACACACACACACACACAAATGGATAGGCAGAAAGAAACATTACCAAGAGCTAACCTGAATGTTTAACAATTGGTGAAAGACTAATTAAACTTAAAGACTATTAGGTTCTATATTTTTTTAACAGATAAAGAAATCCAGCCCCAGATATGTTAAATAACTTTTCAAAGTCTATCAGTACAATGATATACCACAATACCATTAAAATTATAATTCTAAGAAATATAAAGAAATCTGAAAAGACAAATGAAAGAATACCAAGTGAAGAAGCCAAAACCAGAAAATATTGTAATATAGCTAAAGATCACAAAATGAAAATGAAAAAAATTATAGAAGGGAGTAGATTAATTCAGAAAGTATAAGCTACTAGTAACATATTATCAAGAAACATATATTATTAAGTTACTGGGAGCACATATAATTCAGAAAGTATAAACTAATAGAAATATTATTGCACATCAAACAAAATTTTGGAGTGCAGATTTTGTAGATTTATGTTTAGTTGACTTCATTTTTAAATGAATAATTAATTATTTTGAAATAAAAAAGGGAAGGAGCTAAGAATATTTTCATTTACTCTTTTTTAAAAATTCCCCAGATTTTCAAAAATTATTTATTAGTTTTCCACATTTACTTTTATAAGATTTTGATTTCTTTTTTCCCTCACCTCCAAAATGGCAAGCAATCTTACATACATTATACATGCACAATGATATTAAACATATTTCCACATAAGATATAGTGTGAAAGGAGAATCAGAACAAAAGGGGAAAAAAACAAGAGAAACAAAGGTGGGGAGGAACACATATTCTTTTACTCTTGAATGAAGATAGGAAGGCTGCTGGACTCAACTTAAAAAGCCACTAATCTGAATTTGTTCTGAAATATTTACCTCATCCAAGCTGTGATAGGCCCCATAGTTGAAGTTAGCATCACGCTTTTCTTTTCTTCTATTGAATTTCATTTCTTTAATTTCCTTATCCAAGAGAGCCTAAAATAGAAAATGACAGGATGACAAGGATTGCCCATGTAACTTATTGAAGGGAGGATACTCCTAATCAAAATTTCAGCTAACTTGAGGATTAATAAGAAAAGTATCAACCAGCACTTTTAAAAAGGGTCACAATTCTTAGAATCTAAGAAATCATCCAGTCCTCTTAGACCACCCAAAGCCCCCATCTTTATTCACCCAATTCTTTTCTGCTATCCTAACCACATTTCTGGGAAACAACAATTGTACAGGATAATTGTACTATGACATTTTTTTAGTAGCCTGGAAAATGAAATGTTGACTAAGGTAATAATGAAATGGCACCCAGGCTTTTGGTACTTCAGGCCCACAGCATCTCTTCCATAATCAAGGCCAACCTGTGGGAGGTTCACATTCTGGAAGAGGGGAAATTTGAAGCAACAATGAACCTCAAAGTCTGGTTTCAGTTTCCCACCTGCAGGTTTTTAATCAAGACTGAATATTCTAAGCCATGGGATTCCAGAAAGGATTTGACCAGTTCCAGACTGGCTGGTGGAACCACAACATTTACAGGATGCTCAGGGGCGACTGGCAGGTTCCAAAACTTGAGCTGGAAAAAAAACAAAAGAAACTAATTTAAGTATTCCTGATCCAAGTCCTGTGCTCTCTGCACTAGGGCATCACCTTTTCCTTACTTCCTCCCATTTCTAAGACCACTGAGTGAAGGAGAAATCTCCAAGTGTTGACCTTTACCTGGAGGATCTTAGCCAAGTCTCTGAACCTGTTTCCTCATCCTTCAAACAGGAATAAGATCCCCAAACTTAGCTCACAGCGACAGTGTGAGAAGATGATACAACTTATACAAACTGCTTTATCACCCTCCATGTGTAGTACATAATTCATTATCACTATCTCAGGTGTGACTGAACCTAAATTTAGGATCACCAACAATAATAAGAATGTTGATGAAAGATTATCCTTCCTAGGAATCAGAAGGTGCCCCAAAAGAAGGAAATGGGATACCGTAGAGTTCTGCATGTCGCTCAGCTCTTTCAGTTTGTCAATCTGATTTCCATCCTGGACTTTAATTTGAAAAACCTGGTGCCTAAAATCAAAATAAACAGATAAACATAAATTCATGTGTTCTTCAAGGGCATAGCAAACCAAAGTCAAATTGCCTGGAATAAATTAGGCTCAGCTAGATAGTTAATGAGTCTTTACCAAACACTGAGTATTATTGACAGTCTCATAGCTGGATGATTTTCTCCCTTCAGTCATTCAGTCAATCAATAAGCATTTATTAAGTGCCTACTATAACAGGCACCATGTTAGGCCCTGAGGATACAGGCCAAGGATACAAAAGATACAATTGTGTGATATACAAAGGATACAAAGAAAAGCAAAATCACAATCCCTGCCTCAAGGGGATAACATTTTAATAAGATGGATAACAGACAAGCCACTAGGTAGATATAAGACATGGCAGTGGATAGAATTACCAGTTCATCTTCCTGAGTTCAAATCCACCCTAAGATACTTTCTAGCTATGTGGCTCTGAGCATGTCAGTTTACCTTGTCTACTTCCATTTCCTCATCTGTAAAATGAACTGGAGAAGGAAATGGCAAACTAGTCCAGGATAATTCCCAAGAAAACCCCAAGTAGAGTCACAGAGTCAGACACAACTGAAATGACTAAACAACAAAAAACCTAAGGAATATACAGAGTTGATGAAAAGTGCTCCAAAAGAGGAAGTTTCCAGGAGAAAGGTTAGATTTGAACTGAGTCCTGCAGAAAATTCAGGAAGTTAAGATATGGAGGTGAGGGTTTAAAGCATTCTAAGCTTAGGGCACAGCTTAGTGAAAAGGCAAAGAGATAGAGAAGCTTCCATCAAAGAGGAAGAGTTTGGGGATAAACATAAAACATCGTAGAGGGGATAAAACAATTTCAAAGTTATTCTACAAACATTGATTAAGTGATTATTACAGAGACCTTTGGGAGAAGAAAATTGCACCAAATAATGTGGATGAGGATGATAAATTGCAAGTTTCTTGAGGACAGGTACTGTGTTGATTTTTATTGTTCTATGTGCAACACCCAGCTCCTGGACAAATCACTTAACCTTTCCTCAGCATCCTCAATTGAAGCTGTGGTGTGTCCTTCTTTCTCAATAAAGACATCAAGAAGATGATGCCTTAGCATGCAAGTAAAGTGGATTTGAGTGAAAAACATTTATATTTGCACTGGGGGGGTAGTTTTTACTTTTTTTATTATTTTTTATCTATTAATTTTTTATTTTATTTTTTACTTATTACTTAAGACTTATAACAACTCTATAAGGAAAGTACAGGACATTATTATCTCCATCAAATGAAATAATATTTGTAAAGCTCTTAGTAATGTACCTGACATATAGCAGATATTTAATAATGGCTTATTTCCCCTTGCTCCTTCTATTTTACAAAGAAAGAAACTGAGGCACAGAAAATTACTATTAGCTTCAGATGTGGGATTTGAGAATATATATTCTCAGGAATATATATTCCTGACTCTGTGGCTAACCTTCTTTCACAAATGCAAGGTTGCTTCATAATTTGTCAGTCATCATTATGTGAGTGTCACCTGGCAGAAAACTAAAATTAGTTCTGTTTCACCTAGGTCACTGATGAAGGATGGTGTAATGAAGACTATTGAACTTTAAGTTGGAAGACATGGATTCAATTCTCATTATCTCCTGGATAAGTTAGTTCCTGACTCAAAGCCCAGTCCCCTGCCTTTTATTTATGCTTCGGTGTAAAGAACCACATCTATAAGCAATTTAAGACAGCTACAATGTCCTCATCTAAAAAACAGGGATAACCAAAAAACTTTGGCTTCAAAGCATTACCTGCATCCAGAGAGAGAATTATGGAAACTGATTGTAAATGAATACATGCTATGTTCACTTTTTCTTCTTTTTCTTGGCTTTTTTTTCCTCTTGTGGTTTTTCCTTTCATTCTGATTTTTTTTTCTCCCAACATGATTCATCAGGAATTGTGTTTTTAAAAATTAATGTATATGTAATGTAATGTGTGTATAATGTAATGTAAAATTTGCATAACCGTAAAAAATAAAACAATAAAATTCTAAATAAATAAAAAACAGGAATAATAGTACCTACCTCTTCCCTGGATTATTTCAAAGATCCAATGAGATAGTAACTGTAAAGCATTTAGCACAATGCCTCAACACAAAGCATTGTTCTGTTGTTGCTGTTTGTCCTGTAAAAGTTTGTTATATGAATCCAGCATCAGACATTTGTTAACTGTACACCCCTGGGCAAGTCATTTAATCTTTCCTCAACATCCTCAACTGATGTTATTTGTCCTTCCTTCTTAAGAAGAACATCAGAGAGGTCACCATGACAAGAAAATGAAATATATTTGAGCAAGGGAAGTTTGTGCAAGGTCAGACATGGAGGTCTTGAGTGCCAGGATGAGGTAGGAGAAAGAGCGCTGGGTTCTGGGGATCAGAAGACCTGGATTACACAGCCCCAGTTCTGCCATTCACTCACTGTGAGATCTGTGCTGTAATCTCTGGAGTTCAGTTTTCTCATCCATAAAAAAAGAGGCTAAAGTTAGTTCCTTTCCAACAAAAGTATGGCCTGATGCTAGTATTTACCCATACATCTGCACAAGCAAAAAGGAACATCTGTAAGATAACAGAGATCCCAGCAGCCATGCAGGTAGGCTGCTCTTGTATGTGGAGATCACATTATTGATTAGCAGGGGACTCTAACTTTGTTTTTCTGGGGGCAGAGACGGACTGATTATGCTAAAAGCCAAGAGGATCTGGTTTCCAATACCGACTCTGTCATTTTATTCCCTGTGAGATTTTGAACAAACAGTCTCACTTCTCTGGACCTCCTTTTCCTTAATGGTGAAATGAGGATAAACTAGGCCTCAAATCAGTCAGTCAACAAACACTTATTAAGTGCCTCCTATGTGCCTGGCACTGTGCTGAGCCCTGGGACCAAAGGCCCGCAGTGGTCCCTGACAAGCTGTAAATGCCGAGATTTAATAGATTCTCTGAACCACAGTCTCACATTTAGCCAAATGATTAGGGAAAGAGAGATGGAAGTAAAATCATCTCATCATTTCATATGAAAATTAAATTCTTTGCCTTACCCCCCTTGGCACCCTGGCAGCTCTAAGGGTCTGCACCACAGTGACTAAAAGCAGACACAGGCCAGAGGAGCAACTACTGGGTGTGGGCCTAGGGACTTTGTTCAGTGATTTTCACAAGATAATAAGAATGTACATTTGCATTTGGGAGGAGTTCAAAGGTCATCAAGTTTAACCTCATCAATTCACAGAAGAATCAGATCCAGAGATTGTCACTTGTCTAAAGACATCCAAGTGAGAAGAATTAGGATTAGGATTTTTACCCAGGTCCTCTGACTCCAAAATTAGCTCTTCTTGTTTTAAGTCCATAGACAAATCATAATAGCCTTGTAAAACTATTGGCTTGTAGAGGTTGAAGACATGTGGATGTGGATAAAGTGGAGGTAGTTATAATCTATATCAGGGCTTCATTTTTCTTTGACAAAAGAAACTTTAGTAGTTTTTTCCTTTTTCTCTCATTGACTGATACAGAATGTGCAAGGTAGGTCATTACATATAGAGTCTCCTAAACGTTCTGTTTAATCCGTGACTTTGGGAATACTCTATTTAATATTAATTTATATTGTGCTTTAAAATTCACAAAACAATTCATGCTAATTATTTCATTTACGTCTGCTATGTAAGCACTACAGCCATAATTGGTCCCATTTTGTCCTCAGTCTTATACCTAGTCAGTGACAAAAATGGGATGTGTGGAACCCTGGGCTAGTCACTTGATCTGACAAAAAAGAAGAAAAAAAAGAAACCATATCTCTGATTTCACTGGTATAGGGGACTTTCAGCAAGGAAGCTCCCTCTACCAAGCAGGTCAGCAACTGCTCACTAACTCACAGTTCAAGAATTTTTCTGGGAACTAAGAACTTGCCAGGCCCAGGGTCGAGAAGATCTGAATTCAAATCCGGTTTCAGACAGTTCCTAGCTGTGTGTCCTTGGGCCCTATTTGCCTCAGTTTACTCATCTATAAGAGGAACTGGAGATGGAAATGGCAAACCATTCCAGCATCTCTGTTGAGAAAACCCCAAATAGGGTATGAAGAATCACACTGAATAATAGAGGTTAAGACTGATTTGCCAGAGTCCCATAGCCGGCCTGTGTCATTGATAGGGCTTGGACTGAGTCCTTACTCAGTAGAAAGAGTCCCATGACATCCCACACTGCCTCTCTTACAAATTCACAGTGAAGACAAAAACTCAGGCTTGTTTGGCCCTTGATTACTAATAGCAACTGGACCATTGTTCATAATGAAGTGAGGGGTCTCCAGGCACCATGATGGAGCAAAATTTTTGCACCAGTGGCTGAACTGAGTTCCTTATACTGCATCTTATTAAGCAACTGGGAAAATCACTATTGCATTGTTGAGTCGCATCTAACTCTTCTTGGCAACGTTGGCCATTTCCTTCTCATTTTACCGATGAGAAAACTGAGACCAGTTTGGATTAAATGATTTGCCCAGTGTTACACAGCTGAGGGTGGGTTTGAACTCATGAAGGTGAGTTCCGGATCCCAAGCCCAATGCTCTGTCCATTGTGCCATAGCTTGCATGACTGAATGACTGAGAGAAAAATGTGTCCACAGCCATTGCCTGTATCCCAACCCCAAGGAGCCATTTAGCAACAGGGAGATGAACAGAAATTAATGTCACAATAGGTATCTGAATCTCATATGTAATGAACAGGCCTGAAGCTGTCCTGCCCCCATCCCCATGACAGCTTCTCCAGAAGATAATTACAGGTTTAAATCTTGGACACAGGGACTGTTCAAGGGTCTGAAGTACTTTCTCCATTTCATACCTCTTAAGTTCATGCCCTTGAATGTGGAGAGAGTGTTAAGTATACAAACATGTATATATAGACATATATGTGTGTATAGAAAGTCCATGTGGCAGAGCAATATCTATTAAGCTAAAAGTAGTTGTTCAATGCTTATTATGTATCAGCCATGATTTCTAATAAGATCTGAGTATAAATCCCATTTTTGTCACTGACTAGGTATATAACTTAGGACAAAATGGGACCCATTATGGCTTAATTAACATGAAGTGCTTTGTGAATTTTAAAGCACAATATAAAGTATTATTAAAGAGAGTATCCCCAAAGTCAAGGATTAAACAGAACTAACCTTTAGGACACTCTATATGTAATGCCTTACTTTGCACATTCCGCATCAGTCAATGAGAGAAAAAGGAAAAAACTACTAGAGTTTCTCATGTCAAAGAAAAATGAAGCCCTGATATAGATTATAACCACCTCCACTTTAGCCACATCCACATGTCTTCAACCTCTACAAACCAATGGCTTTGGAGATGATTTTATAAATTGTGGCAAAAAAGTTCACAACCTGGTAGCCAATCCTCTCTCGCCGAGGCAACTGGGGTGAAGTGACTTGGGTCACACAACTAGGAACCACATTTGAATTCAGATTCTCCTGGCTTCAGGCCTGGTGCTCTATCCACTGCACCAACTAGCTGCCCCCATCCTCTCTTAATGAGCCTTTCAAACCTCAACTATACTGGTCTTTGAATAACAGCTACACAGTGTACTGTCTATATATATATACATTCAAAATCTCTTACTATCCATGAGATCCCAACTTCTATGTAACCTTCAAGAATACAGAGTCACCTACATGGCACAAAGAGATAAAATATTAATAATAAGACATAATATATTATACTTATTACTTAACATAATTGATAAAAATAATGAATTTGTACAATAAGTAGAAAATACTCGAAATTTATAAAATAGAACTACAGACAGAAACAGACAAAAAAGAGTGTGAAGCAAACACACACAAATACTAAGAGATTTAACTTGGATTCCCATATTTCAAGTATAATAAAAAAATAAATAAATAAACCAAAAAGGTAACTTACCCATTAAAATTGTTCTTGCCATAGATAGACCCTACAAGGGTCCCGAAGAGCAGTATCCACCTCATGTCCAGGAGGATGGGTCATGAAGTGCCCAAGTCAGGCTGTATTTATAAGGAGTCAGAGGTAGACTCAGACTCCCAACAATGCAAATACAATTCCCACCCCTGTGCAGCCCTTACAATAACAGTCTGTTCCTGTTCCTATCTGAATCCATATGCTTTCCATTCCTTTGGGATGATAAAGGTCAAGGTACTTGATTGACAAGTCAAGGTGACCCTGATCCACTGGCTCAGAAAGGTTGACCTAAGGAGCCTTGGGCATGTAGATAGGGTGCTTAGTTCCCTGAAGGACTTTGCCTGAGTTTAGGGTGATCAGGACAAGACTAAGAATCCTACTAATAACAGCAATGATAGCCAGCCTTTATATGGCACCTTAAGGTTGGCAAGGGGTTTTACAATTATCTCACTCTATCCTCACAATAATCCTAAAAGGAAGATGTGGTTGTTAATCAGTCATTTCAGTCATGAACAACTTTGTGATCCTATTAGGACAATTCTTGGCAGGGACACTGGAGTAGTTTGTGATTTCCTTCTCTATTTCAATATGTATATTGAATGTTACTCTTGTTATTGTCTTTTTTTCAATTGTCCAACTCTCCATGACGCCACTTGGAATTTTCTTGGCAGAGGGTTTGCCATTTCTTTCTTGAGCTCATTTCACAAATGAGGAAACTGAGGTCAAAAGCATTAAGGGACTTGCCAGGGTCACATAGCTAGGGAGTGTTATTGTGAGAATACAAGTTGATATGTAAAACTTTTAGCACAGTGCCAGGGTGTTGTGACCACACAACACAAATGGCCTTCTTCCCAATATGGCCAGCAGAGGTGGAGCAGGGGATAAAACACTGAGCTTAGAACCAGGGAGACTCATCTCTCCAGTCTCAGACCAGGGCAAGTCACTTAACCCTGTATACACTGGTGAAGGTTAGAGGGGTAAGTAATAGACAAAGATGGGGTCAGGTAGGACATAAAGGGACACCACAGAGATTCGGACAAAAGGTTATGAAAAACCCAATGGGGACTGATTTCTTTGGGCTGAGAGTAGGGAAGTTATACCCAAGTCTGCCCAGTTTCACAGAGAGCCTTCACCACCTGCAGATGTCCTGGACTCTGCCCAGACTCAGAGAATTCTCTGTAGACATTCAAAACTATCTGAGTTAAACTAGATTGGACTAGACAGTCACTAAAGCTCCTTCTAACACTCAGTTTCTGTGAATCAGAGACAAAACAGCCAGATCCTAACAAGTGGCAGCCGTCGTATTCTGAGCATCTCCCTGACTTGCTGTTCTAGCATCATGTCCAAACGCAATTTTACAATTAGGAAATGGAGATCCAGGAGTGAAGGGCCTTGTGAGGGCACAGGACTCCTGACTCCCAGTTCATGGCTTTTCTGACTTTATCAGGACAGAGTTCTTCCTGAGTGAGATTTGTATTAGAAATCAGAACCAGAACCGAGGAATGGCCTGGTCAGATGGCCACAACCCATGTTCTCTAGCTGGAACTGGACTATACCTGTGGACCCGCACCTGGACCCAGGAGTGGCCCAATCGATGAAGAATAGAACTTTTTGGTCATTGGCCAAACACCTGGGATTTCTCAAAACTCTAGGTACAAAATCTTCACAAATTCAAAAAATTTGGAGCTAGTAAGAATATTCAACAGGAATAATGGAAATAAACAAATATAAATAAAATGATAAATAAAGAAAAGGAGAATAGTGGGACTACTTTGTAGGATTCATTCTTCACATTAATCCAGACTTGGCTGTTGGATCTAGAAAACATGTTAATAACCTTTGGATAGTCTAATGAACTTGGGGCATCTAGAATATTCTAGATTCGAAAATTTCAGAGTCATATGAATTTTTGGAGGGGAACACAGGTAACCCCATTATTTATAAAGGAAGATATATATATATATATATATATGGATATATACAGGATATACATATATAAAGCCATAGAAGGCAAAGAAACTTGAAACCGGGTCTTCCTCACTGCAGTCTCCTCTCTATTTCTCTGCCTCTATTTAAAAGTCTTCCAAGTACATTCTGATGGTCCTTTGTTTAAGATGGCTTTCTTAAATACTCTGCTATTACTCTTGATGGTCAATTCAGTTGGTCTTGTATGGTCTAAGACTTTACCCACACTTGGCAAAACCAGGTGGCCAACTACAAATAGGCAAGTATCCTCCAATGAGCTGGAGCGGCAACACCCAGGTTTCCCAACCAATCACAGGACAGTCAGCCAAGGCAAAGTTTGGCCAGCCTAGAAAACTCCTACTATTAATGGTTTTTACTCCTTAAAATACGCACATGAACCATGTGTGAATATATGTGCATATACAAAAACATATGTTTGTCTATACATACGTGTTTCCTCCCTCCTGCTTTTCTTCTCTCTCTCTGTCTCTCCTCTCTCTGTCTCTCTGTCTTTGTCTTCCTCTTTAGTATAATATATA
Source organism: Sarcophilus harrisii (assembly GCF_902635505.1). Classification (NCBI taxonomy): domain Eukaryota; kingdom Metazoa; phylum Chordata; class Mammalia; order Dasyuromorphia; family Dasyuridae; genus Sarcophilus; species Sarcophilus harrisii. Next base: position 178,424,166 of record NC_045430.1, on the reverse strand, counting down.
TATATATATATATATATATATATGCACACCCAGATACATAATACAGATTATACAAATATGTTCATTATTACAGCAGAGTGCTGGTAAATATCTAACACCTGGCTCCCTGTCTGGGAGGCAATCACTGCACGACACACTTTTAAGTTGAATCTGCATTATTAAGATTTTTTTCTTCATGGCTTGTTTAAATCTAGCCAATCAACAAAATTAACTAACTTAGGCCCTGATTTGTATTTTTAGAAACGGGTTTCTGAAGTGAAAGTGCTCACTGAACGAAAAGTGCTCATGGAGGTGAAAGTGCTCACAAGTGGTACATCAACGGCTTCCAGGAACCTGTTGGAGCTAGCTCCGGCTTACCCCATTACACCTTTAAGTTCCTGCTTTCGGACTCACACCTTCAGAGCCTCTAGCGGTTCTCCTGGTGTTTATTTTACTACGGGGCCACACACGTTCTCTGTAGGAATCCCCAGGAGACCCCCGGCCCCCCAGGGGAAAATGTCCTACCTCCAAAGCCAGCATCCCAGTTCCTGTTGGGATCTACGCCCTTGCAAGTGGAGTTGGAATTGACGGCTCTGTTCTTACGCCACAGACGGTTCTAGGAGGAAAATACAGGTCATTGGGTCCCAAGGAGACTCACACCTGCTGAGTGTTGGGAAAGGGCCCGCTCTTGGCTTCTGAACCCTGTCTCTCATGGGCCGTGTCGTTTGGGACAAACTCTCTGGGTCTCAGAATCAGAGCCTTTTAGGGCCAGAAGAGACCTAGCTGTTGATTGTAAACATTTATTAAGCTCCTCCTGTAAGCTGGTCATTTAAAAAATGAGGAAGCTGAGGTCCAAAGAGGCGATCAGGGTCACAGAGGTCGTGAGAGGAAGAGCTAAAACAGGATCTGGTCTTCTGGCCCCAAATCCCAAGGATCCTTATGAAACAAGGACCATGATCCTCCTTATGCTCCCTCCACAAGCTGAGCCAGGGTCCCTCCCGTGTCGCTTGTCATGCAGTAAAGGCCATTGCTGAGCTCCGGGTCACTCACCCGGGCGCCATTGCCACCTGTGCCCCACGGGAGGCGGGGAGGGACCGGTCAGAGCCAGGGCAAACCAGACTGATGGATGAGGTGTGAGCCCCCTGCCCAAAGGGTCCTGGGCTAAAGTCCTTCTGGGAGCACTGGATTTGGGTCAGAGACGGGTCACACTGTGGACTAATGCCTCACCATAGGCTGGAGGTATCACTGCCATGAGGGGGTAGGAGTCTGGGGTTCTAGCCCAATTCTGTCACTTAAGTTATAGTGAGTGTAAGTGTACAGGAATAGAGCACTGGCTTGGGAATCAAAAGACCTGGGTTCAAATCTCTGTTCTACAATGCAGCTGTGTGATTTGGGGCAAATCATTTAATGTTCTGAATATTCCCCCAAACTGATCTGATTCCTACAATAACCATGGGAGGTAGGTGCGATTATTATCTCTAGGATACAAAGGAAACTGAGGCAGACAAAAGTTAATAATTTGACCAAACTCACACAACTAGTAAGTATCTGGGTCAAACTTTAATTCAGGTCTTTCTGATTCCAAGTACAACATTTTATTTACTGTTCCAATTCATAGTTTTACAATAGTTTATATGGGGGGGAAATGGGGGTTTCAGTGGGCTACAAATTCAATGTATGAGTCAATTTAGCAACCAAAATATTTAATTCAATCTGATAATACATTGCTTACTCAATAAAAATATACCAAAGCTGGAATATTGGTTCTGGATGACTCATCTGACCATTGAGTTGGCCCCAGGTGAATAGATGGGAGCCATGGGAAAATAGACTTACTAAAGTTTGAAGATTGCATTGTTTTTCTCATTTGAAAGGGGTAAATATATCAATGTGTGGTTGAGCACAAGCCTGACTGTTGTGCCCATCAGAGACCACGAGGCATGTTTTATGATCTAGAACCAAACTTTGCCCAGATTTAAAATAATATCAAAAGGAATTAGGTCTAGGAAGTCTATACAAGTTTTCTAATTTCCAGATCAAGTCTTGGTAGAGTTCCATCTAGAGAAGGTCTCCCTAAGTGTTCCTCCTAATAGCGCCTCCAAAATAAATGAGATCTATCCTTGGAAAAAAAAAGTAACAAACTACTTTATCATGCTTTTGTGGTGCTACTATCTAAAAAAGTGAATGTTTGCAAGTTCAGACTGAAAGTTCTTGCTGTTCAGCCATGTCTGACTTTTTGTGTCTCCATTTGGGATTGTCTTGGAATGTTTCCTGGAATGGTTTCCCATTTTTTCTCCAATTCATTCTACAAATGAGGAAACTGATCAAACAGGACTTGTTCAGGTAACCCAGCTAATAAGTGTCTTGAGCAGGATTTGAACTCAGATTTCCTGATTCTAGGCCCAGCATTCTACCCACTGAGTCAATTAGCTGCCCCAGACTGAAATAGAGAAATACTAAAAATCTTTTGTGGAAGAAAAAAAGGGAAAATTTCTCATTTCAAGCTCTCTTACAACTCTGAAATTTAGTGATTTGAGCAGGATACTCATTAAATTAGAAATTGTTTGAGATGGATGGATTTTTTTTCACTTGACCAATCCTCTAAATTTCTTCCAAATTATCTATCAGCCTCTCCTGCCCCTTCCCACAAAGTCCTAAAGGCATAATAGAGGGCAGAAACATAGATCAAAAGGAACTTTTTAATTGTAAGATTCCTTCCCTGTTTAGAGTTACATTCAAGCACAGTTCTTTTTTTCCCCCTGAGGCAAATGGGTTTAAGTGACTTGCCCAGGTCACATAGCTAGGAAATATTAAGTATCTGAGGTCAGATTTGAACTCAGGTCGTCCTGTCTTCAGGGCTGGTGCTCTATCTACTGTGCCACTTAGCTGGCCCCTCAAGCACAGTTCTAAGGATTCTAAGGTGAAAGACTGAGATCTTAGAAGTTGTTCAGTTCTCTCATTTCACAAATGAAGAGCTGTGCTCTCTTGCCTACTAACTTAGATGGAAGCCCACATTAAAGTCTTAATTAATTAATTAATAAGAGATTCTTGGTCCTACCTGGATGTCCTTTATCATGATGGTATAGGAGATGCCGCTGGAATTCAGATAGTTTTTGACGGAGTTCAGGTTAGAGAAAGGAACTCTCATATCCACGGGGAGGCTGGGGCTGGCTGGAGCGTGCCAGAAATCAACCTTTGCAGGGAATGGAGCAGAGGAAAGAAAATAGATTGTTTCATCATGCAACCCCGAACATTTACACTCAGGTGGGATATGAGGGCTTAGTCTACTGTTATCCGGCACAGTCGCTCCCCTCCTGTATTTCACCCTCCCCTAATGGCCGAGTTATGGGGAGAGAGAAGCTCTTGTCCCTTCTTCAGTCCCACACTGCCCAGACACCACTGCATCTTCCAGCATTGCTTCTTGGTCAAACTCCACCTTGTGCTGGAGCATCTTTGGGTCCCAAAGGCCCTCAAGCACCTCTTACTAGAGACTTTATCTAAAGTGGGGATGAGTGGTCACCAATTACTGTAATTATAATGGAAAAGGCCCTTGGGAACAACAAAGAACAAAGACCAGGTGTTGAATGGAATTATACAGCAGAAGATATCCCTTTCCTTCTGCCATGGAATGGATAGGAAAACTTCAAGTTCATGGTATATAAAAAAAAAAAAAAAGCATATGAAACATTTGGATTCCCTCATCAAAATTGGCCACCTGTGTTACTTATCCTTGCCCTGCCTCGATTTTTTTTATTCTGCAAAATGAGGATAATAATAGTATCTACCTCCCAAGATATACGTTATAAGGATAAAATGAGAATATGTATATTACATATACATACACACATATACATGTATGCATTGCATGACAAACATTAAAATGCTTTATAAATGCTTATCATGATCATAAAAAAGAACATTTGGATTCTACTCTTGGACATCTTTGTGTGTCCCAAAGTCACTTCATGGCTCTCTGTAAAAAGGGGAAAGTTATTCATAACATCCTTGGATAAATGATCAATAGAAAAACTTATAGAAGTGAGGATTGTGAACAGAGGTAACCACCTGCCTCACCTGTGGGACCATGTTCAGGAATACCTGGTTGTCTCAACTATCCTCCCCCCAATAAAATATATTTTATTATAACAATTAAAAGAAATTCTGCTAAAACTCAGAGGACTCTTGACTATCACTTTGAGCAAAATCCTTTAATTTCTCTTAATCCCACTTCATCTATAAATGGAATCAATAAAGTCTGTCCTTAAAACATGGGCTTGTAAGGGTCAAATGTGATTATGTAAGTGAGGACACTTTGGAACTACAGAGCCTCACACAAGCATCAAGAATCATGGTAATTTTTTCTATGATATTAGAAAAAGGTTTCCAACCTAAATAAAATATTGATATTATTACTAAAGATGTAAATATAAGAAATATATAAATATATAATGTAAATCTGTAACTATAATGTACAAAAGTATAAATATAAGAAATAAAAGATTAATAATACCTCTTTAAGATTGATTACCTCATTTGATACTCACAACAAGCCTAGAAGGCAGGTGCTACTCTTACAGATACTAAAAATAATAGATAACAATTAGACAGTGCCTTGTTTATTCTAGTCATTGTTCTAAGCACATATTACAAATATTATTTCATTTAATCCTCACTAGACTCTAGAGAAGTGGGTGTTATAATTATCCTCATTTTAAAGTTCAGGAAACTTTTAAAGTTCAGGAAAGGCAGGAAGCAGCCTGAGCATCCAGGAAGCCCCCAAGGCTGAATTTGAATTTAGCACTCTAACCACCACTTCATCCAGGTGTTAAAATGGACTATTAGGATGGACCCAAATCACATACATTTGATTCCTTGAGTCCTTTCATCATAAGACCATCCATGAGTTATCTGGTGCACAGTTCCTGATATTGGACATGAGTATTTTTTGCATCCAATTTTGCACCCAACAAAAATACCCCTTCTCCCTGCCTATGACTTAAACGCCAAGTTTCACAGGATTTTCCCGGCTCGACCATCCTGCTCAGCTGCATAAAAGCCCACAAGCATGGAGAGGGAGCATGTGGGCCCTGACCTTTTCTAGCAAGGGTCCTTGGGACTTTCCTGGAATTTTGTGATCATGGAGGGATTGGGGAGGAAACGGTGCTCCAGGCCAGATTCCTTCCTTCCCACTAGTGTTCCAGGAATGGCATTCTAGCACAAGAGGGCCAGCTAATGGCTGGCTTCAGGACTGAAGACAATCTTCCCTCGGAGGAGACCTCCTCTTGGGAGGGGCCTACTACTATTACATTAATTCCACAGACCTCACCCACCCAGCCTTGGTAAATGCTGCATCATAGAGCCACTTTTAAAAATGAAAGGGAATTAAAATTAATTTGAGCATTTCATAACAGCTCCAGGTTTGAGACACCCCGAGGGAGTCCAGGATGAGCTCTGGGAAACAGCCTTCTGTCAGTCTCTGGCTCTAAATCCGGGAGTGCTGGGTTCGGAGCTAGAGAGCTGACTGAAGATCTTCCAGACACAAGCCCTTGATTGAGCAGAGGAGAAACCAGCCAAGTGAGAGGATCTGTCCAAAGTCCCAAGGGAGGTTTGTAGCAGAGATTGGGATTTGAACCTGTGGCTTCTCCAATTCACCATGGGAACTCCCGGGAGCCAGGCTCACTTTCAGGTCTTCGGAGTCCTCTAGATTCCTGAGTAATTGGAGCTGCTTCTGGTCCTTGGGCCCTGATGCGGAGAACCTGGTCTCTGGGAAAACATAAAAAAGCAGGTGGGAGCCACAGGAGGTGTTAGTCCCTCGGGTTCTTTTGACGGAGAAGAATTAGGGAGTCAGAAGGAGGGGTGCCAAGGGGACTGAGTACCAGCAGCAGAACCTCAGGGTCAGGGTGGGCCAGCTTGCACCCTACCCCTCTGGGGATGGAGATCAACTGCAGAGAAAAGAGGGAGCAGCAAAGGGAAGAGAAAGTGTGGGGAATTAGAAAAGAAAGGAAGGGGGAGAGAGTGAGAAAGAGGAAAGACAAGTGTTTAATGGAGAAAAGGGGGCACAGATGGTGATTGCAGGACCAATTCAACGGCTCCAGATCCTCCCAGGAGCATGTAGCAGGATGCTGATAGGAAAAAAGAATGAGGGGAGGAAGGGGGAAGGGGGTGATTGCAAATGTCCCCATTTCACAGGCACTGAAACTGAGGCAGCTAGAAAGCTCTGGCTCTCTCTAGTGAGATTCCCCCCAGACTCCAAGGCAGAGAGCCCCTACTTACCCACTGAACATCTTCTGGCTGAAGGCCACTGCCAGAAGGAAGCTCAAGATGGGGAGACCCCTCATGATGAGCCAGAGCAGAGCAGGACCACTGGCTACCATGGGCATGTGGAGCATTCAAGGGCTTTTACTCATGATCTCAGCAGCTAAGCGTCTGCTTATCTTGGGAGGAACAGAAATGAGGGATGGAGAAGCCACAGGATGCTCTGGGTAGGGCACCTGCTCTGCCCTCCCCACCTGAAGCAGAGCCCCTGGGGCAGGTGGGGAGTCAGAGAGGAACCCAAGAAAAGACTCTCAGCCCTGGCAAAGGGGGAAATAAAACTGCATTCTACTCTGCATTTGGGCATTATCTTCCAGAACACTGAAAGTTCAGATTAATTCCAAATCATTTCTGACTTAGGGAGCTACCCAAAAGGAGTTTCCCCCATTCCCTTTGACATGACTATTCCAAGACAATTTTGTGTAATATTTGTGAGAATCCAAGAAGGAAAATCCAAAGCATGCAAAATATAATTTTAGGTGAATGTCATTGGGAAATAATGTTTTGAAAAACAATCAGCACTTCTCTAACACTTAAAAAAAAACAACTTTCTTGTTCTCTGGGTCCACCCTTACACACACTCTCCCACTTTCCCTTCAATCTGCCCTTCTTTCAGGAGAGCTAGCTTGGGATTTAATCCCCAAAGCACCAGGGAACCATTCAAAATGAGTTTCCCCCATTCCCTTTGACGAACTCTGTTCCAAGGCAATTTTATGTAATATTTATGAGAATCCAAGAAGGAAAATCCAAGGCATGTAAAATATAATTTTAAATGAATACCACTGGGAAATAATGTTTTAAAAACAAACACAAAATCATTTCTGACTTGTGGAGCTATCCAAAAGGAGTTTCCTCCATTCCCTTTGACATGATTGTGTTCCAAGATAATTTTGTGTGACATTTATAAGAATCTAAGAAAGAAAATCCAAGCCATGTAAAACATAATTTTAGGTGAACAATTTCTAATAGGTGAATGTCACTGAGAAATAACAAAACTTTTGTTTTAAAAAACAAATGGCGCTTAACTAAATAACTTTCCTGTTCTCTGGGTACACCTTTACACACACTCTCCCACTTTCTCTTTAATCTGCCCTTCTCCCAGGAGAGCCAGCTTGGGGTTTAACTCCCAAAACAGCAGTAACCCCATTGCATAGTTGGTGCAAGTGCAAGATAGAACACCACCCCTAGAAAAAGGAAGGCAATTAAGTTCAAATGCAGCTTTAGACACTTACTAGTTGTGTGACCATAGACAAGTCACTTATCTCTATCTATCTCAGTTTTCCCATCTGCAAAATGCAGATAATAATAGCACTTATCTTCCAGGGATGTTGTGGGAAGAAAAAAGCTAAGTATTGACAGAGTGCTTAACACAATGCCCAGCACATAGTAGGTGTGCATTGCAGGGGAGGAGCGAGGGAGGGCAATTAAGAGAAGCTCACTGAATGATTTCACAAATGTAAACTTGACTCCTGACTCTTCAGTGGGGGCAGTCCCATTGTATCCACCTTCCAGTTTGGGGAGGAGCACTGATGGCCCTGTGTGTTGGAAGCAATTCCCACCATTCCCGGTGTTCTCCCATGTGCTCTTCCTTAAAACAGAATCTCTTCCCGGGACCCACAAAACCAAGATCTCCCCAAGGCGGGGGGGAGTGACTGGAGACCACAAGGGGGGGCTGCCAAAGTCAGCGGCCACAGAGGGAGCAGAAAACAGATCTCCAGGGCCGCTGCGCCAGGACCCACAGCGGAGAAAGCTGGTGCCCTGGTACCAGCAGTTAACCAAAGGGTCACTCTCAGAGGCACTTCTCAGAAGCCCGCTCCGAGCCCTGGCGCTTCCCAGAAAGACAGATTAATGGAGGCGGCCGGGAGGGCTGGGGACATCAGGAGTCCTCACAGTCGGCTGTTCCCTACCTGTCCCAGAGGCCAGGGTCCCCAGGGGACTCACAGTTGAAGGAAAAAAAAAAAAAACCAGAACTGCAAAGGAACACAGGTGACAATCCCTCCTCCACCTCCCCTCCTGAAAGACTAATGTCCAGCCCCAGGTGTCTGGGAATAAGGAAGCCCTGAGCTCCTGTTTCTGGCTTAGACACTAGCTGGGTGAAGTGAAGGCAGAGACAGACACACACATGTACACATATAGAGAAGGAGAAGGATCCATACAGGAGTAGCAGATATAAAAATAACATTGGAATTATATATAAGAATGACATTCTAGGATAATAGATAGGGATGTGTATTGGAATTATACCCATTAGAATAATAGATGGGAATATATATTGAAATAATATCTATCAGAATAATAGGGATGTGTATTGGAATAATACCTATTACAATAACAAATGGGAAGTATGGGATAATACATATTAGAAAACTATATTGAAACAATGTACATAGGACTATATTAGGATTATTGTTCTCATTAGGATATTATTGTAATAAATTATTCCAATATATAAAGGGTATATCTATGCATATGCTTTATTTATTGGAATAATACATTAGAACAATGTATATATTAGATAATATGTAGAAAAAATGTGTGTGTGTTTATATTTATATACACATGTATTTGTATGAATGAGGGAATTGGTTTTCTTTGACTATATATCTATTTAGTAAAGAATTCCCCCCTTTTTTTTATGTAAAGGAAGTGGGAAAGGCAAAAGATATATTTTTCCTTGAAAAAAAAAGAAATGAGATTTTAAAAATAGATACCACATTTAATATGATTGAACATGTATAACCTATATAAGATTATTTGCCTTGTTAGGGAGGAGGGAGTGAAGGAGAAGGAAAGAGGGAAGGAAAAATGGAAACCAAAACCTTAGAAAAGTAAATGTTAAAAACTAAAAAAAAAAAAAAAAAAAAAAAAAAAGAATATTAAAAAATAGATGTATGAGATAAAAAGATGAGATAAAAAAGAACTTACAAAATAAGTATTGGATGAATTCCCTCCCCTTTTGTTATTTCCCTGTGTCCTGCATATGCAGACATATTTACTTAACATTAGTCAGTGACATTTATCAGTATTTGACATTTATCAATGTTTAGTCTATTAGTTTAAATACTGTCTGCTTTGATTATCTAAAGCCTAAAGGCCTGATTTTCAGTTTCCTAGAAATCAGGTCTCTCCAGATAGCAACAACCAATTAGATGCCCCCTCAATGCTCTCTTACTTGTGATGTAATCTCTTGTAACAAAATCTATAAAAGCTGTGTATATTCACTGATTTCTTGGCCCTCCTGCAGTGAGTTCTTTCGCTTTCCTTTATCTCTCACGGCTGGACTGCCTGACTTTCATGAGAAGCTATAATAAACAATTTTCTGCTTTCTACTTTGAGTGGAGTCATTTTGGTTAGGAGTCTTATGTGTCCCACATAAATGAGGGCTCATCCAGGATGGGGGTCTTTGGGAGAGACAGCTGTGCACCCCCAATGGGGACAGGCACACCTACAGAGTAGTTTTCTCCGTGGTCTTTGGTTCTAAGTGTGTAGCCACTCTCCCCCTCTTAGACCCCAGGCAGAAATACTCAGTGGAAAGCAGAATTGAAGACTGAGGGAAATAGTGTCCTGACAGCCAGCGAAGTGCAGTCTGAAAGAATTTACATGTGTAACTCGAGGTAAAGCTGTTGGGAGTCTGGGGGTCTATTGGCTGGGTCAAGGTAGACCAGAGGGATTAGCCCTCCTAAATTTGTTTGTGGTGGGGACTGCTGTTGACCACAGTGATAAAGGACTTTCCTGAGGAAGTTCTTGGGTGACTCTGGGCATGAAGGTAATGGGGACCTTCACTGACACCTGGATTGAAACCAGGTTGTAAAATGTCCCAAGAATTTGTGTCAGGATGATAGCCAGAGAATACCAGTCAACAGCCCTATTGGGAGTTGACTTAAAGACTGGTATGAATTTCCCAGATATAACAGGGAAGAAAACTGGGAGTTTGTTCCCGTGACTATTTGGGTACATCAGACTTAAATCTGTATGTAAAAGGTGAAAATAGAGTTCTGTGTGTGTCTGTGTGTGTATGTCTGCTCTGCATGCTGTGTTCTGTGTTAAAAGTTAGCAAGCTTGTAAGAGATAAGAATTCAGTCTCTGTGTTTCAGGCTTAGAAAAATATCAGGCTGAATTGTTGCAATTGGAATCCATTCAAAGTAGTAATTCTTTCAGCGTGGTGCAGAATGTTGGTCTTTGATCATGGTAAGGTAATTGGGAACTGAATTTGGGCTTCTCAAGATTAGTATAGTGCAAGAAAAGAAAATCTTTTTCTCTTTCTCTCCCTCTGCCTCTTGCTGACTGCAGCAGCTTTGTGGGAAAGGGGGAGAGAAGAGGGGAAATAAATCTAATATAGTGAAATGAGAAATGTTAAGCATGTAGGAATGAGAAAAACATAGATTGAAAGGGATTTGAAAGATTGGAAAGTTTTGAGAAAACGGAAGAGTAGTGTGTATCACTTTAAAAACTCCTGTAAGCAAGGAGTCCATAACTTTGTTATCAGAACTTCAGTTTGTGGAATCATACCAGAAAAAATCTCAAGATAAAAACATAAATTGGTCCTTAATTCTCCTGACTTACTAAAGAAAAGAAGTTGGAATGGAATATCTAGGTAGATTTTAGGAAATTTCACAAACTAAAGTGCTAGTTAATTTTTAAATAAGTTTAAATTGGTATCTTAACACAATGGTAGCATATCTAATAAATTAAACAAACGACATCTCCAACTGGCACAAGTCAGGGGAGGTCAACGTAATCCAGTGGCCTTTCTGTCAAAAATCTTAGATCCAGTGGCAAAAGGATGGCTCACTTGCATTCAGGCAGTTGCAGCCACAGCACTCCTAGTGGAAGAAAGCAGGAAACTAACATTCAGTGGTAGTCTAATAGTAAGTGCTCCACATCAGGTCCAACTGATCCTGAATCAGAGAGCTGGGAGGTGGTTGACTGATTCCAGGATTTTCAAATATGAGGCAATATTACTGAAAGAAGCATATCTGTACAGTGAGCTGGAGAAGGAAATATAAACCCCTCTAGTATCTTGACCAAAAAAACTTTAAATAGAGTCATAAACCTTTATGATTGAAACAACCAAACAAAAACATGCCTTGAATAAAGAAGTCACAATTATACAAGTCTTAACAGCAATTGCAAAAAAGAGAGACTGAGACCTCTAATTTTCTTTCCATCTAGCAAGTTTCACTCACATCTTGTATATATTCACAGAAGCAGAGAAAGCATTACCAACTAAACAATTTACAGATTACTGAGAAGCCAAACACAGGATTTATGTCTACAGTTAGAAACAAGAGGTCACTTAAACCAAGGCATTTGGTGCGCAAGGTCATCTGCTACCCCATCAAATCTAAACTTTCAGCTCAATTTAGCCTTCAAAGCCTTTCACAAGAAAAGTCCCAAGTCTCCTTTGAAAGTCAAAGCCCTTTTTTTTTAAATTCCAACCTTCAACACATGTATTTGTGTGAGAGTGAAACATGGAATACAGCAGTCTAAAGAATTAATGGATACATGGGTTTGGTTCACCTGGTGAGGGGAGATACTAATGGCTTCTGAGCAGAGAGCATTTTGGTGACCACTTCACTCTCCAGCTCCTAGTTGGAGTACTACTTTTGTAAGTACTATTACAGAGAATATGGCAGAGAAGGAATCATTTTCAGTCAGTTGTCCAAAATGCGGATAATGTAACCTTGGGCTCTTGCTACCTTTCAGAGAAATATGTTTAACTTCAATCTCTGGGGTCCAGAATTTAATGAACATGGTTACATCTCTGATTTAGGCAAATCACAAGCCCTTCGTGTCTTGGTAGTAATAATAATAATAATAGCTGGCGTTTTTACAGTGCTTTGAATTTTCAGGTTGTTTTGTTTTGTTTTGTTTTGTACATACCTTATCTTAGAGAAGTTAGCTAGACACTGGTCAGGAAGATCTGAAGTAAAATCTGTCCTCAGACACTTACTAGATTTAGTAAGTGTCTTAACCTCTCTATGTCTCACTGTTCTCAAGTGTAAAATGGAAATCAGAACAGTACCTGTGTTGTTGTGGGGATCAAATGATATAATATCTATAAAGTCTTCGAAAACCTTAATGCACCTCTTTTTCTTGGCAAAGATCCTAGAGTTATTTGTCAAATTTTTCCAATTTATTTTATAGATAAGGAAACTGAGGCAGACATGATTAATGACTTGACTAGAGTCACACAACTAGTAAGTGTCTGAGACCAGATTTAATCTCAGAAAGATGGATGAGTTTTTCTGACTTCAAGCTGGGCACACAATCCACTATGCCACCTAGATACCCTAAAGCACTATTTAAATGCTAATTGTTATAATGTGAGATAATACTGGAAAGGTAGAATGGGGTTCCATTATTCAGGTAAAAAAAACCAGGTCTCAGAATAGGTAAGCAATTTGCTTACAGTCACACAAATAGAAAATATCAGAGTGGGCAGCTAAGTGGTGCAGAAGATAAAGCACCAGCTCTGGAGTCAGGAGGATCTGAGCTCAAATTCAGCTTCAGACACTTACTAGCTGTGTGATCTTGGGGAAATCACCTAACCCCATAATTGGGAAATATTGAACCAAATACAATAAAAATAGATAATATTATATTTTTTAAAAGTGTCAGGTGGAATTTGAACAATTCCTCTCCGCCTTCACCCTCTCAAGATTTCAAGTCCAGTATGTTTTCCAGGTTCTACACCTTATTTCTTTATTTAATGGATGCTCTTCATGAGTTTCTGTGAACAAAAAAAAAATTACCTAATAACTCATTGTGAAGAGGAGGAGGATGATAACTAACAATAGCAAAGTTCTTTGCATCATTGTATTTTTTTTTCTCACAACACTGTGAGATGAGTGCTTTTACTATCTCCATTTTACCAATTTTGAAACTGAGGCTCAGATGACATTAGCAAATGACTTACTGGTCAGTAGCATTCCCACTAGGATCTGGAACATTAGGCGGTCACCTGGGACTTAGAAGTCATCATCCTTGCCCAGAATCACAGGGCTAATAAGTATGGAGGTAGTTGTTGAACACAGGTTTTCCCAACTCAAAGGCCAGGACCCTTATTCACAGTATCAACCAGATCCCATATAAATTTAGTTAAGCCGGTCCATGGATAAAAGAAACTTAATTATTGCTTGACCTGTTTTAAAGCTGCCTACCTCAGGTGGACGTGCCAGGGCTGAAACTACCAGCCTAAAATGATGCAGGATTACCACCCCCCACTACAATAAGGCATCCAAGAAGATTGTTAGTGGAGAAGATGGCTAAACATTTAATTAAAAACCAGGTTTTTCCTGACTCTAATCGGGACAGTAAATTCTCTGTTCTGTCTCCCTGAGAATTCTGGTATGCTCCAACATGCACGTGTCTCCCTGAACTCCATCCACAATTTCTGTCAGAAATCAATTTTTTTTTCCTTCTTTTGCTGTTTTAACTTGTTGTGCAGGGTTATTTGCATGGCTTAACTTCCTGTCCTTGTTATGAATCAAATCAAAATGTGTTTAATGAGGTTCCATTATGTGTAACATCTCTGTGGAGAACATTGAAATCATAACTTTGATTTGTATGCTGATTTAATGATCACAAAACACTTTTCCTCGTAATAATACCATAAGGCAGTCACAAGAGTTTTATTTCCATTTAAATAAATGTAGGGAATGGAGTGATTTGGTTCTTGGAAGTAGATGGGGTGGGGTGGGGGGTACAGAAACCCTAACCCAAATTGACTACACAGAGGTCTCTTTGAAGGTAGAAAGGTATTATTAGAATCTCCCGAGAAGCCAGCAGTCCTTACCTCTGGGAAGTCCAGAAAAAGGAGGAGGCTGATTTCACAGAAGGAGAGAGATCAGTTAAATAAGAGAGCACTGCCCAACCCTTCCCCAACATCCCCTTATGCAAAGCTTTTAGTCTAGATTGGCTCTTGGGGTCACTTTTTTCTTATGTCAGGTGGGTGATAATGGGCTGACTAGAGATGAGGTAACAATATAAAAAGTTTCCTTTCTCCAAGGTCACATGATTTCTAGGAAATGAAACTGAGGCCTAAGGTTTCTCTTACTTTAGCAGATAGTTTCTCAGAAACCACATTGCTTGCCCCACACAATCCCTCCTCTTCTATACCTCACTCTAGTTTCTCATTGAAATTTCCCAACATTCTTTCATATTCCTTATCCTCAAATAATCAGAGCATACTTTTACAACCTCTCTCTAAGTCAGTGATTCCCTCTGGTTCATCCCTTATGGTGGCAGATACTGGTTCCCAAAACAATCACTCAAATCAAGGAATCTGATAGAAATCTGCACACACACAGTCCATCAATCCCTTCCCAAAGTTAGTGAGTCCTTGTTTTCAAATGTAATTTCAATTTTTCTATATGGTCAGGATCTACAATCCATTATTTTGGAGCATCCACAGGTGCTTGACTCGAGTGTGATAAGTCCAACCATGTTCCTGGGTCCTTACATTGGTGTCTGAGGTCAGAAGGACTTGGGAAGTTCCTTCCCAGGTTGGGATCAATTTTTCCTCCTTCCAGGTTTGGATCAGATCCCAATCTCTGGACTGGTATTTATGCACAGCCAATCCCAGAGGAGGGGTCTGATTAATAAGTCCTTTTAATTGTAGTTCATGGTAATGCTTAACAAGTTGTACAACATTTTCTAATAAAGAAGTCTTTGGTATCCCATATAGGGTCTACATCTTTTAATCCTCTTCCTCTGAGAAATGTGTGAGGGATAGAAAATCCTATGCAAAAATGACTACTCAGAGACCTCTCGAAGTAAAAAGCAGAAAAGTTATTTATTTAATTAATTCTCATGAGAATGAGCAATTCCACCATGAGGAGGGAAAGAGAGAGAGCTCACAGTAGAAGGGCTAAAGAAGGGGATAAGGTATACAGGTTTTATAGGTTTTAGATACAAAGGATTACATCATGAGTTGGAGAACATTAAGAGATAGGTGCCCCACCCTACCCCTTAACTGGATGTTATTCATGCCAAAAACAGCAGATTCCTAGTTCCAGGAGGAACCATACATCAGGAAACTAATTATCCAGATGTTAGTAACTTGAACAGCGATAAATGTCATCCTTCGAGGTTAAATACATATGTCTAAAATCTAAGTACATATTGGCTACCACTCAACATACTTATGCAGGTCACAGAGACCCAGAGAAACTAAAATACAGAAGAGAAAGTTAAATGTCCTTGGAAGTTCTTCACCTTATCTTTACTACACACAGCTGCTGGAAGTTCTTCAACTACACACACACACACACACACACATATGGATATCCATATAACATTTTGTAAGGTGACAATCCAATATCCCTCTGAGTTTTAGTTCTAATTCTAAGCAAGGCAAGGGGAAGATATCTGGTCCAAGGTAATCTGGTTTCTAGGCCCAATTTAGCCAATTCCCTCTTTATTTTATGAATCATTCTTTCTACCTTACCTAAAAAGGGAGGTTTTCAAGGAGTATAAAATCCCCAAGAGATCTCCAGAATCTTCATCAGACCCTAAAGAACTCTTGCTGTGAAATGAGTGCCCTGGTCTGAGTCAATGTGTTCCAGCATCCAATACCTGGGCATTATATTTTCCAATAAATTTCTACTCACCACAGAGGCAGTTGCCTGGGACAAGGGAAAAGCCTCAATCCATGAGGTCAGGTGGTCCACTACGACCAAAAGATATTTGAGGCAGCTCACTGTGGGCAGCTCAGTAGAGTCCACCTATATACTCTGGACTAGTCTCAATTCTGGGGGTCTCCCTCCAGCTTGCATTATGGTGCAAGCAGCCTTATCTGTCCTTTGACAGATCAGGCATCCCTCCATGAATTGCCGGGCAAATGTGTACAAGCCAGGAGTCACAAATGTAATCAGCACAGCACCACACTGGTTGTGAACATCCCAATGGCTGCTTTGGTGTAGATAACATAGAATTTGCCTCATATCTGCTTTGGCCCTGCCATCTGGAAGAAATCATTGTCTCATATCATCTTCTTGGACACCCAAATTATGGGCTCTTAATTTTTCCTCCCTGGTAAAGGATTGGGAAGGCAGATTGGGTGGCAGAGCAAGGATTAATATCATCATTCCTTCAGTAACATCTCCTTCATTCCCAGCTTTCCTTGCCTCTTCATCAGCCCTGGTTACTCAGGGCCTCAAGTGTGTTCCCTTCCTGATGTACAATAGCGATAAGTCATGATTTCCTTAAAGTAGTTTCACCTCAGGTAACCGTCCAAATTTTTAACAATTCCACCAAGTCAGAACCAGGAATAATCAGGTAGGTTCTCATTCAAAAGACCACCAGGAAATTGAATCAGAAGGATCCTACTGCCAGCAAAGGCCAAGATCATCCTTATAATTTGTTCCCAGATACTAACTTTCACCTGTAACAACTTCTTCTGAGTAGCTTATGGCATATTCCTTTCATTTGGTGGAGCACTGGCCTCTCATCTTTTATCTTTCCTCCTATTTGAGCATTCGTGTTCTATGTTCCCTCCTCCTAAATTCTCCCTCTTTCTTGCTTTTTCTCCTCCCTCTTTCTCCTCTTCCTCTCCTTTTGCTCTTTCTCCTCTCCTCCCTCCTTGTATTTTTCTCCTTCCTTTCTTCTTTCTCCTTTCCTCACTTTTCTCTCCCTCCTTTCCTTTCTCTTCCCATTTTCTCTGTCTCTCCTTTTCTCCTCCTTTCCTTTTCTCTCCTTTCAACTTTCTGCATCTTTTTTTGGTCTTCTTCCTTTGCCCCCTTTCTCTCTGTCTTTCTCTGTTTCTTTCACTCACTCTTCCTTTCTTCCCACCTCCTATGCCGTGTTCTATGGCCACGGCTTAACCAAATTTCAGAATTCACAAAATCCTGGCCAGTCTCCTCACATTTCTCCTCAGCACAGGCTGCTCACCACCTTCTGTCCCTCTGCCTCTTCTGCTGAACTGTCACCTTACTTGATTTATGATGTATAAAAATCGTACATGGACTTTACTCAATAAAATATTCATGATTGAGACTCCCCTTGGTTTTCTGTTTCTTGAGTTACTTTCATGAACTGAGATCATAATTTAGGATGTATCTTGTGTCTCTGAACTTTATTTTTTGGAATGATAAAAGAGTTCAATTGAGGGACAGGTAGATGGCACAGTGTATGGAGAACCAGCCCTGAAGTCAGGAGGACCTGAGTTCAAATCTGGCCTCAGACACTTAACATTTCTTGGCTATGTGACCCTGGGCAAGTCATTTAACCCCAACTGCCTCAGAGAAAAAAAGTTCACTTAAATTCTTATCCATTTTGTGTCAGATTCAAGGAAGAAATCAATCATCCTTGACAACTAGTATTATGACTCCAAGCAATTATTGCTGGTAATAGTAAACACCTCACATTTGTAGAGTTAATTTTTTCAGAGCATTTGCACATTTTATAATGTAAAACTACCCATGAAAATGATTGACCCAGTAACTGTTTTAAAATTATTATTTTATTTTTGTTTCTGACCTGTATATATGTCCCATTTTCCTGCCAGAGGAAAAATTCCCAGGTCTGTAATTATTCTGCAATCTGTAACCTCAGACTTGCCTGGGCAACTAAGAGATGAAGCAATTCACCCAGCACGGTAAAAAATAGTTGGTAAAAATAGTGTTTCAGGCCAGTTCATCAGTATTTCAATCTGTCAATAAGCATTTATTAAGCACCTACTGTGTGCCAGGTGTTATGTTAAACTCTGGAAACAACTTGGACCCGGAAGTCCTTACTCAGTAGAAAGAGTCCCATGACATCCCACACTGCCTCTCTTACAAATTCACAGTGATGACAAAAACCCAGGCTTGTTTGGCCCTCAATTACTAATAGCAACTGGGCCATTGTTCAAAATGAAGTGAAGGATCTCCAGTCACCATGATGGAGCAGAATTTTTGCACCAGTGGCTGGACTGAGTTCCTTATACTGCATCTTATTAAGCAACTGGGAAAATCACTATTGCATTGTTGAGTCATATCCAACTCTTCTTGGAAAAGTTAGCCATTTCCTTCTCATTTTACAGATGAAGAAACTGAGACCAGTTCGGATTAAGTGATTTGTCCAATGTTACACAGCTGAGGGTGGGTTTGAACTCATGAAGGTGGATCTTCCCGATTCCAAGCCCAATGCTCTATCCATTGTGCCATAGCTTGCCCAACTGAATGACTTAGAGAAAAATTTGTCCCCAACCATTGACTGTATCCCAACCCCAAGGAGCCATTTAGCAACAGGGAGATGAACAGAAATTAATGTCACAACAGGTATCTGAATCTCACCTGTAATAAACAGGCCTGAAGCTGTCCTGGCCCCACCCCCATGACAGCTTCTCCGGAAGATAATCACACATTTACACCTTAGAGACAGGGATTGTTCAAGGGTCTGAAGTACTTTCTCCATCTCATACCTCCTAAGTTCATGCTTTTGAATTTGGAGAGGGTATTAAGTACACAAACTATATATATATATATATATATATATATATATATATATAATATTTGATATACACATATAGAAAGTCCATGTGGCAGAGCAATATCTATTAAGCTAAAAGTAGTTGTTAAATGCTTATTATGTATCAGCCATGAGTACAGGATTTGTAATAAGATCTGAGTATAAATCCCATTTTTGTCACTGACTAGGTATGACTGACAACAAAATGGGACCCATTATGGCTTAATTAACATGAAGTGCTTTGTGAATTTTAAAGCACAATATAAAGTATTATTAAAGAGAGTATTCCCAAAGTCAAGGATTAAACAGAACTAACCTTTAGGACACTCTATATGTAATGCCCTACCTTGCACATTCCGCATCAGTCAATGAGAGAAAAAGGAAAAAACAACTAAAGTTTCTCATGTGAAAGAAACATGAAGCCCTGATATAGATTACAACCACCCCCACTTTACCCACATCTACATACCCTCAACCTCTACAACCCAATGGCTTTGGAGATGATTTTATAAATTGTGGCAAAAAAAATTCATTACCTGGTAGCCAATCTCCCCCCTCTCTCTCTCTCTCTCTCTCTCTCTCTCTCTCTCTCTCTCTCTCTTTCTCTCTCTCTCTCTCTGTCTTTCTCTCTCTTTTTTTTCCCCTGAGGCAATTAGGGTTAAGTGACTTGCCCAGGGTCAAATACTTAGGAAGTATTACAAGTGTGAAACCGGATTTGAACTCAGGTCTCCTAACTTCAGGCACCAACTAGCTGCCCCCTATCCTCTCTTAATGAGCCTTTCATAACTCAACTATATTGGTCTTTGAATAACAGTTACCTAGTCTTCTATCCATATAAACACGTTCAAAATCTCTTAGCATCTATGAGATCTCAACTTCTATGTAGCCTTCAAGAATACAGTCACCTACATGGCATGAAGAGATTGAATCTTGATAATATGGCATAATATATTATACTTATTACTTAATGTAATTAATTGAGAAAAATAATGAATTTGTCCAGTAAGTAGAAAGTATTTGAAATTTATAAAATAGAACTACAGACAGAAAGAGACAAAAAAGAAAAGAGACAGTGCAAAGCATACACACACACACAAATACTAAGAGATTTAACTTGGATTCCCATATTTCAACTATAATCAAAGAAAATAAATAAACCAAAAAGGGAACTTACCCATTAAAATTTTTCTTGCCAAAGATAGACCCAATAAGGGCCCTGAAGAGCAATATCCACCTCATGTCCAGGAGGATGAGTCATGAAGTGCCTGAGTCAGGTTGTATTTATAAGGAGTCCCAACAGTGTGAATGCAATTCCCACCTCTGTGCAGCCCTTACAATAATAGTCGGACCCTGTTCCTATCTGTATCCATGTGCCTTCCATTCCTTTGGGATGATAAAGGTCAAGGTACTTGATTAACAAGTCAAGGTGAGCCTGATTCTCAGGCTCAGAAAGGTTGACCCAAGGAGCCCTGGGCATGTAGATAGGATGCTTAGTTCCCTGAGAGATTTTTCTTTTCCTGGGTTTAGAGTGATTAGGACAAGACTAAAACTCCACTATTGCAGTGTCTGCTCATAGATCTATATCAAGAATAAAAATGAAATAAAAAGACCTTTTGAATGGGAGAAGTTATTTCCCTATCTCAATCCAATCCTTTTAGGAGATAGAGGGAGATTGTTTTTAGTTGGGTTAAAATTCTGGTCATTCCCAAGCACGCAACTTTTAGACCACAGACATACTTTTGTTCAATTTCTAGTTATTTCCCTTTAATCCACCATTTTTCCTTTAAAACTAACCTGTCCCTATCCTAGCTATGGGGCTTTCTTCATCAGTCTGGAAAGGCCTTGGAGGGGGAAAATATTATTCTTATTATAACAGAAATGAAAAAAGAGATTTTTATTATAAGTCTGCAGTTCAGTAGGAGGTGGGGGAAAACAATGTGTACTCATATAATTATATGTAAAAAAAATTATAAATAAAGTAAAAAATAATTTTAAGGAATTTGATGACAAGAAAAAAATACTGATTGAGGAATCAGAAAAGGTCATATCCCTTTTAAGCATTGACCTCCTTTGAGAAATCACTTGTTGATGGAATGAATAGGCCCCCCAAAAAGATCATATTCCTGGAACAATCCAGTATCTAAATAGGCCCCTAGAATACTGACTGGATCATCTTGTCCCTTATGGAATTTTTTGCACCTACTGGATTATCTTATATCTATCTTGAACTCAGGACATCAAACTATAAATATCATTCCCTGAGGTTATTTTGTATAAATATTTCTTAATCATAGATGACTTTCCGAGGCAAACAACTAGCATAGTTATCATACCTTGTTTTGAATAATTTCCTATAAAAAGTCCCACTTTTCCCTTTGTAAGTAATAAAATTCTGTCCCTTGACTTGAACACAGTTTAAGGACAGTTTGAATTATGAATTTATTTCTAACTATGTTGCACTTTCATAACTTGTTATACCTCATCATTTTTATCTGCTTAAATCTATTTTATAAGTACTTTTATTTATATCTTATATTTCCTTTTATTATTTTTATTGAAGTGTAAATCTGACTACTTCTCTCTCTACCTATTCAAGAATCTCCAGTGGCTCCTTATTACCCCTAGGACCAAATATAAATTCTTTAGTTTGTCATTTAAATCTCTTCTCAATTCTCCTTCTGGCCACCACAATGATTAACTGTGACCTCAGCTGAGTCATAATGTATTGCCAGTATCCTAACTGATTGTTGATGGGTATGTGTGTTTATGTGTATATACAGATTCACATAATATATACCCTCTATATAGAGATATGGGATATATGTATATGTGTATGAATAGACAGACAGATAGATGATAGTCAGATAGATAGAGATAGAAATAGAGATAGGTAGATAGATACATAGTATGTGAGGGAAGTTATTTTGTTACCTAGTAAATTAAACATATGTTATAAGGACTTTGTTTTTCTTTCTTTTTCAATGAGGTGTTATGCCACAGTTCCCTTTTGTTGTCCTGCCTCAGTTTCTCTAATTGTTCTGCCTCTGTTCTGCC
This sequence comes from Sarcophilus harrisii, assembly GCF_902635505.1. Classification (NCBI taxonomy): domain Eukaryota; kingdom Metazoa; phylum Chordata; class Mammalia; order Dasyuromorphia; family Dasyuridae; genus Sarcophilus; species Sarcophilus harrisii. Next base: position 178,402,368 of record NC_045430.1, on the reverse strand, counting down.
TTTGTTCCTTGAATTGTTCTGTCTCAGTCCCCCTGGTTGCAACCCCCCCCCCCCGCCTCGACCATTAGGACTGATATAATTTAGGGCTGGCTACTCCAAGGTTATAAATTGTAAATAAAATGTAATCTCCACATAAGAATGAGTTCAGACTCCTGGCTCCTAAATCCTCCTAAATGATCAAGAATTTATGGTCCTACCCTCTACCTTGTCAGAAACAAACTGATGGTCTGTCCTTAGAAATTCCCACCCTTTACCAGTGTTTGGATTGCACCCCTTTATCCATGATCTATGGAAACATATATTTCATTGGAAACTCACCTTCCTTGATGATGCTAAAACTGCTGCTGAAGTTGCTACTGCTGCTGAATGCTTTGAGACATCAGCCCTAGGACCAAAATGGATCCATTGATTCCAGAAAATCTCTCACCATCAAGGACACCTTGGGCCTAATACTACTACTCCTAGTACTCCTCCTTCTAGCCTTATTCTCACCAGATTTGCTTGGAGACCCAGACAACTTCTCACTGGCCAAACCACTAAACACCCCTCCTCACATCAAACCAGAATGGTATTTGCATTACAAATATTGCATTTGCATATGCAATTCTCCACTCAATTCTCAATAAACTAGATGGAGTACTTGCCCTACTTCCCCTCAGAAACCCAAATAAAATATTAAAAACTCTCTAATATCTGTCTTGCCTTGGTTTCTCCAGCATTACATTTGGAGGCCCCAGCAAGATATGAGAGCAGAATTACAGATTAGAGACCCTCGGGTCTCTGTCTTGGGCCTTGGGGTGACTGAGGCTTTAGTTTATTTGGTTTTAGTTTTAGTTTTAGTTTAGTTTAGGCTCTTTAGCCCTCTGGTTTGCTCCAGAGTCTCTGGGAAGAGAGCACTTTTCAGCTGCAGCAAAGCTCGCAGCGGACACCTCCATTTCAGCCACAGGAGAGTAAGTCTGGGTGCCTTAGAACACAATCCCCTCTATTTGTCTGTTCTGTCAGTCTGTGCTGGCTTCTGGACTCTCAGAAAAATAGGATGCCGGTGGGTGTTAATTTCTGAGCACGGTGCCCACTGGGCGCAGTGTGGTGCTACCTGGGTGTCCCCTCAGACACAAATCTGGGCTGGATATTATTCAGACAGCTAACTTGCCTGGTCGCTTGGGCACCATCTGGTTCTGTATGCCCATGGCATAACTCTGAGGTTCTGAGTGTCTTCTGGCACTATCTGGTTGTGTTCAATGTCTTGTTAAATGCTGTAATTGTGAGGTTTATGTTTGTGTGATTGGTGTTCTGTGTGAATGGTCCACTTGTTTTGTTGATTGAAGAGCCCTGTTAAAGTTTTAAGAAGAATGGTTAAGAGTGTGTTTAGCATAAAAAAATTGTTTATGATTTCTTAACCTGTTGCACTAATTTGTAACTAAAAGGAACAGAAAACCTTGGCTGCTTTTAAAACTCTGGCAGAAAAAGCAGCCTACTAGTTAGGAAGAGGAAGGAAAGAGACACAAAATTCAAGCTCTGCTTGGGACAAGATAAGAGAGACAAAAGAAAAGAAAAGAAAAGAAAAGAAAACTCAGGCAGGAGACTTGTCTGAAAGAGGAAACATGCCTCTAATTATATAAAGTATGTTATCTTCTTAAACATACTGGGTAATTTATAAACATTATAAGTTATGCTTTAAATTTTGTCAGTTCTGCTGTACATGTGTGGAGTTTATGGAGTTATTTAGTTATTCACTGTATTTTGAATCTTAAAAGTTTTGAAGGGAAAGGAAAGGAGAATGAAGGTAATTTAAGACAGATTAAGCAGTTGAAGGTTTGAATGATTTCAGGAAGTAACAAAGAAAAGGGGGAGACAGGATTAGTAAGAAAAGTGGAGACAGAATATTTAGAAGGAAAAATTAGCATGTAACAGGGGGAAAGAGAAGATCTCGAAGCATGGGGGAGTTAGGGAGAAATGCTATGTGGAATAAAGGGCAGTCATGGAAAGAGCCTTGTCAAGATGATAATCTAATTCTCCTTCCCCCCATTAAGTGCACTTCAAATTGCAGCTGTTTATCTCTTGCTGCAGAAAGCAAATTATTTAAAGGGACAGCCTAGTTTTACTGTAGTAATTTAATTGACTAGATTTTTTTTAGGTGCCTAATAGTTTTCTTATTTAAGGCGTATGGTCATAAATGTGATCTATAATTTGATACGGTTATTTATAAAGTTTAATTAATATTTTAAGAACCCTTCAGATTATTTTATGTGGAATTAGGATATTCTGTATAAGTTTTAATTGATTGTATTCAGTCATCCTAAGGTTATCCCCATTTTTTAAAGGGCCTCTGAAAATAATAGCTTTTTTCTTTGTCCTTTTGAAAATGTTTCTGTTATGGACAATATGCAACTTGGGATTTTTCTATGTATTGGATATTAAAAAGCAAAATGGTTTGTATAATGTTCAACTTATAAAACATCTACTTGGGTATGTAAGATAATTGTGTGAACTTGCTGGGACAAATTTTTTACTATTATCAATATAAGGTCATGGTAAAGACCTGTTTGTGATTTATCTGAAGCTTTGCTTAATGGGATTAATTAATGAATTTCTTGGGCTTGTAGATAATATTATTTGAGAGCTCAAAAACTCCCTCTTTTGAAAGTTTGTGCAATTACCTGGAATAAAACTGAGTTAAGGCTATTTCATCTTGTATGTGCTGAAAGATCAGTTTTGACTGCTTATATTATGTTATAGTCATGTCCCTGCATTTTTTCCTCCTGTAATTGATCAGAACAATAGTCAATAAGAAATATTCGTGCAATTCAATTACATCATACCTTACTGTTTCCAGTCTGATGATATGTAATCATTGTAACCTAACTACTTGGTCATCTATGTGTAACTGGATATTTGTGTCTGTGGATATTCAGATTTTTTAAAGTTTCTAAATACTGAGAGGACAATTAGCAAAGTTGTCTATGAGACCTAACTGCTGTTTTATTTATTGGGACTAGAGCCGTTTGCCTATCCTGTGAGGCAAGCTTGTTTCTTCTCACATAGAAGCTGATGGCCAGTGTGACTGGCCCTTCCACATTTTGTAGCAATCTATTCTATCCTTTATTTGTTAGATTGGGTATTTTCCTAGATTTTAGTCAAATTTGAGCTATATTGACCTGCTTCTGGGACCTGGATCAACCCATTGGAGGCTTTGATCCTTGTCAGCATGCCATCCCCCTGCCTGGACTGAGAGTCAGCCCTTCCTTTACTGTTGTCAGCAGGAAGCAGGTTTGAATGAGAGACTTCTGTCCCTGATCGTGATGGACATTCATGAGGGAAATGGGAGTGTTTGATGAATTTTTGTTAAAATTCTAAATGTATTACTGTGTGTTTAAGATTTGGGATGGAAATTGTTAAGATTGGGTAACTTGCTGTTAAGGATATTTCCTTCAGAACATGTAATTGTTTGAGGGATCTCTAGGACTGTACTAGTCTGAAATGCATAGGAACTTTAATTCACTCTCGGGATTTATATGTGGGATGATTATTTGACTATTTACTTTTCTTTGGATGATGCAGTGAAAAAAATGGGGGAGTAAGAGATAGGGAATTAGGGAAACTGGTGGATTTTTTCAAAAGTACTGAATCAGAACCCCTAGTTTTCTGTTAACTTTGCCTCAGGCACTTCTGCCCCACCCTTGCCATTAAGTTTCTTGTCATTGAAGCCCTTTTAGCAGTCCTTTTTCATTTTTACTCTCTGCTTGGTTAATTATTTTAAACCCTAACTGGACTCTGATTGCTGGTTATGCTTTAACTTTGAAACCCCTTATTCTGTTGGAATTGTCCTGGCAGACTCAGTTTTTGTGACTATTTTTCAGGAATAACCAGAAATCAGGCACCTTGGAACTTGGCAGTCTCCAGTCCTGTAGCCCCAGACCCTTAATTAGTATCTCAGCATTCTCAAAGGACCTTGCAGTTTGGTATCAGGCTTCTAAAAGTTTGGGTTTTGCCTGCCTTGATGGTCTACCTGTGCATACTCTGATAACTCTGCCCACAAATCTGGATCCTTTCTGTTTCCTAGTAGCAACGCCTGCCTGTTCTTCTGAGTGGAGACAGGTGGAGCTACTCCAGGCCTCACCCTTCCCCCTTGGAGTTGGTGACAGCCGTGGGGTGCCCCTCCTAGGATGGGCAACACAACTGTCTCGATCCTTGCTACTCCCTCTATAATCAGAGGCTGAATTAAGGGCACAAATGACCACAGATCTAACACAGACTGAACTGTCCACCTCACATTGGATTCCTTGGCTGAGATGGTGTTCCAGAACTGCAGAGGACCTGACATGTTTGCAACAGAGAGCCTTGGTATTGCTGTTAACTCTGGGGTTGTCAGGGAGAGACTTGTCCTTGCCCTAAGTGCTTGCATTTTTCTAGTTTTATTTTGATTTATTTGCTTCACATAGGGTTGGTCAAAATTATGGTGCTAAGACCTTCCAGGTGTCTAGGGGAAGCTAATTCAATGATCTGAATATTCAGAAGAGAGAATGTGGAAGAGAATGTGGAATGTTGTCCCACAGTTCCCATTTATTGTCCTGCCTCAGTTTCCCTAATTGTTCTGCCTCAGTTCTTTGAATTGTTCTGCTTCAATCCCCACATTGCAAACCCCCCCACACACACACCTCCTGACAATTAGAACTGATATAACCTAGAGCTGGCTACTCTAAGGTTATAAATTATAAATGTGTAATCTCCATATAAGGGGGAGTTCAGACATACTGGCTCCCAAGTTCTCCCACGATATTAAGAATTTATGGTCCTCACCCCACACCTGGTCAGAATTGGATTGATAGTCTGTCCTTGGAAATTCCCGCTCTTTACCAGTATTCGGACTCTACCCCTTTCTCCCTGATGTACGGAAACATATATATTTCATTAGAAACTCACATTCCTTGCTGATGTTAAGGCTGCTGCTGAAGCTGCTGCTGAATGGTTTGAAATATCAGCCCTGGGACCAAAATGGATCCTTTGGTCCCAGAAAATCTCTCCCTTTCAGAAATCCAAATAAAATATTAAAAATTCTCTCATTTCTATCTTGCCACAGTTTCTCCAGCATTACAGAGGAAGGAAGAGGGAGAGAAGGTAGATTTTGGTTAATTGAAAAAAATTAGAATAAACTGTCTTGAATAACACCCCCCCCCAGTATTTTTAATGATTTCTCCCCTTTCTAATCTTCTTATGCATTACTCCCTTCAGAGCACTGTACTATCCTGCTCTTCTTTTCCTGATACGCAAAACCCTTTTCCTGACAATCCCTCACGCCTGGACTTCATTTCCCACTTTACATTTCCTCCCTCCTCTTTGGAATCCCTGTTTCCTGCAAAATGAAACTCAAACATTTTCTGATCCCCCCAGCTACTAGGAAGCCCTTTCCCAAAGCAACCTTGTATTTATTTTACATTTAACTTGCATATGTGATTCATAAACATATATGTGCACATCTTCTCCCATTAGAGTGCAAACTTCTCGAGGAAGGGGTCTGTTTCTTCACACACAATGCTCAGCACTGCTTCTGGCACATAATAATCACCCTTTGCCAATATGTGTTTTTCCCCCAATCAAAAAGGCAAGTTAAGGGAAGGGACTGTTTTTATTAGTTTCTTTTTGTCTCTATATCCCCAGTGCCTGACACAGAGCAGCATTTAATAAATTCTTGTTGAATGAATGAATAATGAAATGAATTCTGATATCATACCACAGAACAAGGAAGTAAATCTTCACATAAAATATTAGACTTTGAAGAGGAAATGATGAGACCAAAATCTGGCTTTAAAATGAGGCTTTAATCATGGGGACTTGTTTAGTCATCTTAAAGTTCCAGAGAGCTAGTAGGGATGGTCTCGGACATATTCCATGATCGTCTTCAGACCCAACCATGTCTCCTCCGCAGTGGGAAGAATCTGACTGGCTGGCAAAAGGAAGCCATGGCGACCGGTGTCTCTCAGTTCAAAAGCAAAGGAATACTTGATGCCATAATCATAGGCCCAGTCAATGCTTCCTCCGCTGGCCTGGTCTGAAAGACAAAAGAGAAAAATAACTATCTGGGATACCCTCTCCAAGAATTGTGCTGTTCCAAAGCAACAAGCACTCATGAGGGATTCAGCCTATGTAAGGTGTGTCAGCTAAGGGTACGGACCAGCAATCCAAAGGCTCATCTACCTGAGGATAAATCCAGCCTCTGACACTCACTAGCTGAGTTATCCTGGGAAAGTCACTTCACCCTGTGTGCCTCAGTTTCCTCATCTGTAAAATGAGCGTGAAAAGGAAATGGTAAATCACTTCACTATCTTTGTCAAGAAAATCCCAGATGGTGTCACAGAGAGGAAGACACAACTGAAAAACAGTTGAATTAAATGTGTGAAGCTTGAGGTAGGTGCTGGAGAATAAAGAAAGAACTCAAGGAGCTTGCCTTCTCCTAAAACCTTGTTGTATTAAATATCAGTGTTCATTAAGACCAATCAGATCTCTTCCTCTCCCCCTCATCTCTTTTTTATACACAGCTTTAATCAATAGGGATATTGGTTAGTCTTCAGTCACTGCTACATGATGACACGGAAAAGAACTATTAAAAGTAAGAAGGGCTCCATACCAGTCCAAGTGTTTTCTTGTCATGTGCAGTTTCTCTGTTCTATTCTCAGGAGTCTCTGATTATTCTCACCTGGCTTTTCTCATAACCTTGAACAGCACTGCTTACTAACTTTTATACTTCTCTGACACTGAGCAATGTATTTTTTGTGGATGCTAGAAATTATAAAAGAAAGAGAACATCTGATTTCTAAATCAGTTTTTAAAAACTTGCTATGGAGAGGGAGAAACTGGACATAATAAGCAAGTACTTTATATGTAAATACAAATAACAAGTATGTATCACCTACATAAAGAATTTTAGTCTTACAATTATATGTGTTCATTCGTTCAACAAACATGTATAAGTCAATTATTATGAGAACTTACAGAAAAAAATAAATATAGCATAATCCCTTCCTTCAAGGAATCTTCTATATAATATGGCAAAGGGGTTATTATAATACTCCAGGACAATTGGAGTAAAATAGATTTAATATGGGAAGGCTGCCTACAGTGTTCAAGCTGAGACTGTTAAGCAATAAAAATCTAAGGGCACATCCTTGAAGGAAACAGGTAAAAGACACTGGCTCAATGCTGGAAAATGATCCAATATGAGATAAGTAGAGAAGTTAAGCTGCAGCCATCGAGTATCTCCAGGGCTGATGAAGACATGTGTTGGAAAGGGGGAAGATTACGGGTTAGTTTTGTAAATTCATTGCAAAGAGGCGATTAATTTGTTGTATTTTGTCTTGACTATCCATAGCAGATAGTGTGATCCTGGGTGAATAATAAACATTCAATAAATACTGGTTTTTTAATCTATTCATTAAAATTACCCATCTTTGGCATTTCTGGGACCTTGTTCCAGGACAAGGTTATTTTATAATCATTTCCACCAAGGACCTGGATTCTAAAAAAAAATTGAGCAGAAGGTACCACATGACATACATCAAATTACAAAAATGATAAAACATAAAAATGGTCAATGTTGGGGGATTAGATTTGGTATAGCCATAAATAGGTACAATCAGTATAGAAACAATTTGGAAAGTAACTGAACGATCCATACTATTATTTAGCCAGTGATCTTACTACTAATCATATACACCCAATAAGACCAAAGAGAGGAAGAAAGATTCCATCTAGACTAAAATATGAAGGGCTAGGCTTTTGGCAGCATCAAGAAAGTAAGTTTGGGAATGGCTAAGCAAACTGGGATGTGTGAATGATTACATAGAAACAAATAAGTAAAATGAAGAATTCAGAAAAGCATGGGAAGATTTGTATGTGATGATGCAGAGGAAAGAAAGCAGAACTATAAACAATTAGCTACAATAAGGTAAACCAAGATATCCAGGACCCTCAGAATCATCCAGTTCAACCCCCTAATTTTTTAGATGAGGAAACTGACATAGGAATAGGATCTGTGATTTCAATGGTATAGATATTTCCCTCTACCTATCCACTCCTATATAATTTATTGTTTTAAAGGGATGCCTAGAGAATTGAATGTTGTAATATACCTAGGGTACATAGCCAGTAAGTGTTGGAATGGGGGAAGACTTGAACCAGTTCTTTTTGCCTTTGAGAATGGCTCTCTATCCCCTTGACACCACAATTGCCTACCCCTAGGGAATGTCTAAACAACAACAGCATTAAAAGGAAGCTGGGCTCAGAACAAATTCAACAATCATTCATGGTCCCAAAGTACATGATGAAACATACTTGTCTCTTCTAACAGACAGGTGGGAGACTCTAGGTATATAGGGAGACATCTGGTGTTACAGTTTATCCTTATCAGTTTTCCTTCATTGTTTCTCTTTGTTACTAGTATGGGACTTATATGAAGAGAAAATATAGTATAACTGGGGTGCAAAAAATAAAACACTGATAAAACTTCAAAAAAGAAAAATCAAGACCCTATCAGAAAATATTTAGAATACAGACAAGGGTCAAGAGTGCTTATATGGCTCCCAAAAGCTGAATAAACACCTATCAAGGATGCCATAGACAAGAGATTCATGCATTGGATAGGGAGTGAGATCAATTACTTTCTAAGGCTCCCTACTGCCAGTAGGAGAAAACGAAAAACTTCTTAGCTTAATCCCCCCCATGTCTGCTTCCAACCTACTCTTCCAGTCTTCTTGTTGAGTCATTTCAAACATGCCCAACTATCCATAACACCACTTGGGTTTGTTTTTTTGTTTTTGTTTTTGGCAAAGATACTGGAATGAAGAAACAGGAAAATAGGGCTAAGGGTTTTCCCCAGGTCACACAACTTGTCTGTATCTGAGGCTGGATTTGAACTCTGGTTCTCCTGATACCAGAGCTGGTGCTTGATACAGTGTCACCTAACTAGTCCCCCTGCCAAGTCTTACACTTTAGTCTATTTCAAATACTCTAGAGTTCCAGCCAAAGCGAACAGTCAATTGTTCTCAACTTCATTCTTCACTATTTATTACCTCTATACCTGAAATATATTCCCTTTATGTGTTAAAATCTTTCTCTTCCTTCAGAGTCCATCTCAAGAGTCATGTCCCTTATAAACACTTCCTTGATTTCATCAGTTAAAAACAATCATTTTAAATTTTATTCCAAAACTTTGTCTCTTGTGTCTTTAGTACATTCTATCTGATACCATACTTGTTTGTGTGAATACCATCATTATTAGATCTTAAGTACTCTCTGTTAGAGACTAAGTTCTTCTCCTCACTTATCACTCTCACCTTCATCTTTAGATATCTAGTCCCTAACACAATAGTTTGGAAATAGGAAATGATAAATGTTTGTTGATTTGAATGACTTTTAAGGTTCCTTTTAACTGTAAAATAATGGTTCTTTGAAAGAACCCAAGAAATTGTTCATTGATAAAGCACCTATTAGTTTAATTACTGGTGCCGTTGCTAGTTGGGAACACAGCACCTAGGAATGTTTTACTCGCCACAGAAATGTAATCACTTTTGGGGTGGAGTAGAACAGGAGTTCTATCCCTCTACAGGAGAGCATCAGAGCATCATAGGACAGGAAGCAAGGTAGGTGATTTCATTGACACAAATATGCAAAATGTGGTGATTACTCAAGTTGAAATGAAGCCAGGAAAATGGAGTCAACTCTAGCTAGGTAATGCAATGAGAACACATCTGAGATTCAAACTAAGAAGAGGATACTTAAGTTGAATGAGCTCACAACAGTCTAGTATAGGAGTGAAAAAATGCTACCTTATTCATACCATCTGGTCATTTTTTAAACCTGTCATGGAGAAACTTTGAGAAGCTAACCAGATTCACCCCAACAGGACTATACTTAAGAAATGTAACTTATTTGTAAACGAGTACAGAGCCAAAAATGATAAGAGCTAGTTTCTCAATTGGCAACGCCAGCAGATCTGGTCATGTTACCCGGGTTTGCATCCCAGCTACTTATGTACTAGTCAAATCCTATATTCCACAATTGGAGATCTCTGCCCCTCGATCACAATAGTTAGGGCTCCAGAAGAGAATACTGTGTCTGTTCTTTATCCTTATAATCCCTTGAGGAATAGGAAGGTGGTAAAGGATGCTGGCAGTGTGATTGAAGGCCCATCCCTTCTTCCTTGGATTCTCACTTTGAACAGAATGATGTCTCCGATGCTTAAAAAATATTTGAAGAGAAACACAATCTTAGTGACCATGAGAAGAAGACCAATTTCCCTCTTTTTACTGAGTGGTCCCAGAAAGTGCATGTGGTAACAGGACCAACTCTGATATTCCCCTAGAAAAATCCACTCACTTGGTCAAGCTCTAAGAAATGCTTTTTAAGGAAAGTCATTGGACCTGTGGTACTGAAACATTCTGTGAGCATTCCCAGTAGGATAACCGATTCTCTATTTTGCTTGCAAAAAAGAGAACATTTCTTGGAGATTTTAAAACAGAACCAGAAGGAGCCATACAGATTCTCCAGTAAACATGGGAGTCCCTGTTGCCTTCCCCATGCCTGGATGAGCACAGGAGACCTCTAGGAGTACAAGGGACTTCTCAAAGTTCCCAAGTTCCTTTATATCCCACCTTCTCCACAATCAGTAAAGTCAAATGACTGTCATATGGCATAACTATTAAGCCATCTGGGTCAGCTTTTAACAGGGAGACCTTTCGTCATGGACACAGGATCCAGACATTTAGCAGTCATCAACCTCATTATCAAGGAAGAACAAATTTAATACAATAACAAAGCCTGAGTTAGAGTGTTGGTTGAATCACATTTGTACCAATGGAAAGCTCTACAGAGCAACAGGCCAAAAGGTGACTGTTTTTTCCATCTAGTGGCAAGTTGGTGTTGATGTCTAAACATGGAAACGCACTGGGGTCCCTAATACTGGAGACCTTCTAATGGAAGCTAGATAATCATTTGTTAAGGACACAATGCAGAAGATTCCTACTTTAGATTTAGATTAGAGATGGCAAACTTGACTTCCACAAAACTATAGAACCAGAACTGGATTGAGACATGTTTAACAAAATAAATAAAAATGCAATATTACATAAACAATATTCATTTGTGGTTTTATAAATCAATATGTGGCCCACTGGGCTCCATTTCTATTTCTGTTTCTCGCCATTGGGCTTAAATGGCTTTTGTGATCCCTTCTATCCATGAGATTCTCTGACAAGTGTGCTGCAGAATACACCCTCTCCAATTTCTGGGAATATCTTTGTCCCAGCCACCATTCAGCTCAGAGAGAAGTTCTGTCATGGTTGAGGTGTAAATAACAGCACTGGGTTTTCACAAGTTGAAGGGGAAATCCCTTTTATTTTAAGAGCCTAAGACCACAGCAAACCTCCAAGCCCATAAAATACTTACAGATGACAGAGCAGATTGGTCCCACTTTGTACTGGGTGCCATAAAGGGAGGTCAAATTCTCAGAAGCTTTTGGGCCACTTGATTCTAAAGTGAGAGAAACAGAGAAAAGTTCTTGGAGCTCCATAATTCTTGCTTGATATCCCATGGTTTTCCCTTTCAAAGAATGGGTATTCTGGTTAATTGGCTTCCTGGGTAAAAGAAGAGCTATTTGGATTTTGACTCTTGCTGTTGAAAATCTTTCTTAAAATGCTATTAAATTTATCTGCTGAATCTTCTCCTGTGCTCTAAATACATCCTCCCTGGTGTCATATTCATTTTTATAAGTGCTGTCATTATTAGATTATAAATTCCAGGAGAGCAGGACTGTACCTTTTCTCCCACCCCCATCTTTGAATCCTTAGTTCCTAATTAAGCTTAGGAGCAGCTAGGGGGTGCCATATTGCATAGAGTACCAGGCTTTGGGTCAGGAAGACTCATCTTCCAGAGTTCATATCTGGGCAAGTCACTTAACTTAATTTGCCTCAGTTGAGCTCAAGAAGAAAATGACCAACTACTTCAGTATGTCTGCCAAAAAAAAACCCTAAGTAAGGTCAAGAGTCAAGACATAACTGAGTGAAAAAGCCTAGTACAGCCAAGATAATTGACTCTTTCTGTGACGTCTGGGGATGATTTTTTACCAGTTCCCACTGTACAGAGAGATACATAAAGAAGGTATAAGAGATTAGATTGAATGAGACTCCAAAACAAACACTGACAGTTCAGGTGTATGTGTGTGTGCGCTTCATCTTAAAAATAAAACTGTATTTTGGCTCAAATACTTATGAATCAACCTTTCCCTAGAAATTGTTGATGGCAAAAAATTCTAATTTAACTAAGGATTTTAAATGTTTGCTTATAATTGTAGTTACAAGTTTATATTTAATAGCACACTTTCCAAATGTCTTTACATATTATCTTACTTGGTTGTAACAATGATCTTATAAAAGAAGTAGTGAATATGTTATTGGTCTCATTTTTTCAAACAAAGAAAATGAGTCACAAAGCCAAAATCACACAACCAGTAAATAGCAAAGCTAAGACTCAATCTCAGATTTGAATTGAGATTTTGCTCAACCTGCTTTCCCCATCCCCTAAATCTGACCAATGAGGAGCACTACAAACTCTCAGGACTACCCTATTGGCTAGATCCCAACACAGAGGATCAACTATAGGTCACATAAAAGGATTATCTATTTTGTACTCCAAAGCAGCTGGCAGTGACCCTTCAAACAGTTAAAGTTGAATTCTGACAGTTAAATAAGTTAAAACAATTGGTGTGCCCTATTCTGTACCATGTCCTTAAAAGAGATATTTTGTAAAGAATATTTGCCAAATAGTATGAAAATTAAAATTTTTGTTGTTAAATTGCTTCAGTCATGACCAACTCTTCCTGACCCCATTTGGAGTTTTCTTAGCAAAGATACAGGAGTTGTTTATCTTTTCCATCTCCAGCTCATCTTTCATATGGGGAAACTGAGGCAAACACAGTTCAGTGACTTTCCGAGAGTGACAAAGATATTGAGAGTGATGAGGCCTTGGTGCAGCTAGTTGGTGCAGTGGATAGTGCACCAGCCCTGAAATCAGGAGGACCTGAGTTCCAATCTGCTCTCAAATTTGCCCTAGCTGGGTGACTCTGGGCAAGTCAGTTAACCCCAAGTGCCTCTGGAGGTGGGGGGAGGGGCGCAGAGAAGAGTCTTGAGGCCAGATTTGAATTCAGGAAGACAAATTTGTGCCTCCAGCCCAGGCACTGTACTATTGAGCAATCCCAAAAATAATATATGTTCACATAATTTTCTTTTTACTTTTAAGAACGCTTTGTTTTTCATTTTAAAAGCATCCTTCATTGACCTTAAGTTGAGGTCACATTTCCAAGTACACTTGATGTGTGAAAGAAGAAAAGAAGCACAATGGGCCTTTCCAACTGGGACCTTCAGGTTGGAAAAGTGGGTGTTGTCATCTTATCTCAAATTTGAAATGCAAATAATAGAAGCAAAACAACCAAGAAAATATCAATAATTCTGGGAAGAGCAAATGACTCACCAGCTCATCAAAATCTTTCGACTTGCTGCATTTATACCCGTAGGGGAACATGAGCAGCTGGGAGTAGCTGTGGAGGGTGATGAAGGCTTTGATGTTTCCATGGCTCTTAATGAAGTCCACAATGGATTTCACTTCAACTTCTGAGTTGGCACTAGGTCCATGGTATGAGTCAGAGCAGCGATTGTCACTGGCTCCAGGTCCTGTGGATGATTAAAAGATATTCAAAGGAAAACACAATTCCAAAGAGATAATGGGGTCATTAAAGTCTATCTCAGAGGACAGAATCATCAGTTCTAAGAGGGCGGGGCTCAGAAACCATCTAAAGGAAAGTATCGGGAAATAGACCTGGACAGCCTTTGTGAGGCAGCTAGGTGGCACAGTGGACAGAACGTCTGTCTTTGTTGCCCTCCCCAGACACCTTGCCAATCCAATCCAACAAGTATTCATTAAACAATTATAACATGTAAGGCTGGACACTAAGGTGACATAGGAACAGGCCATGGAGTCAAGAATATTCAAAATCCAGGACTCAGACACCTACTAGCTGTGGAACTCTGAGAAAGTCACCCAATCCATTTGCCTCAGTTTTCTTATTTATAAAATGAGTTAGAGAGGGAAATGGCAAACCACTTCAGGATTTTTGCCAAGACAAGTCCAAATGGGGTCTGGAAGAGCCAAATACAAGTGGAAAACTATTAAATAACAAAATAACACTCCTATTTGTAGTGCAACAGAGAAAACTACTGAATTAACTCAAACTCTTTCCATGGAAATTAGGAGGGAATTTTGCCCATAAGTCACAAAGTCATAGAAAAATCATGAAGATCCCAAAGTCATCTTTAAAGTCATAGGGGCAACCATAAGATTCTGGAGGACCCAAAACCTGGAAGGTCTGTAATTCAAGCCTACAAGGAGGACTTACTGATTATTACCCTGGTGGAACCTAGGATTCTGAAGGATATTAGGGGAAAGAAGTGAATCTGTTCTCTCTTCACCTTTAGGATAGTGAAAGAGTACAGAGAAACAAACACAACCTCTGTTCCTTTTCTCATTTTAAGCTTGTTAGGTTGTGCAATATTTTGGACAAAATGTGACATTGTGAACAATGTATTTGGTATCTGGCATTTGTCTTGACATGATAAGGAATCTGTGAAATGAGAAGGTTGATTTAAACCTCGAAAGTCCCTCCAGCTCTAAAATTCAGTAAATTGATGCATTTGTCTTATGTATTTGCCCTTTTTTGGTCTTGTCATACCTATCATTGAACTTTAAGAAGCCATGAACATAAGGTGAACAGGATTTGGAAAGGGAATTAAATTTAATTTCAAGTGCCAGTTTGCAAATAAAATTATGTCAAAATTGTAAAAACTTTATAACATTCAGGAAAAAGAAAGACATCTATGCAAGGTCATAACTTTTGCTATCATACTCTTTCTCATCCATGGCTCCTCCAGGACTCAGTCTATGGGCCAAAGTCAACAATTCCAGAAGAAAGAAGCTCTTGGGAGCTGAAGAGGGCTTCCTCCGACTATATAACTTGGAACTGAAAAGTACTAGAGAGACCATACAATCCAATGGCACTTATTTTACCCAAGAAAAAAATTGAGATCCAGAGTGGACAAGGGATCCTCCCAAAGTCCCACAAATACTAAGTGAGAGAAATTGGATTCAAATTCAGGCTCTCTTTCTCCAAATCCAAGCTTGACCATGAGAAAAGCATGGCATACAACTGTGTCTCATTCTTAGCCCAACAAAAAGAGTTCATGGCACCTAAGTAGGAAGCTTACTCAGGACTTTTTGAATTTATTTGTTGGTTTGGGTTATTTTTTTTAAGATAGATTGTTATAAAAAAAAAAAAGAGGGAGAAAAAAAAAAACTTGTACTCTGGGATCAAGTTTCCCACCTCCAAAGCCTGCATCCCAGTTGCGGTTTGGATCAACACCAATGCAGATGCTTCCAGAAACCTTAGACCGAGTCTTCCTCCACATGCGATTCTAAGAAACCCAAACAACAGAGCATTAGAGAAAAACACAAGAAACAGTACAAGCAGAAGAAGCTTCCCTTGGAACTTCCTTAGTTTCTCTCTACTTGTGGCCCAGGAAGTACATGTAAGTACCTGTGGCCATGGAGAAAGAGATGTCTGTTTGCAGAAATACTTATGCCAGTCATCTAATCTTTCTCTTTTATGTTGCCCAGCCAAGATGACAGGTTAAAAAAAAAAAGCCTATCTCTTTAAACAACCTACAGACAACAGGTCTACAGCTTTGACATTTTTGGTTTTTTGGTCTTGGATGAAGAGTCATTGTGTAGTGAACATGTTTCTCAGTATGATATAGAAAAAAGATAATTTTCTAATGTCTCCTAAACCTTATTTCACCATTTGGGGGCCTAACTTTGGCATGTGACACAGTTTTACTTGTCTACTAGCCACTTGGCTAAAACCTCCCAAGCTCTCCCCTTCCTTGACTGTGTATTCTGATTGGCCACCATCATGGGCGCAGGGCCAGCAGTGCCAGGGTCACAAAACTGGGGCATTGAGGGGGCATCTGGACATAAGGCCTAAAGTGGCTCCAGTGTTCAAGGGAAAAAGGCCCCAGAAAAAAACTTTTATATTGCGTATATTGAAACCTCTACCCAGTGGAGCAATCACTAGCAGGCCTTGGGCTGCCTGCCTGACTCCCAGTCTTGGCTGAAGACCGAGAGCTCCCTCCTGGTCACTCAGACATCATTTTAGCCCTGAGGGGGACTCCCGGGGCTCTGCCCTCTCTCCTCCCCAGCGAGGTTTGGCTGCTGCCGCTCTCATCGCCCAGGAAGCACCGCTGCCCACCCACTGACCTCTGGGGCCGGGTCAACATGACTAATCATTGTTGCTTTTTCGTGTACTTATGTATTTATTTTTTAATTATTTATGACTCCTGAAGTCATCTCTTCTTGACAGACTCCAAAGGAACCGGCCCGACGGGCTCCGAGTCTAGCCGGGGCCACGGGTGGCTCCCCTTAGTGGGTGACTGAGAGTCCTGACCACTGCACCCTCATGGACAGGGCGGCCCGGCCGCCTCAGCGCTCCCTCCCACCCTCCCGGTCGGAAGAGCCCAGGCCCCGAAGCTGCAGGGCTAGCACTTCTGCGCCCCATCTTCCCTCCAGTCACTCAGCCAGCCAACTGCGCCCACTCCCGATCAACGTGGCGCTGGGAGGCAGGCAGCCAAAGCACAGGCTTGCCTGGTGCCCCTTGGGATTCAGCCAGACGGATAAACTCTGAGCGGGACCGGGACTGGGACCCCCGGCGCTCGTTCCGTATCCCGGTGACCCCGGGATTCGGGACAAAAAAGCCCGCTACGGCCCTCCGCCTCATGCTGCAGCCACAGGAGACTCCCTCCTGCCTAGATGGACGGGCGTGACTAGGAACCGGCTCCTGCTCTAAGAACCCGGCACCTCAGCTCCAGCTGCTCAGTCTTTCCTGCGGCCTCCAGGCTGCCTCCCCTCCCGGCGGGGAGAGTGACTATATCTTGCCACGGTGCGGGGTGCTTTGGGGAGCAACTTTCAGAGGGCAGTGGTAATGGCCTTAGAAAGGGTCGCGACAGGGGCAGCTGGACGGCACAGTGAGTAGAGTCAGGAGGTTTTTTTGGTCTTGGATGAAGAGTCATTGTTCAAATCCTACCTCAGACACTTAACCCGTCCTAGCTGTCTGACAATGAACAAGTCACTTAACCCCAATGCCTCAGCCAAAAAAAAAAAAAAAAAAAAGGACCGTGCCTGCACACTTTGACAGAGCCATGACTTCATTGATCTGAATTCCCCTTCCCTCCAGTGTAAATCACTTCCCCTCCTCTTCTTCTCAGCTGCTGCCTTTAATATCCCAGGTGTTCCAACATATCAGCTGATTCATTTGTAGAGAACTCCCAGGAAGCTAGAGATTTATCCCCTCCTCCTAAGATTAATCAAGGCTGCATTTAAGTTTGAAATCATGAGAAAACAAGGTCCTGCCACAATCACTGGGGCACTGTGAACTTTACATAAGATTAAGTTTCCAGATACTGACATTATGCTTCAGAGAGTTAGATCATAGAAAACAGAATACAGGGTTGGTCACAGAACAATGTCTTTCATAAAAACAAAAGGTTTTCAGATGTATAAGCAGTCTGATTTCTTGTAACAAATGGCTCTGTTGAATTATCAGCAACCCCTTATTTTCAACCGCCACCAGCCCTTTTGTGTTGTGCTGGTCACAACATTCATTGACCTCTTGTTTCTCATTCTTGCTATATGACTGACCCAACTCCTTTCCTGATTTACTACCTTATTATATCACCTGTCTGAATTCAGGCATAATTCATTTGCCAGGGGACATACTTCTTCACTTTGTTCTCATTCCTACTACTGAACCATGGAGATAATTAGAAGTTCACTCAGCTGTCCACATAAAAACCACCTTCTGGAGAGCAGTCTAAGAGGCCTGTGTGACTGAGACTACTCCTAAAGTCGTTTCCAACTGGAAAGATGAGATGATAGGCCTCTCTCTGGGTAAATCTCAGAGTGAAGGGAGCTCAGTAGACTTGGGAAAAAACAAAGACAGAAAGATCAACTTATTCCCTTTGGGTTTTTTTTAACCACACATATTTTTCTACATCCTCTAGTAATCACTGAATAATCAAAGAGGAGTTACTTACTTTGGTCCAAGAGAAGACATATCCATCTGGGTTTGTAACAGGCAAAAGGAAGATATCCATTGCATCCAAAAGGCTTGTGATTGATGGGTCCTTTCCATAATCAGAAGCGATCTAAACAGAGACAATGTGACATCAGATAATTTTCCAGGAATCCAGAGATATGATGTTCCTGAGCCATGGCATAGCTGGTGCAGTGGATAGAGCACTGGCCCTGAAGTCAGGAGGATCCAATCTGGTCTCAGACACTTCCTAGCTGGCTGACCCTGGGCAAGTCACTCAACCCCAATTGCCTCAGGAAAAAAAAAAGTAGTTCTTTGCTTATGGATTAAGATAAACAATGGAGAAAGCTATGATGATTCTCAAAATGTGAGCCCAGCTATCCTTGTTGTGATTGAAGGTTCTCTAAATATTCTGTTGTCTGATCTTATATAGAATGTTTATTATAAATGTTTAATATAATTGCATGTATATAACCTATAGCATGTATAACTGTGCCATCTTGTGGAAGGAGGAGGAGAAAGAAAGAGAAAAATTTGGAACTTAAAATCTTATTTTAAAAATCAGTGTTAAAAACTGTCTTTACACTTAGTAAAATACTATTTACTACAAAAAATATTTATCATAAAATGTTTTATATATATATATATGTATATTTTGGGTTTGCTCTGAATTATTTATATATTTATAATTTAATTTTAAAAATAGATATCTATTATAATTTAATTTAAAAATAGATATCTGTTGACCAGGTGTAAATGACTTTCTTATTCTCAGTAGTACAATCATACACACCTACTCTGAAGAAGGTATGATGAAAAATCCTATCCAAATCCAGAAAAGGAACTGATCAAGTCTGAATATAAATCGAAGCATTCTTTATTTCTCTCTCTCTCTCTCTCTCTCTTTCTCTCTCTCTCTCTCTCTCTCTCTCTCTCTCTCTCTCTCTCTGTCTCTTTCTCTCTCTTCTTGAGACTTTTTATTTTCATTAGGGTGGGAGATTTATATTTTTTTCCACAACTTAACTTTCATGGAAATGTTTTGCATAACTCTACATGTGGTTTCTTAATTGTGGGTGGGGATAAGGAAGAGAACCTAGAACTCAAAAATCTTAAAATGAAATTTTTAAAAATTTTGAATGTAACTGGGGGGAAATATTAAATAAATTACAACAAACAAAACAAAAACAAACCTGTGCATACTCTTTGACCCAGCAGGGCCACTATCGATCATGAAAAAGGGGAAAGGACCTACAAAAATGTTTATAGCAGTCCTTTTTGTGGCAGCAAAGAATTAGAAAATGATTAGATGGCCATCGATGGGGGAATTGCTGAATAAGTTGTGGTATATGAAGGTAAAGAAAAGTTAAGGAATATGAAGGTAACTGCTATGTAAAAATGATGAATAACTAATTTTAGAAAGGCCTGGAAAGATTTACATGAACTGATGCTGAGGGAAGCAAGCAGAATCAGGAATACATCGTACACAATAACAGCAAGATTGTGCAATGATCAACTATGAAAGACTTGTTCTTCTCAATGGTTCAGTGATCCAAGACAATCCCAATAGGCTTTGGATAGAAAATGCTCTCTGCATACAGAAAAAGAACTGGTCATGCAACCTCTGCTTAAAGAACTCCAGGATTAGGAATTTACTGGCCAATAAAGCATAGCATTCCAAGACCAGCTTTAAAAGGAAATTCTATCAACCGAATGATCAATCATGATTCAGAGATCCCATGATGAAACATTCTATCTTCCTTTTGACCAAGAGATAATAAATTCAAAATACAGATTGAGATATGTATTTTCCAGACATGGCCAACTCGTTTTGCTTGACTATGTATGTTTGTTAAATTTTCTTTTTCTTTTCGTTCTTTAGGGGATAAGAGGCAGGAGCTGGGGAAAGAGACTTGTTAATTTAAAAATACACTAAAAATAAAGTCAAAAAAAATTGGTAGAAAGTTCCTTAACTGAACCTGAATCTTTCTCCATCTTCTCATAAAGTTCCATTCATTAATCCTAGTTTTGTCTTCTGCGGCCAAATAGACCCTCAACTTCCTCCAATGTGACAACACAAGCTTTATTAATTCTGGAGAAATTTTCTGCACTATAAAGTAACTAAGATCATTGGCTCCCCATTCTAATGGCCCCAAGGACCAAAAGAATCTGAGAATTCTTTTTTTGCTTTAGGGAACAATCAACTCCAAACAAGAGAGCTTTTTTACAAGACTTCCCATTCACATCAATTGAACTATACACATAGAATCACAGACTTTAGAGTTGAAAGGGACCTCGATCCAGTCTGATCCATATCTGAACAATATTCCTGACTAATAGTCATCCAGCCTCTGTCTTAAAACCACATGTTCCTTACATGCAGAGCCTGTTGTCTTGCACAGATTCCAGTTAAGAGATTCCATTTGCTTATTTACATGCCATTACATTGCAATTGTAGATATATTGCACAAAAAGCCTCTTCACTTGTAGTCATTAGCCATTTTGAATTGTTTAAGAGCTGTTTTGTACCACTCCAAAGGGTAACTACATTTTAATTGTGCTGGGAGTGGAAGGCCTGGGAGGAAGGAGAAGCCAGCTCCCAGAATCTATACCGATGATCCCACTTATGAACACAGAGTTAATGGAGAAGCATTTCTTTTTAACATTCTGAGTATGGTGTGTCATCTCAGAATTACTTAAGAAATACTGTAGTAGGTCAAATCCAAGCCAAGGCTCTGTTTTGACCAGTGACAGCTTGTTGTGTGGGAGGTTCTGTGAAGTAGGTAGAAAAAGCTGTCTTTTTATTGTTCCAACCTGTAATTTCATTGGTTTATATAGAACTTCCAGGAAGGAAATTCCCTCTAACTAATGTAGCTTAGACTGTTCTGTAGCTTAGAGAATTGCCTGAAACCCTGAGAACCTCAGTGACTTGCCAAGGATCACAGTGGAGACAATAATGGGTAAGGGACAAAGCTTGAACCTCTCAAGGTCTTCCTGATTCTTGGGCAAGGCTAGTATAAGTGTTGAGTCCACAGCACCATGGAGTGTGACAATTTGTCATCCTCCTGTCATCTGGAGCATACCATAAAAGTGGATTTACATTGTATGATGCCAAAATTTTTATTTTATCTGAAAATTAACTTCTTAAAGCTTCAGTTTCAGTATTCATGCTAGCATTCCAGGAGTTAATGGACAATGCAATCCATTCTGACCCCTAGTGATTTTTACCAATGGAAAACCACTCTCCAGTATCTTTGCCAAGAAAACCTCATGTAAGGTCACAGAGAATCAGACCCAAGTGAAATGACTGAACAATAATAACAACCAATGTTGAGCAA
Organism: Sarcophilus harrisii; assembly: GCF_902635505.1. Lineage (NCBI taxonomy): Eukaryota > Metazoa > Chordata > Mammalia > Dasyuromorphia > Dasyuridae > Sarcophilus > Sarcophilus harrisii. The sequence continues at coordinate 178,380,852 of NC_045430.1, read as the reverse complement.
GTCACTTCACTCACAGTTTTACCATCTTTAAAATGAGAGGAGTGGACTACATGATTGCTAAGGTCAGTTCCACATCTCATGGTAATACATTAATTGCCCTTCTCCAGCCCTCTCTTTTTTAAGGCAAAGTAACCAGATATGCACATGGGTTTCTAGGTGCAAATACAACTCTAACCGGACATGTTATAGAAACAACAGCAAAAAAGAGACTATTGGATGGATTATAGATATGCCAGATCTGGATTATTTTTTTAAATGAATGATTCAACTGAGATGGACTTGGTTCTGTTTAACAATGAAGTGATGATCCAGGGTGATTCCAACAGTTTTTTGATGAAGAAAGCCATTTGCATCCAGAGAGAGTACTATGGGGCCAGAATGTGGATCACAACTACGTATTTACACTTTTCTGTTGTTGTTTGCTTTCTTCTTTTTTTCTTTTTCATTTTTCTCCCTATTGATATGATTTCTCTTGTGCAGCATGATAAATGTGAAAATATGTTTGGAAGAATTGCACATGTCTAATCTATACTGGATTTGGATTATATGGCTGCCTAGGAAATGGGGGAAGTAGGGGGAGGAGAAAAATTTGAAACACAAGGGTGAATGTTGAAAACTATCTTTAAATACATTTTGAAAAATAAAAAGCTTTTATTATAAAAAATCATGGTCTGTCTCTCTATATTTAAACCAATATGACTACTTTTACTACACATGTGGAGGAGTCAGATGTGAACCTAGAAAAAAAATCTATAATTTTAGGTGAAAATCACCTTATTAGCTGTCCACAATGCTGTAGCTTGGGTAACCCATTCTCGGGCGTGGATCCCAGCATCTAACCAGATGGCAGGCTTTTTTCCTCCGGTGCTAAACTATAAAACAAAAGGTGAAGTGTGAGACCTTCCCCATCTCCACTCATTCTTTTCTTATTCCTTCTTCCTCTCCCATGACCCCCTTCCCATTCATTGTCTTTTCCCCTGTTTGTTTGTTTTAAAAGACATAGGATAAAATTTTAACTTGAACATTAATATTTCTGACAGCTCTTGACCAATTTTAAGCAATTCTATTCCCTCTTTTGTTGGCGAAAAATGTACCATTCACGCCACCATCTTACAACTTAGTCCTGGCTTTTAGGAAATCAGAACAGAGTAAAAAGGGAATTGATAGCATTTTAAAAGCTATAGAATTTATAGCATCTCCTTTGAGAGAACAACAAAACCACACTGCTCTCTGCTCCCCTGAATAGACCTCTGGTGTAAAGACCACAGTAGATTCTCACCCCACTAAACAAAGAAGCCCTAGTAAGCTCAGATCCCTTGTCACCCTCTTCAATTTCTCAGATATTGTCCCAAGCATGACTTTGACCTAGATACCAGGAAGATTTTTTTCCCCTTTCCCAATGTCCAGTCTTACTCAACCCAGTTCAAATCCACCAGGTTTTATTATTTGGCCTATCCCCTTTGATCTAGCATTCTCGAAGGACCATTCTTCTTCCCACCTTCCTTAGCAGCCATTCCCATTTTCCCTCAATAAACCTGGCTTTCTTTACTTTTTTGACTGACTTCAATCTTGTGTTTTGTTCTATCTCAGGAGCTTTCTCCCCATATCTTGTATTATACCTTGGAATCTTTAACCTCACTTACACTATATTAAGACATCTGGAGTCAGGAAGATACATCTTCATGAATTCAAATCTAGTCTCAGACACTTTCTAGCTGTGTGACCCTGAGCAAGTCACTTAACTTGGCCTCAATTTTCTCATCTATAAAATGAGCTAGAGAAGGAAATGGCAGACCACTCTAGTATCTCTGCCAAGAAAAGCCAAATGGAGTCACAAAGTTTCAGAAACTGCTGAAAAACAACTGAGTAAAATTCTTTCTCTGTGTCTGTATGATGCTATTCCCTATTTTAGGAATATTGTCTCTCTCCCTTTTCATCTATTGAATTCCTCCTCAGTTTTTAAAGGCCCATTTAAACTACTTCCTATATAAATCCTTTCCTGATCACTCTACTCTAAACTAATTCTACATCATCATTGATCTTCCTTCCCATGTCTCATATTTATAAAAAAAAAACTTTGTTTGCAACTCTTTAAAATGCACTTAAATATAATATACAATATTGCATAAAACATAGCTGCTGTTTGGAGAGGAATGAGCAATCCACTGCAAATAATAAAAACCATTTAGATTCAACTTACCTTAAGCACATTCATAGGCCGGTTTTCAAAAGAATGTCCTATTTGCAGTTTGCTCACTAGATTTGGGTACTGTTCAACAAGGTGGTCCATTTGTTGAAAAATCTGAAATTTTAAGGTACAGATAAAGCAAGATTTGTTAAATCAACTACCATTTCAACTTAGGACTATTTTCTCTTTCCCTGTCCCATTCCATCAATGCATTAATACCAAAAGCAGTTTGTATACATTAATATTTTAATTTGAGATAGTTAATAATAAACCATACAACCCATGATTCAAATCCTAGTTGAGGAAAAAGAAGCATTTTTCAACAGAAAGAAAATTGTATTTTTTTTCCTCCATGACAAGGACATATTTCTATCTTTTTTTTTTTTTTTTTTTTTTTTTGAGACAATTGGGAGTAAGTGATTTGCCCAGGGTCACACAACTAGGAACTGTCAAGTGTCCGAAGTCAGATTTGAACCCAGGTCTTCCTGACTTCAGGGCTAGTGCTCTATCCACTGTGCAATATATTTTTATGTTACCTGTTCCAGCTGGAAAACTTTCTAAAAAGGCTTTCCTACCTCCTTAAACACAAGAAACTAAGCACAATTTTAGGTAAGAATATTTTTATAAAATACAAACAATATATAGTAGAATTTTAGCTTTCTGAAGACAGGAATTTTTTTTGCTTTGTCTTTGTATCTTTGTCCATGTTTCCTTCCATGTATCTTTTCTCATGGTAAATACCGTGATTGTCAAATGGAAATAAATTACATTTTCTTGGTGACAAATTCTTGCTTCCTATCTCCATGTATTACTTTCTCTCTCTCCCATCCTTATTCCCAGACAGAACTTCCATATACCTGTTGAGAGTACCAGAGAGAGTCAGCAGATAAAGTCAGAGAAATGATAGCAGTAGGATTCCAGATTAGTGGCCTGATCCTTAGCATTTCCCTAATTTGAGGATTCATATTTTCAAATCTGATGTAAGCAAACTATTTAGATGCAAGTGTCCTTAACTTTTTTTGTATCTTGAACCTGTTTGACAGCCTAGTCAAGGCCATAGACTCCTCAGAATGATGTTTTTAAATTAATAAAAGCAAACATATAAGTTTACAAAGGAAGATAGTTATCCTAAAAATTATTATTAAAATACTTTAAAAAAAGAAAAAAGAAAAACAAAAAACAAGTTCATACATCCCAGGAAAAGGACCTTTGATAGAAACTAGAGTTTTAAGGCAGAAGTTGAGGACAGGGGCTAGTTCCTCAGAAAGCTGATTACTGAAACAAGGAAAACTATCCATTTCTTAAGATAAACAGTCTGAAAAAAATCACCTCTTCCAAGTTATGGTAGTTTCCAAAATTGAAGTTGCCTTTTATTTCTCTCGTTCGATGAAAAAGGATCTCTTCATTCTCTTTGTCCAGCAGAGTCTAGGATAAATCATTTCCATTATATTTTATTTGTGGCAATCCTTGTCATATGAGCAGAAGGAAAAAAGTGGGGACTGAAGAAAATGGACAGAAATGCTAAAGTAAAGTAAGTAACAATTCAGACCCTATTTTTCCTCTTATTGAACATACCAGCTGTAGTGCTATACATTATCTTCAAAGGATGATCAACATCAAACTACAGGTCATATTTTAATTGCAATTTTCTTGATCAGAAAACACAAGAGTTAGTCAATGGAAAGGAGAACTTAGTCTAGCAAAATTACTTTATGTAAGAAGCATCCATGATCAGTTAAGTGGTTAGCTTGCATCACAACAAAGAACTGTGTCTCTGTTGGAAGAGTCAGGTGATTTTTGTGTCCACCTTCATAAATCAAAGTTGATTCACTTTATAGCAAGGGAAAAGCAGGTAGTGCTGAAAAAAACTGAGGTCTTCATATAAATAGACATAGGGTTATAACTCCTCAGTTCTATGTACACCCAGAAAGCTTTTTTCTTATTTCCTTCATTATCTCCAGATTTCACTCATAACAGAAAGGAGGTTCCCACCTCCCATGGGATGACTGCCTATTGAAAAGGGGTCAGTCAATTGATTTTAGAACCAAGTGGGAGCTACAAAGAATAAAAGAGAATTATGAGAATGACTTTATGATTAGTTCATTTTAATCAGGCTTGAAAGAGGAAAGATCTTTGGAGTACTCACCTGCACATCTTCAATCATGATGGAATAAGGAATTTCATGGCTCTCCAAGAAAACTTTGACTGCCTGTAGACTGTAAAAGGGAACTCGAACATGTACCTTCTTCCCTGGAATGGTGAGGGACTTCCAGAAATCAAGCTATAAAAAGAAAGAACAAAATAAGCTGGGATGATCATTCCAGTGCAATGGACCTATTTTCTTTTCCCCTCATTTTGATAATCCCTTTGGTAAAGTTATAATATTATCACAGGCAGGCTGAATATTAAAATTGTCCACTTTGGCCCATTATTAAAAACTCTATGTTCTTAATATAATATTAGAAAGCCTATGATTTTTAGTAATGATTGGACATCATTATGTCCCAAAAAAATGATTCAAAACTTGTGGTTGTATTTCATAATAAAGTTATGCATCTATCAGAATGCAAACATGTTAATAATTTGTAAATAATACCTAATCAATTTTCAGAGCTTTTAGCTTTTCAAAATATTATCATATCTGTCTTCTACTGTTAGTCCCACAATAACTCTTTGACATAGGCAGGACAGGTATCATTAACCCTATTTTTTCAGATTGGATCTGTGAAGCTCCCTCTACCAATGTAAACTGATATATATATATATATATATATATATATATATATATATATAATATATAAATGAAGGCCCAGAAAATTTGCCCAAAGTCACACAGTTCATTAGAGGAAGTGCTAAGAATAGGACCTAACATTCTTGAATCACAGTCTCATTTACTTTCAATTGGAGTCCAAATTCTGAAGCACTTAATAGGGAATTAGTGTGGTGGAATGGAAGTGGATGTTAGATCTGTCATAAGAGGCCCTGGGTTCAAACCCGACTACCTATAATCTGTGTAATCTTGAGGAAGTCATTTGATTTCTTTGGGACTCAGTTTCTTTATCTGATATCCTCTAAGATCCTTTGTTAATGCTCTATTATATTTGACCAGATATATTTCCAGAAAGGGAATCGCAATCACTCTTTTTTAACGCTACATAAAATCCCCTTTGATAAACATGGATCCAACCAGAATGAATACCTGAAGGTGAGCTTCTCTTTCCAGTTGCCTCAGGTTTGTAACTTCTTCTTCATTCTTTGGTGTGATCTCAAAAACCTGGTGTCTGAAAAAGATAGAACCCCAAAGGAGGCTTTAGACACATATTGCTTTTTGTGGAGGCTTTCTCTAGTCATTCCTCAGTAGGATGAGTTTAAAGCTCCCAATCAATTATTTAATTGACAATCAACAAGTAAGAAACAATGTGCTAGGAAACCTATGGAATGAATTGGCTCTATTTCTCTATTGGGTTGCTTTAGCTGTGAGATTTACAAATATGTTATACTGGGGGTTTTTATTAGAGGAGTGAGGAAACTCAGAGCTATAGTCAATCTTCAATATTTGTGCATTTACTTTTCAAGATTATAAACATTATGGTTTTTTCTTTCTTATGTTTTTTTCCCTTTTGATCTGATTTTTCTTGCCTAGCATGATGAATATAGAAATATGTTTAGAAGAGCTGCACATGTTTAACCTATATCAAATTGCTTGCTGTCTTAGGGAGGGGAAAGAAGGGAGAGAAACAAAAGTTGGAATACAAGGCTTTGAAAAGGTGAATGTTGAAAACTATCTTTGCATATATTTGGAAAAATAAAAGACTATTTTTTAAAAAGACTCCTAGTAATAGTAATTATCACTTTCATGTGGACAACCATAAACATTTGCTGCCATGCACAAAAGAGAAAGAAACAAAAGTTTGTGCAGGACTGTGGAGAAGCTGGTAGCATAACAAGTCTTGTTCATCTCACTGTGGTATGTGCATATTTTTATTGTTTCCCTTTAAAACTCAAGTTTTCTGTTGCAGTTGTCCCTCAAACAGAGTGCAAGTCTTTTGGGCTCTAAGTCCAAGTGTATAAAGTCAATGATACAGATTAGTGAAAAAACAAAGGTGTTAAATAAACTTCATGCAGGAAAGTCTGCAAGTACTGTCACTTCAAGATTGGTGTTAATGAATCAATGATTAGGTATGCAGTACAATACCCCCCCCCCCCATTACTACCATCTGACACAATGGAAGGTAAAATTCAAGTTAAAAAAAAAGTTTTAGTTTTAAGAATTTCATTGACTGTATCATATTTATGGTACTGTGGATTTCATGTGTGATGAAAAGTGCATATTGCCCAAAATCAAATGTGGGGTTTTTGTTTATGTTGAGATATTAGCACAAAGAGAGAGAAAAGGAGAAGGAAATAGCAATCCAGTCTAGTATCTTTGCCAAGAAAACCCCATGGGATCACAAAGAATCAGACTGAAATTGTGGAACGACAACAAAAATAGCGCAAAAGGTCACTGAATTCTAGGGCATTACTAGCAAGAAGAAAGTTTGCATGTTGCCAATTTTATTTTTGTGAATGACATTTTATAGGTTATTTCCTGGTTACTATGTTAGGAAAAGTGTATGTTTTCAGAATTCATGTTTTGTTATAAAGAATTGTATGCAGAAAATTGTATTTTCAGAACTGTCAAGTGAAAGATTACAGTTTTTGGTGGTCCTAGGAACCTAACCTCCTTTTCTCATAGATTTAATATATCAACATTTGCATTTTTTACTTTTGCTCATTTTGGAGGAATGCTATCCCTGTGAAAGTTGAGGATTGATTTTATATGAAATCTGACTCAACAATTATGAGATGAAAATCTAAAGATCAAAAAATCTCCAAAATTAGAGTCAGTTTATCTGCTGGGTACACTGATTCTCAACAATACAATTATACCTAATAATCAGTAAAGCTTTCCCTCTTCCTCACAGCATGGGTAGAAAAAAAGATTAGAAAATTTCCATCAATTGAATAGCCACTTAAACAGCAAGTGATTGACATACCTCTTCTATGGTAAAATCCAGGACAATCTCTAAGCCATTCAACCCATGTGGCCAGAAAGTTGGCAAACTAGTCTTGGGAGAGTGGAGCATTTGGAGGATAAAGTCCATTCTCACTTGTGTTTCTCAATATTAATTTGAGCCTAATTTGCATATATTTCCTAATTTTTTGATTCTATTATGGTGTTTCTCCTAGTAAAATACTGCTTTCTTAGACTTACATGAACTGATGCTGAGTGAAATGAGCAGAACCAAGAGATCATTATACACTTCAACAACAATACTGTATGAGGATGTATTCTGATGGACGTGGCTGAAAAATTGTTTATTTCAAAGCTTACAGGAATCATTGGATTCCTGGCGCATGAACTAATGGACAATGTGTAAATGTGTAAATTCTCATGTTAATTCATGTTGTTTGTTACATTACTACTAGCCTGTGTTATATAGCTATGTGCTTATGTGACTATGTGTAATGCCTCCCATATTGATGGATTTATGTACACCTTGTTTCAAGTGAGCCCCTCGAGAAACCCACTAATCCGATTTGATTTTCTATTTCCTTTGGTATTTTCATCTCCCTTCCTGAGATGTCAGGGAAGGCATGATCACCTTTTTGGAGTTCTCACCTCCTTAAGAAGTCAAGGAGGTTATGATCGCCTATGTTCTAAATCAAAAGAAAAGGGGAGATGTTGGAATCTTTACAAAGTGTTAAGCCATTGGAGTTGATTTGATCTTAGAAAGAAATATTTTGGGCCAGAACTTGAAACAAGGTACTAGGTGGAACTGATATAACAATGCTTGTGTTCACACCTCTAGAGAGCTCATAAGTATCTAAGTATTCAATGGAGTTCACACGTTTGGGAGGATGTAGGGCTTAGTAGGGCTTAGTCCGAATTCACACCTTCCTTAGAGCCAGAGAGCACTCTGGGAAATAATCCAGAATCCCTCTCCCTCCAGAAGGCGGAGTTAACCTTTGGGAGCTTTTGAAGCTTGAGCTTTGTTCTTCTTGGGGGACTGACTGGAGTTAGTTACTTGAGGAGTTACTAAAAACTCTGGGAGCTCGAGAGAGATTTACTTGGAGTCGGAGAGAGCTCTTAGAACCTACAAGCCCAATCTTCGAGGCAAGAGATTCATTGCATCTTCTACCTTGGTGCTGGCTGGAGGCTGAAGAAAGCAGAGGCAGAAGCCAAGGACAAAGCTGCAAGAGCTCAAGCAGAGAGTTAGGCCTCAACTAACCCGGCTATTTTGGAAGGAGAAATAAACGTTTACACTTTTGTCAGCTGGCTGCATTTTGGAGTAATTATTTATTTCAACTGAGACTAAAGCTGCCTCCAGAAAACCTTCACACTCTTCAACAAAGAGAAGATCTAATTCAGTTCCAATTGATCAATGATGGACAGAAGCAGCTACACCCAAAGAAAGAACACTGGGAAATGAATGTAAACTGTTTGCATTTTTTGTTTTACTTCCCAGGTTATTTTTACCTTCTGAATCCAATTCTTCCTGTGCAACAAGAGAACTGTTTGGTTCTGCACATATATGTTGTATCTAAGATATACTATAGTATATTTAACATATATAAGACAGCCTGCCATCTAGGGGAGGGGGTTGAGAGAGGGAAGGGATAAATCGGAACAGAAGTGAGTGCAAGGGATAATGTTGTAAAAAATTACCCATGCATATGTACTGTCAATAAAAAGTTATAATAATTTTTAAAAACGATTAAGGGAAAAAATAAATAAAAAATAAAATACTACTTTCTTGAATGCAGATATGGCTTTGTATTTATATTCCTGATACCTACTAGCATAGTGACCTATTTGCTTAAGCCTGTGTTACATAAACATTTAATCATTAATTGAATCAGCCACAGTTATAGGAAGCAAGGGAAATAAAGAAGTGGTCAGATAGGAGGAATACCAGTAGGCAGTATTGTTGTAAAAACCCAGAGAAAAGAAAGTACTAAGAGAAGGGTGATTGACAGTGTTAAAAGGTGAATGAAAAGAAATCAAGAAGAATCAAGATTGACCAAAAAAAATCCATTAGATTTGGCCTTTTAAAGATCATTGATAACTTTGCAGAGAGGAGTCTCAGTTGAATGATAAGATTGGAACAATCTTAGCAAAGAGTTAAGAAAAAAAGTAAGAGACAATGAAGTGGAGGCAGATATCTATGGGGCAGAGAGGTGCTGGGCTGGAGTCAGAAAGACTTGGATTCAAATCCAGTCTTAGTCCCTTACTACCTCTGTGATCCTTGGCAAGTCATTTATCCACTGTTTGCCTCAGTGTCCTCATCTGTAAAATAGGTATAATAACACCCATCTCCCAGAGTTGTTGTAAGGGTCAAATGAGATAATTATAAGTATGTTAGCTATTTTTATTATCAATCATAACCCACTAGGGGGACAAACTGACTAAGTGAGGGTTTTTTGAGGATGAGGGAGTCAAGTATAACCAGGTAAAATGAATATCAAGGGCAGCAGTTGTTATGGCCACAGAATATTCGGCCTGAGGCCATTTGGGAAAGGGGATTGGATAATGTCACCTGTATTAGTAAAACTGTTACTATCTTCAGGCAAGCTACCCCACGAAATAGTACCAAGCTTCTTGGTCAAAGAATGGCAAGCCTACATCCTCGTAGATGCTTCATTTAGAAAAAAAAAAAAGAACATTGAATTCTTCCCTTTAGTTCAGAGTAGTTTATATCTCTTAACTATGTACCTTGTGGATAACTCATTTTTTCTCTCTCAAGACTAATTGTCTTATTATAATAATAAAAACACGTATCATCTCCTTGTTGTCCTGAAGAGTCCTTCATAAACTTTAAAGAACTAGATAAATGTTCACTTATTAATAATTATCATTGACTTTGTTAGGTCCAGCAACAAATATTAGAATAAGGGCTTGTCTGTTCTCAGTACCAGCCTACCTGTGTTCACTTTCCTACCTAGAATGTTGACTGACTAGAATATCTTTAAAATCCTGTGAAAAATGTGTCTTCTCCCAAGAGGAGATGAGGAAACTGAGTTCAGATTTGCCCATAGTCACATAGGTAGCTTAGTAGTGGAGTCAGGATCTGAACAGAAGCCCTTCAGCTTTGATAGCTAAGCACAGAATTACATCGAAATCTTTCTACTTCTTTACCTGATCACTCTTGAGACCAAGTTAATAATGGTCGTGACAATATTTATATATGACTTACTATATGCAAGGCCATGCTAAACACTTTGTCATTATTTACCTCATTTGATTCTCACAAAAACCCTGAGAGATAGGTACTATGATTATCCCCACTTTACAGATGGGGAAACTGAGGCAAATCATGATTTTTTTTTTTTTTTACATAACTAGTAAATGGCTGAGATCAGATTTCAATTCAGGATTTTCTGTCTCCAATCCCTGTGCTCCATACACTGTAGCATCTGGCTGCTACCTAGCACCTTGGGGTTATCGGTAAAACCTCAAGCCTGTGAAACAGAGAAAACTAATCCATCCCAACCAGGTGAGGATCAAATCCAGGACCTGATGTCATTAGCCTTATGTGCTAATCAAATTAATTCATCAGCCAAATGTCCTCCATTACTCATTCTCCCTAGCCCATGTCTGTGCCATCTTCCCCATCTTAAGTTCCACATCTCTTTACAATTCTCTGCTGTCTTGTATCAAGCTTTACAAACGTTAAGCTTTTTCATATGTTGAGTATATGCCCAACTCTAAGTCCTATGAAGAGAAGCATAGTAACTCTCAGGCCTTCTTTTTTAACATAGATATATCTATGTAGAGAGAGAGATATATTTGTATTTTTAATATTTAATTGATGACTTTTTTTTAAAAAAAATTAAATCATTTCCCAATTAAATGCTGCACTGAATCCTCTCTTATAGGAAAAAAAAAAAAATCTAATTCTGCAAACCCAGTCAAAATCAAATGGCATCTGATCTTGTCTATCACTTCTACACTGGTGATCCCTTACCTCTCTCCAGAGAGAAGTATTTCAGACCTTTTCTATCCTATTCTCAACCAGGCTACCAAATATCCTAATATTCAGTGGGTTAGGGTGCTGTTATTCATATTATGTGATTATTATTATTGGGGCTGGAGATAGTAAGGGGAAATTATAAAATTTGTCAGGTATTTATTCTTCAAAGCACTCAGTATGTTCTTCAGTCATTTTTCAGTCATGACCCACTCTTTGTGACCCCATTTGGGGTTTTCTTGGAAGAGATACTGGAGGAGTTCACCATTTACTTCTCCAGCTCATTTTACAGCTGAGGAAACTGAGGCAAAAAAGTGACTTGCCCAGTCACACAGATGGTAAATGTCAGAGACCAGGTTTGAATTCAGGAAGTCTTCCTGACTTTAAGCCTAGTTCTCTATCCACTGTGGTACCTATTTGTCCCTATCTCAAGAGATAAGCATAGCAAAAAAACAGAATTGTGAGAAACACTGTTTCCTGGAAGAAAGGAGGGAAAGTCTGAAAATAAGGGAAAATGCACAGGAAGGGAAGATGAGAGGATAGTCACTAAATACTCTTCCTAATTCACCATTTTATCTAGAGTGGGTTCCCAAGCAGGTAAGAATTTTATTTTCACTAATTCACTAATTCAACTCAGCAAACACCTATTTGGAAGCAACTATGTTCAAGACAAAGTCCTTGCCCTCCCGAGTTAACAAACTAGTAGAGAATATAAGAGCCATTAAAAAAAAAACCAATATAATTAACAAATACAAAATAGAAACATAAGTGAACAGGAAAGAAATAAAGTGACCTATGGTAGAAATCTAAGAAGGGAGAACTGCATTTGGCTTCAGAAAAGTTAAAATCAGAAGATTCAACACTGTCGTTTATTTGTTTGGCAGGTTAGAAAAAGCCATTTTCCCTTTCTGAGGATCAATTGCCTGTAAATGAAGGAATTAGGATAAATAACTGGTTAGGTAACCTTCATAGAAGAGGATTTAGGCTTTAGAAGATAGGTATTTAAGAGGGATTTGGGAGGGGATATTCTAAATACACTGGCACAGGAAAAGGCATATGTGAGATATGATGAGAAATCATCTTAGATCAAAAAAATTTTTTCTAAGTACAAGGTGAGGGAACTGTGATTAAAAAGCAGTTTTTCTGAAAAAGATCTGAGGTTTTCAGTGGACTACAAGTTCAGTCAGTGTCACCAAGGTAAGATGTAGCCCAGAAAGCTGATGCAATCTTATACTGCATTAAGCCTGGCATTTAGAACTAGAAAAGTGACAGAATAAGACTTAGGATGGCCCAGAAGTAGAAGGGCTACCTTGCGAAGGAGTTCAATCTCTGTCACTCGGATGCTTCTGGCAAAGGTTGTATGAAGGTTATAGAATGGATTCTTGCTCTAGTCAAGGTTGATCTATCTAGACAGTCCCTAATTCTATGATTTAGATCCTGATCCACTAGGAAAAGTTGTACAGGACATGGGAGGCAGAGGAGATTGAAAGGAGAAGCTTCATTATTTTGTATATTTAATTTTTCTTAATTCTTTTCTACGTTTCCCTTTTTTCTACCACTTCACTCATTACTCCAATGCTTGGACCACCCCACTTTTAACTTGAGAAAAATATATTTGGTAGTTTCAGATACCATTTAATCTTTCTGAAAATAGGGATAGGTCAGGATTTGTGATTTCATTGGCAGAGGGAACTCTAAGGTGAAGGGATGAAGGAATTCCCTCAACCACTGTTGATCTCAGTAACTTGAAGTCTCAGGGAGTTGCCTGGAATACTAAGCAGTTACATGACTTGCCCAGGGTCCTACAGTCAGCACTGTCAAAGTAGTAGGGTTAAGTAGGGTTAAGGTACTCAAAGCACCAATGCCAAATCTGCCCATTAAGCCATGATCTCTCTCACTGATAATATAGCTTCTAAAAAGATGCTGATGTTTACAGCCATACTACAAAAAGGCAGGCTGAGCCCTGTGAATCTCAGGGAATAAAAACTTTAAAAATAATTGAAAATAGAACTTACCCAACAAATGTTTCCCGGCAGGATATATACCCAATTAGAAAGCCAAAAAGCAGAATAGACCTCATGGTCAAAGATTTCTCCCAGGTCTAATAGTTAACATTCACCCCAGATCTTTATTTATAGGGACTGTAGCTAGAACTTTGATCTTCTCAGGACATAAATGAATTTCCACATGGCAGAATTCCCACCAGTTTCAAAAACTCTCAAGGGGATAGTCAGACACACCTGTTTCAATCAATATATTTTCCATTCAAATGATAAGATAAAGAACAGTTATTACATTTTAAACAGATTAGAGCTTTTCAAAATCTCTTTGAGAAAGGAAATATAATTGCCAGAGTATATCAAAATCATAAAAACTCTTTATGGCTGGTGAATAAATATGACACCTAGGCTTTGCCCAATGATAAGGACAAATTTATAATCCTAAAAACTAAAGTTCTTTCCAGGTCCAGATCAGGAAAATCAATAGCTATTCAAGGACGTAATCTACCATATCAGCTTGTTTCTTAATTTTTTTTAAATACAGTGCTCCTAGGAGGGCCATAGAATCATCTTGCAGATGAGGAAAGGGAGTCCCAAAAGGGTTTATTAACATACTCAAAGTCACATAGATTGAAAGTTACTTAGTTCATATTTGATGAGGGTCCACATTGAGGTTTTCCATTTGTTTCTCTTTTCTCAACAAAAGTCTCAACAGCAGACTTGTTACCATCCTTTTCAGTGGATACCTCTAAAGCAGGAGTATCAAACTCAAATAGCAACAGGGATCACTAAATCATACAAGAGGATCCCTGCCATCATATATTAACTTGGAAAACCACTTATTCACATTGTCTTATGTTTTGTTGTATTTGTATTTTGTTAAATATTTTCCAGTTATACTGTAATATGGCTCAGGATACACTGTGGAGTATTGTGGCTCAAATGCAACCAGTGGACTGTATGTCTGACATCTTTGCTCTAACAGGGGCCCTCAAACTACGGCCTCCAGGACAGATGCAGCAACTGAGGACATTTATCCCCCTCACACAGGGTTATGAAGTTTTTTTATTTAAAGGTCCACAAAACAAAGTTTTTGTTTTTACTATAGTTTGGCCCTCCAACCGTCTGAGGGACAGTGAACTGGCCCCCTATTTAAAAAGTTTGAGGACCCAGTCTAAAATAATACTCCCCCCCAAAAAAAATCCTCCTTGGCCCCCAACTTAAAATTCCTAAAATACTAGAGTTCTGCTTTTTATTAAATAGTGAAGAATATTCTCAGTTGTTGGGAAAATCATGTTTTATGATATTTTATTTATACAAAAATGGGAGAAAACCTGGATCTGTGATTTCATTGGCATTGAGAATTCTGAGTGAGGAAAGTCCTTCCACCAGCAGAGGTCAGCACTTTCTCTAACTTATGTCTAAGGATACTTGAGCATAAAAAAGTAAATTGCTTAGGTGCTTTAGGAAATATATATCAGGGATGAGACCTGAACTCAAGTCTTCCTAAATTGAAGGTTGACAATATTCACTGGGCAACATTACCCCTCATACAAATCTCCTATGTAAATAAAAATGCCTTTAAATGTGAAACTTATAATAGGATTGGGATTGGACATCCTTAGTACAGGGAATTCTTAGGTGGGGAAACTCTCTGTACCAACTATGTATGGACCTTTTCTGTGATTTATGGTCTTAACAAAGTAGCCTAGATACTGAATGAAGTAATTTGCCCTGGATCACACGACCAGATTGGTGGTTAGTGGGCTGCTGGGTTGCTGTCCTTTGTACTCGAAGAGGTCCAAAATGACATCACTATGTTAGAGTTGACTGAACACTGTGGCTAATCAGACCGACAGGAGCTCGGAGCGCTCAGCCATAGATCAGACACAAATGGTCCATGTGAACATTTGGGGTGGAATCTCTAGCTTTTCATATCTCCAGTTTCTTCTGAGTGAGTTCAATTCTGCTTTGCTCCTTGAACACAGGACCTTCTCTGATGAGGGCAGGTCATCGGGGCTTATAGGCCAGCTCTCTTCCCCCTATTCAATACTGCTTTTGTAACAAGTGATAACAAGGAAAGTATTCACCTCTTTCTATATAGCTAAATCTTTATCTGCAGACATGATGATTTTTCTCCTAAATTTCTCAAGTGCTTACTTGATGAAGAAAGAATGATTTAATAGTTCCTATTTAACAAATTGCTTGTTTACATATGTATGTAACCTACCTCAAATTGCTTATTGTCTTAAAGAAGAGGAAGGCAAGTGAATAAGAAAATTTTGAACTCAAAATTTATTTTTGAAATGGACATTTAAAATTATCTTTAAATATAATAAGAAAAATACTATTTAAAAGAAAAACTTGCTTATTATTATATCTTGCCTTGAATCAATCAATCACCAAGTTTTATTTACAACCTGTTGGATGAACCTAGTATTAAACAGGATAATGATTTGTATGTAAGGGAAAGTCTCCTTGGGCTCCAGACATGCATTTCCAATTGCAAAGGGAACCTCTCTACTTGAATGTCTTACTGATACCTGAAGCTCAACATTCTGACTATTGCTTACTAGGTGATTCCAGACAAGTCATTTTCTATACCTCAGTTCTCTCATCTTTCAAATGAATTGGATTAGATAATCACTAAGGTCCTTTTCAGTTCTAAAGTCTATGTCCAAAACTGACTCATGCTGTTTTCTTCCAAATCTATTCCTCCTCTAGCTTCTTTATTTCAGTTACCAATTTTATTAGTCTCCCATTTGTCCATGTTTAGTTGTCTTTGGCTCCTTCCTCTTCCTCTCTTCCACAACTTGTCAGTTGCCAAGGATTCTGACTTTTGCCTTACAAATATCTCTCCCATTGTTCCATCACCACTGCTGCTACTCTAGATCAGGTTCTCATACCTTCTTGTCTCAACTACTGAAGTAGGTCTCCAAACTGTCTTCCTACCTAGAGGCTTTTGCCTAATAAATTGGGATAATATATGTAAAGAAATGTGAAAAAAATTTTCCCTCAATAGATAGTATTTCATTTTTTCAATAACACATAATTTTAAACATTCACTTTGCAAGTTTTTGTGTTCCAAATTTTTTCTCCTTCCCTTATTTCTCCCCTCCCCAAGATAGCAAGCAATCTGATATGTTATACATATATAATCTTTGTTTAAACATATTTCCATATTTGTCATATTGTGTAAGAAAAATCAAATCAAAGAGAAAAAGCAAACAAACAAAAAGAAAAAAGCAGAATATGCTTCAATCCACATTCAGTCTCCAAAGTTGCCTCCTTGGATGCAGATAGCACTTCTATCCTAAGACTATTAGAATTGTCTTGGATCACCACATTGCAGAGAATAACTAAGTTCATCATAGTCAGTCGTCATATAATCTTTTTTTTATAATAGCTTTTTAATTTACAAGTTATATGCATGGGTAATTTTACAGCATTGACAATTGCCAAATCTTTTGTTCCAATTTTTCCCCTCCTTCCCCCCACCCCCTCCCTTAGATGGCAGGATGACCAATACATGTTAAATATATTAGAGTATAAATTAAATACAAAATAAGTATACAATCATCATATAATCTTACTATTACTATATACAATGTTCTCCTGGTTCTGCTCACTTCACTCAGAACCAAATTCATGTTAAGCCTTTCCAGGCTTTTCTGAAAGCAGCCGGCTCATCATTTCTTACATTACATTCATATACCATAACTTATTCAGCCAAGAAATATACAAACTTTAAAGCACAACATTCTCAAAGTACAATATTATACTAGCTGTCATTGTTACTGCTATTGTTATTCCAATACATTCTATTTACATATGCTGGATTTCTCTTCCCAATATCAATCTCAGTTCATTTCATCTCTCTACTCAGAAATTTTCATTGGCTCCCCATTGCTAGATTTGTAATCTAGGAAAAAACCCTTCTGGTATCCCATCTCTACTCCCCCTTCTCTCTACTCACACAGGCTCTTTTTTCCCCTTTTCAGGGCCTCATCATCTCTCACCTGGTCTATTAAAATTAAACTCCTAATTTCTCTGCATGACTTCAGTGTCTTCCCTTTCCAATCCGCCTTCCACAATTGCCAAACCTATATCCCTGAAACACAGATCTAATTGTCTCCTCTCAAAAATCTTCAGTGGTTCTCTAGGATAAAATACCAAATTCCCAACCATTTAAAACTTTTCATGATCTCATTCCTACCTTTCTAAGTCATTTCATGTTATTTACTTTCACTGACTCTCTGTTCCAATCCAACTGTTCTGTACAAAATAGACTCTATTATAAGCAGCTAGGTGGTACAAGGATATTGTCCCAGGACTGGGGGCAGGAAGCTCAAATCCAGCCCTTAGAAAGCTTTGTGACTCTGGGCAATCACTTAACATCTATTTGCCTCTATTGCCTTATCTGGAAAATGGGGTTAATAATAGTGCCTAACACATAAAATAATTGCAAAGTACTTAGCACGGAAACTAGCTTACAATAGGCACAATATAGGTATTAGGTACCATAACTATTATTATTCACCCTTTGTGCCTTTGTATAAGCATCCCTGTTTCTGGAATATGCTTGCTTGTCACTTGTCTTATAAAATCCTAAACTTCTTGTCATCTGTCTTATAAAATCCTAAGCTTCCTTCAAAGTAGAGCTCAAATGCTATCTCCTAAATGCAGTCTTTCCTGACCCTCATTTCTTTTTCCCACTTATTTGAATTCACTTGCATACAGGTTCTTCACTCAACAGAAGGCAAACTCCTTGAAAACAAGGCCTGTTAAACAACTTGCCTTCACTGTCCTAGCATCCAGGATACTCTTAAGTACTTAATAAAATGTTAAATTGAGTCAAATAGACATTCTCCTTCCTTTTGCTCTTCCTCTTTTTAGAATTCTCCATATTTAGCTAGAAATGTATAGCTGTGGCCACATGCAACTAGGAAGAGTGGTAAAAGTTTGGAATAGCCCATGTTCTGGGTTCAGTGGGAGGTCCTTGCTGAATCTTCACATTTCTTCTTCCATTTGCCATATCCTGTTTGAGAAGATCATCTCATCCAAAGATTAAATGCATCTCTCCTTCACTGGCTAAATCTGAGACATTCAGTGTCATTCCAAAGATTCAAAGGTATCCTTGTATCTCTGGTAGTAAAGATTTGATTGATTTTCTCCCATTCCTTTATTTGCTCCCAATGTCCAAGCCAGGACTTGAAGGCCCTTTTACTTTTAAAATCCTCAAAGAGAGGCCTGTTGACATGAATGAATAAAATGTACAAATATAGGACTTCAGAAATGTGACTTTTAGCTAAAGTATGCCTTTTATGGGCAAAATTATCAAACAAAATTTAGAAAGAAAAGGCCCCATGTCCAGAATTCCTTTTAGTCTATAAATAAAATTCCAGTTGATTCAAAAAAAAGGAACTGGATTTTAAAACCTTCCTCATTTCTAAACGGGTTGACGGATTATGAAAAGAGTCGATTCATCAATTTTGCAAAATGAATATGACTACTAGGGAAGGGGAAAGGGAAAATTTAAAGGTTTTTGGAAAGTCTTTGAAAAATTCCCATGCAGTTTTAAATGTTATTTAAAAAAAAGAAAGAAAGAAAGAAAAAGGCAAAAAAAGAAAAAAATGAATTCTTTTTTTACTTTAAAAAAAAAAGTTAAGTACATAAACAACAACCAATTTATAGTCCAGAGCTCAAGAATATTACCAGACCAGCAGGTTTCGCAAATAAAATACAAGGAGAAAAAATAGAGAAATGTTCAATAATTCATAATTTTTCCTGGACATCTTCCAAAGAGTTTCAACCTGGGGGGAGGGGAGGGGAGGGGGGAGGGGGAATGAGGGGAGGAAAACCCAAACCCAAATGTTTTTTGGGCATGTGTTTTTAACTGTGGTTCCTTTTCATTTTTATTAACTTGTAAGAAAAAGTTATATGTATATGGAGAACATATCCTTATCATTTATTCTGGTATCCTATTTAATTAAATGCCTTTTGCTTTAAACTAATATGTCCTGTGATTAATCTGGTAAAAACAAAAAAACAGTGGTTTAGGTTCATGAGCTGTGGTTTTGAGTGAATAATGATCCAAAGTATTCCTTGAACCTGGAGTAGTTTTCAGAAGGGACTCAGGCTACAAATGTAAATGTAATATTTTTCCACTTAAAATAATTGCCTTCAAGAAGTGAAGAAATATCCATTTACATGCAAAATTGATTAATTGGTTAATTAATTAGCAGATAGTGATTACTGGGTTTTCTTTTCTTCCCCTAATGGTTTCCTTAGCAAAAAAAGTATCCTAGTGACTTTATGGCAACAAGAGGCCCTACTGAGTGGGTCTGCTGAAATGGTGTTGAGAAAATGGAGTCTGTGACTCTGAAGAACTACACCCTGAGTATGGGGTTATATTCTCCCTTGTAACAGCAAGAAAGTTCCTGGAGTCTTTAACAAGATAATAATCCAAAATAACATTCCACTTTAAAATAATTACATTTTTCTTTAAAGGCATGTATATTAAATTACTTTTCACTGAAGATGAAAATTGCATTTTGTTTTAGTAAAGCATTTTTTGTTCAGATCCCCCAAATAAATGTCAAGGTGAGGAGGCCTCCTTTCTTCTGAAAGTCCTTATATCTCCCTACCCCTTCTATGAGCAGATGAGTTTCCTACTTTACTGAAACATTCAATGCCATTCATTAAAATAAACTTTGGATGAAAAATGCTACCTGCCTCAAGAGAAAGAATTATGGAAACTGATTGTAAATGAATACATGCTAGGTTCACTTTTTTTTTCCTTTTTCTTGTTTTTTTAATTCTCTCTTGTGTTTTTTCCCTTTCATTCTGATTTTTTCTCCCAATATGATTCATAAGGAAATGTGTTTTTTAAAAGAATATACATGTATAACCAGAAAAAAAAAATAAAAAAAACAAAAAATAAAAATCCCTTAAAAAAAAAAAAAAAAAAAAAAAAAAAACCAGATAAATTTACTAACCTTTTCCCGGGTTTTTTCCCAAATCCCAATGGTTTTTCCTTTTTAAAGCATAAGAGATCCCAACAAGAAATGTTTTTAAAGGGAAAGCCTAAAGGTACACCACTTTTTTTTCAGAACCCAGAACCTGAACTTGCGGATGCTTACAAGGTACTAATTAAGTGGAATTGATGAGACAATGGTTATCTAGTTTAGCATGGTGATTAATAGTTCTCTAAATTCAGTATGACTGATTTAATCTTACAACAAATAATGGTTTCCTAGTGATATACTGATGGGTTTATACCCAGTGTAGAGCATATAAGCCAAGTTGTCGGAGCTAAGGATCCTGGTGAAGACTCTCTTGGGGGACTGAGAGAGCTCAGAGTGAGCGCTAAGAAAGGTAAGTAGACTGGAGGCTGAAGCACAAGCCCCTGGACTCAGATTCATTCATCCCATCTCACATCCTGAGATGGCAGGCTCTCCTCCATAGCTTCTCCACTGAAACCAAGACTGAAAGGCCTTTAAGAAAGCTAACTGGCCCAGGAAAGGAGACAAGCCTTTGAAAGAGATAATAATGGATTTGGACTTTAACACCTGGCTGCATTTGTGGTGATTACTCTGCTGAAAAGAAGACTGCCCCAAAGACTGCAAGAAAACCCAATCAAGAACACTACACAGAACCACTTGGATCCAGTAGCAAAATACAGATTAGATGACTGGAGATGGGCCTGGATGCAGTGGGAGACCTTGATCTTTTTAAGGTAAGGTCTTTCACATGTCTCACTTTGAAGCAACCTCTCATTTCCTTAACTGAGAAATAATACTGTAAATTACATAAAATGGGACTAACAATAGCACCTATCTCCCAGTAATACCCTATTTGTGAATATCGAATGAGATATTTATAAAACACTTTGTAGAGTACCTGGTACATAGCAGATAAACACTTGTTTTTTCCTTTGAGAGGGGAAAGATATCAGTAGACAGAAATGGGGGTCCTCTGGACATGTGCAAAAATATCAAGCCAAGAGATGACAGGATGAACCCAGAAAACTACTAGTGTAGTTTGGCTGAAAGACGGAAAGCAGGAAGTGGGGTATCCCATGAAATACAGATGGAGAGAGAGGTTGGAGCCAGACACGGAGGTCTTGAGTGCCAGGATGAGGTAGGAGAAAGAGCGCTGGGTTCTGGGGATCAGAAGACCTGGATTACACAGCCCCGGTTCTGCCATTCACTCACTGTGAGACCTGTGCTGTAATCCCTGGAGTTCAGTTTTCTCCTCCATAAAAAAGAGGCTAAAGTTAGTTCCTTTCTGACAAAAATAAGGCCTGATGCTAGTATTTACCCATACATCTGCACAAGCAAAAAGGAGCATCTGTAAGATAACAGAGATCCCAGCAGCCATGCAGGTAGGCTGCTCTTGTATGTGGAGATCACATTATTGATTAGCAGGGGACTCTCACTTTGTTTTTCTGGGGGCAGAGATGGACTGATTATGCTAAAAGCCAAGAGGATCTGGCTTCCAATACCAACTGTCATTTTACTCCCTGTGAGATTTTAAACAAACAGCCTCACTTCTCTGGACCTCCTTTTCCTTACTTCTAAAATGAGGTTAAACTAGGCCTCAAATCAATCAGTCAGTCAACAAACACTTATTAAGTGCCTCCTATGTGCCCGACACTGTGCTGAGCACTGGAACCAAAGGCCCACAGTGGTCCCTGACAAGCTGTAAATGCCGAGATTTAATAGATTCTCTGAACCACAGTCTCACATTTAGCCAAATGATTAGGCCAGGAGAGATGGAAGTAAAATCATCTCATCATCTCATATGAAAATTAAATTCTTCACCTTACCCACCTTGGCACCCTGGCAGCTCTAAGGGTCTGCACCACAGTGACTAAAAACAGACACAGTCCAGAGGAACAACTACTGGGTGTGGGCCAAGGGCTTTGTTCAGTGATTTTCACAAGATAATAGGAATGTACATTTGCATTTGGGAGGAGTTCAAAGGTCATCAAGTTCAAGCTCATCATTTCACAGAAGAATCAGATCCAGAGATCAAGTCTCTTGTCTAAAATCATACAAGTGAGAAGAATTAGGATTAGGATTTTTACCCAGGTCCTCTGATTCCAAATTTAAGTCCATAGCCAAATCATAATAGCCTTTGTAAAACTAGTATTTCAGACCAGTTCATCCATATTTCAATCAATCAATAAGCATTTATTAAGCACTTACTGTGTGCCAGGTATTGTGTTAAATTCTGGAAACCATTCTCTAGCTAAAGGGGATTTGGATTTTCATTTTCCTGCCTCTGTAGTTTCATTTTTCAATCTTTCTTTTTTTGAAAGCACACCTGTGGTGTCACAGTGGATAGAGCACTGCCCTGGAGATTTGAGTTCAAATCTGGCCTCAGACACTTACTAATTGTGTGATCCTGGCTAGTCACTTGATCTGACAAAAAAGAAGAAAAAAAAAAAGAAACCATATCTCTGATTTCACTGGTATAGGGAACTTTCAGCAAGGAAGCTCCCTCTACTAAGCAGATCAGCAACTGCTCACTAACGCATAGTCCAAGAATTTTTCTGGGAACTAAGAACTTGCCAGGCCCAGAGTCAAGAAGATCTGAGTTCAAATCGAGTTTCAGACTAGCTGTGTACCCTTGGGCCCTGTTTGCCTCAGTTTACTCATCTGTAAGAGGAACTGGAGAAGGAAATGGCAAACCATTCCAGCAACTCTGTTGAGAAAACCCCAAATAGGGTATGAAGAATCACACTGAATAATAGAGGTTAAGACTGATTTTCCCAGAGTCCCATAACTGGCCTGTGTCAGTGATAGGACTTGGACCCAGAAGCCCTTACTCAGTAAAAAGAGTCCCATGACATCCCACACTGCCTCTCTTACAAATTCACAGTGATGATAAAAACCCAGGCTTGTTTGGCCCTTGATTACTAATAGCAACTGGGCCATTGTTCATAATGAAGTGAGGGGTCTCCAAGCACCATGATGGAGCAGAATTTTTGCACCAGTGGTTTGACTGAGTTCCTTATACTGAATCTTATTAAGCAACTGGGAAAATCACTATTGCATTGTTGAGTCACATGGAACTCCTCTTGGCAACGTTGGCCATTTCCTTCTCATTTTACAGATGAGAAAACTGAGACCAGTTTGGATTAAATGATTTGCCCAGTGTTACACAGCTAAGGGTGGGTTTGAACTCATGAAGGTGGATCTTCCCGATTCCAAGCCCAATGCTCTATCCATTGTGCCATAGCTTGCCCGACTGAATGACTTAGAGAAAAATTTGTCCACAGCCATTGACTGTATCCCAACCCCAAGGAGCCATTTAGCAACAGGGAGATCAACAGAAATTAATGTCACAATAGGTATCTGAATCTCACCTGTAATGAACAGGCCTGAAGATGTCCTGCCCCCACCCCCATGACATATTCTCTGGAGTCTAATCACACATTTACACCTTAGACACAGGGATTGTTCAAGGGTCTGAAGTATTTTCTCCTTCTCATACCTCCTAAGTTCATGCCCTTGAATGTGGAGAGGGTGTGAAGTACACAAACATATAGAGAGAGAGACATATATGTGTGTATAGAAAGTCCATGTGGCAGAGCAATATCTATTAAGCTAAAAATAGTTGTTAAATGCTTATTATGTATCAGCCATGAGTACTGGATTTGTAATAAGATCTGAGTATAAATCCCATTTTTGTCACTGACTAGGTATTTAACTTAGGACAAAATGGGACCCATTATGGCTTAATTAACGTGAAGTGCTTTGTGAATTTTAAAGCACAATATAAAGTATTATTAAAGAGAGTATCCTCAAAGTCAAGGATTAAACAGAACTAACCTTTAGGACACTCTATATGTAATGCCCTACCTTGCACATTCCACATCAGTCAATGAGAGAAAAAGGAAAAAACTACTAGAGTTTCTCATGTCAAAAAAAAATGAAGCCCTGATATAGATTACAACCA
The DNA here is from genome assembly GCF_902635505.1 of Sarcophilus harrisii. NCBI lineage: Eukaryota > Metazoa > Chordata > Mammalia > Dasyuromorphia > Dasyuridae > Sarcophilus > Sarcophilus harrisii. The sequence continues at coordinate 178,356,685 of NC_045430.1, read as the reverse complement.
CCCCCACTTTAGCCACATCCACATATCCTCAACTTCTACAACCCAATAGCTTTGGAGATGATTTTATAAACTGTGGCAAAAAAAATTCACAACCTGATAGCCAATCCTCTCTCGCCGAGGCAACTGGGGTGAAGTGACTTGCCCAGGGTCACACAACTAGGAACCACATTTGAATTCAGATCCTCCTGGCTTCAGACCTGGTGCTCTATCCGCTGCACCAACTAGCTGCCCCCATCCTCTCTTAATGAGCCTTTCAAACCTCAACTATACTGGTCTTTGAATAACAGCTACACAGTCTACTGTCTATACATATATGTTCAAAATCTCTTAGCATCCATGAGATCCCAACTTCTATGTAGCCTTCAAGAATACAGAGTCGCCCCTGTATGTACAAGAATGTTTGTAGCAGCCCTCTTTGTAGCAGCCAGAAACTGGAAACTGAGTAGATGCCCATCAATTAGAGAATGGCTGAATAAATTGTGGTATATGAATATTATGGAATATTATTGTTCTGTAAGAAAGGACCAACAGGATGATTTCAGAAAGGCCTGGAGAGACTTACACGAACTGATGCTGAGTGAAACGAGCAGGGCCAGGAGATCATTATATACTTTAACAACAATACTATATGATGAGCAATTCTGATGGACATGGCTCTCTTCAACAATGAGATGAAAAAGTCAGTTCCAATGCAGCAGGAATGAATTGAACCAACTACACCCAGCGAAAGAACTCTGGGAGATGACTATGAACTATTACCTAGAATTCCCAATCCCTCTATTTTTGTGCGCCTGCATTTTTTATTTCCTTCACAGGCTAATTGTACACTATTTCAGAATCCGATTCTTTTTGTACAGCAAAATAACGGTTTGGCCATGTATACTTATTGTGTTTCTAATTTATACTTTAATATATTTAACATCTACTGGTCATCCTGCCATCTAGGGGAGGGGGTGGGGGCAAGGAGGGGAAAAATTGGAACAAAAGGTTTGGCAATTGTCAGTGCTGTAAAATTACCCATGCATATATCTTGTAAATAAAAAACTATAATAAAAAAAAATACAGTCACCTACATGGCACAAAGAGATTGAATCTTGATAATAAGACATAATATACTTATTGCTTAATGTAATTAATTGATAAAATAATGAATTTGTATAGTAAGTAGAAAGTGCTCAAAATTTATAAAATAGAACTACAGACAGATAAAAAAAAGAGAGTGTGAAGCATTAAAAACACACACAAATATAAGAGATTTAACTTGGATTCCCATATTTCAACTATAATTTTAAAAAATTAATAGACCAAAAAGGGAACTTACCTATTAAAATTTTTCTTGCCATAGATAGACCCAATAAGGGCCCCGAAGAGCAGTATCCACCTCATGTCCAGGAGGATGGGTCATGAAGTGCCTGAGTCAGGCTGTATTTATAAGGAGTCAGAGGGAGACTCAGACTCCCAACAATGCAAATACAATTCCCACCCCTGTGCAGCCCTTACAATAACAGTCTGGTCCTGTTCCTCTCTTTATCCATGTGCCTTCCATTCCTTTGGGATGATAAAGGACAAGGTACTTGATTGACAAATCAAGGTGGCCTGATCCTCAGGCTCAGCAAGGTTGACCTAAGGAGCCCTGGGCATGTAGATAGGATGCTTAGTTCCCTGCAGGACTTTCTTTCCCTGAGTTTAAAGTGATCAGGACAAGACTAAGAATCCTATTAATAACAGCAATGATAGCCAGCCTTTATATGGCACCTTAAGATTGGCAAAGGACTTTACAAATATCTCATTCTATCTTTGCAATAATCCTAAAAGGAAGATGTGATTGTTAGTTAGTCATTTCAGTCATGAACAACTCTTTGTGATCCCATTAGAGCTTTTCTTGGCAGGGACACTGGAGTGGTTTGTGATTTCCTTCTCTATTTCAATATGTATATTGAATGTTATTCTTGTTATTGTTTTATTTAATTGTCCAACTCTCCATGACCCCACTTTGGGTTTTCTTGGCAGAGAGGGGTTTGCCATTTCTTCCTTGAGCTCATTTTACAGATGAGGAAACTGAGGTCAAAAGCATTAAGGGAGTTGATAGGGTCACATATCTAGGGAGTGTTATTGTGAGCATCCAAGGAGATATGTAAAACTTTTAGCACAGTACCAAGGTGTTGGGACCACACAATACAAATGGGCTTGTGATGGTTGAAAATAAGGAGACAGAATTGCTGATAATTGAACACAGCCATTTATTAAGAAAAATGCTTATATATCTTAAAACCCCATGTTATTATATACAGCTTTGTTCTGAGACCATTCCTGGTTTGTTTTCTATGATCTAACTCTCTGAAGCATATTGTCAGTTTCTAAACACTTAATCTCATGTAAAGTTCACAGTGCCCCAGTAATTGCACCAGGACCTTATGTTTTCTCATGATTTCAAGCTTAAAATGTACCCCTGATTGATCTTAGCAGAAGAGGAACATCCCATTACTGAAGTCTCTAGTTTCCCGGGAGTTCTCTACACCAAGGTACATAACAGTTCTCAATCAGTGTGTATTTCCTGCCTTCCCATAAATCCTCTACTCTAAGATATCACCTAATATTTTTATGTGAAGGTATAATCTAGAATTGTACATTTCAGAATTGAGCCACCCTATCTCTAATCCATTTTTCTGGGCCCCTCACATAGAGGAGTCATTGAGGTCTCTTCCTATAGATCTATATCGAGAATACAAATTAAATAAAAAGACCTTTTGAATGGAAGAAGTTATTTCCCAATCTCAATCCGATCCTTTCAGGGGATAGGGAGAGATTGCTTTTAGTTGGGTTAAAATTCTGGTCACCCCCAGGCATGCAATTCTAGACCACAGACATAATACGTTTGTTCAATTTCTACTAATTTTTCTTAATACACCATTTTTTATTTTATCCTGGCCTGTCCCTATCCTATCTAAGGGGATTTCTTTAGCAGTTTGGAAAGGCCTTGGATGGGCAAATTATTATTCTTATTATTTTAACAGAAACAAAAAAAGAGATTTTTATTATGAGTCTACAATTCAGTAGGGAGTGGAGGGAAATAATGTGTACTCATATAATTATATGTAAAAAAAATAAATAAGTAAATATATAAATAAGTAAAAAATAATTTTAAGGAATTTGATGGCAAAAAAAAATACTAACAGGTTGAGGAATCAAAAAAGGTCATTTCCCTTCTAAGCACTGACCTCCTCTGAAAAATTACTTGTTGATGGAATGAACAGGCCCCCAAAAAAAGATCATAATTCTAGGTACAATCCAGTATCTAGATAGGACCCTAGAATACTGACTGGATTATCTTGTCCCTTATGGAATTTCTTGCACCAACAGCATTATCTTATATCTATCTTGAACTCAGGAGGTCAAATGAGGTTATTTTGTATAAACATTTCTTAATCACTAGATAACTTCCTGAGGCAACAACTAGAATAGTTATCATACCTTGTTTTGAATACTTTCTTATAAAAGGTCCCACCTTTCCCTTTGTAAGTAATAAAGTTCTGTCCCTTGACTTAGAGACAGTTTAAATACAGTTTGAGTCTAAGAATTCATTTCAGACTATGTTGCATTTTCATGACTTGTTATACCTCATCATTTTTATCTACTTTATATCTATTTTATATGTTCTTTTATTTATATTTTATATGTTCTTTTATTTATATTTTATATTTCCTTTTATTATTTTTATTGAAGCATAAGTCTGACTACTTCTCTGTCTACCTATTTAAGAAAGTTCAGTGGTTACTTATTACCTCTAGGACCAAATATAAATCCTTTAGTTTGTCATTTAAATCTCTTCTCAACTCTCCTTCTGGCTACCACAATGATTAACCATGACCTCAGCTGATTCATGATGAAATATGTTACCAATATCCCAGCTGATTGATGATGGGTATGTGTGTGTATGTGTATATACAGATTGAGTATATATACTCTATATAGAGATATGTAGGATATATGTGTATAAGTACATAGACAGATGGATAGATAGATGATATATAGATAGATAGATAGATAGACAGACAGATAGATAGATAGATAGACACAGATAGGTAGGTAGATAGATAGTATGTGAGGGAATTTATTTTGTTTAACTAGCCAACTAAACATATCTATTACAAGGACTTTTTTTCAATGGGAGTGGGAGGATGGAAGACGGAGAGAAGGTAGATTTTGGTTAGTTGAAAAAAATTAAAATAAACTGTCTTGAATAACACCCCCCCAATATTTATTACAACTTCTCCCCTTATTAATCTTTTTATACATTATTCCCTTCAGAACACCGTACTATCTTGCTCTCCTTTTCCTGACACGCAAAACTCTTTTCCTGACAGTCCCTCACGCCTGGACTTCATTTCCCACTTTATACTTCCTCCCTCCTCTTGGAATTCCTGGTTCCCTGCAAAATGAAACTCAAACACGACCTTCTTTCTACATGTACCCTTTTCTGATTCCCCCAGCTACTGGGAAGCCCTTTCAAAAAGCTACCTTGAGTTTATTTCACATTTAACTTGCATATGTGATTCATAAACGTATATATGCACATCTTCTCCCATGAGAGTGTAAACTTCTTGAGGAAAGGGTCTGTTTCTGCACACACAATGCTCAGCACTGCTTCTGGCACATAATAATCACCCTTTGCCAATATGTGTTTTTCCCCCAATCAAAAAGGCAAGTTAAGGGAAGGGACTATTTTTGTTTGTTTGTTTTTGTCTCTATGTCCCCAGTGCCTGACACAGAGCAGCATTTAATAAATTCTTGTTGAATGAATGAATAACAAAATGAATTCTGATATCATACCACTGAATAAGGAAGTAAATCTTCACATAAAATATTACTCTTTGAAGAGGAAATGATGGCACCAAAAATCTGGCTTTAAAATGAGACTTTAATGATAGGGACTTGTTGCCTCACCTTAGAGTTCCAGAGAGCTAGTAGGGATGGTCTCGGACGTATTCCATGATCGTCTTCAGACCCAACCACGTCTCCTCCGCAGTGGGAAGAATCTGACTGGCTGGCAGGAGGAAACCACAGCAACCAGAATATTTGATGCCATAGTCACAGGACCAGTCAATCCTTCCTCCACTGGCCTGGTCTGAAAGACAAAAGAGAAAAATAGGTATCTGGGATACCGTCTCCAAGTATTGTGCTGTCCCAAAACAACAAGCACTCAGGAGGCATCCGGGTTATGTAAGGTGTATCAGCTAGGGATATGGACCAGAGATCCGAAGGCTCATCTTCCTGAGGTCAAATCCAGCCTCAGACACTCACTAGCTGAGTTACCATGGGCAAGTTACTTCACTTTGTGTGTCTCAGTTTCCTCATCATGTAAAATGAGTGTAAAAAAGAAATGGCAAATTGCTCCATTATCTTTGTCAAGAAAATCCCAGATGGTGTCACAGATGAAAACACAACTGAAAAACAACTGAATTAAATGTGTAAAGACTGAGGTAGGTGCTGGGGATTAAAGAAAGAACTCAAGGAGCTTGCCTTCTTCTGAAACCTTGTTGTATTAAGTATCAGCAATTCATTAAGACCAGTCAGCACTCTTCCTCTCCCTGTCATCCCTTTTTTTTAACACACAACTATAACCAACAAAAATATTGGTTCAGTCACTTCAATCACTGCTACATGATGACCAAAAAGAGGAAGAAAGATTCCATCTAGACTAAAATATGAAGAGTTAGCTTTTGGCAGCATCAAGAAAGTAAGTTTGGGAATGGCTAAGCAAACTGGGATGTGTGAATGATTACACAGAAACAAATAAGTAATATGAAGAATTCAGAAAAGCATGGGAAGATTTGTATGTGCTGATGCAGAGGAAAGAAAGCAGAACCAGGAGAACTATAAACAATTTGCTACAATAAGGTAAACCAAGATATCCGGGACCCTCAAAAGTCATCCAGTCTAACCCCCTAATTTTTTAGATGAAGAAACTGACATAGGGATAAGATCTATGATTTCAATGGTATAGATATTTCCCTCTACCTATCCACTCCTATATAATTTATTGTTTGAAAGGGATGCCTAGAGAACTTAGCATTGTAATATACCTAGGGTACATAGCCAGAAAGTGTTCGGATGGAGGAGATTTGAACCAGTTCTTTTTGCCTTTGAGAATGGCTCTCTATCCCCTTAACACCACAATTGTCTACCCCTAGGGAATGTCTAAACAACAATAACATTAAAAGGAAGCTGGACTCAGAACAAATTCAACAACCATTCATGGTCCCAAAGTATGTGATGAAAAACACTTGTCTCTTCTGATAGACAGGTGGGAAACTCTAGGTGTTACGGGGGACATCTGATGTTACAGTTTATCCTTATCAGTTTTCCTTCATTGTTTCTCTTTGTTACTAGTATGGGGCTTATATGAAGAGAAAATATAGTATAACTGGGGTGCAAAAAATAAAACACTGATAAAATTTCAAAAAAGAAAAATCAAGAACCTGTCAGAAAAGATTTAGAATACAGACAAGGGTCAAGAAAGCTTATATGGCTCCCAAAAGCTCCAAAAGCCAAAAGCTAAATAAACACCTATCAAGGACGCCATAGACAAGAGATTCACCCATTGGATAGGGAATGAGATCAATTACTTTTTAAGGCTCCCTACTGCCAGTAGAAGAAAATGAAAAACTTCTTAGCTTAATCCCCCCAAGGTCTGCCTCCAACCTACTCTTCCAGTCTTCTTGTTGAGTCATTTCAAACATGCCCAACTCTCCATAACCCCACTTGTGTTTGTTTGTTTGTTTGTTTTTGGCAGAGTTTGCCAAACACACTGGAATGAGAAAACTGAGGAAAATAGAGCTAAGGGTTTTCCCCAGGTCACACAGCTAGTCTGTATCTGAGGCTGGATTTGAACTCTGGTTCTCCTGATACCAGAGCTGGTGCTAGATAGAGTGCCATCTAACTACTCCCCCTGCCAAGTCTTACACTTTATTCTATTTCATATACTCTGGAATTCCAGCCAAAGTAAACAGTCAGTTATTCTCAACTTCATTCTTCACTATTTATTACCTGTATACCTGAAATATATTCCCTTCATGTGTTAAATCTTCCTCTTCCTTGAGAGTTCATCGAAAGAGTCATGTCCCAGGAATGTTTTACTCGCCACAGAAATGTAATTACTTTTGGGGTGGAGTAGAACAGGTGTTCTATCCCTCTACAGGAGAGCATCAGAGCATCATAGGACAGGAAGCAAGGTAGGTGATTTCATTGACACAAATATGCAAAATGTGGTGATTACTAAAGTTGAAATGAAGCCAGGAAAATGGGGTCAACTCTAGGTAGGTAATGGAATGAGAACACATCTAAGATTCAAACTAAGAAGAGGATACTTAAGTTGAATGAGCTCACAACAATCCCTAGTGTGGGACTGAAATACTGCTGCCTTATTAATACCATCTGGTCATTTTTTTAAACCTGTCATGGAGAAACTTTGAGAAGCTAACCAGATTCACCCCAACAGGACTATACTTAAGAAATGTAACTTATTTATTAACGAGTACAGAGCCAAAAATGATAAGAGGTAGTTTCTCAATTGGCAACGCCAGCAGATCTGGTCATGTTACCCAGGTTTGCATCCCAGCTACTTATGAACTAGTCAAGTCCTATATTCCACAATTGGAGATCTCTGCCCCTCGATCACAATAGTTAGGGCTCCAGAAGAGAATACTGTGTCTGTTCTTTATGCTTATAATCCCTTGAGGAATAGGAAGGTGGTAAAGGATGCTGGCAGTGTGATTGAAGGCCCATCCCTTCTTCCTTGGATTCTCACTTTGAACAGAATGATGTCTCCGATGTTTAAAAAAATTTTGAAGAGAAACACAATCTTAGTGACCATGAGAAGAAGACCAATTTCCCTCTTTTTACTGAGTGGTCCCAGAAAGTGCATGTGGTAACAGGACCAACTCTGATATTCCCCTAGAAAAATCCACTCACTTGGTCAAGCTCTAAGAAATGCTTTTTAAGGAAAGTCATTGGACCTGTGGTACTGAAACATTCTGTGAGCATTCCCAGTAGGATAACCGATTCTCTATTTTGCTTGCAAAAAAGAGAACATTTCTTGGAGATTTTAAAACAGAACCAGAAGGAGCCATACAGATTCTCCAGTAAACATGGGAGTCCCTGTTGCCTTCCCCATGCCTGGATGAGCACAGGAGACCTCTAGGAGTACAAGGGACTTCTCAAAGTTCCCAAGTTCCTTTATATCCCACCTTCTCCACAATCAGTAAAGTCAAATGACTGTCATATGGCATAACTATTAAGCCATCTGGGTCAGCTTTTAACATGGAGACCTTTCGTCATGGACACAGGATCCAGACATTTAGCAGTCATCAACCTCATTATCAAGGAAGAACAAATTTAATACAATAACAAAGCCTGAGTTAGAGTGTTGGTTGAATCACATTTGTACCAATGGAAAGCTCTACAGAGCAACAGGTCAAAAGGTGACTGTTTTTTCCATCTAGTGGCAAGTAGGTGTTGATGTCTAAACATGGAAACGCACTGGGGTCCCTAATACTGGAGACCTTCTAATGGAAGCTAGATAATCATTTGTTAAGGACACAATGCAGAATATTCCTACTTTAGATTTAGATTAGAGATGGCAAACTTGACTTCCACAAAACTATAGAACCAGAACTGGATTGAGACATGTTTAACAAAATAAATAAAAATGCAATATTACATAAACAATATTCATTTGTGGTTTTATAAATCAATATGTGGCCCACTGGGCTCCATTTCTATTTCTGTTTCTCGCCATTGGGCTTAAATGGCTTTTGTGATCCCTTCTATCCATGAGATTCTCTGACAAGTGTGCTGCAGAATACACCCTCTCCAATTTCTGGGAATATCTTTGTCCCAGCCACCATTCAGCTCAGAGAGAAGTTCTGTCATGGTTGAGGTGTAAATAACAGCACTGGGTTTTCACAAGTTGAAGGGGAAATCCCTTTTATTTTCAGAGCCTAAGACCACAGCAAACCTCCAAGCCCATAAAATACTTACAGATGACAGAGCAGATTGGTCCCACTTTGTACTTGGTGCCATAAAGGGAGGTCAAATTCTCAGAAGCTTTTTGGGCCACTTGATTCTAAAGTGAGAGAAACAGAGAAAAAGTTCTTGGAGCTCCATAATTCTTGCTTGATATCCCATGGTTTTCCCTTTCAAAGAATGGGTATTCTGGTTAATTGGCTTCCTGGGTAAAAGAAGAGCTATTTGGATTTTGACTCTTGCTGTTGAAAATCTTTCTTAAAATGCTATTAAATTTATCTGCTGAATCTTCTCCTGTGCTCTAAATACATCCTCCCTGGTGTCATATTCATTTTTATAAGTGCTGTCATTATTAGATTATAAATTCCAGGAGAGCAGGACTGTACTTTTTCTCCCACTCCCATCTTTGAATCCTTAGTTCCTAATTAAGCATAGGAGCAGCTAGGCGATGCCATATTGCATAGAGTACCAGGCTTTGGGTCAGGAAGACTCATCTTCCAGAGTTCATATCTGGGCAAGTCACTTAACCCAATTTGCCTCAGTTGAGCTCAAGAAGAAAATGACCAACCACTTCAGTAAGTCTGCCAAATAAACCCTAAGTAAAGTCACAGAGTCAAGACATAACTGAGTGAAAAAGCCTAGTACAGCCAAGATAATTGACTCTTTCTGTGACATCTGGGGATGATTTTTTACCAGTTCCCATTGTACAGAGAGATACATGAAGAAGGTATAAGAGATTAGATTGAATGAGACTCCAAAACAAACACTGACAGTTCATGTGTATGTGTGTGTGCACTTCATCTTAAAAATAAAACTGTATTTTGGCTTAAATACTTATGGATCAGCCTTTTCCTAGAAATTGTTGATGGCAAAAAATTCTAATTTAACTAAGGTTTTAAATGTTTGCTTATAATTGTAGTTACAAGTTTACATTTAATAGCACACTTTCCAAATGTCTTTACATATTATCTTACTTGGTTGTAACAATGACCTTATAAAAGAAGTAGTGAAGATATTATTGGTCTTATTTTTCAGACAAAGAAAATGAGTCACAAAGCCAAAGTCACATAACCAGTAAGTAGCAAAGCTAAAACTCAATCTCAGATTTGCATTGAGATTTTGCTCAACCTGCTTTCCCCATCCCTAAATCTGACCAATGAGGAGCACTACAAACTCTCAGGACTACCCTATTGGCTAGATCCCAACACAGAGGATCAACTATAGGTCACATAAAAGGATTATCTATTTTGTACTCCAAAGCAGCTGGCAGTGACCCTTCAAACAGTTAAAGTTGAATTCTGACAGTTAAATAAGTTAAAACAATTGGTGTGCCCTATTCTGTACCATGTCCTTAAAAGAGATATTTTGTAAAGAATATTTGCCAAATAGTATGAAAATTAAAATTTTTGTTGTTAAATTGCTTCAGTCATGACCAACTCTTCCTGACCCCATTTGGAGTTTTCTTAGCAAAGATACAGGAGTTGTTTATCTTTTCCATCTCCAGCTCATCTTTCATATGGGGAAACTGAGGCAAACACAGTTCAGTGACTTTCCGAGAGTGACAAAGATATTGAGAGTGATGAGGCCTTGGTGCAGCTAGTTGGTGCAGTGGATAGTGCACCAGCCCTGAAATCAGGAGGACCCGGGTTCCAATCTGCTCTCAAATTTGCTCTAGCTGTGTGACTAAGGGCAAGTCAGTTAATCCCAAGTGCCTCTGGAGGGGGCAGCAGGGAGAAGAGTCTTGAGGCCAGATTTGAATTCAGGAAGACAAATTTCTGCCTCCAGCCCAGCCACTGTACTACCTGAGCAATCCCAAAAATAATATATGTTCACATAATTTTCTTTTTACTTTTAAGAACGCTTTGTTTTTCATTTTAAAAGCATCCTTCATTGACCTTAAGTTGAGGTCACATTTCCAAGTACACTTGATGTGTGAAAGAAGAAAAGAAGCACAATGGGCCTTTCCAACTGGGACCTTCAGGTTGGAAAAGTGGGTGTTGTCATCTTATCTCAAATTTGAAATGCAAATAATAGAAGCAAAACAACCAAGAAAACATCAACAATTCTGGGAAGAGCAAATGACTCACCAACTCATCAAAATCTGCTGCATTTATACCCGTAGGGGAACATGAGCAGCTGGGAGTAGCTGTGGAGGATGATGAAGGCTTTGATGTTTCCATGGCTCTTAATGAAGTCCACAATGGATTTCACTTCAACTTCTGAGTTGGCACTAGGTCCATGGTATGAGTCAGAGCAGCGATTGTCACTGGCTCCAGGTCCTGTGGATGATTAAAAGATACTGAAAGGAAAACACAATTCCAAAGAGATAATGGGGTCATTAAAGTCTATCTCAGAGCACAGAATCATCAGTTCTAAGAGGGCAGGACTCAGAAACCATCTAGAGGAAAGTATCGGGAAATAGACCTGGACAGCCTTTGTGAGGCAGCTAGGTGGCACAGTGGACAGAATGTCTATCTTTCTTGCCCTCCCCCAGACACCTTGCCAATCCAATCCAACAAGTATTCATTAAGCAATTATAACATGTAAGGTTGGACACCCAGGTGACATAGGAACAGGCCATGGAGTCAAGAAGATTCAAAATCCAGGACTCAGATACCTACTAGCTGTGGGACTCTGGGAAAGTCACCCAATTCATTTGCCTCAGTTTCCTTATTTATAAAATGAGTTAGAGAGGGAAATGGCAAACCACTTCAGGATTTTTGTCAAGACAAGTCCAAATGGGGTCTGGAAGAGCCAAATACAAGTGGAAAACTATTAAATAACAAAATAACACTCCTATTAGTAGTGCAACAGAGAAAACTACTGAATTAACTCAAACTCTTTCCATGGAAATTAGGAGGGAATTTTGCCCATAAGTCACAAAGTCATAGAAAAATCATGAAGATCCCAAAGTCATCTTTAAAGTCATAGGGGCAACCATAAGATTCTGGAGGACCCAAATCCTGGAAGGTCTGTAATTCAAGCCTACAGGGAGGACTTACTCATTATTACCCTGGTGGGATCTAGAATTCTGAAGGATATTAGGGGAAAGAAGTGAATCTGTTCTCTCTTCACCTCTAGGATAGTGAAAGAGTACAGAGAAACAAACACAACCTCTGTTCCTTTTCTCATTTTAAGCTTGTTAGGTTGTGCAATATTTTGGACAAAATGTGACATTGTGAACAATGTATTTGGTATCCGGCATTTGTCTTGACATGATAAGGAATCAGTGAAATGAGGTTGATTTAAACCTCGAAAGTCCCTCCAGCTCTAAAATTCAGTAAGTCGATGCATTTGTCTTATGCACTTGCCCTTTTTTGGTCTTGTCATACCTATCATTGAACTTTAAGAAGCCATGAACATAAGGTGAACAGGATTTGGAAAGGGAATTAAATTTAATTTCAAGTGCCAGTTTGCAAATAAAATTATGTCAAAATTGTAAAAACTTTATAACATTCAGGAAAAAGAAAGACATCTATGCAAGGTCATAACTTTTGCTATCATACTCTTTCTGATCCATGCCTCCTCCAGGACTCAGTCTATGGGCCAAAGTCAACAATTCCAGAAGAAAGAAGCTCTTGGGAGCTGAAGAGGGCTTCCTCCGACTATATAACTTGGAACTGAAAGGTACTAGAGAGACCATACAATCCAATGGCACTTATTTTACCCAAGAGAAAATTGAGATCCAGAGTGGACAAGGGATCCTCTCAAAGTCCCACAAATACTAAGTGAGAGAAATTGGATTCAAATTCAGGTTCTCTTTCTCCAAATCCAAGCTTGACCATGAGAAAAGCAAGGCATACAACTGTGTCTCATTCTTAGCCCAACAAAAAGAGTTCATGGCACCTAAGTAGGAAGCTTACTCAGGACTTTTTGAATTTATTTGTTGGTTTGGGTTATTTTTTTTTTAAGATAGATTGTTCTAAAGAAAAGAGGGAGAAAAAAAAAAAAGCTTGTACTCTGGGATCAAGTTTCCCACCTCCAAAGCCTGCATCCCAGTTGCGGTTTGGATCAACACCAACGCAGATGCTTCCAGAAACCTTAGACCGAGTCTTCCTCCACATGCGATTCTAAGAAACCCAAACAGAGCATTAGAGAAAAACACAAGAAACAGTACAAGCAGAAGAAGCTTCCCTTGGAACTTCCTTAGTTTCTCTCTACTTGTGGCCCAGGGAGTACATGTAAGTACCTGTGGCCATGGAGAAAGAGATGTCTGTTTGCAGAAATACTTATGCCAGTCATCTAATCTTTCTCTTTTATGTTGCCCAGCCAAGATGACAGGTTTAAAAAAAAAAAAGCCTATCTCTTTAAACAACCTACAGACAACAGGTCTACAGCTTTGACATTTTTGGTTTTTTGGTCTTGGATGAAGAGTCATTGTGTAGTGAACACGTTTCTCAGTATGATATAGAAAAAAGATAATTTTCTAATTTCTCCTAAACCTTATTTCACCATTTGGGGGCCTAACTTTGGCATGTGACACAGTTTTACTTGTCTACTAGCCACTTGGCTAAAACCTCCCAAGCTCTCCCCTTCCTTGACTGTGTATTCTGATTGGCCACCATCATGGGCGCAGGGCCAGCAGTGCCAGGGTCACAAAACTGGGGCATTGAGGGGGCATCTGGACATAAGGCCTAAAGTGGCTCCAGTGTTCAAGGGAAAAAGGCCCCAGAAAAAAACTTTTATATTGCGTATATTGAAACCTCTACCCAGTGGAGCAATGACTAGCAGGCCTTGGGCTGCCTGCCTGACTCCCAGTCTTGGCTGAAGACCGAGAGCTCCCTCCTGGTCACTCAGACATCATTTTAGCCCTGAGGGGGACTCCCGGGGCTCTGCCCTCTCTCCTCCCCAGCGAGGTTTGGCTGCTGCCGCTCTCATCGCCCAGGAAGCACCGCTGCCCACCCACTGACCTCTGGGGCCGGGTCAACATGACTAATCATTGTTGCTTTTTCGTGTACTTATGTATTTATTTTTTAATTATTTATGACTCCTGAAGTCATCTCTTCTTGACAGACTCCAAAGGAACCGGCCCGACGGGCTCCGAGTCTAGCCGGGGCCACGGGTGGCTCCCCTTAGTGGGTGACTGAGAGTCCTGACCACTGCACCCTCATGGACAGGGCGGCCCGGCCGCCTCAGCGCTCCCTCCCACCCTCCCGGTCGGAAGAGCCCAGGCCCCGAAGCTGCAGGGCTAGCACTTCTGCGCCCCATCTTCCCTCCAGTCACTCAGCCAGCCAGCTGCGCCCACTCCCGATCAACGTGGCGCTGGGAGGCAGGCAGCCAAAGCACAGGCTTGCCTGGTGCCCCTTGGGATTCAGCCAGACGGATAAACTCTGAGCGGGACCGGGACTGGGACCCCCGGCGCTCGTTCCGTATCCCGGTGACCCCGGGATTCGGGACAAAAAAGCCCGCTACGGCCCTCCGCCTCATGCTGCAGCCACAGGAGACTCCCTCCTGCCTAGATGGACGGGCGTGACTAGGAACCGGCTCCTGCTCTAAGAACCCGGCACCTCAGCTCCAGCTGCTCAGTCTTTCCTGCGGCCTCCAGGCTGCCTCCCCTCCCGGCGGGGAGAGTGACTATATCCTGCCACGGTGCGGGGTGCTTTGGGGAGCAACTTTCAGAGGGCAGTGGTAATGGCCTTAGAAAGGGTCGCGACAGGGGCAGCTGGACGGCACAGTGAGTAGAGTCAGGAGGTTTTTTTGGTCTTGGATGAAGAGTCATTGTTCAAATCCTACCTCAGACACTTAACCCGTCCTAGCTGTCTGACAATGAACAAGTCACTTAACCCCAATGCCTCAGCCAAAAAAAAAAAAAAAAAAAAAAAAAAGGACCGTGCCTGCACACTTTGACAGAGCCATGACTTCATTGATCTGAATTCCCCTTCCCTCCAGTGTAAATCACTTCCCCTCCTCTTCTTCTCAGCTGCTGCCTTTAATATCCCAGGTGTTCCAACATATCAGCTGATTCATTTGTAGAGAACTCCCAGGAAGCTAGAGATTTATCCCCTCCTCCTAAGATTAATCAAGGCTGCATTTAAGTTTGAAATCATGAGAAAACAAGGTCCTGCCACAATCACTGGGGCACTGTGAACTTTACATAAGATTAAGTTTCCAGATACTGACATTATGCTTCAGAGAGTTAGATCATAGAAAACAGAATACAGGGTTGGTCACAGAACAATGTCTTTCATAAAAACAAAAGGTTTTCAGATGTATAAGCAGTCTGATTTCTTGTAACAAATGGCTCTGTTGAATTATCAGCAACCCCTTATTTTCAACCGCCACCAGCCCTTTTGTGTTGTGCT
Source organism: Sarcophilus harrisii (assembly GCF_902635505.1). NCBI lineage: Eukaryota > Metazoa > Chordata > Mammalia > Dasyuromorphia > Dasyuridae > Sarcophilus > Sarcophilus harrisii. Next base: position 178,341,359 of record NC_045430.1, on the reverse strand, counting down.
GGTCACAACATTCATTGACCTCTTGTTTCTCATTCTTGCTATATGACTGACCCAACTCCTTTCCTGATTTACTACCTTATTATATCACCTGTCTGAATTCAGGCATAATTCATTTGCCAGGGGACATACTTCTTCACTTTGTTCTCATTCCTACTACTGAACCATGGAGATGATTAGAAGTTCACTCAGCTGTCCACATAAAAACCACCTTCTGGAGAGCAGTCTAAGAGGCCTGTGTGACTGAGACTACTCCTAAAGTCGTTTCCAACTGGAAAGATGAGATGATAGGCCTCTCTCTGGGTAAATCTCAGAGTGAAGGGAGCTCAGTAGACTTGGGGAAAAACAAAGACAGAAAGATCAACTTATTCCCTTTGGGTTTTTTTTTAACCACACATATTTTTCTACATCCTCTAGTAATCACTGAATAATCAAAGAGGACTTGCTTACTTTGATCCAAGAGAAGACATATCCGTCTGGGTTTGTAACAGGCAAAAGGAAGATATCCATTGCATCCAAAAGGCTTGTGATTGATGGGTCCTTTCCATAATCAGAGGCGATCTCAACAGAGACAATGTGACATCAGATAATTTTCCAGGAATCCAGAGATATGATGTTCCTGAGCCATGGGGTAGCTGATGCAGTGGATAGAGCACTGGCCCTGAAGTCAGGAGGATCCAATCTGGTCTCAGACACTTCTTAGCTGGCTGACCCTGGGCAAGTCACTCAACACCAATTGCCTCAGGAAAAAAAAAAGTAGTTCTTTGCTTATGGATTAAGATAAACAATGGAGAAAGCTTTGATGATTCTCAAAATGTGAGCCCAGCTATCCTTGTTGTGATTGAAGGTTCTCTAAATATTCTGTTGTCTGATCTTATATAGAATGTTTATTATAAATGTTTAATATAATTGCATGTATATAACCTATAGCATGTATAACTGTGCCATCTTGTGGAAGGAGGGGAGAAGAAAGAGAAAAATTTGGAACTTAAAATCTTATTTTAAAAATTCATGTTAAAATGTATCTTTACACTTAGTAAAATACTATTTACAACAAAAAAGTTTATCATAAAATTTTATATATATTTATTTATATATAAGTATAAATGACTTTCTTGTTCTCAGTAGTACAATCATACACACCTACTCTGAAGGAGTTAGGATGAAAAATCCTATCCAGATCCAGAAAAGGAACTGATCAAGTCCGCATATAAATCAAAGCATTCTTTATTACTTACTCTCTCTCTGTCTGTCTCTCTCTCTCTTTCTCTCTCTCTCTCTCTCTATCTTTCTCTCTCTGTCTCTCTGTCTCTCTCTGTTCTTGAAAGTTTTTGTTTTCATTAGGGTGGGAGATTTATATTTTTTACCACAACTTAACTTTCATGGAAATGTTTTGCATAACTCCATATGTGGATTCTTAATTGTGGGTGGGGACAAGGAAGAGAACCCAGAACTCAAAAATCTTAAAATGAAATTTAAAAAAATTTTTGAATGTAACTGGTGGAAAATATTAAATAAATAAATTTAAAAAAAAAAAACCTGTGCATACTCTTTGACCCAGCAAGGCCACTATTAAGTTTGCATCCCAAATAGATCATGAAAAAGGGGAAAGGACCTACATGTGCAAAAATGTTTATAGCAGCCCTTTTTGTGGTAGCAAAGAATTGGAAAATGAGTAGATGCAATTGGGGAATGGCTGAATAAGTTGTGGTATATGAAGGTAAAGGAAAGTTAAGGAATATGAAGGTAACTGCTATATAAAAATGATGAATAACGTAATTTTAGAAAGGCCTGGAAAGATTTACATGAACTGATAATGAGGGAAGCAAGCAGAATCAGGAATACATCGTACACAATAACAGCAAGATTGTGCAATGATCAGCTATGAAAGACTTGTTCTTCTCAATGGTTCAGTGATCCAAGACAATCCCAATAGGCCTTGGATAGAAAATGCTCTCTGCATACAGAAAAAGAACTGGTCATGCAATCTCTGCTTAAAGAACTCCAGGATTAGGAATTTACTGGCCAATAAAGCATAGCATTCCAAGACCAGCTTTAAAAGGAAATTCTATCAACCGAATGATCAATCATGATTCAGAGATCCCATGATGAAACATTCTATCTACCTTTTGACCAAGAGATAATACATTCAAGATACAGATTGAGATATGCATTTTCCAGACATGGCCAACTCGTTTTCTTGACTATGTATGTTTATTACAAGTTTTTTTTTTTCTTTTCTTTCTTTAGGGGATAAGAGGCAGGAGCAGGGTAAAGAGACTTGTTAATTTTAAAATACACTAAAAATAAAGTCAAAAAATTTGGTTAGAAAGTTCCTTAACTGAACCTGAATCTTTCTCCATCCTCTCATAAAGTTCCATTCATTTATGCTAGTTTTGTCTTCTGGGGCCAAACAGACCCTCAACCTTCTCCAATGTGACAACACAAGCTTTATTAATTCTGAAAAAATTTTCTGCAATATAAAGTAACTAAGATCATTGCCCCCCCCCCCCATTCTAATGGCCCCAAGGACCAAAAGAATCTGAGAATGCTTTTTTTGCTTTAGGGGACAATCAACTCCTATAGAGAAGAGCGTTTTTACAAGACTTCCCATTCACATCAATTGAACTATACATATAGAATCATAGACTTTAGAGTTGAAAGGGACCTCGATCCAGTCTGATCCATATCTGAACAATATTCCTGACTAATAGGCATCCAGCCTCTGTCTTAAAACCACATGTTCCTTATATGCAGAACCTGTTGTCTTGAACAGGTTAAAAGATTACATTTGCTTATTTACATGCCATTACATTGCAATTGTAGATATATTGCACAAAAAGCCTCTTCACTTGTAGTCATTAGCCATTTTAAATTGTTTAAGAGCTGTTTTGTACCACTCCAAAGGGTAACTACATTTTAATTGTGCTGGGAGTGGAAGGCCTGGGAGGAAGGAGAAGCCAGCTCCCAGAATCTGTACCGATGATCCCACTTATGAACACAGAGCTAATGAAGAAGCATTTCTTTTTAACATCCTGAGTATGATATGTCATCTTGGAATTACTTAAGAAATACTGTAGTAGGTCAAATCCAAGCCAAGGCTCTGTTTTGACCAGTGACAGCTTGCTGTGTGGGAGGTTTTGTGAAGTAGGCAGAAAAGGCTGTCTTTTTGTTGTTCCAACCTGTAATTTCATTGGTTTATATAGAACTTCCAGGAAGGAAATTCCCTCTAACTAATGTAGCTTAGACTGTTCTGTAGCTTAGAGAATTGCCTGAAACCCTGAGAACCTCAGTGACTTGCCAAGGATCACAGTGGAGACAATAATGTGTAAGGGACAAAGCTTGAACCTCTCAAGGTCTTCCTGATTCTTGGGCAAGGCTAGTATAAGTGTTGAGTCCACAGCACCATGGAGTGTGACAATTTGTCATCCTCCTGTCATCTGGAGCATACCATAAAAGTGGATTTACATTGTATGATGCCAAAATTTTTATTTTATCTGAAAATTAACTTCTTAAAGCTTCAGTTTCAGTATTCATGCTAGCATTCCGGGAGTTAATGGACAATGCAATCCATTCTGACCCCTAGTGATTTTTACCAATGAAAAACCACTCTCCAGTATCTTTGCCAAGAAAACCTCATGTAGGGTCACAGAGAATCAGACCCAAGTGAAATGACTGAACAATAATAACAACCAATGTTGAGCAAGTCACTTCACTCACAGTTTCACCATCTTTAAAATGAGAGGAGTGGACTACATGATTGCTAAGGTCAGTTCCACATCCCATGGTAATACATTAATTGCCCTTCTCCAGCCCTATCTTTTTTAAGGCAAAATAACCAGATATGCACATGGGTTTCTAGGTGCAAATACAATTCTAACCGGACATGTTATAGAAACAACAGCAAAAAAGAGACTATTGGATGGATTACAGGTATGCCAGATCTGAATTATTTTTTTAAATAAATGATTCAACTGAGATGGACTTGGTTCTGTTTAACAATGAAGTGATGATCTAGGGCGATTCCAACAGTTTTTTGATGAAGAAAGCCATTCGCATCCAGAGAGAGTACTATGGGGACAGAATGTGGATCACAACTAAGTATTTACACTTTTCTGTTATTGTTTGCTTTCTTCTTTTTTTCTTTGTCATTTTTCTCCCTATTGATATGATTTCTCTTGTGCAGCATGATAAATGTGAAAATATGTTTGGAAGAATTGCACATGTCTAATCTATACTAGATTTGGATTATATGGCTGCCTAGGAAATGGGGGAAGTAGGGGGAGGAGAAAAATTTGAAACACAAGGGTGAATGTTGAAAACTATCTTTAAATACATTTTGAAAAATAAAAAGCTTTTATTATAAAAAATCACGGTCTGTCTCTCTATATTTAAACCAATATGACTACTTTTACCACATATGTGGAGGAGTCAGATGTGAACCTAGAAAAAAAATCTATAATTTTGGGTGAAAATCACCTTATTAGCTGTCCACAATGCTGTAGCTTGGGTAACCCATTCTCGGGCGTGGATCCCAGCATCTAACCAGATGGCAGGCTTTTTTCCTCCGGTGCTAAACTATAAAACAAAAGGTGAAGTGTGAGACCTTCCCCATCTCCACTCATTCTTTTCTTATTCTTTCTTCCTCTCCCATGACCCCCTTCCCATTCATTGTCTTTTCCCCTGTTTGTTTGTTTTAAAAGACATAGGATAAAATTTTAACTTGAACATTAATATTTCTGACAGCTCTTGACCAATTTTAAGCAATTCTATTCCCTCTTTTGTTGGCTAAAAATGTAGCATTCACGCCAACATCTTACAACTTAGTCCTGGCTTTTAGAAAATCAGAACAGAGTAAAAAGGGAATTGATAGAATTTTAAAAGCTATAGAATTTATAGCTTCTCCTTTGAGAGAACAACAAAACCACACTGCTCTCTGCTCCCCTGAATAGACCTCTGGTGTAAAGACCACAGTAGAGTCCCACCCCACTAAACAAAGAACCCTAGTAAGCTCAGATCCCTTGTCACCCTCTTCAATTTCTCAGATATTGTCCCCAGCATGACTTTGACCTAGATACCAGGCAGATTTTCTTCCCCTTTCCCAATGTCCAGTCTTACTCAACCCAGTTCGAATCCACCAGGTTTTATTATTTGGCCTATCCCCTTTGATCTAGCATCCTCGAAGGACCATTCTTCTTCCCACCTTCCTTGGCAGCCATTCACATTTTCCCTCAATAAACTTGGCTTTCTTTACTTTTTTGACTGACTTCGATCTTGTGTTTTGTTCTGTCTCAGGAGCTTTCTCCCCATGTCTTGTATTATACAAGGACATGTATGGAATGCTTGGAATCCTTAACCTCACTTACACTACATTAAGACATCTGGAGTCAGGAAGATGTATTTTCATGAGTTCAAATCTAGTCTCAGACACTTTCTAGCTGTGTGACCCTGAGCAAGTCACTTAACTGATTTCCTCAATTTCCTCTTCTATAAAATGAGCTGGAGGAGGAAATGACAAACCACTCTAGTATCTCTGCCAAGAAAAGCCAAATTGAGTCACAAAGTGTCAGAAACTGCTGAAAAACAACTGAGTAAAATTCCTTCTCTGTGTCTGTATGATGCTATTCCCTATTTTAGGAACATTGTCTCTCTCCCTTTTCATCTATTGAATTCCTCCTCAGTTTTTAAAGGTCCATTTAAACTACTTCCTATATAAATCCTTTCCTGATCACTCTACTCTAAACTAATTCTACATCATCATTGATCTTCCTTCCCATGTCTCATATTTATAAAAAAAAAACTTTGTTTGCAACTCTTTAAAATGCACTTAAATATAATATACAATATTGCATAAAACATAGCTGCTGTTTGGAGAGGAATGAGCAATCCACTGCAAATAATAAAAACCATTTAGATTCAACTTACCTTAAGCACATTCATAGGCCGGTTTTCAAAAGAATGTCCTATTTGCAGTTTGCTCACTAGATTTGGGTACTGTTCAACAAGGTGGTCCATTTGTTGAAAAATCTGAAATTTTAAGGTACAGATAAAGCAAGATTTGTTAAATCAACTACCATTTCAACTTAGGACTATTTTCTCTTTCCCTGTCCCATTTCATCAGTGCATTAATACCAAAGGCAGTTTGTATATGTTAATATTTTAATTTGAGATAGTTAATAATAAACCATACAACCCATGGTTCAAATCCTAATTGAGAAAAAATAAGCATTTTGAAGAAGAAGGAAAATTGTATTTTCTTATCCCCATGACAAGGCCATATTTCTATTTTTTTTTTTTTGAGGCACTTGGGGTTAAATGACTTGCCCAAGGTCACACAGCTAGGAACTGTTAAGTGTCAAATTTGAACTCAGGTCTTCTTGACTTCAGGACTAGTGCTCTACCCACTGTGCGACATATTTCTATGTTAACTGTTCCAGCTGGAAAACTTTCTAAAAAGGCTTTCTTAGCTCCTTAAACACAAGAAATTAAGCAAAAATATTTCTATAAAATATAAGCAATGTATAGTAGAATTTTAGCTTTCTGAAGACAGGAATTTTTTTTGTTTTGTCTTTGTATCTTCGTCCAGGTTTCCTTCCATGTATCTTTTCTCATGGTAAATATTAAATGAAGGCCAAATGGAAATAAATTACATTTTCTTGGTGACAAATTCTTGCTTCCTATCTCCATGTATTACTTTCTCTCTTTCCCATCCTTATTCCCAGACAGAACTTCCATATACCTGTAGAGAGTATCAGAGACAGTCATCAGGTAAAGTCAGAGAAATGATAGCAGTAGGATCCCATACTCCAGGTTAGCGGCCTGATCCTTAGCATTTCCCTAATTTGAGGATTCATATTTCCAAATCTGATGTAAGCAAACTATTTAGATGCAAGTGTCCTTAACTTTTTTTGTATCTTGAACCTGTTTGGCAGCCTAGTCAAGTCCATAGACTCCTCAGAATGATGTTTTTAAATGAATAAAATCAAACATATAAGATTACAAAGGAAGATAATTATGCTGAAATTATTATTAAAATACATTAAAAAAAAGAAAAACAAGTTCATACATCCCAGGAAAAGGACCTTTGATGGAAACTAGAGTTTTAGGGCAGAAGTTGAGGACAGAGGCTAGTTCCTTAGAAAGCTGAATACTGAAACAAGGAAAACTATCCATTTCTTAAGATAAACAGTCTGAAAAAAATCACCTCTTCCAAGTTATGGTAGTTTCCAAAATTGAAGTTGCCTTTTATTTCTCTCGTTCGATGAAAAAGGATCTCTTCATTCTCTTTGTCCAGCAGAGTCTAGGATAAATCATTTCCATTATATTTTATTTGTGGCAATCCTTGTCATATGAGCAGAAGGAAAAAAGTGGGGACTGAAGAAAATGGACAGAAATCCTAAGTAAAGTAACAATTCAGACCCTATTTTTCCTCTTATTGAACATACCAGCTGTAGTGCTATACATTATCCTCAAATGATGATCAACATCAAACTACAGATCATATTTTAACTACAGTTTTCTTGGTCAGAAAACACAAGTTAGTCAATGGAAAGGAGAACTTAGACTAGCAAAATTACTTTCTGTAAGAAGCATCCATGACCACTTAAGTGGTTAGCTTGCATCATGACATGTGTCTCTGTTGGAACAGTCAGATGATTTTTGTGTCCACCTTCATAAATCAAAATTGATTCACTTTATAGCAGGGGAAAGCAGGCAGTGCTGAAAAAAAAAAAAACTGAGGTCTTCATATAAATAGACATAGGGTTATAACTCCTCAGTTCTATGTACACCCAGAAAGCTTTTTCTTATTTCCTTCATTATCTCCAGATTTCCTCATAACAGAAAGGAGGTTCCCACCTCCCATGGGATGACTGCCTATTGAAAGGGGTCAGTCAATTGATTTTAGAACCAAGTGGGAGCTACAAAGAATAAAAGAGAATTATGAGAATGACTTTATGATTAGTTCATTTTAATCAGGCTTGAAAGAGGAAAGATCTTTGAGGTACTCACCTGCACATCTTCAATCATGATGGAATAAGGAATTTCATGGCTTCCAAGAAAACTTTGACTGCCTGTAGACTGTAAAGGGAACTCGAACATGTACCTTCTTCCCTGGAATGGTGAGGGACTTCCAGAAATCAAGCTATAAAAAGAAAGAACAAAATAAGCTGGGATGATCATTCCAGTGCAATGGACCTATTTTCTTTTCCCCTCATTTTGATAATCCCTTTGGTAAAGTTATAATATTATCACAGGCAGGCTGAATATTAAAATTGTCCACTTTGGCCCATTATTAAAAACTCTATGTTCTTAATATAATATTAGAAAGCCTATGATTTTTAGTAATGATTGGACATCATTATGTCCCAAAAAATGATTCAAAACTTGTGTTGTATTTCATAATAAAGTTATGCATCTATCAGAATGCAAACATGTTAATAATTTTAAATAATACCTAATCAATTTTCAGAGCTTTTAGCTTTTCAAAATATTATCATATCTGTCTTCTACTGTTAGTCCCACAATAACTCTTTGACATAGGCAGGACAGGTATCATTAACCCTATTTTTTCAGATTGGATCTGTGAAGCTCCCTCTACCAATGTAAACTGATATATATATATATATATATATATATATATATATATATAATATATAAATGAAGGCCCAGAAAATTTGCCCAAAGTCACACAGTTCATTAGAGGAAGTGCTAAGAATAGGACCTAACATTCTTGAATCACAGTCTCATTTACTTTCAATTGAGTCCAAATTCTGAAGCACTTAATAGGGAATTAGTGTGGTGGAATGGAAGTGGATGTTAGATCTGTCATAAGAGGCCCTGGGTTCAAACCCGACTACCTATAATCTGTGTAATCTTGAGGAAGTCATTTGATTTCTTTGGGACTCAGTTTCTTTATCTGATATCCTCTAAGATCCTTTGTTAATGCTCTATTATATTTGACCAGATATATTTCCAGAAAGGGAATCTAATCACTCTTTTTAACGCTACATAAAATCCCCTTTGATAAACATGGATCCAACCAGAATGAATACCTGAAGGTGAGCTTCTCTTTCCAGTTGCCTCAGGTTTGTAACTTCTTCTTCATTCTTTGGTGTGATCTCAAAAACCTGTGTCTGAAAAGATAGAACCCCAAAGGAGGCTTTAGACACATATTGCTTTTTGTGGAGGCTTTCTCTAGTCATTCCTCAGTAGGATGAGTTTAAAGCTCCCAATCAATTATTTAATTGACAATCAACAAGTAAGAAACAATGAGCTAGGAAAACTATAGAATGAATTGGCTCTATTTCTCTATTGGGTTGCTTTAGCTGTGAGATGTACAAATATGTTATACTGGGGTTTTTTATTAGAGGAGTGAGGAAACTCAGAGCTACAGTCAATCTTCAATATTTGTGCATTTACTTTTCAAGATTATAAGCATTATGGTTTTTTCTTTCTTATGTTTTTTTCCCTTTTGATCTGATTTTTCTTGCCCAGCATGATGAATATAGAAATATGTTTAGAAGAGTTGCACATATTTAACCTATATCAAATTGCTTGCTGTCTTAGGGAGGGGAAAGAAGGGAGAGAAAAAAAAGTTGGAACACAAGGTTTTGAAAAGGTGAATGTTGAAAACTATCTTTGCATATATTTGGAAAAATAAAAGACTTTTTAAAAAAGACTATTAGTAGTAGTAGTCATTTTCACTTTCAGGTGGGCAACCATACACATTTGCCGCCATGCACAAAAGAGAAAGAAACAAAAGTTTGTGCAGGTCTGTGGAGAAGCTGGTAGCATATCAAGTCTTGTTCATCTCACTGTGGTATGTGCATATTTTCATTGTTTCCCTTTAAAACTCAAGCTTTCTGTTGCAGTTGTCCCTCAAACAGAGTGCAAGTCTTTTGGAATCTAAGTCCAAGTGTATAAAGTCAGTGATACAGATTAGTGAAAAAACAAAGGTGTTAAATAAACTTCATGCAGGAAAGTCTGCAGGTACTGTCACTTCAAGATTGGTGTTAATGAATCAATGATTAGGTATGCAGTACAATTACCACCACCACCACCCCACCACCCCCCATCACTACCATCTGACACAATGGAAGGTAAAATTCAAGTTAAAAAAAAGTTTTAGTTTTAAGAATTTCATTGTATCATATTTATGGTACTGTGGATTTCATGTGTGATGAAAAGTGCATATTGTCCAAAATCAAATGTGGGGTTTTTGTTTATGTTGAGATATTAGCACAAAGAGAAAGAGAAGGAGAAGGAAATAGCAATCCAGTCTAGTATCTTTGCCAAGAAAACCCCAAGGGATCACAAAGAATCAGACTGAAATTGTGGAACGACAACAAAAATAGCGCAAAAGGTCACTGAATTCTAGGGCATTACTAGCAAGAAGAAAGTTTGCATGTTGCCAATTTTATTTTTGTGAACGACATTTTATAGGTTATTTCCTGGTTACTATGTTAGGAAAAGTGTATGTTTTCAGAATTCATGTTTTGTTATAAAGAATTGTATGCAGAAAATTGTAATTTCAGAACTATCTAGTGAAAGATTACAGTTTTTGGTGGTCCTAGGAACCTAACCTCTATTTCCCATAGATTAATATATCAACATTTGCATTTTTTACTTTTGCTCATTTTGGAGGAATGCTATCCCTGTGAAAGTTAAGGATTGATTTTATATGAAATCTGACTCAACAATTATGAGATGAAAATCTAAAGATCAAAAAATCTCCAAAATTAGAGTCAGTTTATCTGCTGGGTACACTGATTCTCAACAATACAATTATGCCTGACAATCAGTAAAGCTTTCCCTCTTCCCCATACCCAAAGCCTGGGTAGAAAAAAAGGTTAGAAAATTTCCATCAATTGAATAGCCACTTAAACAGCAAGTGATTGATATACCTCTTCTATGGTAAAATCCAGGACAATCTCTAAGCCATTCAACCCATGTGGCCAGAAAGCTGGCAAACTAACCTCCGGAGAGTGGAGCATTTAGAAGATAAAAGTCCATTTTCACTTGTGTTTCTCAATATTAATTTGATCCTGATTTGCACACATTTCCTAATTTCTTGACTCCATTATGGTGTTTCTCCTAGTAAAATACTACTTTCTTGAATGCAGATTTGGCTTTGTATTTGTATTCCTGATATCTAACATAGTGATCTATTTGCTTAAGCCTGTGTTACATAAGCATTTAATCATTAATTGAATCAGCCACAGTTACAGGAAGCAAGGGAAATAAAGAAGTGGTCAGATAGGAGGAATACCAGTAGGCAGTATTGTTGTAAAAACCCAGAGAAAAGAAAGTACCAAGAAAAGGGTGATTGAAGTGTTAAAAGGTGAATGAAAAGGAATCAAGAAGAATGAAGATTGAGAAAAAAAAAAAGCCATTAGATTTGGTCATTTAAAGATCATTGATAACTTTGCAGAAAGGGGTCTCAGTTGAATGATGATATTGGAACAATCTTACCAAAAAGTTAAGAAAAAAGTAAGAGACAATGAAGTGGAGGCAGATATCTATGGGGCAGAGAGGTGCTGGGCTGGAGTCAGAAAGACTTGGATTCAAATCCAGTCTTAGTCCTTACTACCTCTGTGATCCTTGGCAAGTCATTTATCCACTGTTTGCCTCAGTGTCTTCATCTGTAAAATGGGTATAATAACACCCATCTCCCAGAGTTGTTTTAAGGGTCAAACGAGATAATTATAAGTATGTTAGCTATTTTTATTATCAATCATAACCCACTAGGGGGACAAACTGACTAAGTGAGGGTTTTTTGAGGATGAGGGAGTCAAGTATAACCAGGTAAAATGAATAACAAAGGCAGCAGTTGTCATAGCCACAGAATATTCAGCCTGAGGCCATTTGGGAAGGGGGATTGGATAATGTCACCTGTATTAGTAAAACTGTTACTATCTTCAGGCAAGCTACCCCACGAAATAGTACCAAGCTTCTTGGTCAAAGAATGGCAAGCCTACATCCTCGTAGATGCTTCATTTAGAAAAAAAAAGAACATTGAATTCTTCCCTTTAGTTCAGAGTAGTTTATATCTCTTAACTATGTACCTTGTGGATAACTCATTTTTTCTCTCTCAAGACTAATTGTCTTATTATAATAATAAAAACACATATCATCTCCTTGTTGTCCTGAAGAGTCCTTCATAAACTTTAAAGAACTAGATAAATGTTCACTTATTAATAATTAATTATCATTGACTTTGTTAGGTCCAGCAACAAATATTAGAATAAGGGCTTGTCTGTTCTCAGTACCAGCCTACCTGCGTTCACTTTCCTACCTAGAATGTTGACTGACTAGAATATCTTTAAAATCCTGTGAAAAATGTGTCTTCTCCCAAGAGGAGATGAGGAAACTGAGTTCAGATTTGCCCATAGTCACATAGGTAGCTTAGTAGTGGAGTCAGGATCTGAACAGAAGCCCTTCAGCCTTGATAGCTAAGCATGGATACTTCTTTCTACTTCTTTACCTGATCCCTCTTCAGACCAAGCTAATAATGGTCGTGACAATATTTATATATGACTTACTATATGCAAGGCTATGCTAAACACTTTGTCATTATTTACCTCGTTTGATTCTCACAAAAACCCTGAGAGATAGGTACTATGATTTCCCCATTTTACAGATGGGGAAACTGAGGCAAATCATGATTTTTTTTTTCTTTTTTTACACAACTAGTAAATGGATGAGATCAGATTTCAATTCAGGATTTTCTGCCTCCAATCCCTGTGCTCCATCCACTGCACCATCATGCTTTCTTTTTTTAAAAAAATACATATATTTATTTGTATTTTTAATACTTTATTGATGACTTTTTAGAAAAAAAATTTAAATCATTTCCAAATTGAATGCTGTGTTGAATCCTCTCTTGTAGGGAAAAAAAACTTATTCAGCAAACCCAGCCAAAATCAAACTGCATTTGATCATGTCTTGCACATCCCTTACCTCTCTCCTGAGAGAAATGTTTCAGACCTTTTCTAGCCTACCTTCGACCAGGACACCAAAAATCTTAATATTCAGTGGGTTAGGGTGCTGTTATTCACATCATGTGATTATTATTGAGGCTGGAGATAGTAAGGGGAAATTATAAAATTGGTCAAGTGTTTATTCTTCAAAGCACTCAGTATATTCTTCATTTTGATAAAGGTACCGAAAAAGAGATGAGGCAAGAATGGGTGAGGGTCAGCTGTCCAAGGCGCAAGTTCACAGGGAAGGAATTTCACTAAACCCAAAGAATATGGTAAAAAGCTTTATTTTTAAAGAAAACACCAAGAGGGACTCTCAAGAGAGAATTCTCAAGAGAGAATGATCTGAAAAGAGTCATTTTCTGAGACCCATTTTATGCATGATGACTTCCTTCAAGAAGGCTTATCTTGCTCCAGAGAATTACAAACTCATTTGGGTTTGTAGATCAAAAGAGACATTTTGTTGGTGATTTTACATTATTTTACAGGGCTGACTCAGATCAAGCAGAGTTTCACTCTCATAATTTTTCAGTCACGAGCCACTCTTTGTTATCTCATTTGGGGTTTTCTTGGAAGAGATACTGGAGGGGTTTTCCATTTCCTTCTCCAGCTCATTTTACAGCTGAAGAAACTGAGGCAAAAATAAAAGTGAGTGACTTGCCCAGTCACACAGCTGGTAAATGTCAGAGGCCAGGTTTGAACTCAGAAAGAGAGTCTTCCCGACTCTAAGCCTAGTGCTCTATCAACTGTGGTACCTATTAGTCCCTATCTCAAGAGATAGGCATAATAAAAATAAATAAATAAATGTGGGGAGCCGGCACTAATCTACAGCCACATAAGGCCAACCTTGAATAGGTTGAATCTCCTAATCACATCATACCAAAGACTTCCTGAATAGGAATCTCCTAATCACATCCAAACTTTGAATAGGCAGATATCTAGGCATCCCCTAATCACATCATAGAGCTTCCTGCCACCAGAAACATCTGAGCAGCTCATCCTAAGGGATACCAACCCTTTGTCTAGGACCCTCACCCTGTACTGTGTTTGAATAACCCTGCCTTCTTTTCTACTGCTATATATTCTGTACTATTGAACCCATTAAAATGAGGCTTGATCAGATGGATTTGTCTTGCTCCATTTTGCTGCCCCTCTCTCTTGCCCTTATCTCTTTTCTTCCAGGGTCCACACACTCTGCCTTGCGGCCGAGGCAAATGGCGCCCATACGTGGGGCCCGGAAGATTTTGGAGAAAGGAGTAGCCATTGCTAGATGGAACCTCTCAATAAGAAGACTGCGCAGTCCCGGAGAATTTGGAGAGAGAGAAGAAATTGGTGTATATGATAGTTTATTGAGGATTTCAAAGATGTATTAAGGACGCGTAGAGTAAAGGTTAAGAAAAAATGAATTTGTAAAATTTTTAAGTTTTTAGAAGATGTCTGCCCATGGTTCCCGCAGGAAGGAACCATTGATGAGAAAAGGTGAAAAAGAGTTGGAGATTGCTTTAAAGATTTTTATGTAATTCAGGACAATGCCTCTTTCTTAAAAGGTGCCTCTTAAGCACACCAATTCTAGGCTCAAATTAGGCTCCCAAAACAATGAAAAGGATTCTGTATGACCCTCCTCCCAAAGCTTCAATGGCTTTTCTTCAGCTTCCCCAAGTGAGAGCCTTTAGCTCCGCTGACTTGAAAGAAGCGGTTCTTCAGCTTCAATCAGGCCTACAGAGGACAATGATTGATTGGGCATTTGGGAAACTAAGTCTGTCTGAGTGCCTTTTGGCGTACCCATCTGGTTCTGGTTCTGGTTCTGGTTATTCTGGTTCTGTTCTGGGTAAAGTTCTGAAACGGGTATTTTCTGGGACGCTGGAAAATATCCTTTGGGTATGTGTTATATATGTTTAATGTTGTAACTGTGTGTTCTATGTTCTGTGTGATTTGTCTGTCTGTTTTGTTGGTTGAACAAAGTTGCAACTGTGCTTAGTAAAATGGAGCTCCACGTGTGTCTGTGTGTCTGTGTTAAAAGTTAGCAAGTTTGTAAAAGATAAGAATTCAGCCTCTGTGTTGCAGGCTTAGAAAATATCAAGAAGTTTGAAAATTTCTCTTCGTGTGTGTGTGTGTGTGTGTGTGTGTTTCTCTGGCTGACTGCAGTAGCCTGAGAAAAAGGGAGAGAAGGGAAGAAATTAAAAAATAAATAAATGAATAAATAAATAAAATAAAATAAAATAAAAAGGGGGATTTGAAAGTTTGGAAAGTTAAAAAAAAATCTAGAAGAGCAGTGTGCTAACATTTAAAGAAAAGAAGTTTAAATGGAATATCTAGGCCTTTCTCTGAAGGCAGAGAAAGCACAAATGGGCTTGGAAGTTCATAGAACACTCTTTGGATTCTGGAAGGAAAAGGGAATTCAAGGTGAAACAAACTTCTCCCTAGGGCTGGAGGGTCTTGGAAACAGCCCCTAGTCTGTTTGCTGATGTAAAACTTTAAGTTTTTAAGAACAATGATTAAGGAATTTGGGAATTGGTTATTTGAAAATCTGCTTGTGATTTTAAAACTTTCAACGTGATGTACTAATTTTGTAAGTAAATGGAATTTAGATATTTTAAACAGACAGGAAAGTCTTTTTCCCCTTGAAACAGAGCCCGGCCCAAAGGAGTGTCTGAGTGTTCAGGTATATAGCTAGGAAGAAAGAGAAAACTGGAAATGGGTAGATTTGGGAAGAAAGTAAATAAAATTGATGGGCTAAATCTTGAAAAGGATCTCATGTAGGACACTGAGCGGAGAACCTGAGAAGGTTTTTCCTAGAGACAGGAGTGGGGAAGGGAGTCCTTCTCTCCTCTCTCCCCACAGTGCAGCAAACTGGTTTAAAGGAACATGCTTACTTTTAGGTTACTTGATTGAATATTTGTTTCTTGATACATAAGTTTTCTTGGTTGAGGAATATGGTCATAAATGTGATCCATTCTTTGGTAAGAATATTTCTGAAAGTTAAATTACTAATTTCAAGAAACTTCTTGAATTCTTATAATGGGATTGGGTAGTCTATATAAGTTTAAATTGAATGTATTGGGTCATCCTGAGGTTATTTAAAGGGCCTCTGAAAATAATTTTTTCTTTGTCCTTTTGGGAAATGTTTCTGTTATGGACAATATGCAATTTGGGATATTCTATGTATTGGGCATTTTAAAAGCAAAATGATTTGTATGTATAACATTCACTTATATAACATCTACCTAGATATGATAATTGTTTTAAGTTGTGAACTTAGACAAAATTTCTTCCTGTTATTACTATAAGGTTATGATAAGTCTTTTAAGAAATTTATCAGAAATTTAATTAATGAAATTTGTTATTGGAAGTAAAATTTCTCAGACTTAAAATTAGTTAATGCTATTTGGGAGTTTTAAAGCTCCACCCTCTGACAGTTACTGGGACAATTGATTGGAATAAAACTGGGTTAAGACTATTTTATCCTGTATGTGCTAAAGGTTGAGTTTTAATTGCTTATGTTATGTTATACTTTTTCCTCCTGTAACTGATCTCTATGATCAGAGCAATGGTCAATAGAAACTGTTAATTCACTTATGTCATACCTTGCTATTTTCAGTCTGGTTATATGTAATCATTGTATCATAAATGCTTGGGCAACTAAGTATTTAGCCTGGTCATCTCTCTGTTACTGGATATATGCGTTTTGTTTCTTTAAGGTTTCTACATGATGAGAGGACAATTAACAGGGGTCTATAAGACAGCAGCCGTTTGCCTGGCCTGTAAAGCAAACTCGCCTCTTCACATAGGAAACAATTTATTTTGGCCTCCTCATATTTTGCAGCAGTCTGGTGAACTGAGTCTTTCTGAGACTGATCAAATTACAGATATTGGCTTGCTTTTGGAACCTTGATCAGCTTTGATTGTCAGCATGGCACACCCAGTCAGCATGGAATGAGAGCCTCCTATCACTTCACAGCCTGAAGCAGTAGTTTTTAAAATGAGACCATGGACTGGACCCTGCATCTACTGTACTTTGGACTGATATGAGGGACTTTGGGAATGGTTGATGACTGACTGTTGAATCTTGCCTGGATCATCTATCACTCTGTGATTTGGGATTGGGATTTGTTAAAACGGTAATTATTGCTATTATATTTGAGGGCTTTTTAGGAAATGCTACTGTACTAGTCTGTTATGTATAGGGATTTTGATAACTGTTTTGAATAACTGGGATTTATATGGGGAATGATCATTTGAAAAAAAAAAAAGGGAGAAAAAGATAGAACAACCTGAAATAATGGGAACCCCCTGTCTCACTAGTTTAGATTGAATTTGGATGCTTTAGCTTTAGAATCCCTTATTTTGTTAAAATTGCCCTGGCAGACTCAGTTAAGCTTTAGAATTCATTAATTAGTACTTCAGAAGTTCAAAGGGCCTTTAATTGGCCTTATTTTACTTTTGTCTTTTGGACCCTGGGCCTTCCGGAAAATTACTTCCTTTGTAAAATCCCAAGTAGATAGTGCACTGGCCAAACCCATTCATGTACACTATCACTGCCTTGAGACTGGTGATGACCCCCTTGATGCTCATATGAGCAATAGAAATTTTCGACAAACATCGAGACCTGGTTAGCCAATGACAGGTAAGATTCCTCAAGGACTAGCCGACCTAAGCCAGGAAGAGACGTTTCTGTACATCCTTCCTATGACAGGTAAGGCTTTTCCGCATAGGAACAACATAAGCCAGGCACAGGTCAAGAAATGAAATTCTACATTTGATTTTTTTAATATAAATGAAAAAAGGGGGACCTGTGGGGAGCCGGCACTAATCTACGCCACATAAGGCCAACCTTGAATAGGTTGAATCTCTAATCACATCATACCAAAGACTTCCTGAATAGGAATCTCCTAATCACATCTAACTTTGAATAGGCAGATATCTAGACATCCCTAATCACATCATAGAGCTTCCTGCCACCAGAAACATCTGAGCAGCTCATCCTTGGGCAGGGATACCAACCCCTTTGTCTAGGACCCTCACCCTGTACTGTGTTTGAATAACCCTGCCTTCTTTTCTACTGCTATATATATCTGTACTATTGAACCCATTAAAATGAGGCTTGATCAGATGGATTTGTCTTGCCTCCATTTTGTGCGTCTTCTCTCTCTTGCCCTTATCTCTTTTCTTCCAGGGTCCACACACTCTGCCTCGCGGGCCGAGGCAAATAAATAACAGAATTGTGAGGAACTCTGTTTCCTGGAAGAAGGGAGGGAAGGTCTGAAAATAATGGAAAAGGTACAGGAAGGGAAGATGAGAGGACAATCATTAAATATTCTTCTCAATTCACCATTTTATCTAGAGTGGGTTCCCAACCGATAAGAATTTTATTTTCACTGATTCACTAATTCAATTCAGCAAACACCTATTTGGAAGTAACTATGTTCAAGACAAAGTCCTTGCCCTCCCAAGTTAACAAACTAGTAGAGAATATATGAACCATTAAAAAAAAACAACAATATAATTAACAAATACAAAATAGAAACATAAGTGAACAATAAAGAAACAAAATGAGCTATGGTAGAAATCTAAAAAGGGAGAACTGCATTTGTGAAACACTTTGTGGTCCCTTTAAGAAACTATATTTCCTATTGATCTGTGATTCCTTTCAGATTACCAGCCCCTCCTGACTGACGCATATCCTCCCCAGACAAGTTGCCTTGCCAGAGCCTTTGATTCACAAATCCTGGTCAAAAGCATCCCTTTGAATTCCAATAGGAGATCGGGCTTGTCCCAGCCCCCACCAGATCTGAGCCAGATCTTCCAGCCCCCACTGATTCTGATCTGCTAGGGTTTCCCAACCCCCACCAAGACAACCAATATAATGAGCTTCCATAACTAAGGTCTTTGCAGCTGGATCTTGGCAGTTCCCTTTGCTGCCAGGACCTTCTGTCCACTGAGAACTGCATTCTCAGTACAAAATTCCATTTTCCATAGACCTGCCCACTTTGCATATCTACAGTTTCTTTTGGGTGAATTCAATTCTGCTTTGTTCATAGAGTGAAACAGATTGGGGTCCCTTTAAGAAACTATTTCCTTACAGCCCCCTTTGTAGTGGCCAGAAACTGGAAACTGAGTGGATGCCCATCAAATGGAAAATGGCTGAATAAATTGTGGTATGTGAATATTATGGAATGTTACTGTTTGGTAAGAAATGACCAACAGGATGATTCCAGAAAGGCCTGGAGAGACTTACATGAACTGATGCTGAGTGAAGTAAGCAGGACCAGGAGATCATTATATACTTCAACAACAATACTATATGATGACCAGTTCTGATGGACCTGCTCATCTTCAGCAATGAGATGAACCAAATCAGTTCCAATAGAGCAGTAATGAATTGAACCAGCTATACCCAGGGAAAGAACTCTGGAAGATGACTAAGATCCATTACATAGAACTCCCAGTCCCTCTATTTTTGTGTGCCTGAATTTTTGATTTCCTTCACAGGCTAATTGTACACTATTTCAAAGTGCGACTCTTTTTGTACAGCAAAACAACTGTTTGGACATGTATACTTACGTTGTATTTAATTTATACTTTAACATATTTAACATGTATTGGTCAATCTGCCATCTAGGGGAGGGGGTGGAGGAAAGGGGAAAAATTGGAACAAAAGGTTTGGCAATTGTCAATGCTGAAAAATTACCCATGCATATAACTTGTAAATAAAAAGCTATTTAAAAAAAAAAAGTTAAGGGGAAAAAAAAAAAGAAACTGTATTTCCCATTGATCTGTGATTCCTTTCAGATTCCAAGCCCCTCCTGGCTGAGGCATATCCTCCCCAGACAAGTTGCCTTGCCAGAGGCCTTGATTCACAAATCCTGGTCAAAAAGCATCACTTTGAATTCCAATAGGAGATCCAGATTTGTCCCAGCCCTCCCCCACCCCCCCACCCCACCCCACCCCACCCCCATCTGAGCCAATTTAGGCTCTCCCAGCCCCCATGGTTCTGATCTCCTACGGTTGTCCCAGCCCCCCATTCTGACTTGCTTGGGTTGCCCAGCCCCCACTAGTTCTGATCTGCTGGGGCTTCCCAATCCCCACTAAGGCACCTAATATAATGAACTTCCATCAATTATGCAGATGGACCTTGATGGCTCACTCAGCTGCCAGGACTTAACTTCCATCAATTAAAGTCTTTGCAGATGGACCTTGATGGCTCACTCAGCTGCCAGGACTTTTTGTCCACTGAGAACTGCATTCTCAGTTCAAAACTCTATTTTCCATAGATCTGCCACTATAGAAGTCAGTCTCCAGGTAAACTGATTTCTATCTAACAATAAACTTTCATTTTGCAACTAATATTCAGGAATGAGTGAATTCTTTCGCTCCTAAAACCTGCAGCCGATTTAATGGGGATTCTTAATAACTCTCTTATAGTGCACTAACCTCTAGACTACTCTAATTATTTCATCAAGAGCATAGCACCTTCTCTGATGAGGGCAGATCATCTAGACTTATAGGCCAGCTCTCTTCCCCCTACTCAATACTGCCTTTGTAACAAGTGATAACAAGGAAAGTATTCACCTCTCTCTATATAGCTAAATCTTTATCTGCAGACATGATAATTTTTCTCCTAAATTTCCCAAGTACTTACTTGATGAAGAAAGAATGATTTAATAGTTCCTATTTAACAAATTGCTTGTTACATATATAATCTACCTCAAATTGTTTATTGTCTTAGAGAAGAGGAAGGCAAGAGACTGAATAAGAAAATTTTGAACTCTAAATTTATTTTTAAAATGAACATTAAAAATTATCTTTAAATGTAATAAGAAAAAAATACTATTTAAAAGAAAAACTTTCTTATTTAACTAATTATATCTCACCTTTTGGGAGGAAGTAAATGTGAGTAAATGAGCAATAGTCTAGAAACGAGGAATATTGGCCTTCATTAAATCAATCATCACCAAGTTTTATTTACAACCTGTTGGATGAACCTAGTATTAAACAGGATGAAGATTTGTATGTAAGGGAAAGTCTCCTTGGGCTCCAGACCTGCATTTCCAATTGCAAAGGGAACCTCTTTACTTGAATGTCTTACTGATACTGTTACGCCACAGTCACCTTGAGGTCACCCCAACTTGGTCCCAGAACCCCAGGCTATAATCATTCCCTCTTAAGCATGTGATGAGATGAGGGTCTTGAACCTTTACAAGACAAAGATCCGTTATAAGAATACCAGCAACCTCTCCAGCACCTCCCTTCATCACCCTATTCTAGGCACCTCCCCAATTAGAGTATCCCCATTCAGGTACCTCCTCCCACTATGTCATTGAACTTGGGATTCTATAAAAAATCTTCATGGAAGGACACTTGGGGGGGGGGGGAGGAAAGAATACTTAAGATGAGAATCCTACTTAATTGATTGATTTACTCTCCAATAAATTAATAATCAAATTGTACTCCAATCTCTATTCTGTCTCAGTTTCGTGGCATTACAATACCTGAAGCTCAACATCCTGGCTATTGCTTACTAGGTGATTGCAGACAAGTCATTTTCCTCTCTATATACCTCAGTTTTCTCATCTTTCAAATGAATTGGATTGGATAATCACTAAGGTCCTTTTCAGTTCTAAAGTCTATGTCCAAAACTGACTTATCCTGTTTTCTTCCAAAACTATTCCTCCTCCAGCTTCTTTATTTCTGTTACCAATTTTATTAGTCTCCCATTTGTCCATGTTCAATTGTCTTTGGCTCCTTCCTCTTCCCCTCTCTTCCATAACCTATCAGTTGCCAAGGATTCTGACTTTTGCCTCAGAAATATCTCTCCCATTGTTCCATCACCACTGCTGCTACTCTAGATCAGGTTCTCATACCTTCTTGTCTCAACTACTGAAGTAGGTCTCCAAACTGTCTTCCTACCTAGAGGCTTTTGCCTAATAAATTGGGATAATATATGTAAAGAAATATGAAAAAATTTTCCCTCAATACATAGTATTTAATTTTTTCAATAACATGTAAAGATAATTTTAAACATTCACTTTGTAAGTTTTTGTGTTCCAAATTTTTTCTCTTTCTCTTATTTCTCCCCTCCCCAAGATAGCAAGCAATCTGATGTTTCACATATATAATCTTTTTTTAGATATATTTCCATATTTGTCATATTGTATAAGAAAAATCAAATCAAAAGGAGAAAAAGCAAACAAACAAAAAAGAAAAAAGAATATGCTTCAATCCACATTCAGTCTCCAAAATTGTCTCCTTGGATGCAGATAGCACTTCTATCCCAGGACTATTAGAATTGTCTTGGATCACCATAATGCAGAGAAGAATTAAGTTCATCATAGTCAATCATTATATAATCTTACTATTACTATATACAATGTTCTCCTGGTTCTGCTCACTTCACTCAGAGCCAAATTCATGTTAAGCCTTTCCAGGCTTTTCTAAAAGCAGCCGGCTCATCATTTTTTACATTACATTCATATACCATAACTTATTCAGCCAAGAAATATACAAACTTTAAAGCACAACATACTCAAAGTACAATATTATACTAGCTGTCATTGTTACTGCTATTGTTATTCCAATACATTCTATTTACATATGCTGGATTTCTCTTCCCAATATCAATCTCAGTTCATTTCATCTCTCTACTCAGAAATTTTCACTGGCTCCCCATTGCTAGATTTGTAATCTAGGAAAAAACCCTTCTGGTATCCCATCTCTACTCTCCCTTCTCTCTACTCACACAGTCTCTTTTTTCCCCTTTTCAGGGCCTCATCATCTCTCACCTGGTCTATTAAAATTAAACTCCTAATTTCTCTGCATGACTTCAGTGTCTTCCCTTTCCAATCTGCCCTCCACAATTGCCAAACCTATATCCCTGAAAACAGATCTAATTGTCTCCTCTCAAAAATCTTCAGTGGTTCTCTAGGATAAAATACCAAATCCTCAGCCATTTAAAACTTTTCATGATCTGATTCCTACCTTTCTAAGTCATTTCATGTTATTTACTTTCACTGACTCTCTGTTCCAATCCAACTGTTCTGTACAAACCAGATTCTATTATAAGCAGCTAGGTAGTACATGGATAGTGTCCCAGAACTGGGGTCAGGAAGCTCAAATCCAGCCTTAGAAAGCTTTGTGACCCTGGGCAATCACTTAACATCTATTTGCCTCTATTGCCTTATCTGGAAAATGGGGTTAATAATAGTGCCTAACACATAAAATAATTGCAAAGTATTTAGCACGGAAACTAGCTTATAATAGGCACAATATAGGTATTAGGTATCATACCTATTATTATTCACCCTTTGTGCCTTTGTATAAGCATCCCTGTTTCTGGAATATGCTTGCTTGTCACTTGTCTTATAAAATCCTAAACTTCTTGTCATCTGTCTTATAAAATCCTAAGCTTTCTTCAAAGTAGAGCTCAAATGCTATCTCCTAAATGCAGTCTTTCCTGACCCTCATTTCTTTTTCCCACTTATTTGAATTCACTTGCATACAGGTTCTTCACTCATCAGAAGGCAAACTCCTTGAAAACAAGGCCTGTTAAACAACTTGCCTTCACTGTCCTAGCATCCAGGATACTCTTAAGTACTTAATAAAATGTTAAATTGAGTCAAATAGACATTCTCCTTCCTTTTGCTCTTCCTCTTTTTAGAATTCTCCATATTTAGCTAGAAATGTATAGCTGTGGCCACATGCAACTAGGAGGAGTGGTAAAAGTTTGGAATAGCCCATGTTCTGGGTTCAGTGGGAGGTCCTTGCTGAATCTTCACATTTCTTCTTCCATTTGCCATATCCTGTTTGAGAAGATCATCTCATCCAAAGTTTAAATGCATTTCTCCCTCACTGGCTAAATCTGAGACATTCAGTGTCATTCCAAAGATTCAAAGGTATCCTTGTATCTCTGGTAGTCAAGATTTGGTTGTATCTTTGGCCCATCCCAATGATCCTTATTCAAGCCAGGACTCTTAGTTAAGGCCCTTCCCTTTAAAAATATCTCAAAGAGAGGCCTGTTGACTACTGAATGAATAAAATGTAGCACACATATAGGACTTCATTGAGAATGTGATCATTTTAGTTGAAGTATACCTCTTATGGGGAAAAAATTATCAAATGGGCATAATTATTAGAAAAACGTTTCCCAACAATACTATATGATGACCAGTTCTGATGGACCAGGCCATCCTCAGCAACGAGATCAACCAAATCATTTCCAATGGAGCAGGAATGAACTGAACCAGCTACACCCAGAGAAAGAACTCTGGGAGATGACTAAAAACCATTACATTGAATTCCCAATCCCTATATTTATGCCCACCTGCATTTTTGATTTCCTTCACAAGCTAATTGTACAATATTTCAGAGTCTGATTCTTTTTGTACAGCAAAATAGCGTTTTGGTCACGTATACTTATTGTGTATCTAATTTATATTTTAATGTATTTGGCATCTACTGGTCATCCTGCCATCTGGGGGAGGGGGTGGAGGGTAAGAGGTGAGGAATTGGAACAAGAGGTTTGGCAATTGTTAATGCTATAAAGTTACCCATGCATATAACCTGTAAATAAAAGGCTATTAAATTAAAAAAAAAAAAAAGAAAAAAGAAAAAGGTTTCCATGCCCATGCAATTCCTTTCAGTCTGACTAAATAAATATTCCATGTTGATTCACATAGAGAACATGGAATATGAAGTTGAGCATCTTTGACTGAACCTTCCTCATTCTAAGTCAAAGGGTTGACTGGATTCATGAAATAATAGTTCAGATACATCACAATTCATTGCAAAAAATAAGTATATAATTGGAATACCTACCATCTAGGGGAGGAGGGAAAGGGGAGGAAATTTGGAACAGAAGGTTTTGCAAGGTTCAGTGTTGAAAAATTACCCATGTACATTGTTTTGTAAATAAAAAGCTATAATTAAAAAAAAAAAAGAAAAAGGCAAAAAAATAAAAAAATGAATTTTTTTACTTTAAAAAAAAGTTAAGTACATAAACAACAACCAATTTATAGTCCAGAGCTCAAGAATATTACCAGACCAGCAGGTGGCATCAGTAACAGCAATATGAGTAAATATATAGGAGACAAAGGTGGCAGAGAATTGTTCTAATAGGATCTGGCTATATATTTTTCCTGGACATATACTCTCTCCAAATGAGTTATCTAACTACATGTGTTCCATGTATATGTGTGTGTGTGTGTGTATGTGTGTGTGCAAGCTCCAAATTCCCAAATGTTTTCTTTGGGTATGTGTTTCCCTAACTGTGGTTCCTCTCTCTGATCAATATATCATAACTATTATATAACAGAAGAAAGTTATATGTATATGGAGAACATATCCTTATCATTTATTCTGGTATCCTATTTAATTAAATGCCTTTTGCTTTAAACTAATATGCCCTTGCTGAGTAAAATGAGCAGAACCAGGAGATCATTATATACCTCAACAATGATACTGGATGAGGATGTATTCTGATGGAAGTGGATTTCTTTGACAAAGAGAAGATCTAACTCAGTTTCAATTGATCAAGGATGGACAGAAGCAGCTACACCCAAAGAAAGAACACTAGGAAATGAATGTAAACTGCTTGTATTTTTGTTTTTCTTCCTGGGTTATTTATACCCTCTGAATCCAATTCTCCCTGAGCAACAAGAGAACTGTTCGGTTCTGCACACATATATTGTATCTAAGATATACTGTAACCTATTTAACATGTATAGGACTGCTTGACATCTGGGGGAGGGGTTTGAGGGAGCCAGGGGGTGGAGGGAGGGAGGGAAAAAATCGGAACAGAAGTGAGTGCAAGGGATAATGTTATAAAAAATTACCCTGGCATGGGTTCTGTCAATAAAAAGTTATTTAAAAAAAAATAAAATGGGAAAAAGAAAAAAGAAAAAAAAACTAAATAGACTAATATGTCCTGTGATTAATCTGGTAAAAACAAAAAAAAAACAGTGATTTGGTTTGGGCTCATGAACTGTGGTTTTGAGTGGATATTCATCCATAGTATTCCTTGAACCTGGAGTAATTTTCAGAAGGGACTCAGACTACAAATGTAATTGTAATATTTTTCCACTTAAAGTAATTGCCTTCAAGAAGTGAAGAAATATCCATTTACATGCAAAATTGATTAATTAATTGGTTAATTAATTAGCAGATAGTGATTGCTGGGTCTTCTTTTCTTCCCCTAATGGTTTCTTTAGCAAAAAAAGTATCCTAATGACTTTATGGCAAACAAGAGGCCCTACTGAATGGGTCTACTGGAATGGTGTTGAGAAAATGGAGGCTGTGACTCTGAAGAACTACACCCTGAGTATGGGATTATATTCTCCCTTATAACAGCAAGAAAGTTCCTGGAGTCTTTAACAAGATAATACAAAAATAACATTCCACTTTAAAATGATTACATTTTTCTTTAAAGGCATATATATCCAATTATTTTTCACTGAAGATGAAAATTGTATTTTGTGTTAGTAAAGCATTTTTTGTTCAGATCTCCCAAATAATTTCAAGGTGAGGAGGCCTCCTTTCTTCTGAAAGTCCTTATATCTCCCTACCCCTTCTATAAGCAGATGACTTTCCTACTTTAAAAGTAGGAAAACATTCAATGCCATTCGTTAAAAGTTTCCCCGGTTCTTCCATCCCACTGAAAATTTAACCCTTCTACTTGTATGATCTTATTCTCTTCTATATGCTTCAAGATCTTGTCCCAGCAATTATTCAATTTCAAATTCTCCTTTTATATTGCTTTTTATTTGCTATCTACAAGCATACTTAGCTCTCTCCCATTCTTAAACAATCTTATATTGGCTCTACCAATTGCTCAGACTTTAATTTTATTAATATATTACTGCCAAGCTTCCATAACAATTAGTTTACACTAGTTATTCTCCATTTTCTCACCACTCACTTGTCAATTCCTTACAATAAGATTTTTTTACCCCAACCCCCCCACTCTATTGGAATTGCTCTTTCCAAAGTTAAATCTTCAATGATAAATCTTGTGATTTCCCCGAGTTTTATCCTCATTGCCCTCTCTAAATGTTTATACTATGAACCACTCCCTCTTCCCAGATTCTTTCTCTTCTTTGGATACCATGACACCACCTTTTTCTGGTTCTCCTTATCTAGCAATTTTCTTTCAGGCACCTTTCTCTTTCATCATCTATCTTATAACCCCCTAAGCAGCTTGGAGTCAGGAAGACTTGAGTTCAAATTCAACATCAGACACTTAATAACTGGGTGATGTTGAGGCAAGTCACTTACCCTGTCTGCTTTACTTTCCTCAACTCAATTCCTTCCAATGGGGATAATAATAGCATTTATCCCTCCTCCCAGAGTTATAGTGAAGATTAAACAAGATATTGTAAAATACTTATTTAGCACAATGTGGGCTCATGAGCCACCATGGATTCAGTTAACATCTCTACATAGATTGCTCTCAGAACTAGAATCCAAGCCTGATCTTGCCCTTGAATTCTAGTTTTGTGTTGCCAACCTTATGAGACAGCTTCAAGCTTCTATTTAGGGACCAAAGTCCTAAGCCACCCAGGTTAATATTGTTGTTACCCTTCACTCTTCCTTCTCTTCTTCCTCTCCTTCTACCCTACATTCAATCATTTACCAGGGCTTGTTGATTCTCCTTTAACATTCCTCACATCCATTCTCATTCTCTATGCTCACAGGCCAACTCCTTAAGTCAGATCCTCCTCACTTCTCTCCTAGACTTCTTTAAATAGTCTCCTAATTGGTTTCCCTGCACCTAATGCATCCTACACTTAGCAGTCAAAATAATCTTGCCAAAGGTCAGTCTGTCTGATGAAGAACTCTCCTCAAAATAGAAAAAAAAAAATTGAGGATAAAACACTTCTCATTTCAGCATTAAAGGTCTTCCCCAGTCTGGCTCCACATACCTTTCCAGCCTCATCTTACATAACTCCTTGTCTTTATGAGCTCTATATTCTAGCTAAATTAAACTGTTAGCAGTTCCCAGAACTTGACATTTCATCTCTTCACTCCATGCATTTCAATAGGCAACATCCCCCATGCATAGAATTAATTCCTTTCTCATCTCTCTCAAAAACTTCATCTTACTTCAAGACTTAGCTGAGCTATGGGAACATTCTCAAATACTACCAGTTGTTAATACTCTACTCATCCTCAATTATCTTGCATTTGTCTTTGCTTCCCAATTCCTAGTATAATCAGCGTCTTACAGACACAAAGTACTTAATAAATGCTTGTTGAATTGGTGGATAATAAATGCTTGTTGAATTGGTGGATAAATTATCCATTTTTAAAGGAGCTTCCTTATTTTAGAGGAATAAATAAACTTAGGAACAAAAATATTTATTTATGCTGATTTATGTAAAAATCATAGGATCACAGGTTTAGACCTGGAAAGGACATTTCAAGCCATCTAATCCAACCCCATCATTTTAAGATGATTTATTTGAATAGAGAAACACTGCTAGTAAGCATCTGAGTCAGAACTTTGGAATCAGTAAGATTCCAAATCCAGAGTAGTATGCTACACTGCATCATGTAGATATACAGTATATATAAATCTTTGTTTGTACTGTCATGATGCTAAAATGAAATTTACTAGTATATTTTTTACTTAAAAATAATTATCTAAAACATACCAAGTACACTCGTCATTAGTAGAGACTTTATTGTAAAGCCTCACTACCCTGACCTCTGGTGATATTTCATACTTGTTTTAATCTCTTATTCATTTGTCTTCAATAATTAAGAACTGGATAAAGTTCAAATTCTACTGAATTTTGTGTTAATTTCTACTAGAGAATTCTCCTCCGGAATATCTCCATCCACTGGAGGAGGTGCTGTAGGAGGATGAAGGAAGTGGCGAGTCAGCCACTCACTGGTTCTCATAGCTTTGCAGTGGAGGCAAGGCCTTTCCCTGATTTGGTAGCTTCCAAGGTTCCTCTGCCTTTGGGCTATCTTTCTTCTTCTAAGGCTGGCTGGAGTTGGATGATGTTCAGTCTCACTCTCCTTCCAGGAGGAGGCTCCTGAGTTAGAATCCATACTGTCCCTATCAGTGGTATCACTATCATGGAGGCCTTGATTCATCTGGTTCAGCTGAGAGTGAAGTCTGGCTCTTCTCCTTTCTAGGTAGGCATTAACAAGTGCCACTTCTGAGTCAGTTACAGGTGAAAGTTGCATATGTTTTGGTTTCTTCTTAAAGATCTTTCTAAAAGATTCCCAGATGGTGTTTTTGCTGTGTCGCTTACAGTAGGCATCTTGGATAACAACAATCAGAAGAAAACAACAGATTAGGTGCTGTGCAATTCAACATGCTATTTATATTATAGCAATAGCAGCATGAATCCCAAAGATAACAAGTAGTAGTATATTTTAACAGTATTCAGATCATACATCTCTGCCACATGCAATAAAGACCCATGACTTCACTCCCCACTCCATGTGAGTCAGACATATCTCACTCTGGATGAGCAAAAAGAAACAGAAATCTTGGAGGCCCACTTCAGAAAAGCAATGCTGATTCTGATTTAAGGTCCAAGGCAAAGGTTCCAACCTTTTCCAAACAAGTGCCAAGTATCCTTTCTCGGAGCATTTTTATTCGTATTTTAAAATGAGTGATGAAGTTGAAGGGAATTAGAAGTTAAAGTAGGGCAAATATGGACAAATAGCAAAAGCCTTGGTAGTAAGAATGGGAGAGAGGTAAAGATGAGAGATGATATTTCCAGTTCCCTGCAAAATTCAATCTGGTTTAGCGGTAGAGATGAATGGTATAGACAGGGACAAGAAAGCTGGACCTTCAGCACAAATTTACATTGTCAAAATCTTTTTTATTAATGCTATATACTGTACCTCACCTTTACATCCTGAACCACTTGTCCCAATGTCTGGTGATAGTGATGCATCCTTTTTCTCAGACATCTGTGTCAAAAAATATAGACTAGTCACAGAGATTCCTAAATTAGAAGTCCTTCATTATTATTCATTTGTTAAGAAATACTGTTGCTTAGGTCATTAAGTGAGTATAATTTAAAATTTTAATTTGCCAAATATTTATTAAGCTTCTGATCCTGCTTAATCACCATCAGTTGGAAAGACAGACTTTTTGGGAACACTATGTAAATATGAATTGTTATTACAAATAGTGCAGTCTTTTAAATTGGCCCTGGACAATATAGAAAAATTATTTTCAGACATAATATTTCAAGGTATAGTCATCAAAACAAATGACATAACATAGATATGCAAATATATATTAAAAATATATGTAACTTTATAAATGTTAAAGCTCTCTATAAATGCTAGTTATTAGCTTTATTATTAACAAAAAATTATTTATATTAGAAGAATAAGAAACATGGGACCAAAAATACTTCTTTGTGTTCTCTTTAGTAAAAATCATAGATTTAGAAGTAGAACTTTAGAAATCAACTAGTCCAAACCCTTAATTTGACAAGTAAAGAAATAAGTGACTTGCCCAAAACAAGCAAAGATCCATGGCAGAACCTGAACCCAATTCTTACTGATGGCATAGTATCCTAAGTGATTTTCTAACCAAGGGAACTAAATGGACTGAGCCTTTGCAGGAAACTTTTTTTTAATAACTAGTCTAATTTGGGACATAAAAAATAAACTTAAGACTTTCACCCTAAACCATTATCTCCTCAAAAAAACCTTTGAAAGTAATGTCTCCTCCCCCCCCCCTCCAATGATGTGGCCACATAATTTCATCTATTTGTATATCTGAGCTGTTTATTCTGTTGCTGTTCAGTTGTTTCAGACTCTTCATGATTTCTTCCATGAGGTTTTCTTAGCAAAGATACTAGAGTGGTTTGCCATTTCCTGTTCCAGTGGCAAAAGTGATTGAGGATGGATTTGAACTCTTCTTCCTATCCAGTATATCACCTAAGCTGTCTCTATGCTGCCTGCCAAAAGTGATGACTCTAAAGTCAACCTTTTTCATGTGTAACGTGTCATATGAGGACATTCCTACTTTTCTTCTAAATTCTCCCTCTTTCTATACTACTCCCTTCCATATATAATTTTTTTTTCCTCTTCAATATATCATGATGGTCTTTGTCCTGAAAGGTATAATTTGGCACACATTCTTGGGTGTGTTTGCTGGTAAATTGGAAATAGGATCTCAGGCTCTCTTGATAATCTATTCCTTTTATTTGGTTTGTTTTTTGCCAGGCAATTGGGGTTTAAGTGACTTGCCCAGGATCACATAGCTTGCAACTATCAAGTATCTGAAATAACATTTGAACTCAGGTCCTCCAAGGCCATGCCTAGCTGCCCCTTCCTTTTATTTCTTAATGCTGTTGGTTTGAGCCTTAATATTTGCTCAATTTAAATTATATCATTCTCAGAGCATTCCTTCACTTGTATACAAAGATTTTTAAAAGTACAGTTAAATAAAAAGGTAGAAAGAGGCAGTATAGCATAATGGATAGAGAACTGATTTTCAAGCAGAAAGACTAGGGGTTCAAGTCTTACCTCTGATACTAGACTTATGATCTTGGGCAAGTCAGTAAGGAAATCAAAGGTTCAGAACCTATCTTTATTGAAACAACAAATTTAATTTTTAAAAAAATTAATAAAAATTAACATTTATGTTGCATTTTAAGCACTTTACAAATATCTGTTTTTGTTCTCTCAACCACTCTAGGAGATAGATCATTATTATTATTATCGATTTTACATTTGAGGAAACTGAGGCTGAGAAGTTGTGCTTAACAACAATTAACATTTATGTTGCATTTTGAAGTTTGCAAAGCACTTCACAAACAACCCTTTTTATCCTCCCAACAGTCCTAAGAGGTAGATGCTATTATTGGTTTTACAACTGAAAAAAGGGAAGCTGAGAAAGTATGACTTGTCTAGAGCCACATGGCTAATAAATTTCTAGACAAGATTTGAACTGAGGTCTTCCTGACTCCAGATTAAGGATTTAATCCACCGTGCTACATAAGTATTTATTAAACATTGATATAAGTTGTTTTATAGAGAAAGTGAGAGAACCAAAGTTGGCTTATACTCTGAGAGGTAAGATAGTATAAGAAAAAGGCCAGGGGCTAAGAGTTCTGGGTTTTAGTTCTAAATATATCATATTAGCTGTGAATATTAGGCAAGTCATTTCACTCATATCTTGGCCTCGATACCCTTATCTATAAAATGCCAGGGGTTTGGAATCAATGACTCTGAGATCCCTTCAAGTTCCGTAATTCTGTTCCAGCAGACCATATGGTTAGATTAACAGAGATAGCCTTGATAATAATAATAGCAGTTCACATTTATTTAGTGTTTTAAGGTTTGTAAATTGCCTTACAAATATTATTTTATTCTCACAAAAAAAAAAAAACTGGGAAATAGGTGCTATTATTATCCTTATTTTACAGATGAGAAAACTAAAGCAGACAAGAGGCTAGCTTGCCTAGGGTTACATATTCAAGTGTCTGAGACTACATTTGAACTCAGATTTTCCTAACTCAAGGCCCAAGGTTCTATCTACTATACTACCTAGCTGCTTCTATGTGTGTATGTATGCATATATGTATGTATGTATAAATTATATATTTAATGCACAAAATATTTACATTTTAATGGCAAATGGATAAATATATATAAGAAAAGTAGATAAGAGAAAATGCATTTTGTAGCATGATTAATCACTACAGTTTTCCCAATATATTTATACCCAATTACCTATAAATAACTAATTAACTTTCTTAATTCATCAGAAGAAAATGAGGAATTTTCCTCTTTCTAATATCATTAGGGCTTAGAAGCAGCATTTTTCATTGTTCCTAAAGAAAGGAATTTGAGTTCCCTTTTCCAGCTCTAGAATACAAGATTCTATATAGATTATGCAGACAAGAGAGATTGTTATTAGATTTAAATCTCTAAAACTGAAGATGTTTTAGCCTGGATCAGAAGATGATTGGGTAAAGGTGAGATAGAGACACAATATCTCTCTTCAAGTATTTGAAAGGTGGTCATTGGAAAAAGGAATAAATTTGTTTTATTTTGGGGGAAAAAAAAAACCTTCCTAATAACCATACAAAAGTAAAATGGGCTGTATTGACCAATAGTCCCTGGAGGTCTCTTCAAGGAAAAGCTGGATGATCACATCACTTGTTGGAGTTCCTATAATGTGGATTCTTAGACTACTTCTGGGATCTCTTCCAATTCTGATATTCTGGGGAAAATTTTGGTGATATGCAAGAGTACCTTTTTTATTAGGCTTGTTACACATTCAGTGTTTAGTTTAAATAATTAAAGCTATTCATATTCTCCTTTTATTGACTGCTGTCAAAGAATCTGCCTTAAAGATTATTCATATGAATTTACCACAGGGAGGGCATTTCTGACTACTGAAAATGAAACACCAAAGTGTTTAATAATACATTTTTTACTCTAATGGAGCATTTAGAAATGGAAAAGAAGACTGCCAATCTCAATATTCTGATAAATTCTCAATGACAGTAATAATAATTACTAAAAAAAAAAAAAGTAACAATATTGGTTTTCATATTACTATTAGTATTAAGTTAACATGTATTTCATATGCAGTATCAGTAAATACAATTGTGGTTTGGTTAGGCATCTATTTTGCATTAAAAATCAGGACCTATAGTTCTATTAAGTAGTAAAAAAACACTGCCAGCTATAGTAATGTTAAGTGGCATAAAACATATTTATGTGCCAGCTAAGTGGTACAGTAGAGTGCTTAGCCTGGAGTCATGAAGACCTAAATTCAAATCTTCTTTCAGACACTTACTAGCTATGTGACCTTGGGCATGTCACCTAGCTTTTGTCGGTTTTCAAGTTCCAAAACTGTAAGATGGAAAATAGAACAACTCTCAAGAGTTGTTATAAAGAACAAATGAGATGGTATTTGTAAAGTGCTTAGTGGCTGGCCCATAGTAGAAACTATGTAAATGCTATTTAGTAACATTGTTATTGTTGCTTTAATTCACAAAGGATGTAAGGGCAGTTCTATGGCATTTTGATAATAAGTATTCTATAATAACAAATATCTTACCTCCCACAACCAGAATTATGAGGACAAAGAAGGAAACTTCCAATCATTAGAAGTTAGAAAGGTTTTAACCACACCCACTCCACACCCACACCCACACCCACACCCACACCCACACACCCTAACTTCACAAAAATACATGGCTTAGTACATATATTATTAAGAATGGAAGAATATCCTACCCAAAGAGAAGCCCTGTAGAGTATCATCAGGAACAACATAATGACAAAGTACCAAAGTAGAAAGTTCCCTACTGCCCCACAAGAGTCATCCTTTCGGCATTCATACTCCGGATTTGGAATGAAATTCAAAGGCTTGCTGGGAGGATCCATCTCCCGGAAAAGGGAATAAGGGAGTCCCATGAAGCTACTTTCTTAGAAAATATCAAAACATGCTTTATGTGATTGAAGATGACTGGGAGAATACTTCAATCCATGATGTATAACAACTTCCTTGGCAACCCATTATGACATGTTTCAGCAACTGTGACAAGAATTAGCAAGCCACTATAATGGATTCCTTAAAAGTTTTAAAGAATATTTTAAATACCTTAAAAGTAAATGGATAATATTAAAGTAATGGATAATATTTCCTCTCATCTCAATTTTTGGGCATATTTCTGCACAAACTCCAATTCCATCTAGAAAATATTGCTTGACTCTTTAAAAAACAATATGATTTCTTTGAGGCCTTAATTTTCTCTTCCCTTTATTTAAAATATGTAGTTAGACTACATATAAATTTAGAACTTTTCATGATTTCTCTTTAAATGCCCAATGATTAAAATAATAAGATGGTCAGTTATGAATTGAATAAAATTTAGTAGAGTACTTTTTTTTTAATTTAGGGAAGAAGGATAAAGAAAACTTGGTTTCTAGTATTAATATTGTCAGATTTTCAACAGATTTCTCCATTTGAATTCTCATCTAAAATTATAGCCAAATCCAGTTCAAGAAATCTGCAAAATTACAGCAGTCACTATAAAGCCCTGGAGTTTTTTAAAATATACAATTTTTGTATATTTTGTTGTAAACTATCATCAGTAATAGATATCCCTTCTGGTTCTGTTCTATGGGAAAATCATTTTCAAAATAAAATGGGCTTATTGAAAGCAAAATTTGTAATTAATTTTGATCATATAAATATAGAAAAAAAAATCTCAGCATACTATGATTTCAATTATCTACGCTACAATTTATCCCTCTCTTCCTCAAGAATTAACTTTTTCTGTTAGACCGACACATTTCAAAATAGCTCTTATAGCAAAATGTTCTCTTCTCACAGTTATCTCGAGGTATTTCCCTTGCATAGCAACTAGCTGCAGTTCCAGCCTCGGGATCAGAAGATGTGAGTACAAGTCCTGCCAGGCTGTGTAACCAAACAAGTTACTTAACCTCTCAAGAGACTTCACATTGCAGAACTGTTGCCTGTCTGCATTTACCAGTGCGTAGGGGGGGAGAACGGAAGGTATCTAACAAAAAGTGAAATCTGAGACAATCCCGCCCCCCCCCCCAAAAAAAAAAAAAAAAAAAAAAAAAAAAACCAGAAACATTCGAACTGAGACTGACGGGTTACAAGAGCTCTCGAGATCCTATACAGCGGAAAGGCACTAGCTGACGAAGCCTAGACTAGTTTAAACTAGGTAGCTAGTTTAAAAACTGAGGGGAAGCTATTTAGCGAAATCTGCTCCAAATACGGAAAGCATCCACAGGGCCCGGGCCAGATCAGTCCAGCGGACAATCGGACTGAGGCCTGAGGAAAGCAAACGGCCGCAGGGCCAGGAACCGCGGAACTTGCGGATCCGTTTCTGTTTGAATTTAACGCGGTGCGTTTTATTTATCATCTTTAGTCTGTTCAAGGTTTTTAAAGTAGACCGTCGACCCCCCTCCAACCCTGCAGCAACAAACAGGGAAAGGCGAGCCCTGCCTCGTTCGAGCTCCTCCCGTTTCCGTTTCCTCCCTTCTCCAGCCCGCCTCCTTCAGGAACTTCCTGCGTTACTGCGCAGGCGCCACCCTACTAGCCACACGTGCGCGCACGCGCTTCCATTTCCAAGGCAACGCTCCCTCCTCTCGCAAGAAGAGATCACCGTCGGACCCTTTCTCCCCGGCCCCCTCCCTCCCGCGCTCTATTCCACCTTGCTCCCGCGGTCCAATTTTCACGTTTTGATTGGCCCCACGCCCCGGGGCTGGGCTTCCGCGAGCTCACGTGACTGTGCGCAGGCGCAGGCTGAGAACCGGTGCCGAGTCGCGGCTGCGGGAAGTTGAGCACGGTGAGTGGTGTGTGTGTGTGTGTGTGTGTGTTCGCGTTTATTTTCCCTCTCGAGGGAGGGGGCGGAGGTTCCGCTGTCTGCCGGGCTCGGGGGAGGCCCGGTCCCGGGGCGGGCGCGGGCGCGGCGAGGCGCGCGAGGCTGAGGGAGCCGCGAGCGGGCTGTGCCGAAGCGAGGGCGGGAGGGCTCCGGAGGGACTGCAGCGGGTCCCCGGGTGCCCGGCTGATTTAGGGAGGAGGCCCCGATGGTTAGTTAGCTGGTGCTTTGTGGCGTGGGCGGCTGGGAGCGGACGTCTCGGTGTGAGGAGGAGCTGGGGCCGCCTACGTGAAGGCCTAGCTGTCCCAGCGCGCGGCCAAGGAAGCCAGCCCCTTGCGGCAGAGAGGTTAGGCGACCTACCCAGGGTCCCACAGCCTTTAAGTACCGGAGGCCGGCTTAAGTACAGGAGCCCTCGATGCCTCCTGACTCCCGGGCTGGGGCTCCTAAGCATCTTGGGCCCTGGCGTGCGTCACCGCGTGTATTATTAAGCCGAAGTGAGCCGCCCCGCGCCCCCTGCCTCCCCCGCTGCGCCGGGGCCAGTTCGGAGCCGGCTTGTGGCAGTGATAACTAACGATCTCGCGCGGTGCCAGCTAACTTCCCAGCCGAATTTGTAGCTGTCTGTCAAAGCACCCTTAGTATCTACTTTAAAGACCTCAAATGAAGTCTCAAAAGTATAAAAAGTCAACTGCTATTATCTTCTCCCCCAAAAATGGGTGTGTTCCTCACCAGAAACTGCGTATTTTGAGTATGGGGACACGGGTAAACAACAATAAGGAACATTTATGAGGGTCTTTCTATCACCACTCCGAGAGATATAAAACTCCTTTATATTTTTTTCCCCTGAGGCAATTGGGATTAAGTGACTGCCCAGGGTTACACCGCTAGGAAGTGTTAAGTGTCTGAGATCAGATTTGAACTCGGGTCCTCCTGACTTCAGGACCATTGCTCTATAGACGCTCCTCTCCTATACATTTTAATAAATGTAGCTCAAGAGTCAGTGCTTGGGGGAGTGCAGAGGGTATCTCATAAAAAGTGAAATCGGAGACACTTGAGTCCCTCCCCCCCAAAAAAAATCAAGAACATTCGAACTGAGACTGACAAGTTAA
Organism: Sarcophilus harrisii; assembly: GCF_902635505.1. Classification (NCBI taxonomy): domain Eukaryota; kingdom Metazoa; phylum Chordata; class Mammalia; order Dasyuromorphia; family Dasyuridae; genus Sarcophilus; species Sarcophilus harrisii. Next base: position 178,303,931 of record NC_045430.1, on the reverse strand, counting down.
AAGAGCTGCCGAGGTTCAGTGGAAGGGGCGATTTCTTGTCACTTGCTAGTGAAACCTTGACTATTTTAAACTAAGTAACTAGTTAAAAACATTGAGCTTTAATAGCTACTGTGTTCCAGCCCTAGTGTTAGATTCTGGAAAACAAAAATTGAAACAGGCTTTACCCTCAAAGAGTTTACTTTCTATTGAAGAGAAAGAACTGATACACTATTGAACTTATGTGCCTGGCACTGTGCTAAGCATTAGGAATAGATAAAAGACCAAAAAAAAAAAAAAAAAAAAAGAAAGTAAGGCTTGCTGCAAAGAACTCACATTTATTTATTTATCTATTTATTTGATTTTTCCCCAGTTAACATTCAAAACAATTTTTTTAACATTTTAAGATTTTTGAGTTCTAGATTCTCTCCCTTATCCCCAACCACAATTTAAAAACCACATATGAAGTTTTACAAAACATTTCCATAAAAGTCGTTTGAAAACACAGATCTCCCATGCCTAATGAAAATAAAAATCCTCAAGAAAAATTAAGTTAAAAATTTAGAGAAATAGAGAATGCTTCGATCTGTATTCAGACACAATCAGTTCCTTCTCTGGGTGTGGATAGGATTTTTCATCGTGGGTCTTTGAAAGTAGTTGTGGATCATTGTACTACTAAGAATAGCAAAGTCATTTACAGCTGGTCATCCCAGAACATTGCTATTACTTTCTAAACAATGTATTTCACTTTGTTCATAGAGGACTTTCCAGATTGTTTGTTGTTTTTTTTTTTCCCTGAGAATATCCTGCTCATCATTTCCCAGAGAACATTAATAACATCAAAGAAATTTGGCTTCAAAAAAATTTTTACAATTATTATTGCTAATTGTATTTCCCCCCATCCTCTCCTTTTATCTTGTTCCTCTTCAAAAATGTTTTGCTACTGACCACTCCCTCCCCCCATATGCCCTCTCTTTTATCACTCTCTCCCCTTCCCATATCTCATTCCCCTCCTATTTTCCTACAGAGTAAGAGAGATCTCTAATACTCAGGAATTGAACATTTTCATGGAACAGACAAGGTATAAATGAGATATGTATAGGCAAAGTCTAGGAAAATCATCTCATGGAAAGGTACCAGCTAGCACTAAGGGAGACATAATGCAGAAGGCAGGATTTGAACTGTGATTTCAAGGAAGCCAGAGAATCAGAAATGTCCAGCTGCTAGAATATATCAGGCATAAGGAATAGCCAGTGCAAAAAGTGTTGAGTGGAGATAAAAGTATTGTATTATAGGAACAGGAAGTAGAGCAGTGTAGCTAAATCGTAGTTTATGTAGAGGAGAGTAAAAGCATAAAACTAAAAAGCTAAAAAAAAGACCTGGTTGCTAAGAACTTTAAATGCCAAAGAGAGGACTTTATATTTAATCCTGTGGTAAGCAGTGAGCCAGCAGAGGTGACATATTCAGATTACAGTTCATGGAAAGATCACTTTGCTGAGTGGAGGATGCATTAGAATAAGAAGAGATTTAGGACAAAATCAATAAAAAGCCTACTGCAACAGGCCAAAAGTGATAAGCATTGAGTAGTCTTGTGAATGGAGAAAAGGGGGTGTCTTTAGAGATATGAAGGTAGAATTTGACAACAAATGGATATGTGAGGAGAGTGTTAGAATTTAAAGATAACACATTAAGATTATGAACCAGGCTGACTGGGAGGATAGTGGTACCTTTAACAATAACGTTGGGAGAGGGGAAAGATAATGAGTTCTATTTTTGAACATGTTGAACTTATGGATATCCTATGGGACATCCAGATATTAATGTCCAAAAAACTCTTGGTGATATTACTGATCTTAGGGAAAAGATTAGGACTGGATATATAGGTTTGGAAATAAACTCCCTAAAGATAGACTATTTTTAACCCATGGCAGCTGATGACTTTCCATATGAAAGTGTATATAGATGAAGAAAAAAGAATTCAGGTTAGAGCTTTGGAGGTCATCCTAAAAACCCATAAAGCAGATTAAAAAAGAAAGAATAGATTGGAGGAGAATCAAGAAGAACAATATATTATGGAAACCCAGAGAGGAGAAAATATCTAAAAGAAGCTGATAAGTAGTGTCAAGTGCTGCTGGATAATGTTGAATGAGGAATGAGAAAAAGCCATTAAAACAAGCAATTAAGAGATCATTAGTAACTTTCAGAGGGTAATTTCAGTAGAATGATGAGATCAAAAACCAGATTGGAGAGTGTTTAGGAAAGAGTAAGAGTAGAAGAAATATGAGAAATAGTACTTTCTTCAAGAATTTAATAAATGAAAGGGTAGCTAGTAGTAATGATAGAATAAAATTGGAGGTTTTTAACTGTGGGGAAAACATTATAGATAACCGGAAAGAAGACAAAAAGATAAGATTAGGAAGAGACTGAAAGTGCAGGTGATAAATGAGCAGTTTGCTTGAAAAGATAAGAGAAAATGGGATGGGGTACTTTTAGAGAAGTTTTTGCCTGGGCAAAAACAAAGGACCATCCCTTAAAACTAAAACTAAGTGAAAGGGGAGGTACTGAGAGAGAAGAAAGAAAGAGGGAGTTGTCAATCAATGGCTTCAGTCTTTCTCTGAAATAAGATCCTTAGCTGAAAGGACTAAAGGAAAAGATTCAAAGGCTTGAAAGGGGATTAAATGATTTGAAATAGTTGCTGTGATGAATGGAACAACAAATTTACTAGGGAGGTATATGGCCCCCATTTGAGATTATATTATTATTATATATGCATATATGTGTTATTTACATTATAATATAAATTTGTAATAGACCCAGTTAGTAATTAATATGACTTTTTTTTCAGCACCATGTGAAAAGGAAGAAAGGACTGGCAGCTTATGGGCATAATTGAAGATTGGGAGCAATAGGAGAAAGGGGCCAAGGAATTTGAGAATAAAAGTTCATATAGAATTGGATTTTTTGAACAATCACTCAATATAGGGAAGAAAGGCTAGTGTAGACAGTGATGATTTGGAAAAGAACTGAGAAGGAAAGAGAATGGAAGTTATATTGAGATTAAAGCACAGGGTTAGGACTCAGGCATAGGCAAAGATGAAATGCTAGAAGATAATGATCAGTTAAAAGAATTTCAGAGTTCATGAACATGGAGATAGACCAGTATAGATCTGATCATGTGACTACAACTCCATTGGCTTCCTATTGCTGCTGGAATAAAAAATTAACTGTTTAGCTTTTAAAGCCTATGTAACCAGGCCTCAACTTACTTTTCCAATTCTTTGTACATTTAATAACTCTAACTCCAATTACCAATGATCTCTTCTGATAATCTCTCTGTTCTCAACCTTCTCAACTTAAAAGCTGCATTTAACATTATTAACCACCCTCCCCTCCTGGATATGCTTTCTTCTTGAATCTTCATGATGCTGTGTTCTCCTGGTTTACACCTTATCTGTCTAACTGCTCCTTCTCAATGTCTTTTATTGGCTCTTCGTCCTCACAGTGCCCCTTAACTAGAGATCTTCCCCAAGGTACCATCCTGGACTTTTTGGTATTCATCAGTTCTTGTAGGATTTTTTATTTTTTTTAAATAGCCACATGATTTAAGGAAGATAGATTGAGAAACTATACAACTAATTCTAACAATATATTATTGTCATGACTAATATGGAAATATGTTTAATATGATTGTATATGTATAACCTGTATCAGATTGATTGCCATCTTGAGGAGGAGGAGAGAGGTAGAGAGAAAAAATGGAAATCAAAATCTTTTTTAAATATAAATTTTGTATAACTATTTAATTTAAATAAACAATATAAATATAAATGTCAAAAACTCATAAATAAAAAAAAGTTGCTCAAAAATATCTTTAGAATTGTCTTTTTTAGTTCCAAATTTTCTCTCTCCCGAATGAGAAAGCAGTCAATATGATACCCTTCTACATGTGAAGTATGCAGAATATTTCCATAGCTTTAACTATCATCTCTATGCAGATGGCCCCCAGAATGACATATCCAGCTCTATTCTTTTCCCCCCAAGCTACAGTGTCAGGTTACCAATTATCAGACATTTCAAATTGGATGTCCTTAAACTTCTTAAACTCAGCATATCTAAAATTGAATTTAATATCTTAACCCATAGACTCTTTTCTTCCAAACTTCCCCACAGTTCTGTAAAAAGCACCACTATCTTTTCAGTGTCTTAAGGTTTAATAATTTCAATATTACCCTGGGCTCTTCACTCTCTCCCTCTTCCCATATACCCAGTCTTTTGCCAGATTTTAACATTCCTACCTTCTCAGTGATTCCTCCGTCTAACTTCTCTTGATTCACACAGTTACTACCTTAGTTTGAACTCATACCTTTATTATTGCAATAGCCTTTTAATGGTTCTCCTTGACTCATGTCTCAAACCTTTCAAGTCCATCCTCTAAACTGCTACCAAACTAATTTTTCTTAAGCAGAAATCTGACCATGTGCCTTTCCTAATCAACTAACTCCAATGGCTTCCTATAACCTACAGAGAAAAATATGAATTTTTTTAGTTTTTAAAGTCCAGCAAAATCTGGCCCTAACCACCCTACCTAGCTCCTTTGAACATTATGTCCTCCCTATACTCTGATTTGGCCAGACTGGCCTCTGAGTTCCCTTCTCATGACAGTCCCATCTGCTGTTTCTGTGACTACCCTGGCTATTCCTTTTGCCTAGGATTCATTCTACATTTACCTCTACCTCTTAAAATTCTTCTCTAAGATGCAGCTCAAGAAACTTCTTCTGCATGAAATATGAAATCTTTCCTGAGCCCCTGTTAGTAGTCTTCCTCCAAAACTACTTTGTATTTAACTTGTATTGTGTATTTATTGATTTTATAATATAAGCTCGTTGCAAGTAGGGTGTTTTTCACACTTTGTATTTCTCTCTAGTACAGTGATTGGCACATTTCAAACACTGAGTAAATACTTGATGATAGAAATTAAATACCCTAACTTTCAAGTTTTTCACATTATTCAAAGAATTGTCGATGTGTATATTGAAGTTGGCCAAAAGGAACACAAGAGTTAGGGTTGAAAGACTGAGCCATACACTGAACTCACTGAATAAGAAAGATGTAAATGAATTTGGGGGAGATGTCAGTAATGACCCTCCTCCCTCAAGTATCTGGAAATTTGTAGGACATGAACTTCAAAGGAGGAGATATTCTTTAGTTGTGGTGGTAGGAAGAAACTGTAAGTAACTGGTAAAAAGCATTCCAACTCTACCACCATAATTAGTGAATGGGGATAGAGCAGTCCATTTCACTTTTGGACAGTTTTAATTGGAAAGTGTTTCCTGCATCAAGCCTATGACAAAAATGCAGCAGTACTGCAAATGGTGATTGGGATTGCAGTGTTGTTAGGAGAGAGATTGGTGTTGAATTTAACCATGTCTGAAGGGGTACATCGAAAAAGGAGAAGTTTGTATAACAGCAGCTAGCAGATAAAAGTCCCTGGGATGGACTTCATACAGGAGGGTAGCATTTGAACTGAGCCTCAAAGGAAATATAGGATTATATGAGGAGGGCTTATTAGTCTTCTCCTGTTTAAGTTGTTTGTTTTCATTGTTAATAATGATGGAATTATATTCCATCACAGTCATAAACTTCCCTTTGTTCAGCCGTTCCCCAATCTGCAGGCAACCACTTTGATTGCAGGTGTTTACTACCAAAACAAGTGCTCTTCTGGATATTTCTGTAAATCTGAGATTTAAAAAAAAAAAAAAAAAGCTTTTTTAACTCCTTGAGGTTGATCTCTGGAGCGAAATCTCTGAGTTAAAAGCATGCAGAGTTTTTCTATCTGATGTGATCTTTGCCAATTTTCTCACAAAGGATATGAGGTGAAGTCCCAAAGTCACATTCATTTAAATTTTTCTTATAATTAGTTATGTGGAACAGTTTTTCATATTGTCATTAATAGTTTGTGTTTCTTTTGAGGGCCATTTGTCCTTATCCTTTGACTAATCTGTGTAGCTTTTTATCTATTAATTTCCTCTGTATCTTATTTGGATATTAGACTCTAATCAAGAGGTATTTGATACTTTTGTTTTTCTATTCTGCACTTTTAAATTTCATATAATTTAAATTTTCCATTTTTATCTTTTGTTCTTTCCTCTTTTGTATTCTTTACTTGGTTAAAATTTCTCCTATTAGCCACTGTTGGCAGAATTTTGGAGTTGGAGAAGACCTTAGCCCTAATCTAGTCCAATCCTTACATGAAAGGAATCTCCTGCTATACAAACTATGCAAGTGGTCATTCAATCTCTCTGCTCAAAGAACCTGACAGAAGGGAGAACCTACTACTTTTCAGAGCAGTCCATTTCACTTTTGGACAGTTTTAATTGGAAAGTGTTTCCTGCATCAAGCCTAAATTTGTCTCTTTTCAGCTTCCACAGTTGCTCCTGATTCTTCTCTTTGGAGCTAAACAGATTTTAATTCCTCTTCCATATGAGAGCCCTTCAGATACTTAAAAACAGCTGTTATATATCCAAGTCTTCATTTCTCTAAGCTAATCATAATCAGTTTCTTGGATCAATCCTACTTTGATGTAGACTCAAGACCCTTCACCATCCTGATCTCTGACCTCCTCTGGATAGTGTTCAGTTTAGCAATAGTCTTTTTAAATCCTGATGCACAGAATTGAATATAGTACTGAGGTTAACGTCTGGCATGAAGAGAGTATATTTATTACATTCCTATGCTTTCTTCAGAACAAGATATATTCGGTTTCTTGGTTGTTTTACCTCACTTCTGATTGAGCTTTCAGTAACTAAAACCCTCTGATCTTTTTCTGAACAACTGCTGTCTAACCATTCCTTCTTTATCTTAGGAATTTGCCTTTTTTATACCCGTGTAAGACTTTTTACATTTATCCCTGTTAAAAGTCTGTCGTCTTAAATTTAGCCCAATAGAAATTATTTTGAATCCTGACTCTGTCATCCAGTGTTTAAAACTGTTCCTTTCAGTTTTTTGTAATCACAGGATGAGCACAGATCTGGGGGTACTTACAGGAAACTTCTTGCTATGTTGCCATTGAGCCATTAACAACTTCTCTTTGAATCTAGCTACCCATCTAGCTCTGAATCCAAAATAACTCCTCTCTAAAAAACGTTTTAACAATGGTATTCCCTTAATTTTGTCTCCAAATAGATGCATAGAGAACAGAGTCCCTCTGCTTCCCTCATTGATAGAACCATCAAGATGAGAAAAGAGACCGAAGCTAGGAAAGTAGTTTTAGCTTGGGGACTCTTAAATGTTTCTATGGCCGGAATGATATATACAGAAATGTAAGTCCATTAAGTAGCATAAGAACAAAAATTTTTAACTGTGTGAAAATGTTTTCTAAATTTTAGAAGATAATTTAAAATAATTTTTATTTTTTTAGGACTGGGAAATTACTAAGTTCGTACTACAATATTACATATTGGCCCCTCTGGTATATTGGTAAGCTATTCCTGTATTGTGATGTAACTTTTGTTTACTATTGCATAAAAATTAAGTAAAAATGCAATTCAGATTTGACTTTTTTTGAAAATTGTTTTTTGAATGGGATGTTCAAATGATGCAAATTCATTTTAATCTTTCTGGATAATGAATGGTATATGCTATACTATTGTGTACATTATTTAGTAGAAAATTAGGCTGGGAGCAATAATGGGATGTACAAGTGAGCTGTTATTTTTACAAGTTAGAGTTTTGTTTTTTATTAAAAATTGGTAGGGATGGTTGTAGGGTGCTTGTTTTGTGTTTTAATTACCTTGTGTTTCATTCCAGAGCTTGCACTTGCATCTCTCTTCAGCCTGAATGCCTTATTTGACTTCTGGAGGTATTTCAAATATACTGTAGCACCTACAAGTCTGGTCATCAGTCCTGGACAGCAAACACTTTTAGGTTTGAAAACAGCTGGTAAGTGTTTTATATTTCTTGATAAAATAAGCAACAGATATCTCTTACTTTCAGAAGTTTCTTTTTCAAAAATCTTGGTATTGATGAATTATCCAAACCATCTAATCTTCAGGTCCCTGTCTTACCCTCATCTAAATCTAAGTATAGAAGACAGATTATTGTCTTTTCTAATTTATATATTTGAAGAAGAATTTAATTACATTTTGAACATATTAAGTTTGAAGTGTTAGTTTGAAGTGTCTATAAGACATGCAATTGAAGGTTAATTAGGAAAGTATAATAAGAAATAGATAAGAAAATAGAGCTCAGGAGAGAGATTAGATAAGAGTTGAATATGTTGATTTTTCAGACACTTTTTTAACTAATACTGTTCTTGATATTTTCCCCTAATTGCTTATATTCTCCTACTTTGAGATATCCTTCAATATGAGCTCTTAATATTTTCAAATCTATATTGTCTCCAGCTTGTATTTCTTCTGTATTTACTTGGTGTGATCCATTTATTCCTGACTTCATTTTCACAAGTGCCATTTCTACTTCCTCATAGCACATCAGGCACTGATAGCCCCATGTGGTTCCTTGATGATGAGTGATGCAGACAAACATGTCCTATTTTGTACATATTTGTTGTCCTTTCACTGTAAATGTTTTGGGAGTAATCTAGCTTTTTGTAAATTTGTTTGTGGACGTTTTACTGTTTAGTTAAACAGAACTGCTGTGATTTTCTGCTATCCTGTTCTACAATTAACAATAAGTGCCTATAGAAATGTAAGCTGTTTTATTGTTTTTTTAACAGACAAAACAACCCCAACCATTTAAATCTTATCTCCAAAAACTTTTTCTTTCTCTTGAGTATTTTGTTGACACTTTTTAAGGTAGTATTCTTCAGAGTTTTTTACTATTATAACATTGACTTTTTATTAGAATTTTAAGATACCATAATTCTTAAGCTTCTAAATTAAGCTCTGGATATAATGTAGTTTTTGTTCTTATTTAAAATAACAATGCCTTTTCTGACTTTGACTCCCCAGAAATAGACAATTAGCATATTAAATACCAAAGGCTTCTCACTTCTATTTTTTGCATTTTCTTTTTGTTGCAGTTGTGCAAACCACTCCTCCACGAGAATTGGTGGCAAACAATATCCCTCCTTCCACACCCTCTCCTCCAATACAGGGTCAAAGTGTGCTGAGTTATAGCCCATCTCGCTCTCCTAGTACAAGTCCCAAGTTTACTATGACAGGATATAGCCCTCAGCTTCAAGGTCTGTCATCAGGTGGCAGTGGTTCTTATAGCCCTGGAGTGACCTACTCACCTAGCAGTAGTTATAATAAGGTAAGCCTTTTCTTTTGTTTACTAAAGGAGAAACATTTTAGCACTATCTCCAACATTGAATGTACAGTGTTCTTCATACTGGTATTTTGCCACAAAGTCATATTTAAAACAAACAGAAAATTATCTCTTTAATACTAATGTCTTTAGCCCCTGTTTTCTTTATACTTTATCCTATTTTCCTACTTCCTCCTGCAAAGCCTTTGGGTATCCTCCCAGAATTCTAAGAGTCTTGTCTTTCATGCCCTCTTGTTTTATCTAAGCATTTTTCCAGATAAAAACAAAAGTTAGGACTCTTCAACCCAGCTTGATGGCCGTTCTCCAAATCACAGAATAATGAGGGTTGTTTAGGTATTCATAGTATTTGTCCTAGTCATACCATTTTGGTCTGATAGGACTAGAAAAAAGAGATGGATATTAGAGGATATTTGGTTGCTTGAAGCATATTATTGGAGAGCATTGTAACTTAGCCACAAAAATAATTGTTTTGTTGTAGTGTGTATTTTGTATTGCTTGTTATTAGAGTAGCAGTACCTAGAAATAAAACTTTCTCATTGTTGTTGTTTTTTAAATATATTTTTACATTTAAACTTTTTAAACAAATGTCTGTAGTAAAATTGTTAAATCTGATTCTAGGAACAAATAAGAGAATTTTGTGAAAATGGAAGTTTTTTGAGGTAGCACTTAGAAAACTTGGGTAGAGTGGGTCTTGTGCACATGGTATATTTGGTATAAGTCCTCATTAACTTACTTTGATGTCATCTTTATATTATATTGCTTAGCATCTCCAATTTGAATACTGGCAAATTGTACTTGGATTTTTATTTTTCATGAAAGGAATGGTAACTTACCATAACTTACAGCAATAATCTTCTTTCAGTTTATTTAGTGACCTCTGTCTTTTTATTCTTTCTGTCTTGGACCACCTCACCTCATTGTTAGGAATATACTTTACAAAACTTTAAGCACTAGAGAAATAGGAGTTTGTAATATAAATCCAGATGAAAGGGACTCCCTTTAAACTAGAATAAGAGGTGAAAAAAGTCTTCCTGTATTGGTTTTAGCTTTTAAAGTAAATCTCTTCTTCCAAATAGGTGTCTGGTTATAGCCCTTCCCCCAGTTCTTCTCCATACCCTACCACCATCGGTCCAGCAGAGAGCTCTGGCCTGAGATCTCGGTTCCGTGCCTCACCGACTGTCTATAACTCTCCAACTGGCAAAGAAGACTATATGACAGATCTCAGAACCCTGGACAATTTTCTTCGAGGGGAAGAAGAGAAGCAACATAGGGTCCAGCTGGGTAAAAGAAAATGATTTCACTCAGTCATAATAAAATTGGATTGTGGTATTTGTTTTTTCAATATACAGGGTGACCAAAAGAATATGCCATTTTCTCTGGGAGGCATTGGGAGACAGTGGAAAACAGAGAGTAAGCAGTAAGAGTTTCTAGCCCCATTTGCTGTTAACTAGCTGTGGAACTTTGGGCAAATCATTCAATCATTCTGGGTCTCTGTTTCCTCATTTATAAAGTAAAGTTGTACTAGATTTTTCCAGGAACTCTTTGAACTCCTAAATTTTATGATTCTATGAGCTGAAATAACTCAGTTTTTATTGACATATAGCCCCCAGTCACTATGCATAGAACTCTATGCTGAGGATACAGTGGTAAAAATGATACAGAGCCCCAGCTCTTTTACAGCCTTCTAGAGCAAGATAAAACACACAAAAATTATGTCATGAAGTAAATATGGGGGCAAAGAAGAAATGTGGTAGTAAGTATATAATCTCTAGTCTCAGCAGTTGCTTTTTAATTGGGGGAAGAAATGTTACAGACTCAGTGAGGATAGTTCCTTTGAACATAGGACCTATTGTAATGTTACATAGTGGACACTCATCTTTTGACCTGTTGTGACAATAATTATAACAAAACTGATGCTTACTAAATTGATGATTATAGGGAGTACAGATTCTACCTCACCTTCTAGCAGTCCTACTTTCTGGAACTATAGTCGTTCCATGGGCGATTACGCACAGACGCTAAAGAAATTTCAGTACCAGCTGGCTTGCAGGTCTCAGGCCCCAAGTGCTAATAAGGATGAAACTGACCTTGGTTCTAAACAGGCTGCAGAAGAGGTAAATGAAAAAATGATGGCTTTATATTGCAGATCCTAAAAAGTTCTTGTTTGTTCTTTTAAAAATATCTTAATGTCAACTTTTAACTTAAAGAAATATGGGTAGAGTGCTAGGATTTGCATTGGAAAAGCCTTGGGTACATTTTCTCTCTCGTGAAATCTAATTGTATGACCAAGAGCAAATTATTTAATCACTATATGGCTCAACTTTCTTGTCTCTAAAATAGAAATGATAATACCTATAATATCTACCTGATTGGATAGAAATTATTTTGTGAGGCCCAAATGAGTAAAATGCTTTGTACACTTGAGAGCCCTACTTAAAAATCAGTTATACGTATACTGTAACAGGAATCATTGATTGTCTGGCATACTTGATAAAAAATAGAAAATCTACTATTCACCAACTAACATTTATTCAATGCCTACTATGTGCCAGGTATAATTTCAAGCTTTAGAGATACAAAGAAAGGCAAAAAAGCAGTGCCTGGAGATAATGGACTGGTATTCTTTGTGTGCCTTATACTAAATCAGGTTGTGCTTTATATTATGTTTGTCAGATAGCAGAAACTACTATCTCAGCAAAAGTGTTTTCAACCATCATGTTTGGTGCCTTATAGTTGGCATACACTGGTATCTGTTCATTTACTTAGTTGTACAGTTTTTGTTACTTTGTTTCTTATATATATGTCTGTTTTTGTACTTGTAACTCGATCATTTAAAAAGTTAGGGATGAATAGCAACTCATAAGTACTTACAAATGAAATATCAGAACCACAGTAATTTAAGTGATCTTTCTATATACCAGTTAAAGATTTTCTCAGAATTGATTAGATACTTTTAAAGTTGTAGAAATGAGAATTATTACGGTCTCTGGTAAACCCTTTCTACATTGATTGTCCTTTTCAAAGCACATACTACTGTTTTTGAGTAGGTGTGGGCAAGAGTGACTATGAATCGACAACTTCTTGATCATATGGATTCATGGACTGCCAAGTTTAGAAATGTAAGTTCTGTCATTATTCTAATGCAAAGTGTGGTTAATATGTCACTGTTGTGCATAAGGGTAGATGGAGCACCAGACCTGAAGTCAGAAAGACTACTTCTTGAGTTCAAATCTGACTTGAGACATTTATTAGCAGTGTGACCTTGATCTGGGCAAGTCACTTAAACCTGTTGTCCTCAGTTCTTCATCTGTGAAATGGTTGGAAAAAGAAATGGCAAAACTACTTTAGTGTCTTTGTCAAATAAACTCCAAACAGAATCAAGAAGAGTCAGACATGACTGAAATGAAATATTTGTGGATGGACTAATTTTCAGTAACCATCTCACACCTATGAGATTGGATAACATGACAGAAAGGGAAAATGACAAAAGCTAATTGGTATGTGAGAAAATAGGAACACTGACATACTATTGGTCGAGTTGTGAACTGGTCTAACCATTTTGGAGAACAATTTGGAATTGTCCCTAGAGGACTATAAAACTGGGCATACCCTTTGACCCAGTAACACCATTACTAGATCTATTTTCCTAACAGCTCATTTTGTGGTGGCAAAGAATTTGAAATTTAGGAAATGCCCAACAATTGAGAAATGGCTGAATAACTTGTGGTATCTGATTGTGATATGGGATACTATTTAAAGTAGGATGCTTTCAGAAAAATCTGACTTATTTGACAAATAATGACAAGTAAATGACTTATATGAACAGATGCAAAGTGACATGAGCAGGACCAGGAGAATATTGCATACAGTAATAACAATATGGTAGTGATCAGCTATGAAACATGTAGCAATTCTGATCAATACAGTGATCCAAGACAGTTTCAGAAGTTTCATCATGAAAAATGATATCCACCTCCAAAAAGAGAACTGATGGTCTCTGTATGTGAAGTAGTTATTCTTTGCTTTTTTTTTTTGGTTTGTTTTTCAGTATAGCTAATATGGAAATGTTTTGTGTAACTTCACATATGTAATTGATATATCGCTTGCCTTCTCAATGGATTAGGGAAGGAGAGAATTTGAAAAAAAAAATTGTACTTTATATGCACAAAATAATAAACATTTATTAAGTGCCTGTGTATCAAGGCACTCTGCTAGGCGCTGAGGAAAGAAAGTAAAAAATTCTACCATGAAAAAAAAATTGTATTTTACTGGACCGATAAAACACATATACAAATATTAAATGAAATATTGGAAAAGGGTGAGCACTAATAATAAAAGGATATCAAGAAAGGCTTGATGGAGGAGTACCATCTAAACTGGGTTCATCAAATTAAAAATGAAAATGGGAGAGCTCTGAGAGCAGTATCTACAATTGGAAACTTGGTGAACAGAAATAATTTAGAATATTTAGAATTTATTCTTTCCTTGGGTATTCTGTCTCAAAAGCTAATAGTAAGTCAAAATTTATTGTTGCTCTGAAAAGTAGTTTTGACACCTTTAGTTCTAAAACCAAAAAGTATTCATTTGACAATTGCCTTCTCAGGGCAATAAATCTGTTATCTACAATATAGTTTAGTTCTTTATCATGTTACTTTAATTTTTTCTAATAGTGGATCAACGAGACAATATTAGTGCCACTTGTTCAGGAAATTGATTCTGTCAGTACACAAATGAGAAGAATGGGCTGCCCAGAGCTACAGATAGGAGGTATGATCAAAAGTATATATGAGTATTTCTATTTTCTTGAGTACTTATTAGAAAATAATTCTATATTGTGAGTAGGTTATTTAGCCGATTTCATTTGACTCCTCTGCACTGACATTGGAGTTTGGGAGATAAGAAGGACGACATTAATGCCCAAATGTTGTTAATTGAGAAAAGCAATTGTTAATTAAAACAAATTGAAAACCTCTGGGAGTTTTTAGATTATTTTTAAAATTATCCTTTTGCTATTACTATAATAATAAATTCTTAGGCAGACTATATGTTGTGATTCTTCTTTCATGACATATTCCACCATGAAACTGAGTCTGTTAGAGCTCCAGATTTCAGTGGGACTGATTCACTGTTAAAATTGTGCTAAAATATGCCACTTTTCATTAACCCAATAGTATAATGAATGTATTACCTCAGTAATTTTTAAATCAGCTATATTTAGATTCTCATCTACTAAAGAACAGAAAGAAAAAAGAAAAAGTGACTACGGTACTTCAGGTGGCTATGTCCTCTTTTTTATCATGTACTCTAGCAAAAGGCAATAAAACTGATCAAGAGAGAAGGGAGTACCTACTCAGATGAAATTGTAGATCTTTGTAAAAAAAAAAAAAACTAAGAGCAAAGAATTTTGGATTGAATCAGATCTCTGAATAATTGCTCTTAGAAATATTTAGATTGTTTTATATTATACAGTAGCTCTTATAATCAGGGTGTGCCTTAGCCATTTTGTTTTCTATGGACTATAAACAGAAATATGACTGCCAAAATATATAATGTATTTCCAAGTCTCATTTCTTAATCCTACAATGTGGTTTTTCAAATCTGTTTGCCTTTTTTGTCTTTTAATATTTTATTGGCTTAGTAGGGTACCCTTTCTTGATTAAATTTTTTTTTATTTACAAAATAACCACTTATTAATACAACAGGCAGTTGTCAGTACAAGTTTTCAAGTATTATCTACTAAGGGATTAACAATAAAAATGTCATATTTATATTTAAATGTGTGTGATAACAGGTTTTTCTGGTACATAACTGCATAAAATTTCTCTGGCTAATTGCTTATATAGTTTCAGTCTTTAGGTGATAATCTATAAATGAAAGAGTTATTTGTTAACATTTCTTCTGATGTATTAAGTCAGTAGATAGTCACTTATCCTTGGTGCCAAGACAAACCCTAATCCCATTCTGTAATAATTTTAAAATAAAATAATATTTGAAGATACTTCTTTAAAGATGTTAAATAGATTTGCATCATAATGACCTGTGATATGTGATTTTTGTTATAATAGAATTTCTTCTCTCCCCTACCTCTTTATTTTTTTCAGAAGCCAGTATTACTAGCTTGAAACAAGCTGCCCTGGTCAAAGCCCCTCTCATTCCAACCTTGAATACTATAGTGCAATATCTAGACCTTACACCAAATCAGGAATACTTATTTGAAAGGATCAAAGGTGAAGTATTATTTTGAAGATTAAAAAAAAAAAAAAACTTTGAAAATTAGCTACTTTATTACCTTAAAGAAGCCATGAAAGATTAAAGGGAGGTGGGGAATCCAATATTTGTGAAATAATCATAAGTCATATGTGTAATTGTGTTATTTTTCTTCACTAAAGTCCTACTCTGATTCATCATTGTGATACAGAAGTGACTGTGGTTTCTCAGAAACTTCAGGTGCGATGTCTTGTAACAGACTTTATCTGTCATCCAAAGACCAGACTAGCTAAATTTAGACACACACATTTCTAGAAGGTTGGCTAGAAGTGTTGAATTTTATAGTCATAGCAATTCACAGAAACTATCTTTTAAGATATGTTGTCCTCAGTCAGTGGAAGAGAATCTATCTGTAAGCATAAAGTCATGGCTTGTGTTAAGGACATACACATATCCATGCTTGTTCATCCCCAGCCTCTGAGCTTGTGTTCACATAGATGTGAAGCCTCTAGTGGTGATGAATATTGACAACTTGTCTGTTACTTCTAGACTGGGACACAGAAGCAATGAGAACATGGTCACACTTAATATATGTCAGAGAGGACTGCCCTTCACTTTTACCCTATTACCTCTCTTGAAGAGAGAGAAAGAGAGAGAGTGAGTGTGTGTGTGTGTGTGTGTGTGTGTGTGTTCATGTACATTAAACTTCAAGTGAAAAGACTGTCTATCAAAGAGATCAGCATCTGCTCCAAAGCATTGTTGCCAGGTGAGAGATTATGACAGGAGCAGGACTAACACCTATGGCTGCTTTCATCTGCTTCCCTTTTACATCCTGCTACTTTTTAATTGTGTCTCTATGTTTGAAAGCTTTTTAGTCACCAGTATAGAAAAATTAAGTTTTCTATATGCAGATATGTGGGCACTTGTAATATTTTGACATTATTTTTCCAGAATACTAAAGATGGACTCACTCCTTGGTGTCTTTCACCAGAAGAAAACATCCTCAATGCTATTTCTCCTAGCTGATTTGTATTTTTTAGAATAACTTAATCATCTTTAATGTTACTATTTTTCTTTCTTGGATCATTTTTGCTCTGCCTCCTTAATAGCAGGGAGGTATGATTTAGTAAAAAGTAAGCTACCATGAAAATCATTAGCTCCTCTGATACTGAGACATAAAGAATTGCCTTATTCTTCCCTATGTGGTGAAGTTGTGAAAGAAAATCAGTATTATGAATAGTATTTTTAAAAATTGTTTTTGCAAAATGGTTTTCATTGTTTTAAATAACTTCTAGGAATCTTTTTGGGGCTTACTTTTTTGTTTTGTTTTTAAAGAAAACTTTTCTGGAGAGATACTATCTCTAAATCATCTTATATCAACTCTATCCAATCATAGAACTCTCCCAAGGTGGTTGTATGAGCTCATTCCGATGGAATAGAGGCGGGGATTTCAAAGCACGAAAATGGGATACAGACCTGCCTACTGATTCTGCTGTGAGTCAATATGATTGGGTTTTAAATAATTTTGATTAAATTTTTCTATGCTCAAGAGATTGTTTTATCTCATAATAAGAATTTAAAATGTTTATATTAAAGCAACAGCTAGAAATTACATATATATGTTCTTAATTTGCGTTCTTTCTAGCTATGTCAGCTTGGCTAAGTTCAAACCAATTATCAAAAATATTAGTTTTTTATTACTATTAATTGCATAGATCAAATATTAATCATTTATAATAGCATTATCATGCCTTTTTTGGAAGATCTAAGTTCTAGAAGAAAATTTGTCCTAAGTCTCTTTCCATTGTAATCATTGTCCAAATTAATGATGAATCTATTATTATTGATTGCCATTTTCTGTACTGATTACTTTTATTTACAGATCATTATGCATGTATTTTGCACTTACCTCGACTCTAGACTACCTCCACATCCTAAGTATCCTGATGGAAAAACTTTTACTTCTCAGCACTTTGTTCAAACACCAAATAAACCAGGTAGAGAATTTTTTTTTGAAAAAAGCTATTGGGATTTTTAGGTGGAATATCTCTGTTCTAAGCTTAACTTTCTTTTTTCAAATTGACATTCTGCAGATATTACAAATGAAAATGTTTTTTGCATCTACCAGAGCAACATTAATCCTCCCCATTATGAGCTAATTTACCAGCGTCATGTCTACAGTCTTCCAAAGGTATTTTTGTCTTTTGTATTTATCATACATGCATTTTGTAAATGATGCACTATTTTGCCTTTGAAAAAATATTCATTCAAGTTTATGAAATTAAGAAATGTTTTATTTACAGAATAATGCATTACTACAAATTAACACCAAAAATTCACTTATATTTATAACTAATGACAATTTTTTCCACTATCATGTTTACTAAGACCTTTTACATATAACTACATTCCTAATTCATGATCGCTACCAAATTCCAGTAAAATACATATACAGTAACTTAAAAGGCTGACAAAAATGTTGCCAAATAGTAGATAACAAGTATTTATATTTAGTGCATCTTTTGAATGTTAAAATCTTTAGACAGTGGGAAAAATTGTTGGGTGTTTTTTTTTTTGTTTTTTTGTTTTTTTTTTAAATATAGGCTAGTTATATTTCTTCCTTTCCCACCTCTATGTAGCCATTTGCTTAGCAGCAGACTGTTTTCCTATAGGGTACAAGGAAATAAATCTCATTTTGTATCTGAATTATTGGGAACTAAAGTATTGAAATATTGCTACAAGGTTGAATTTTCATGAATTTTTTTCTTAATTTTTTTTTTCTAAATTCAGGATAGGAATAACATGTTCCATACACTATTGATGTTCTTATACATCATAAAGACCAAAGAGTCAGGAATGCTTGGGTAGGTATAAAGAGCTATTTCAAGCACAAACACTTCTTTTTAAATGGTTTCTTATATCTTACTTTTTCTGTTGAGCTTCTGTAGTTATTTCATCATTATTCACCCAAAGCCCTATTTCCAGTCAGTGGATATTAGTGCCAATTTTATTAAATTGTTGTTAGAATCTTTATTGAAATGAAACTTAGGTAGTTGAAATATATTATTCTTTATTATCATCACTATTTCATATGTAATATAATCCAAGTCCAACAAATTTGAGGCAGTGCTATACAATATGGTTGATTATTAGATGGCACCAAGATGGCAGAATAGCATAAAGAAATGTAGTCCAACTTTTCCAACATTACCCTTCCATAAAAATCCAGAAAACATATCAAATAGAGAAGTTTGGGGCGGGGGGGGGGGGGGGGGGAGACAGGAGGGAACCCACAGCAAGTCATTTTTCTAGCTCAGCTTGGCAAGAGAAAGGTGAGAGGTCTGTGGGAATGGAATTTAGCCAGGACCATGTTACATACAAAAACTTTTTTTTAAAGTTTTTGCAAGAATCCCAACAGGGCCCTCACCTTGTGCAAGGTAAAGCAACAGGTGCCAGGTGGTATCTCTGTTGCTTACTGAACAACTCTGAATCATATATTCAGGTCTGACTGAGGAGTGGGCTAAACTGAGGGATGACAGTCCCTGATAAGCAACAGTCACAGGCTGTAAGCTGTTAACAAGTTCAGAAGTTGTGTGATTCAAACATAGGAAATGAGCAGGGTCTCAGTTCTAACCTTTAACCTAGTGTAAAGCTTACAGCAAAATAACCTAAGGGGAGGAGAACCTGTATTTAGGTCATTCAGAACCCGCAGAGCTTTCTGGTGCCAGAGTGTCTCATTCCTGTACAACCTATTGATACTTCCAACCAGAGACAAGACAGTAGGATCCAGACCTAGATTAGTAATTTGTAGATCAGGCACAGAGGGCAGTGATCAGACTTTGTCCTGGATTACACCTGTTAGAAGCATTGAAACCTTCTCAATCCCCAGCCTAAGATATCCATGAAATCCTTGAATAATATGGCACTTGATACCCCAAGAAAGTATGAGAGTCAAGAAAACAAAATGTCATGCTAAAGTATTGCAGGCCATGCACAGAATCTGACCCTAACAAAGTAAAAAAACAGAAAGTAAGAAGAATGAACAACCTGCCACCCTCCTCCTCTCCCCCCCCCCCAAAAAAAAATAAGTTATTATACCCAAAGTTAATATACCATATTATGGTGACTGAAACAACTAAAAAGACAATCTATAAGAAAGATCTCAAAGGAAAACACAGCTTGGACACAAGTTCAACTAGAATTTTTGGAAGACATAGAGCAAGAGTTCTTCTGTTTTTATTTCTAAAAGTGATTTTAAAAACCAAGTGAGAGCACTAGAGGGGGGAAAAAAAGACCTATAGAAGAATAACTTGGAACAAGAGATACAAACATGTCCCAAGAAAGAATTGCTTCAGAATTTTAAATAAAGAGACATAATTTAAGAATCATTGGACTACCAGAAAGCTCTGACAAAAAGAAAAGCTTAACCATCGCATTCCATAAAATCATAAAAGAAAATTTCCCATTTCCCTCAGAACTAGTGAGCAAAGTTAAATAAAATCCATTGATCACCTCTTAGAGGAAACCCAAAATGAAAATTCCTAAGTGTGTTATAGCCAAAATTTAGAACAGCTTGGTTAGAGGCTAAAAAATGTTGCAAGCAGACAGAAATAAAGAATTCAAGTACTGAAGAGCCACAATCAAGGAGAATAGATTACTATTTTTTCCCCCCATGGAGAAAATATTTTAATTAAAAATTTCACTCACACACACACAAAGATCAAATATAGTCTTGATAACTAAACCAGGGAGAGTAAAAATAAAGGAGGAAAACTGTGAACTTAATATCTCTCATGAATGTAAATAAAATATAAGCAAAGAGACTGTAGCAACATACCACAAAGATTATACATTGTAACCAGAATAGATTTATATTGGGAATTCAAGGCTGGTTAAATATAAAGAAAATTAGCTATATTAATGACAATACCAACAAAAGACACAATTATTTCAATGGAAGGAGAAAAAACTTGTGACAAAATGCAATAACAATTCTTTTGGGGGCTTGTTTTAAGCTACAAAGCAAAGGAGTAAATGAACCTTTTCTTAATATAAGTTAATAGCTATTTAAAACTAAGAACAAGTATTACAATGGAAATTCATTGGAAATAAAAAACAAGGCTATTGTCACCATTACTATTCAGTACAGTACTAGGAATGCTAGTTATAGCATTAAGAATAAAAGAAATCAAGAGAATAAGCATAAGCAAAGAGAAACAATTTTTTTTCTTTTTTCCATAAAATGTGATGGTTTACTTAGAGAACCCTAAAGAGTCATCTGAAAAACTAATTGAAACATTCAGCATCCCAGAGTTATGGGATATAAAATAAATTCATACAAATCATCAGCATTTCTATAAACAAAGTCCAAAAAGAAGATAGAAAATTAGGGTTACAAAATGCTTCACCCAGATTGACATCTAAATAATTGGAGAAATATTAATTTCTTATGAATAGGCTAAGCCAGTGTAACAAAAATGACAATACTGCTAAATTTATCCAATGTCCTCCCAAAGTTTATTTTACATGACAGAAAAAAATGACAATTCATCTGAAAGAACAACCTAGCACTGTTATCTTTATAATAACTCATTTATATTGTTCTTCTGATTACCCAAATTATTGTTTATGGTTATAAAAATAAAGTTAAATATCTGGATCCATTTAAATTCTTTTTATCTTTACAGGAGGGTTAATCTCGGCCTCTCAGGAGTAAATATTTTGTGGATTTTTGGGAAATAGTTCGCTCAATCACTTTTGATCTTCTTTATTTTGACTGGTAATTAATGGTGGGGGGGAGGAGTGGGAAAGAGAGCTAATAGTACCAGATCTCAAACTAGACTATACCAATGAAGCTACCTTGTAAGGTATAGGTGGTTTTCAATGGTGTTGGTGAGGAGTGAAGTGGGAAAATGAAGTTCTTCAATCAAGGGGAGAAGTGATCAGAGAAGGTAAAAATTTTTATTGTGGACTGCATCTTGCAGAAAGATGAATTTCTGGAGATAGTGAAATCCAGGAAGTCTGCAGGTAGAAAATGATGAGGTGAATTCCCTAGTCATTCTCATAGGTAAATGGGGAACGTGTTTTTCAGCAAGTTTCTCTGATAGGTCTTATTTCTAAGTTATTTAGGAAACTCATTCAAATTTTGTTTGTTGTTGTTTTTGCTGAGGCAATTGGAATTAAGTGACTTGCCTAGGGTTACACAGCTAGGAAGTATTAATTATCTAAATCTGGATTTGAACTCAGGTCTTCCTGATTTCAGGTGCGGTACTTTATCCATTGTGCCATCTAGCTGTCCCACTCATTCAAATTTATAAGAATAAGTGTCTTTCCCCATGATAAACGGTCAAAAGATAAGAAGAAGCAGTTTTCAGAGAAAGAAATCTGTGCTATCAAAAGTCACTTGAGAAAATGTTCCAAATCTTAATAGAAAAATGCATATTAAAATAATCTAAGTTCCACTTTATTATACCCATCAGATTAATATATTTCTAAATACAAAGCAGAACAATATAGCATTGTTCATCTTTATAATAATAACTCACATTTCAATTAGTACTTCTTATCAAAGTTGTTATGGTTATAAAAAGAGACAAATATATCCTGGACCAAAATCCACTGAAACTCTTTTTTTTCTTTCCAGGAGAGTTAATCTTCACCTTTCAGGAGTGAATATTTTGTGGGTTTTTGAGAATAACTCATTTAAGCTCTTGATTTTGAGCTCTTTTGACTGGATCAAATAAAAATGTCAACCTTTTTGAAGATTCTAAGACTCCTATTTCTCCATTCTGGAACAGAATATATAACGCTCTGGACAAAATGAAATCTGGGGTAGTGAGAAGCTGCTGTTTTTAATTTTGACATCTTCTGGAACAAAAAAAGATTAACTTTGGTTTGCATATATTTCAGGTTTTTGTAACTGTCTGCCATAAATATTGCCCTCTGAAGTTCCTTTGAAAAAAAATGTTACCCTTTTAATAAACTAGGGTTTTTTGGAGAGCTTCAGAAATGAAACCAGTCCATAAGATTGCAAAACTTCATACCCAAGATAGTTTCACAGTATGTTTTCAATTTTTTGAGTATTTTGGCATAGGTTAATATCTTAAAAGATAGTAAATTATGAACTTGGTAATTTGTCACCAAATTTCTTGTCTTATCAATCACTCAAAATATAACAGCTTAACTTTTGGTTAAAATTAATTTATCAAGATAACAGTGCTGTTTAAAAAAAAAAAAAGATTTTGATATTAGCTCCAAAGAATCTGAATATAAGTTAAATTTGAAATTTTGACAATTTCATTCAGCTCTTTGGTTAAGCTTCTCAGGGATATTAAGGATACATGAGTTAAAAAAAAATTTTTTTATAACATTGATTTTAATGACGCAAATATACCATCACAGTATTATTTGAACATTTCTGTTTTTTAAGATTAAAAGCCTGCCTATTTAAAACTCCCAGGAAAAGGTTTAATGCCAAGAGGAAGTAGATTTTATATGTGTGTGTGATTTCTTCTTTCAAAGAAAGGGAGAAAGGAGTAGATTGTAGATAATTGGATATGAATATGGTAAATGACATTAGAAAAGAAACAGAATTGCTGGGATCTAGCATAGATTTATAAAAATCTAGCATAGATTATCAAAAAAAGTTTGATACGTCATATCAAACTAGTTATATTTCCTTGTTTTGACAATATTACTACATCTGGGTATTGTTGCAACTGTATCTGGATTTCCTAAATGCAAGGCATTTAACTTTTTAGATAAGCTGGAAAAATATGGATACCAGTCTAGTTAGATTTTTTCATAGCTGGTTAAAACCATATGCAAAGAATGATCAAATTATCAATTGTTCTCCTAGCAGAACTCTAGCAACATACTACAAGACTCTGTCTTGCTCTGTTTTTATCAGTGAATTCATTAAAGACATAAAGAGGTATGTTTACAAGATAGAGCTGATAGAGGCTAGCTAATTGATGGGTAGTAGAATCTTAATTTCACTTGATAAAATGATGGGCTAGATTAAACTCAATATAAATTATTGGTAATTATGACAGCTTAAAAAGCTAATGTGATTTTAAGGTGTATTTTCACTTTTATGTAATTCTCTAAAGTTTACAAAGCACTTTTCTTACAGAAGCCCTGTGAGAGATATATTAATGCAACTATGTTACCCCAATTTTATAGAAAGGGTAGAGAATATGTTCATACAATGCTTATAAGGGACAAAGCCTAGATTTGCCCCATAACTACAAGTCCAGGCTCCTTCCACTATATTTCCTCTCTAATGTCCCCAAAAAAATTATTTATCCAATTTGACTCAGCATCAATAAGATTAATGTGATGTATTTGTTTTAGCTTAAGAACATTAGCTGGTCATGTCTTGGAAGAAAATGTGAAATGAAGTTGTTGTGAATATATTAAAATTTTCAGAATTCAGTAGATGGTGATAGAAAATGTTGTAAAATAGTTGGTGAGAAAGTGAATATTATTTGTTTTAAGATGTGTAAAACCAGAATATTCTTTCCTTTCCTTTATGTCTTCTACCCAAGATTTTCAAAAAATTAAACCCATGATAGATTTTATTTATATTGACATATTGGCATGTAAAGAACTGGCTAGATAACATACTTAGAAAACAACAAAAAATGTTTTCTATGAGTATGAAGACTATAGTCTTGTGTATTATTGAACCGTAATTGGACTTTGACTTAAACATATGTGTTTTTATTTCAGTTCCATTCTAAGGTTAACCAAGTTTTGTGCATTACCTAAATAACTGAGGAATCTGTTAACTTTTTAGTATTACTACTGCTACTAAGAACACTGGGAAACAGTTGAACTTCTAAAAGAATTTCAGTGTAGTAATGGTGGCTTGAGAGCTTTGTTTTAAATGAAAGAATTTGGATTACATTGGTAGTATGTCATCTTTCAATTTCTAAAAAAAAATTTTTAAGTGTATTTGCTGTGTTAACATTTGTATGTTCTCTTTTCTTTAAATTTCTAAAAATTAAAAATAGTATCTTAGATGTATCACTTGAGTTTTGGTTATGGAATCGGTCTACTTTTCTATTTAGAAATTATGTTCATTTTGTTACTCTTTTCGCCCTCCCCCAACTCAGTATTACATAAATCAGATTTTTCCTATGACAGCTATGTCCTGGGATTGAAAATTTTAATTTCATTTGACTGTAAATTTTGTGTTGCTTGACTGATATTTAACTCCCATGGTAGAAACCTCATTCATGACTTTATCACAACTACTACATCATCTGCAAAAGCCTGGATTATTTCTTTCCCAGCCTCCCTACCTCCACCCAGTATGCTGCTGGCTTTCCTCACTTGTCCATATCTCAAAAATGTAGAGCCACTGAAATTCCCTGGTGAATCTGGGATTAGTACTAGGTTTTTCCATTCATTACCAGACTGTTCTATTGCCTTAAAAGTGAAATTGAATGGGAAAGCATTTTTTTAAAACTCCATACCAAGATAAAAAGCAAACCATTTAACCTTTTATTCTGAACCTTAAAAAAGACCTCAACCTATTGTTCTAATTATAATTTCTTCATATCCTAACATGTTACATTCAGCCAAAATGACCTAAATTCACCATTTTGTTTTCTGGCCTATGTCCTAATCTCTGTAAGACCTTCCACCTTCCCATGCCTTTTCTTATTTTATCTAATCCTTAAGACCTATTTCAAATCCAGTTGGAATTAATCTTCCTGCTACAGTACTTTATATTTTGGTATGTAAATTGTCATTTCCCAAAATTCCTTTAAGGAAAGAATCATTTATGTAACTCATAGTTCAATGCCTTTGCCACATGATAAAGGTATTTTTATTGATAGATTGAAAAACTTGAATATTAAGTGACTACTACCAGGAATCCAAATACAACGACTATTATTGTTTGTTGGCTGAGGCAGTTGGGATTAATTGACATGCCTAAAGTCCCACAACCAGTGTTAAGTGTCTGAGGTTCAATTTGAACACAGGTCCTCCTGCCTTCACAGAGGTCCTCAGCCATCTAGCGGCCAGAAGTTTTTTAACCATATTTCCTGTATTTAGAGCCTTATCTCCTGACCTTCCATTAGATTCCTATGACAAAAGTCCATGCTCTAAATAAGTGGACAGACAAAACCTAAACATGTTGTATTACATGGTATTAATTTGTAAACTAAACGCCAGACTTCCAAAAATGATGAATAAATTCTGGGATTGAGTAAGAACATTACCACTGTTCATCAGGCTGCCACATCCCGAGATTAGTCCACTTAGTTCAGTACAAATGCCGGAGACCACAGAACTTTATAGCTGAAAGGAGCTTAGCAAGCTAAACCAATCATTTTACAGATGAGGAAACTGAGCCAGGTCACCCGCGAAGTGAGTGGGAAACCTGGCATCAGAACCCAGATCAGGCTGCCTAGTACCTACCGACGTGTGAATACCTGAACCTTGTGCGCCCCTAGCAAGCCAGGCCACCTGGCTGGGACGATCTCATGGGAAACAAGATTCCTCGAAGGCCGTTGCTGGGCTGCTTCCTCAGCTCCAGAGGCACGTGCCCTGCAGCTTGCCCAGGACAGCATGGGGAAGTGTTCCTGCTCCTGGCTTCCTCGCTGCTTCTGCCACCTGCCGAGCTGAGTCCTGAGGGACAGCAGCTCTTGAGACGTCCTGGTGTCATGTCATCAGACGAGCACAAGCCCGGGAGAGTCTGAGCAACTGCCACTGCCTGGCTCCCTTAATTGCGCCTGCCGTTCGGCTCCATTTCTGCCTTCCTGGTGATGATTTTTGGAGTCTGAAGAACCCAGACCCCCCCTTGCTGCTTACGGTGAACCCAGCTTCTCGTCTGCCTCTAGAGTGATTCTTGGGGGGGTTCCTGGCTAAATCTGCTGGGCCCAGACCCGTTGCTCAGCTAGTGAGCAAGGTGAGAGTTGTGTGTTCTATCATGCTGTCCAAATTGGCCAGAATTTAAGATAATGGTCATCTTACGGTAATTGACCTGTATGTAATGTTTTAGGGCATCTAGGTATGATGCAAGGACACAGCACAAAGCTTGAAAAGCTCTTCCTAAGTTTAAATATGGCCTCAGATACTTCCCAGTTGTGTGACCCTGGCCAAGTCACTTAAACCAGTTTGCTTCCATTTCCTCAGCCATAATATGAGCTGGAGAAGGAAATGGTAAATCACCCAAATATCTTTGCCAAGAAAACCCCAAATGGGAAAACTGGGATACCATTGAACAAAGACAACAAATATGCTTTAATAATTTGCAAAGCATTTTAC
This sequence comes from Sarcophilus harrisii, assembly GCF_902635505.1. Lineage (NCBI taxonomy): Eukaryota > Metazoa > Chordata > Mammalia > Dasyuromorphia > Dasyuridae > Sarcophilus > Sarcophilus harrisii. Next base: position 178,277,177 of record NC_045430.1, on the reverse strand, counting down.
ATATATTCTTTCACCTGAACCTCACAACAACCCTATATTGAAACTAATGTTACAGGTATTATCTCCATCTTTACAAAAAACAGGCTCAGAGCACTTAAGTGCTTTACAAGCATCAAAAGTGGGATATGAGCCCAGGTTTTCCTGGCTCTAGTGTAGCTTTCTATTTACTCTGTCACATTTAAATTGATATTTATCACTGAGTATGTTGATACCAATGACTTGAGTTGAATTTGCCTTTCTCCTAAGGAAATAACAAAACTAAGTTGCTTTTCCTCCACTTTGGGCCCTTTTCTATTCTCCCCTCTCCCACCCATCCCAGGATGTTTCAGGTTATGAGTACCACAGCAGCATGTGAATAGTCTTAAGTATTTTTGTACATTTGGTTTGGAGATCAGCTATTTTGGTCTGAAATGATGGCTCTGGGAAAATCTCTAGCCACTGGAATAAACAAAGTTTTTGTATGTTACAACACTTAAAAAAAATAAAATCTGGTTATTTATCTGCCAGGAGGGAGTATGGTATGGTGCAAGATCACTGGGCTTGGAGTTCTGAGTTCAAAAATCAGCTAACAACAACAACATTTTAGCAATTTTGGGCAAGCAGCATGAAATGCTCCTTCAAATGATCTTTGTAATTCATGATGTGAAAATAATGTAAGAATTAATTAAGACAAACTCAATTGAGTGAGATGGGAATTCAGTAAGTAGTGTGGCTTTCATAACTCCAGAAGGAACATCTGCATCAAATTTTCAGATGCTCTAATTCCCAGTAACCTGTGGTAAAGCCTTCAAATTAATGACCATAGCAAATGGAACTTATATGCTTTTAATAGTATGTGGCTTTGTTCTCTCCTATGGTCATTGACTGCATCCCTAAATCATCATTCTCACAAATATAAACCTAATTTGTTAACTAATCTTTATTTAAAATGTCATATACAAAGCAATGGCCAGGATACACTATATGTTGCTTCAAAGAGATTATAATTTAATAGGGTCTATGAAATACTAATAAATTATTATGAGTATAATATATAATAATATCATTATTAAAAGCCATAAGATGACTCGTGGTGCAGCTGATAGAACGCTAGAACTTGAGTTCAAATTCATGTCAAGACACTAGTTAGGTGACCATAGGCAAGTCACCTAATCTGTTTGCTTCAATTTTCCTCAATTCTAAAATGGGAAAAATAAGCACCTATTCTGGAGGGTTGTTGTCAAGATTAGATGAGATATTTGTAGGTTCTTATTATAGTGCTTGACACTTAGTGGGCATTAAATTAATGTTTATTCCCTCCCCTAAGAGTAATAGAAATAAAATACTATAGGATTCATAAGAGGGAGAGGTCATATCTGGCTGGGAGGATCTGGGAAAGAGCTAGCATTTGAGCTGGATCTCTTAAGGATAGATAGATGTTTGGTAAATTTAGATATGAATGGGAAGATGGGCATCCCCTCATTTTCCAATTCTTTGTCACCACAAAAAGATCTGCTGTAAATATTTTTGTACAAATAGTTACTTTTTCCTTTTTCTTTAATTTCTTTGGGATACAGACCTAGTAGGGCTCTTGCTGGATCAAAGGGGATGCACAGTTTGATAGCTCTTTGACCATAGTTCCAAATTGCTCTCCAGAATGGTCAGACCAATTCATGACTCCACCAATATCTCAATTTTCCCACATATCCTCTGTTGTGACCAACACAACACAAACGGGGCTAGTGGCAGTTGAAAATAAGAATTCAGGGTTGTGGATAATTCAACAGTGTGTTTATTAAGAGAAATCATGCTGCTTCTATGTGATGATCACGTTAGCACCCTGGATACCTTAGAATCAGCCAGAATCAGGATAAGCAAAAGTCCTTGGTCTTTAGAGGTAGGAGTGAATTGGATAGACACAGAATCTCCACAACCTCCTTCTTTTTCGCCTACCACCAAAGTGACCCTGGCTAGTCTTACTCCATCCCCTAGTCCCTCCTACAATTCTCTATATACACCAATTATCGAGCCAGTACAGGATAGTGGGAAGGGCCATTTTCCAAGCATATGCTTATAGATTATTGTCTAATCAGTAATTACCCTTAAGTGCTCAGTTTTCCAACCTCAGTGCATCCACTCACGAGTTTCAGCCCTTTACACTTATATATCTTAAAAAAACCCTATGTTATTATGAAAGGCATTGTTCTGTGACCAACTGTTATGGGCCAGAACTCTGTAATTAAAACAAGGATTCTTACAAGGTGTTAAGTCAGTGGAATTGATAAGACAATGGTTACTTAATTTAGCATGGTGATTAATAGTTCTCTAGTTCAGCACATGTACTTAGTACTTAATATAGTTCTACAAGATTCACATCTACGATGATGTAATTATAATAGAGTATATAACAGCTAGCAGGGACTGAGAGCCAAATTCATTCCATCGTCCACCTTTGTGGTGGCTGGAGGCTGAAGCACAAGCCCTCAGACTCAGAGCCATATTCATTCACTTCATCTTACACCACTGTGGTGGCTGGCCTCCTCCATTTCCCCCACTGAGACCAAGGCTATTCTGAAAGGCTCTCAAGAAAGCTAGCAGGCCCCAGGCAAGGAAACTAGACTGTGAAGAAGACAATAAAGAATTTGGACCTGGCTATTTAACACTTGGCTATTCTTGTGGTGATTAATCTACTGAAAACAAAGCTACTCCAAGATCTCCAGAAAATCTACAAGAACATTACAAGTAATCTTGCTTTGTTTTCAATGATCTAACTCTCTGAATTTTATTGTCAGTTTCTGGAGACTCAAATCTTGTGTAAAGTCCACAATGCCTCAGTAATTTTGCCAGGATCTTATGTTTTCTCATGATTTCAAGCTTAAGTGCAGCCTTGATTACTCTTAGGAGGAAGGGAATATTCTCTACACCTTTCCAACATTTATCATTTTTCTTTTCTGTCTTATTAGTCAATCTGATATGTATGAGGTAGCACCTCAAGAGTTGTTTTAATTTGCATTTCTCTAATCAATAGTGATTTCAAGCATTTTTTCATATGACTACAGATGGCTTTGATTTATTCTTAAAATTGCTGGTTCATATCCTTTGACCACTTATCAATTGGAAAAAAACTTATTTTCTTATAAATTTCATTTGGTTCTTTCTATATATTTGAAAAATAAGGCCTTTATTATGAGATATTTACTGTAAAAAAAAAATGTTTTCCCACCTTTTTGTTTTACTTTTAATTTTGGTTGCATCGGTTCTATTTGTGGAAAAATGTTTTAATGTAATATAATCAAAATTATTTTACATCTCATAATGCTCTCTATCTCTTCTTTAGACATGAAATCTTCCCTTATCTATAGATCTAATAGATAAACTATTCCATACTTCCCCATTTGTTTATGGGATCACCCTTTATGTCTAAATCATATACATATTTTTTCCTTGGTAAGATAGTAGTCTGTACCTAGCTTTCAGCCATACCATTTTCCAGTTTCCCCAGCAATTATTGTCAAATAGTGTGTTCTTGTCACAAAAACTTAGGTCTTTGGGTTTATCAAATACTAGATTACTATGATCACTTAATTACTTTGTTTTGAGTATCATCTATTCCACTGATTCATCCCTCTATTTCTTAGCCAGTACCAAATGGTTTTGATGACTACCATTTTATAAGCTGTGGCACCTTCTTTCATACATTTTTTCCATTAATTCCCTTGATATTCTTGATTTTTTGTTCTTCCAGATGAATTGTTATTTTTCTAGCTCTATAAAGTAGTTTTGGTAGTTTGATTGATATGGCACTAAAAAAGTATATTAATTTAGGTAGAATTGTAATTTTTATTATATTGGCTTGGCCTACCTAAGACCAATTCATATTTTTCCAGTTGGTTAGATTTGACTTTATTTGTGTGACACTTTATAAGTGTTTTACAACTGTGTTTATAGAGTTCCTGAGCTTGTCTTGGCAGATAGACTCCCCAGTATTTTGTATTGTTTACAGTTATTTTAAATGGAATTTCCTTATCTCTTGGTGCTGGCTTTTGTTGGCAATACATAGAAGTTTTGATGATCTATGTGGGTTTATTTTATATCCTGCAACTTGGCTAGAGTTGTTAATTATTTCAAGTAGTTTTTCTGTTGATTCTCTTAAATACACTATTATATCATCTGCAAAGTGTGATAGTTTTGTTTTGCTTGTATTTTTTGGAGCAAGATGAGAAAGAATCAGGTTCCAACTTTCTGTCCATGTTGCAGGGCACAGCCAGCTTTTTCCAGAAATAATGAGTGACATGAAAAATCACACCGATTTTTTTTTCAATTTTTAATAATAGCTTTTTTATTTTCAAAATACATGCAAAGATAGTTGTCATCATTCACTCTTAAAAACTCTGTGTTCCAAATTTTTCTCCCTCCCTTCTCCCCATACTCTCTCCTAGACAGTAAGTAATCCAATATAGGTAAAACATGCAGTTCTTCTAAATATATTTCCACATTTATCATGCTGAACAAGAAAAATCAGCTCAAAAAGAAAAAAAAAAGAGAAGGAAAAAAATAAGCAACAACAAAAAAGGTGAAAATACTTTTTAAATTAAAGTTGCTTATTTTCAAAACACATACATAGATAATTCTCAACATTCATCCTTGCAGAATCCTGTGCTCCAAATTTTTTTTCCTTCCCTTCCTTCTACCTCTTCCCCTCAACGGCAAGTAATCTAATATTTGTTAAACATGTGCAATTCTTCTATATATGTTTCCACAAGTATGGTGCACAAGAAAAATCAGATCACAAAGGGGGGAAAATGAGAAAGAAAAATGCAAGCAAACAATAACAAAAAGTGAAAATGCTATGTTGTAATCCACACTCAGTTTCCACAGGCCTCTCTCTGGGTATAGATGGCTCTCTTCATCACAAGATCATTGGAACTGATCTGAATCATCTCATTGTTGAAAAAAGCTGCGTCCATCAGAATTGATCATTACATAATATTCTTGTTGCTATGTACAATGATCTAATTCTGCTCATTTCACTTAGCATCAGTTCATGTAAATCTCTCCAAGCCTTTCTGAAATCATCCTCCTGATCATTTCTTACAGAACAATAATATTCCATAACATTCACATATCACAACTTATTCAGCCATTCTCTAGCTGACAGACACCCACTCAGTTTTCAGTGTCTAGCCACTACAAAAAGGGCTGCCACAAGCATTTTTGCACATATTGGTCCTTTTCCCTCTTTTCAGATCTCTCTGGGATATAAGCCCAGCAGAGACATTGCTAGATCAAAGGTATACACAGTTTAAAAGCCCTTTGCACATAGTTCCAAATTGCTCTCCAGAATGGTTGAATCAGTTCACAATTCCACCAATAATGTATTAGTGTCCCAGTTTTCCTACATCCCCTCCAACATTCATCATTATCCTTTCCTGTCATCTTAGCCAATCTGAATGATGTAAAGTGGTACCTCAGAGTTGTCCTAATTTGCATTTCTTTAATCAATGCTGAATAAGAGAATTTTTTTATGACTAGAAATGATTTTAATTTCTTCATCTGAAAATTGTTCATATTATTTGGCCATTTATCATTTGGGAAATGGCTTGTATTCTGATAAATTTGAGTCAATTCTCTTTATATTTTAGAAATGAGGCCTTTATCAGAGCCCTTGGTTGTAAATTTTTTTCCCCCAGTTTTCTGTGTTCCTTCTAATCTTATTTTGTTTGTACAAAACCTTTTTAATTTAACCTAATCAAAATTTCATAATATTCTCTAGTTCTTCTTTGGCCATCAATTCCTTCCTTCTCCACAGATCTGAGAGATAGACTATCTTTCGCTTTCCTAATTTGCTTACAGTACACTCTTTGTGTCTAAATCATCAACCCATTTCAACTATATCTTGGTATAGGGCATTTAGGTATTGCTTAGTGCTTACATTTTGCCATACAATATTCCAGTTTTCCCAGCAATTTTTGTCAAATAGTGAGTTCTTATCCCAGAAGCTGGGGTCTTTGGGTTTATCACACATTAGATTGCTATAGTCATTGACTATTGTGTCTTATGAACCTAATGATCCACTAAACAACTACTCTTATTTCTTAGCTGTTGTGACATCTTGATTGAGAGCTCAAAGCATATGAACCCTTTGATTTTAGAGGTGAGATGAATGAGGCAGGAGATTCATAGAGTGTGAAAAGAGCTCCAGTTTATAATGCAGCACAGCCTTGTTGATAGACATTTTTGCAAGCGTGATCAGTGCATGGACAGTAGCCAATCCAAATAACCATTCAGAGAAGCAGCTTGTGAGCTTTGCCTCCATGGTATCTACCAATGGCAGGAGAGCCAATCCAGCAATTCAGCAGCTCACTCACAGACAAGAGGCCCTGTTCAGGCATCCCTGCTTACGAGCAACTATGCTGTGACTTTCCGGCTTACTCATTCCCATGATCACAAATCATTGTTCCTTGCTCAACAAGGGCGTTTCTGCAATGTGGCAAAAAACCTATTGTGCATCAAAGGTCGAAGTGCCCTCTGTACTCCTTCTAAGCAGGGTCACATGCTTTAGCAATTCCCCCTTTTTATCTTTTAGATAAAAAGTCATTTCTTGAGCTTCAATTTCTGAAAGGATGATGGAGAAAGATCTATAAAAGCATCCTAATATTACAGGGCAACAACAAAGCAATAACAACATAACATCACATAGGGCAATCCATGATTCTAATTTTAACCACCATGAAGAGGTTTTATCAAACCAGTGTTTGATTTTTTCCCAGCAGTTTTGTCTGGATTCATATCTTTATGAGGAGCTTTCTCTATGTCAAATGTTAGTTTATATAAACTTTCTATGTCATCTTCAGTTTTGTTATTGAGAAATAAACCATTCCAATGCTTCTTGATACTGTCCCAATCATAATCTTGTCTTGTATAATTATACAGCAAAGGGGTTACAGAAACTTTTATATATCTGTAATCACATTGTAATTACACCTGGAGTTTCAGTAACTCCACTTCTGCTCCTATTTTCAGTGACACTTCCCTTAAATCTATTATCATCTGATACAATTGTTCATCTATCTTAGCTTGTTGAGCAAAACCTGCTGAGACCTTTCTAGCTAGTTCCACTATATATCTAGATTATACTATACTGTTTTGTACATTAGATAATGTCCATTAGATATGGACATTGCAAGAGAGACTGATGAAGCTATAAATGAAACCAACAGAGGTGATACCTAATATGACACAGCTAATATATCTCTTTTTTCTAATGGGACTGAGGTCTGTTTCCTTCTTTTCTATTATACTATTGAACATTTGATCAGTCTTTGCATGATACAATTTCTCACTTTTTACAGAAAGCATTGATACATGAGCTTTAGTAACAAATAGTCTGATTCTCTATTTTATTCTCTGGACAATCACAGACTGTACAATTCCAGCAAGTAACATTGTAAAAATCTAATGTTTCTTTGGTAACAGTTACAGAGTTTTCCCACAAGAATGTATATTTCCCTCCCAGACAGACCTTAGTATAAAACTGGTATCCAATTCTCATGCCCTTTGTCCTAGACCCAGGGCCCAAGTGTAATGTTCTTGGGTTTGGTTTTCTTGGGGTCTCTGGGAGCAGCCTTCCTTTCAGTTCAGTGTTAAAGTCCAAATCCTTTATTATCTCCTTCCTGGGGGTGGGCAGCTTTCTGGGGAGCCTTTCAGACAGGCCTTGGTCTCAGTGGGGGAAGTGCAGGAGGAGAGCCTGCCATCGGGAGCCTGACTGAAGGTGGAAATGAATTTCTGTCTCCTTGGCTCCAAAAGCTTAAGCTCCTGCTTCCAGTCTTCTCTGCCTCTGAATCTCCATTAACCTGGCTGAGGCTCCTAGCTTATATGCTCTAACTTGAGTATAAACCAATCATTATATCACTAGGAAACCATTATTTATTATGAAATTAAATCAATCATACTAAACTAGAGAACTATTAATATCACCATGCTAAGCTAGATAACCATTGTCTCCTCAATCCCACTTAGTTAGTACCTTGTAAGCATCCTTGTTTCAAGTTCAGAGTTCTAGCCCATAACACCCAAGATGTTTTTCCATGTGCCAAACTGCCAGCCCAATTCATGAGTGACCAGAATGTGTCCCATGGAGGCTTGTGGGGGGCCAACCTGACGACCCTTTATGTAGACACACCGCTGCAACCCTCCCATGCGGATGAGGGTGTCGCTATGGGAGGGTGTCCCCTGCATGTCCAGCATGTGTCACATGATACCCCATAACATAACCCATATATAGAAAGCATCTACTTAGCTGTCTTGGGGGCACGTCTTCTCCTCCTATTGGACAGTTGCTTCTTCTTCCTTCTTTTCCTCTTAAGTTCTATGGACAACTCTGAGATGTCTGGTGGGAATCCACTGCTGAAGGTTTTGTCCTGTGGAGATACAAGCATATCCTGGCCCCCACATTGGAACCCTAGAAGGTCCCTCCCATTCTTCAGGACTCTTTCTCATTACCATGGTCTCATTCTTAGGGGGCTTTCTTAAGGAAGATAAGGTGTTATCTTTTATTTCTTTCTTGTCTGTGTTCACCAAAGCTATTTCATAGCTGACTTCAAATTTTAAGTAATTTATTGTGTACACTGCTTTATTTATATCTTTTGGAGTGATCCTATCTCTATCTTCCTCTTTTGTTTTTTGATGAATCTCTTGAGGGTCTGATTAGTCCTTTCTATAATGGCCTATCCTGTGGGATTATAAGGAATCACTAAAATATGATGTATGAAGAATTTCTGTAAGAACTGTTTTAATATTTTTGAGGTGTATAAGGGTCCATTATCAGTCTTGAGGGTGTGTGGAATGCCCATAGAAGCAAAACAGTGAAATAAGTGGTTTATTACATGTGAAACAGCTTCCCCTCTTTGAGGGAATGCAGCTACAAAACCTGAATAAGTGTCAACTGTAACATGACTGCATGTTTTTCCATATGTGTAACATCCATTTGCCATATATCATTTGGTCTGTCACCCCTGGGGTTAGTCTCTAATCAATTTTTGGACCTGATTTAATGTGTGTACCTGGTCAGTCCAGAATTCAGGTGGTTTTTGATATATACCTTACAACTGAACAGCGGAACCCAAATAGCTAAAAAGAGGGAGTGTCTTTGAATTTTTTCTGATGATATTATTAAGCCTGTTTTAATTTTCTTTCTATCATTTGTAAACATCTCCTCCAAATCCTCAGGCTGTGGATGACCAGTTAAGATATCATCCATGTAATGAAGGATAGCTACATCAGGATAGTGTTTCCTTATCTTGCTAATAACTTTATCAACATACCACTGGCATATGATAGGACTATTTTTCATACCTTATAACAATATCTTTCACTGAAATCTCTTCATGGATCCTTGAGAATTATATGTTGGTACTGAGAAAGCAAATTCATCCCTGTCCTTAAGGTGAAGAGGGATAGAGTAAAAACAATCCTTAATATCTATTATCCATAAAAGCCATTCCCTGGGGATCATGTTTGGAGATAGCAAACCTACCTGTAGAGAACCCATGTCTTTACATGTCTCAAATCTGTTAATATTCTCTATTTTACTAGATTTTTTAATAACAAATATAGGGGAGTTCCATGGAGTTCCATGGGCTGTTTATTTCCTCAATGTGTCCTAATTCTAATTGTTCGTGTATTAATTGATGTAGAATAGCTGTTTTTTGCTTTGGTCGGGGCCATTGCTCTACCTATACCTGTGTCAGTAGTCCAAGTCATTTTTGGTGTGGTGGAAGCCACAGCAGCAAAGACCCCTCCTAAAAATCCGTGGTGATTTTCATCCCTAATTGGTGTAATATATCCCTACCCCATAAGTTAATATGTAAACCATCATTTATTAAAGGAAAAATTAAAGGAAAAAAAATTTGCCAATTTACTGGTTCAGCAAACATCAAAGACTTCTTACTGCCTCCTACTCCTGACACTATGTTGCTCAAAGTATAAGTTCATATTTGCCCCTGGAGAAAACTGAGCGCCAGTCAACTGGGGTGTTCTAAAAGTTCTGTCATCCAGATTTCATTCTCAGGCTTTACATTAGGAGAGCCTTTGCAAGGCTGTAAATCTAGATAGACACAAGAGTAAGGTGGGGCCTAAGGTAGAGGCGGGGGTGGGGGGCGGTGCCTATAATGTCTGGGCTAACTCTGGAGGGCCTCAGGATCGGTCAGAATCCAGATCAATCAAAGTCCTTGGTCTTTAGGAGGAGAAGTGAAGGAGGAAGGCAAGCTGCATCCTGGACTCTAGAGTCTGGAGCCTCAAGCTTCTCTCTTCCTTGGCCTGCAGTCGAGTGACCCTGACCTCTTTCCTTCAGCCCTCTAATCCTTGCCTATGATTACCTTACTACCAAACATTCAGAAAGTGCCAATGGTGAGGAGAGTCATCATATCACCATCTCATCTAAATATATATATATATATATATATATATATATATATATAAAATCATTATCTCACATCAGAAAGGTTAATTAGCCTTAAGTGCTCTGCAGTTTCAGATTCAAGTACACCTTTTCAAAGTTTCAGCCCTCTACAGAGGCCATTCATTATCGTTGTCCTCAGGCTCAGGAGAAGGACATCTATTGCTAAGAGATGGGCCTGTCTGTGTTCCAACTGTAAACTTCCTGATTTCCTTTTCTGATTCTGATTTCAAACTTTGTTTAATGAGATTATATATAGTAAAAATTATATATAGTAAAAATATTTCTCCCGGGCACTGCTTATCATAAGAGATGAGCTGTTCACTGAAAACAATCTATCTCTCACAATTTTAACAGCCCTCCTCAAGTAATCATGGAGAAACTTTGTAAGCAATGTCCAGGAATTTACTAATGTCTCCTAACTGAACTGTGCACCCCTGCTCTTTTATACATTTGTATATAGTCCTGACATATGCTTCCCTGTCTGAAGGGAATAGGGTGCCTACTTTCTGTCCCATAGATTACTTAACCATCTCCACTGCCCTATGCCTGATCTGGCAACAGCGCAGCTCAGCAGGGTCTTCCTCTGGAGTCCTCTTGGAGGTTGTCTTGACCACTTGACCATGCAGTGATTTCTCTAGCACCTTTCATTTCTAGTCTTTTCTCAGGCACCAATTGCTAGGCCATCTTAAGAGCTCAAAACATATGAGCCCTTTGATCTCAGGCAAGATGAATGAGGTGAGAATCTCAGAGTGTGAAAAGAGCTCCAGTTTATTATGTGGCACAGCCTTGTTGATATACATTTTTGCAAGCGTGATCAGCTTGTGAACAGTCGGCAATCCCAATCCCTATTCAGAGAAGCAGCTTGTGGGCTTTGCATATGTTTGACATCTGCCAATGGGAGGAGAGCCGATCCAGCCATGTAGCAACCCACTCACAGGCAAGAAGCCCTGTTCAGGCATCCCTGCTCATAAGTAACTACGCCGTGACCCTCAAGCTGAACCCGTTCCCATGATCACACATCACTGCTCCTTGCTCAACAAGGATGTTTCTGTAAAATGGCAGAAAACTTAGTGTGCACCAAAGGTCAAGGTGGCCTATGCACTCCCTCTCGGTGAATTCCCTAAGCATTTAGCCAAATGGTTTTAATGACTGCTACTTTATAATATATTGTTTTAGGTCTGGTACAGCTAGACTACTTTTATTTGCATTTTTTTTTCATTTTAATTCCCCTGAAATTCTTGACCTTTTTTTCTTCCAGATATAGCACTGAATAAGTAGATTAGTTTAGGTAGAATTGTAATTTTTAATTATATTAGCTCGACCTATGCATGAGCACTTAATATTCTTCCAATTGTTTATTTAGATCTAATTTTATTTGTGTGAAAAGTGTTTTGTAACTGAATCACATGGAATTTTGCAATGTGATCACAATGATACCCATGTAACTCTAGGATTCTTCCTGCTCCTTAGTTTGCAATCTCACTTAATTGCTTCCTTGTCCTTTTTTTGTTGATTGATTGATGAGGCTGGGCACCCAGGGAATATGCAAAGATATATAAGGCATAGTTGTTGCCTTCAAGGAACTTATAATCTCTGGAATGGCGATAGTACAAACTCAGATAATTTTAATTACTTAGTTTTCCATTTAATTCAATAATTCAGTTCATCAGACTCATATATACCACCACAAGCTGGACACTATAATAACAAGCAGCCAATTCAAGATCCATGGCAATAGAATAAATGTTTGATTTCTTCTTCCCCACCCCCAAGATGACCTCATAGAAAGAATTGTAGAACATATAGAATGTTTTTGAGAAAAAACCCTGAGAGCTTACCCAGTCCAAACCTCACATTCTACAAGTGCAGAAATAGGCCCAGAAAAGGTAAATAGTTTGCGAAGGCCACAGCTAGTTAGTGTCAGAGCTCTAAGAAGAACTCCGAGTCTCCTGACTCCCAATCCAGTTCCCTGTCTATGAAACCAAGAATTCTGAGGGAATGATGCATGAAGGTAATTTTTTTCCTGATTAAACAATTTGAGAAAAATGGAATCCTTTGCAAAAAATTAGGGTCTTTCCTTAATAAAGCAAAATTAATGGATAATCTCTCAATAGTAGAGGTACGTACTGAGCCAGAATTGCATTCCAACATGGCCAAAGTTTGTTTTGCTGACCCTATGTATTTGTGGGTATGCTTCTTTATGAACATGAAGAAAAAGAAAAAATTATTTTATTGTAATTAATTAGCTTGAAATGGTTACTTTAAAAAAAAATTACCAAACCTCATGGTTCTTACTGGTTTCAGTCTATTTCTCCGTCTTATCGTTAGGACTGCTGATTAACAGTTACACTGACCAGGTATTCATTTTTTTTCCCTACCTGGCAAGATCCAAATCAATTGTGAAATAATAACAGAAGTGGGGTGTGGAGTGGGGAGGAAAAAAAGAATCAAGAAATCCCAAGAACTGAACATAAGCTCATTTGATCATGAGTTGCTGACATTTTTGGCTTTGTGGCAATGGGAAAGAGGCTGGATATGGAAGGACCAGTATTCAAATTCTGCTTCTATTTAATGAGAGCCTTGGGCAACTCACCTAAACTTTCTGCTGTGGGCCTCAGTTTCCTTATTTTACAAAGAACTACTAAATGGGCCCTACAATCTCAGCTCTTTGGTCTGATCAGCTTGGTGTATTGGGTGGAAACCAGAGACAGATTCTATCTCAGTATTGCTAATGGAGCTTCCTAACTGGAAGCTATCTGGACATATTTTGCAGGAAATCTCAGGTATTATATTAGCAATATAATAATCTAAAGTCTGCAAAGCACTTTATAAATATTGTATTAATGAGGAAATGAAGGCAGGTGGTGGGGAGGTAACAGTGGCTTGCCCAGGGTCACAGACCTGGCATATGTCTGAAGCTACGTCTGCAGACTCAGGGTCGGGTGCCTTCTCCATTGTGCAACCCTGCTGGCTCTAGACCACGTTAGATGGCCCCTAAGGACCCTTTCACAGTGCAGTTCTCTGAATGGAAACAAGTATAGAAGAATACTCTGTGTGCTCAGATTGTTCCTGTAGTACCTGGTACACAGTAGGTGCTTAATACCGGCTGAGTGTAAAGAAGGAGAAGGCTGGCAAGCTAAATGGGCCAACAAACATTTATTTAGTGGTGGGGAGGAGAAAAAAGAAGCAACTGCAAAGCTTTTCATATTCTGAGTAGTAACGAAGTGGGTCCCATAGGTGGTCTCTATGGATCAAGAAGCTATTAATTACCTCCCGGGTGCGGGTGTAAACCCGGGCGTACAAATGCACAAAGGAAACGTCTCTCTTCTTGGCGGAGGATCCGCGCAGGGGATAAGGGGCTTCGGAGCCGGCAGTAGAGTGGGCAGCACAAAGAATTCTCGCGATGACCTCACAAGGCAAGAGAAGGGGCAGTTCATTCCCATTCCCGGCTTGCTCTGCCTGAGGCCCGGCCGTTCGCACCCTGCCGGTGAGCTTTTTGGGATGCCCATACGCGCCATGCCCGCTTAGGAGGCCTGTCCCTAGAGCCTTGTCTGGGAAGGGGGAGCTGCTGGGACGGGCGGACCGGAAGCTGGCTGGGTCCTTTCACACCCTTGTCCTTCGCAGAGCCGTCCACACCCGGCTGCCTCCATCACCCGTTGGACCAGAGCCGGGCGTGGGTCAGCCGCCTGGTCAAAACGAGCATCCTGGCAGAGCCCAGGGTAGAGGCCGACGCGTTATCTGGTAACTACAAGGTGAGTCTCCCCGGCTCTTGGTGCTGAGGACGGGCGGCGGTCCTTCCCCGAGCCTCTAACGGGGAAGCTCGCGGGGCTCCCCTCTCCTGCTTGGCAGCACAGCCCGAGAATCTCCCGCCTCCCCTGCAGCTGAAGCTCGTCGTGACCTGGAAAGGGTGCTCTTCTTCTGGACGCGGGCTGTGTCAATAGATATTCTCCGCCAGCTCTGGGTGGAATTTCAGATGATTGACTTGCCTGCCAGACAGCAGCAGTGTCTATTAGGGAGTTTTTGCTTGTTGAGGGAGAGGAAGCAAAAATCATCCCTTCCTTCTTCCCAAATTATTCTCTGATGTCCAATCTAGCAAATAAACACCTCCGAGGCTAGGGATAATAATAGCAACTTTTACATAGTGCTTTAAAGTCTTCAGAGATTTTTAAATGTGTTTGACCCTCACAATCCTGGAAGATAGGTTCCTCCCCTCCCCCTTCTTGTTTTAAATAGTATTTTATTTTTCCAATTACATGCAAAGATAGTTTTCAATATTCGTTTTAATTTTTTTTAATTTTGAAAATACATGCAAAGATAGTTTTCAGCATTCACCCTTGCAAAATACTGTTACAAGTTTTCCTCCCTCCTTTCCCCTATCCCCTCCCCTAGACAGCAAGTAATCCAATATATGTTAAACATGGGCAGTTCTTATATATGTATTTCACATTTATCATGCTGCACGAGAAAAATCAGATCAAAAAGGAAAAGAGAAAGAAAGGGGAAAAAAAAAAAACAAGCAAACAACCAAAAAGTGAAAATGCTAAGTTGTGATGCACATTTATTTCCCACACTCTGGCTACAGATGGGTTCTCTTCCATCACAAGATCATTGGAACTGGCCTGAATTATCTCATTGTTGAAAAGAGCCTTGTTCACCAGAGATGATCATTTAATAATCTTGTTGTTGCCATGTACAAAATTCTGGTTCTACTCATTTCACTTAGCATCAGTTCATGTAAGTCCCCCCAGGCCTCTCTGAAATCATCCTCCTGATCATTTCTTAGGCAGTACCAAAAGGTTTTGATGACCACTGATTTTTAATATAGTTTTAGGCCTGGTACAGCTAGACCACTTTCATTTGCATTTTTTTCATTAATTCCCTTGAAATTATTGACCTTTTTTTCTTCCAGATGAATTTTATTATTTTTTCTAGCTCTGTGAAGTAATTTCTTGGAAGTTTGATTGGTCTGGCACTGAATAAATAGATTAATTTAGGTAGTATTATCATTATTATTATATTAGCTTAACCTACGCATGAGCACTTGATATTTTTCTAAGAGATTAGATCTAACTTTATTTGTGTGAAAAGTGTTTTATAGTTGTGTTCATAGAGTTTCTGACTTTGCCTTGGCAGGTCCCAAATATTTTATATTATGTAGTTATTTTAAATGGAATTTCTCTTTGTAGTTCTTGCTGCTGGACTTTGTTGGTAATATGTACAAATGCTGATGATTTATGTGGATTTATTTTGTATCCTGCAGTTTTGCTAAAGTTGTAAATTGTTTCTAGTAATTTTTTAGTTGATTCTCTAGGATTCCTTAAGTATAACATCATATCATCTGCAAAGAATGATCATTTGGTTACCTCATTACCTACTCAAATTACTTTAATCTCTTTTTCTTCTCTTATTGCCAAAGTTAACATTCCTAATTCAATATTCAATTCAATTCAATAATAGTAATGGTGAGAGTAGGCAACCTTATTTCAGAAACCCTGGTTTTATTAGGAATGGTTCTAGTTTGTCCCCATTACATCTGATGTTTGCCGATGGCTTTAAATAGATGCTAGTGATCATTTTAAGGAAAATTCCATTTATTCCTATACTCTCTAGTGTTTTTAATAGGAATGGTTGTTGGATTTTGGCAAATGCTTTTTCTGCATCTATCTATTATATCTGCATATAATCATATGATTTTTGTTAGTTTGGTTATTGATACAGTCAATTATGCTAATAAATTTTCCTAATATTGAACTGGCTCTGCATTTCTGGTATAAATCCTACTTGGTCATGATGTATTATCCTGAGGATATCAACATTTATTTTTGTAAGATATTGATTCTCAGATTTTTTTCTCCTTCCCTTCCTTTCCCTCTCCTCTCCCCAAGGCAGCAAGCAATCTGATATAGGCTATACATGGACATGAATTTAAATATATTTGAAGGTAGGTCTTAATACCTCATTTTACAGAGAAGGAAACTGGGCACAGAGAGGTGACATGACTTGCACAGAATTACACAGTAAATGTATAAGGGTAGATCTAAACTCAGGAGTAAGTGATATCAGGTCCCACTTTCTAAGAGTTGTGCCATTTAGCTGCTTCCCAAGAACTATAGTCCTGTCCCCTCTAATACTTTTCCTCCCAGAAGCTTCATGTGTAGCTCAAAAGAGATGATGACTATAAAGTCTCCTCTAAGCATTAATGGGGTCTCTGAATGTTAGCAGTTGCTGATAGGAGAAACTTTCCCTGCCTCCTTTGGGCTTCAGCAATGGTAGCAGTTCTGTGTGCTCTTTGGACGGGTTTTGAATGTACAAATCAAGCTCTGGCAGAAACTGCATCTGAGCTGAGTGAACTCAGAAAGGAAGTCTAGACCTTCCTCCCTAGGGAAGAAACAACAGACAGAAATCTGACAGCATAACCTTTGCAATTGAAAGGGGGGTAAGTAGGGAAAGGACTGCTGCCCCTGCATTTGCAGACTGTCCCCCCCATGCTGGGAATGCATTCCACTTCCTCAGAGAATCCTTAGTTTTCCTCAAAATTCAGTTCTGGGTCCACCTTGTACCCAAGATTTCCCCCTTCCCTAGCCTCCAGCCCCCCACTCCCCCAATTACCTTTCTGCCATACTGTCTGTTTTCCTTAAGCTTCCCAAATCACCTCATCCCCAAATCCCCATTTTATCTAAGGATCTAATCTCACACCTTACTAAGGAAGTAAGTTGTCATGAGCTGCTTCTGTCCCCCATTATATCATCCATTCCTTATCCTTTGATTTTTTAAAATTCATCTCTGTTGAAGAAATGACACTTCTCCCCAAGGTTACACCCTACCTACAGCCCATTCTTTCCAGCAGATCGCCTCAATAATCACTGCCTATCTCTTGACAGTCCCTCCCTTTATCCTTCTGTGTCTAATCTCTCTTCCTCTCTAGTGTCCCAAGTCAGAGACTATGTAGTCTTGTGTGATGACCGCGTATTCTAAAATCAGCCAGAGTCAGGAATTCAGGTTAAGGGAAAATCTTCAATCTTTATTCTCAGTAGAGGTGAAGAAGTCGGAGGTGAAAGGGGATCAGAGATGAAGGGAGGTTCACGATCACAATGTGTGCAGCTGAGTCAAGAAGCCAGCCAGCTGTTCCTTTCCCCGCCTCTCTTCCTGCCCCTCTGCCTCCACCCACCAAAATCGTCATTTCCTATACAACACATCAGGACTTGCACAAAGAGTGGGCGGGGGGCCATTCTTTCTCCAATCATGTATATTAATAGAGTATGATCCAATTACTATTTAGCCTCCTGTGCTTGGGACCTTAGTGCATCAACTCAAGCTTCAGCCCATTACAGTCTTGGGCAAGTCACTCAGTCTGCCTCAGTTTCCTCATCTGTAAAATGACAACAGCAACATCACCCGCCTCCCGGGAGGTCCTGAGGAGCCAAGGGAACACTAATTGGGAAGCGCTCAGCACAGCGCCTGCTGCAGTTAGGCAGTCATCCCTATGGGTCCCTTCATCACTGCCAGTAAGATTATGCCCCAGTCGCACAAGGATCCCTCCCCTCACACCGTTCCCTTCATTTCCTTCCTCTTATTTCAGCTAAACTCTACAACAACGCTGTGTGCCTCGACTTCTCTCTCTCTTCTCAGCCTTGGAAGCCTGTCTCTGGACTTTCTAGTGACCTTTTCTCCGTCCCCCTTCCCACCACAGACCCAGCTTCAGGGCATTTCTGATTTCCTGAGCTTTTACGATGTCTTCCTTTCAGGCTTCTCCTCCCCAATCATTCCTTCAGAGTCTCCTTAGCAGGGCTGCTGTCCATCCTGTGCCCTGTAACCACAACTATCCCCCAAAGCCCTGTTCTGGACCCTCTTCATTCTAAACCTTCCCTTGGTGACCACTTCAACTTCCATGAGGTTCCAGTCATCATCTGACTCTTCATGACCTTTTGTGGGGTTTTCTTGTCAAAGAAAGTGATTCACCATTTCCTTCTCCGGCTCATTTGAGAAGATGGGAAAACTGAGGCAGACAGGGTGAAGTGACTTGGCCAGGGACATGCGGCTCGTAAGTGTCTGAGGCTGGGTTTGGACTCGGGAGGATGCGGCTTGCCCACTCCAGGCCCTGCCCTCTCAGCACTGGCACTAGCCACGCCAAATCATGGGCTGCTTTTGCCTGATTTGTCTCCTGTGTTTGGGATGTACTCCCTCCAGCACCGCTGGAACTGCCACGTTTCCTTCACAACCCAGCTTCAGGCACCTCCCATCCCCCACGTGGAGTCTTCCCTGGCTTCCCCATTTGCTTTGCTTGCGTCCCCATACTTGTGTGAGCACCTCACGTCTTGGGCTCCGATGCTGCTCCATGTTGTGCATTTGTCTCCCAGGACCTTCGCCTGATGCAGAGAGGAGGCTTAGTATGTCTTTGCTGATTGATTTTCTGGGACTGAAGAGGCTGAACAGTGACCTTGGGGAGAGAGCAGGATCTGTGGTTTATGGGTCTGCAGCCAACAGTACAAGTCGAGTCCCCACCAAGGCAGAACCCTCGCAGCCAATCCTCTGTCAGTGTGCTCTTTCCTAAGGCACCGTGTTGCCTTGTTTGTTGAGACCCCTTCTCTAGTGAGTGATCTTCACTCCACGTTCATTTTAACCTGATTGCACTTCTAGGGGGAAAAATTGTTTTTATATCCAATTGCTTACCATTTTAGGAAGGGAATGGTAGAGGGGTGAAAATCTGAAGCTTGAAATTTACAAATGAATATTAAAATTTGTCTTTACTTGTATTTTTTTTAAGGAAAAAATAAAATACTATTAAAAACCCAGAAAACTGCATTTGCTATTAATAGGAGCAGATTCCTTAGTAAGTTAATAAATCTCTTGACTTTAAAAAAAAAAATTAAAAGTGGTAAAGGTGGTCCCAAGCCCGAGGTGGGGTTTTGCTCCAATGTGACCTAACTCTGCGCCTTTACACATTGCCTCCCTTTCCTAAGAAAGGATTGAGCAAAGTGGGAAAAGCCTAGGTTTGGGAGGGGGCTCTGTACGCCTTCTCTCCTCCTATTTTTATGCCTGAAAGTTTGGTTTCAAGAAGTGGAAGAGCCATGTGACTGCTCAGCCCTGGTCAGACCCCTCCGAGATCGTCACCAGGCCCCCTGGTAAGCCACCTCTCACCCGTTAGCCTTGGGGGAGCCAGGGGCACCAAAATGAGTGGGTGGGGGGCTTCCTCGACCATGGGGACTTATGGGGTAGTTTGTCCTCAGGCTCCACCGTGATCTGGGGGAATGTCTTCTACGTGCTGCTCTTTGGCTGGTGGCTCTCCCTGGTCTACCTCCTCCTGTCTGGGCTGATGTTCCTCACCATCCTGGCCACTCCTTATGGTTGGTCTTCCCACAGGGTCGGGCCACCTCTGGATTCAGACTTGTCATCTTTGCAGTAATTTAGTGCATGGAGAGTGGGCTGGATTGGGTCGGGGGCCTGAGATCCGGTCCAAATTCCCATTACTTGTTATCATTTCCCTCAGAACCTCCGTTTTCTTGCCTGTAAAATGGAAATGATGGTACCATCTGCCCCATCCTCCTATACAAGACTGTTGTGTGCTATTTTGCAAACTTGAATGCCCTCCATAGGAGTCACTTTTCATTTCCAGAATGAAACAACAGACTGACTAAAGGAGACCCAGGCCCATGATAGAATTCTCGGGGACCATCCATGTTTATTCAACCACTGTATCTGCTTCTGGGGTGACTTCTTTTTCTGGGTTGAAACAATGGCTTGGCAGAACTGTGAGATCTGTGGTCCTTGTGCTGCAGCTCTCCTCTGCCCAACCTGATCTCATCATAGCCCCTTTTAACCTTGTGAAATCATCTGATGTAATCCATACCCGAACCTGAACCCATACCCACGGACAAGAGCTCCTTCCCCAATACTGTGAGAAGCGGCCATACAGCCTTAGCTCAGATACCTTTCTCTGTCCATCTTCTGGAAAGGAAGGCCTTTTCAAAACTCACTGGGTCCTTTCCCCTACAGGGAAACTATGCTGGCATCTCGCTGGATATTTGCTCTGGCCATTTGATAAAGTGATTCAGAAGGTACAGAAGGGAAGGGTGGGAAAGGGAGCTGAGGTGGCCATAGGGAGACCCAGGCATCATAGTGGTTTGGGGAAGAGTGGGGGGCAGAGGGGAAAGGAGTGTGAGACAGAGAAAAATCCTACCTTAGGAGACAAGGATATTTAGAAAATTAGTCTTTGTAAGCAAAACACACCTTCCTCCTTCCCCCAGTGGGACTATGTAAGGGTTTCCTATTCCTTCTCCATGATTTCTTCTTGAGGGTTTGCATCTGCACACATGAAGGCCATGGGGTCTCTGATGCTTGTTCCTTGTAGGCATAAATATTTTCCCATACACAGACACCGCTTCTTTCTAAAGGTCAGTGGTCAGTGAGCTGTGGAGGGAAGGACAATCAATTAGAAATCAGAAAAATCATGCTCCATGTACTTTGGCTGTACCCGGAAGTGCTCTTGGCCTCCTGTTTTTTGCTTTTATATTCCTCCTGACTTCTTTCTTCCTTCTTCCAGGAACATTTCTCCCTTAGGTTGTGCAAGGATGCGGGTGACTGTGACTTCTTCTCTGAACCAGAGACTACCCCACTTCTCAGCCACCTTGATGGGCTACTCAAGACTCAGAAAACATACTCAAACCACCCAAAATACAGTCATTGGGTAAGCCTGTTGTTCTAACGCTCCCCCTTCCCTTCTCTTTTCATCCTTGATATTTGAGGTACAGAGATCAGGGACCTCCTCTTGTGTCTTTCATACCAACATACTTTTTGAGCTGTGTGTTTTTGTATTGAGTTGGTCTCTTTTACTGCCTCTGATTTTTTCCATCAATCACAAAAGGGGAGTAAAGTAAATATTATCAACAGAATAAGACACCTAACTACTATAAGCTGTTTCAAAAAGCTGTGACTTAGAATCTTTGCTTTTTTCTTCATGAAGACCCTTATCTGTGAGGACAGAATCAAAGAGCTTCAGGGTCCCCCGTATAAGTTGTGGGCATGGGATGGAACAGCACAAAGGAGTCATTTCCTTCTTGGTCTTCTCTTGCTAGTACCGAGTCAGCACTTACATCTGGCTTTTCCTGGGCTACCCTGTGCTGGTGGTCATCCACAGCCTCATCTGCTGCTTTTCCTGGCTCCTAGTGTTCATTATTCCAATTGCCAAGATGAATGCCAGAATGGTGGCCAGAATCCTCCTGGAAGACCCAGAGCAGGTGCATGTGCAGGCAATAAAGGTGAGGGGTCTTTGGTGGAGGGGGAGAGGGCCACACGTGGTGCCGAGGGTGGGTGACCTCTCATAGCTCTCATGGACTTGGGACTAGAAGACCAGTGTCCATGGGCAGGTTGGGTATAGGCAAATAAGGAACATCGGGATGCTCAGACCACATCATTCAGTCCTTAAGGCAAGATGGGAAGGAGGGAAAAACAATTAGAAATCAGAAAAATCTTGATTCACATCCCTTTTCTAATCATAGATTTTATAGATGAGAAAACTGAGGTTCTAGAGAAGATTTGTGTCTCTCCCAAGCTCACAAATAAGCAGCAGAGCCAGTATTTGAATCCAAGATCTTCAGTTCCAAGTCCAGTCTTCTATCTACCTGTTCTATTTTCCAATTTCCAATTGCACGACATTGGTCATTTTTTCTGAGGCTCAGTTTGCTGATATGTAAAAGTGGGTATCTGCCTTATCTACCTTACAAGATAGTTAAGGAAACCTTGGAAAATGAGAAAAATCAGTTTGTAGAGTCTGAAGTGTGCAGTATGAGTTTTCCTTGTAGTCTCTAGCCATCCCTCTTCCTTCCTTCTGCCTTCGGCTGATGCTGGACTAAAACCAAATAGAGCCAAGATCTGAACTTGCAGCTTGTTGAAGGCAGAGGAAAGTTTGAGTTTCAATTGTTATTAGTCTTTTTCCACACCTACCCAAGCCCTGGTGGTAGGGATCCTAGGATAAAGGCAGTGAGAGTTGAAGGGGCTTTGTAGATCCATTCCCCATTTTACAGATGAATGGGAGTCAGTGCCTAGAGAGGGAGGTTAAAGTGATTGAGCTAGAGCCCTGTAGCTCATTAGTGGACAATGTGACCCTAGACCCCAGGTTCTCTGACTCTAAGTGGAAGGGCAAACATATACCTGGAAACTCTTTCCCCCAGAAGCCTCCTCTTAGTTTAAGAGGTACCAGAAAGGTCCTGTCAGATCTTTGGGACTTAAAGCTCAAATATTTTGATAGATTTCAAAGGCCATTTTATTTTCATAGAACTGTTAGAAGCAGAAAATGGTAGTCAAATCCCAAAGGCTCCAGGCAACCCAAGTCCAGCTCTGGTCTCTTCTGCCCACTTCTGTCACCTTCACAATACTAATGCTGCTTTTTTGGGCCACAGAAAAATACAGCTTTATATGGACTTTCCTCTGCATTCCTATTCCCTCCCTCTTTCTAGGGCTCTCTGTTTGTGCAAAAGGAAACTTGAGGTAGGAGTAGGGAAGTATGTCCCCTGGCGTTCAATGAACCAGGGAAGGGTCCAAGACCAGAGCCCACCTAACCAACTCTCTGTACTCCAGAGGACTATAGCAGGGACAGATGGGGTGGGATGTCAGAAAAAATAGGTTTGATATAAATAGTTCTTCAGAAGAAACTTGCCCTTCTGAAAGTCTTCTGCCGTCCTGCTTCCTTCACCTGCTTTAGCCAGAGGCACCCAGGGATGCTGCCACGCTCCTGCGCTGCCGCCGCGCAGCTAGCTCCTGTTACTACAAGCACACCTTGGCCGGGGTGCACGTCTTTGCCCTCAGTATCCTTCTGCCCTCTCAGAGGCCTCCACAAAGGCCATTTGTCCATAGTGGGCCTGTGGCTGGGAATAGTGGGACGGGACGGACTGAATCTGGGCCCAGAAAAAGGAAGGCCGAAGGCTCAGCCCCAAGCGGGAAGGAGCAAGCCTTTGGCAGTGGTGAGCTCCTGGGCCTGCCCCGGCCTTCCAGGAGCTGAAGCAGCTTCTCCGAGGGTTAGCCCAGGGTTGGATGGTCTGGGCCGCTAGTCTGAGATGGAGGAGAGAGCCTGGAGGGCGGGGAGGGGTCTTCCGAGTGTTCTCTGTCAATAAAGGCATGTTTGAGAATCAACAAGGGTTGCTGTGCCCCACAAAGCCCTGAGGACAGGGCAGCTTCAGGGCTGCGCCCTTCCTGAAGGCACATCGGGCAGCCTCACACCTCTGGGGGGGAACACAAGAGGCACATCCACGCTGGGTGATCACGAGTGGGTGCAGGAGCATTATTTAAGCTTCCCCAAGTTCAGACAAGCCTTTATGAGGGCTAGCATAAGAACGGTCAAGGGCGGAATGCCAGCAGGTACCGGATTCTGATAGCCCACAAGATAATTCTAGCCTGCGTAAGACCAGAGCACTTGCCAGAAATGTAAACGTCATTCATTCAAGGTAAGCTCCTGAATGCATGTGCACATTTTATAATCTCTGCCCCAAGTGCTTCTGAAGCATCATCTTAAGTCTTGGGGTGATCTGACTCCCTCTACGGAACCCCCTCTGAAAACGCTGAATATTGTCATGAGGAGAAGGTCACTTTAACTGTGACCTTGAATAATCCCCGTCTTATAAGTTTTATGAGGGCTTCTGGCAAAAATAAGCAAGCAGCGTGGCTCGCCTGAGGGTATTGGGCAAAGAGAAGATAATCCTGAAATCAAGGGGCTCATGCCTCCAGTGGAGGTGTCGGAGTTTAGAGCCAACGCTGGGCCACCTTAAAGAAATGTTGGGCAGTGGCCGGTGGGGGAGGGTGAAGTATGGGGAGGCAGGGAGAGAAGGCCAGCTGCTGCTGCTGCTGCTGGGTGGAGCCCCGACCCCTTGGGAATAACTCGGCTGGTTCTGCCGGGGGATGGCCCCCTCCAAACATCTGCGCAGAGACATGAGCGGGGAGTCCTCTTCCTTAACTGCTGCCTCAGACCTCCTGCCGCTGGTACTCGTGACCCTGATCTTGGGCTACGTGGACAGCCAGAACCAGTACACGAGCTCTCCGGCCAAGTTCAGCCTCTCCCTCCTCTCCATCATGCTGCTCTCTTACTTCACCGGCACAGCTATCGCCAGGTGAGTGAGTGAGGGTCTCAGCAGCCTGCTTTTTGCAGAGGCACCAGGATGGTAGGAAGTGCTGGGCCTAGAACCCAGAGACGCAGGGACGTAGCTCTGTTGTGGGCATAAGGCGCCCAGCCTGGAGGCAAGAAGACTCATCCGGGTCCCACTCTGGCCTCAGACACTACTAGCTGTGTGACCGAAGCACGTCACTTTACTCTGCCTGCCTCAGTTTCCCTATCTGTAAAATGAGCTGGAGAAAGAAATGACAAACCACAGTATCTCTGCCAAAAAAACTCCAAATGGGTCCCGGAGAGCCAGGACTGAAATGACTCCCCAGCCACAGCGGCTCTGGCTTCCTCTATGCATCCTGAGTGGTCTTGGAGTATCTGCGATCCTAGCTAAGTGAGGAAGTTAATTATGTTTATTGACTTTTGATCTAGGTTGGTATGAGCTTCAGGAAAGGGCTGGGCACACCTTAACTGTAAGCAATTGTCATTGACAGAGGAGCTCAAAGACTTCTGGTTTCAAATGGGGCTTCCCTGTTAGTTACAAGTTCTTTGGCTTCAAGTCACAGGATCCTAGTTCTGGAACCAGTCTAGGCCAGGCCCCTCTTTTTGCAGTTGAGGAAACTGAGGCCTGTGGAGGTTGAGTGATCAAGATTACACAGGTAGTGTGGGATCTGAATCCAGGTTCTCTGACTCCAGAGTGAGCACTCTTTCTACTTTAGTACAGTGCCCAAATCGAGGCTGAATGACTTATTTGAGGTATTGTAGCAATTTATGCACTGGCAAGGATCGGATCGGTTCATGTTTGCACTGGCAAGGATCGGATCGGTTCATGTCTATGGTCCTCCTCAACTTGGAGACTCTGGTCCTTTGATGAACATTAAGTGATCCAGAAATATCCAAGTGTCTTGCAGTGACCCCAGCACAGCCGTCTGCTCGGTGCTGACCGTCCTGACCTCTGCAGCCTGTGCCTAGTTTCTGTGCTAAGGAGTTTCTGGGAGGTCCTGGGCGAGGCAACAAGGGACGGCAGCCTCCAGCCCCGTTTTTGTCTTGGTTCCCAGCATTTCGGCTCAGAGCTCTTTTGCCGTGGGTGCTGTGGTGAATGCCACATTTGGCTCCATCATTGAATTGACGCTTTATATCACTGCCCTGATGAAGGGGGCCCAGGAGGGGAACAGATGCTATGAGGAGGTGGTGAAGTCTGCTCTGACAGGGACCGTGCTGGGCTGCATCCTTCTCGTCCCGGTGAGTCCGGCTAAAATGTTTCCTTGTTCCTGATTCAGAACCAAGTGTGGAGGGCTCCGGGAGCCCGGGGAAAGCATAGATCAGATCGGAGTTCTCATTTGGCCGAGGCAAACGGTTCCATGGCCCCGCAAAGGCCTCAAAATCTGAGACTAATTGTGGCTTCTCTGTTTTCAGTCATCCTTTCCCTCTCCATATCCCATCTCCAAAACAGGCCCATGGCCTGCTATTTCTGGAGCTGGACAAGTCCTGAGCAGATCCATCTGCCTCATTTTTCCAGTGAGGGAGCCGAGGCCCAGGTAGGCTTTGGGCCAACCCTACGGCCTCACAGATAATAAGCAGGACATACAGGATGGAGAGCCTGGTCCTCTAATCCCCAAGTCAGCCCTCCTTCCCAGAAGCCCCTCATTAAAAACCAGTCAGTAACCATTCATGCGAATGGAAAACAGAGAGCGAGCCCCTCCAGGGTGCAAAGCGCCATAGGGTGTCCTAAGAAAACGAAGGCCCTCTGCTTACCCCACTCTGAACATTCAGAGCTCTGAATTCTAAAGCCCCCTCGTTGTTCATCTGGCCCCCAGGCTCTGCAGAACTCGCCTTCACTCTGCTCCTATGAAAGGCAACAGGCAGTCATGTCTGCTCTTCCCGGTCCTTCCCCTTCCCCCCTCAAAGTCTTGAAAACTAGCAATTTGTTATTTGAGTCCTGCTTTCTGGAGCCCCCCCCCCAAGTTGGGGTGATTAAAATATACCTTTCTAGTGAAGTGATGAGGCGGGACTCCTGAGGATGGAAAAATGGAATTCGTTTATTTCAAGGGCCATCCCCTTTTTATAATGTAACAAAAACAACACTGTGCACGTGGGACCACATAAAAAACTCGTTATTGTACGTAGTTTGCCACCTGGTATCACTCTGGCTTAATCTCAACACAGGTTGTTACCAGCCCCTGACTTCTCAGGAAGGCTGAGAGCCCTTAGGGGAGCCAGGCAGCTGAACCAGACATTGTCAGCAGGTTCCTTCTGGGCTGAAGGGTCTTATACCTCACCCAGAGTTCCCCCACTGACTGTGACCCTCTACTTTTTTTGTCATGTGCAAACATGAAAGACTGCATTTTAAAAGGGCGCCCGTCTCATTGCACCTCTGCCATGATCCAGGTGGATGACCTCCTACCTGGCCTGCCTTCCCACCCCACCTCCCCCACTCCCCACCCCCACCCCAAAGTCTGACTGGA
Source organism: Sarcophilus harrisii (assembly GCF_902635505.1). Classification (NCBI taxonomy): domain Eukaryota; kingdom Metazoa; phylum Chordata; class Mammalia; order Dasyuromorphia; family Dasyuridae; genus Sarcophilus; species Sarcophilus harrisii. The sequence continues at coordinate 178,250,185 of NC_045430.1, read as the reverse complement.
GGTCTCAGTAATCCTGATAGCCCAGGATGCTTCTGTTCAATTCACTGGTGATGGAAGCAGGTGAGAGAGGTAGTCTCTCTGCTTCAGGAGAGAACTCCATAGAAATGGAAAACTTGAGAACCACTGGGGTTCTGAACTAGGTCTGTGAGCTTTTTCTTGATTAATATTTTGTTTACTAGTCCTTTTTGTAATCCTATGTATTCTGTTTTATATATTTAAAAAAGGATGGTTCTGAGGTCTATAAGGCATCCCCAGATTATCAAGGGAAGGAGGTCTTTGACACAAAAAGGATGAATTTAGAGCATATATTGTCTGTCTTTGCTATTTATATCCCCAGAAATTGCACAATAAATGTTTTATTCATTGATTTAAAGGAAGGTTGCCATGAGACCTTTTCTAAAACTTGGAATCCTCTTCTGGTAATCATTCATATTAAAAATCTCTCTAGCAGTGTTCCCAGAAGTGATGGAAGAGGTCAAGCTATGACCTGATGATGAATTGAAGAGGTCAAGCTATGACCTGATGATGAATTGGCTTTCTCTGATTTGAAGAAATTCCTATTTTGTGCATGACATTTTTAAATTGGGCTTACCTCTAGTGAAGTGGCAGGTGCTAAAAGTTGCATTTGTTAACACAGCTGCATGACAAGTTCTTTCCTTTGTGATCCTATCTTCTCAATACATTCTGTCTCAAAAGATCACTCACTTCCATGGAGTCTGTTCTCTAAACCACAGTAGACATTTGTTAAGTGTGTACAAAGAATGGGGATAGGAATCCTTGCACTCAGAAGCTTGGAGCGATAAAGTACCAAGAGTTTTTTGTTTTCTATTTCTCCAATATATTTTATGTAATATTGTCCATTACCCTTGTGTGAGTCCCAAGGTGGGTGATCATGAGTCAGATTACTGGCAAAAGATGACATCTGAGTTGTAGCTTAAAGCAGAACTGCTATACTCACAGTGTATACAAGACTCAATAGTATGAACCAGATAAAAAAATGCAATTGGGAACATTTAACAAAATAAACAAGAATGTAATACAACACAGATAGTGGTAATTTGGGGGCTTTTAATATGTGGCCTGCAAAGATCTGTTTTTGTTCGAGTTTTGATGTCACTGACTTTAAGTATGGGTAGGAATTACACAAAGAAGAGGTGGGGAAGGGCAGAAGAATATTCCAAGCATTAGGAAAGAATATGAGAAAAAACTGTCCCGAAAGTAGAAATTTAAGCATATTTGGAGGAATGATATTTGACAGGAAGGAAGAGTAGTCTAATTTGGCCAAAGCACTGAATCCACAGAGGGAGTAGTATGGGAAATCTGCTGCCAAATCATGAAGGGTAATAGGAAGTCAGTGAAGAATTCTGGGTATCAATAAATCTGATAAGCAGTAGGAATAAAACTAGTAGATTATTCTAGCAGCTCCATGACTTCAAAGGAAGAAAGCAGAAAAGGAAGTGATTCCACCAATCCAGGTGGGAGAGAATGGGGCATTATACTAGGGAAGCAACAATGTGTTGTGGGAATATAATCAATCAGTACCGCTCAGTATCCAATTGGAGAGGTGAGGAAGAGAAGTCAAACATCACGCCAAAGTTAGTAAACATAGTTGGTGACTATGGGTAAATGGGGGGACCAGAAAAATAGGTCAAAAAGGAGAGAAGGGTTAGGAAGTGAGATGAGTTCAGGGTGGGACATGTTAAATTTGACTCTTGTCAATAATGTAGCAAAGTGAGAATTTTCTCTAGGCCATTATAAATATAGGTTTGGAGTTCAGAAAGGAGATGTAACTGAATTCACTTCAATAGATATTGACAATGTGCCAGGCATTGGGGATCCAAAAAAAGCAATGAGAAATAGGCTGTAGTTTTAATGAATTTTCTAAGTCCTAAGGGAAAAAATGCAGATTAAATATTTTTTCTCATGGGCCAAAGTGAAACTTTGTGAACTTATGGGTTCCCTCTTTCTGGAAGCCTCAAACTGAGGCTGAATGGTCACATGTTGGGATGACATAATAAGTAGGAAGAGTCTTGTTCACATTTGGTTTGAACTAGTCGTGCTCTAGGGAGTCTTTTAACTGCAGATTCTGTTTCTGTCCTCCGAGCTCAAGCCATCAGCTTTGGGTCTTCCTTAATATTATCCAAATCCACATTCAGTTAGCATGAGAATCCTGTCAATTCTTCAGTTCTATTTCTCTTTTCCATCCCTTCTTTGTAACAATGTCCAACTTGTCAAAAGTCTCAGCAAAATTCCACAGCAGCTTAAGCCAGATTAAAATACTTAATAAAAAAATTTAGAATACAGCAACAAGGATCTGTTTCTATTTGAATTAGACACTCCTGTTCCATGGGATATCACCCTGGTTCAGACTTTTACTGACAGGATCACAGATTTAGGATAGAAAAGGCTCAGAATCCATCTAATTGAATACCACCATTTCACAGGTGAGGAAACTAAGGTCCAGGGAACTAAAAGACCTAACCAAAACCTCACAGGGAGTATCAGAGCCGAGTCTGGGAACCCACAGCCTTGGACTCAAAATCCAGTGGACTTTCCACCTCTGTCCTCTGTACTATTCTTCTCTCTTGTCCCATCACTAGATGGGCTTTCCTAAAGCAGTTCTCTCCCATGCTCCATATTGTTCATTGGCTCCCCATTGTTGATGCAGACTCTTCTCCTGCTTACTGCCTTTTGTGACTGCCTGTACTTCTGGTCAGACCCTGGAGTCATTAGGAGAAATCGGACTCTGCTTGTGGCACTTGTGTAGCTGCCTGACCCCAAATTCTTAGCCTCCTGATATACAGATCTTTCTTTCTCTGATCTACCCTCCTTCAATTGAAAACAGACCATAGTGGGGCAGCCACATAGAACTCATATTCTTCGTGAATTATCAACAGTTTGACCCTGAGGCAAGACTTGATGAACGTATATCCCAAGATGTTCCCAATCCTGGTTGGAGCTGGTACAGGGCAAGCTATCCCTGGAAGAGCCTGGGCTTTCTTAAAGATCTGATTAGTGTGTCCACATTTCTAGTTTCCTCCCTTTACAATCCATGAAATGTTTCTAAAAGAATCTTTTAGAAGAGGGACACGGGTCTGATTGTGTCCCTCTTCTGCTTAAGAAGTTTCAGATACTCCCTGTTTTAAGATCACGTACAAACTCCTCAGCCTGTTATGTTTTCACATACAATGTATTCTAGTCAAACTGGCTTACTTTCTGTTCCCCATACTTGGGGGAACTATGTTTCCTCCCTATGTTTGCTTTTAAATTATCCCATCGGTCAAGAATTTAAGTGCTTCAAGGTTTTGCAAGGCTGAATGTTGAAAACTATCTTTGCATATTTTGAAAATTAAAAAGTATTACTTAAAAGTTTTTTTTAATAAGTCAATAACTTTAAAAAAAAAATTTAAGTGCTTACTATATACCAGGCTCTCTGAATCCAGAAGCCTCCTTTGTAGCTCAACTCAAATGTCATCTTTTAGCCTTTTCTGTTTGCTCTCCCTCCTTAAAGCATCTTTTTACTTATCAAAGTATCACAGTATACTGTGTCCTACCAAAGAATATAAGATAGGGATGGGCCTAGTCCCTATCACGGAGTAGACACGGAGTGAGAAATGTTTCACTTGGTTCCAGCTGAGCTGGCCCTCCATTTTTACAGAATCTCCATTCATCCCTGGATTAATGAATTTTTCCACTTAATTGCTTTAGAGATACTCCTATGCTACTGACCTTTATAGTGCTAAAACAGGAATACCTGACATCTTAGAATAGATATTCAATAAGTGATAGGCACCTACATGTGGGGCTCCATGCTAGACAATAGGATACCATGAAGTCCAGTCCATCAGCAGGCTAAGTGCACTCTAGGCCTTGGTGACTACTTGGACAGAACAGATGCTTAACTTAGTGTTTACCAATTTATTGTGTTGGAGGAGGAAGGAGGAAAGAAGGCCCCCTGGAACTTTTCTCCTTTTGTACAGCAAGATAGTCCATAGCAAGGAGGAAAGGAGGTGCAAAGGGGAGGAGAAAACATTTGAATGAAAACTTTTCTACTGGAAAGAGCCCAAGATTACAAATCAGTGGATCAAAGTTCAAAGGCCACTTCTCCTTAGACCTGTGTGTGCCCTTGGGCCTCAGGCTTTCTTCTGAAGAGAGAAAACTGGGTTGGATGAAGGATTCCCTCAAGCCCCTTCTAACCTAAACTCAGATCTGATGTTTCCAGGGTCTTTGCATGGTGATTGGGGGAATGCACCACTCTGAACAGAAGCTTAACCACCAATCAGCAGGAGTCAGCTCTGCCCTGCTCTTCCTCTCTGTGGGAGGTAAGCCAGAGGTGTGGTGTGGGCCCAAGGTGGCAGTGTTGGGATGCATTTACCTGATTCAGGTAACAATGTACCAGCACTCCAGATTGGAGGTGGCGGCAGGAAACATTCGATCAGAGTGGAGGGTGCTTTGGGACAGCTAGGATATGCAGGGGATGGAGCACCAGGCCTGGAGTCAGGAAGATTCACCTTCCTGAGTTCAAACCCAGCCTCAGACATTTCCTAGCTGTGTGATCTGGGCAAGTCACGTCACCCCTTTTGCCTCGCTTTCTTCATTTGTAAAGTGAACTGGAGAAAGAAATGGCCAACTCACTCCAATATCTTTGCCAAGAAAACCCCCATTGGGGTAACAGAGTTGGATGTGACTGAAAAATTACTGAACAAAAGAAGGTACTTAACGGGTATTTACAGCAAAGCTGAAGAAACCTTTTTCCAAGGGCTTGGAAGTAAAACCTGCCTGTGTTCTCTCTGCTCCGATTCCACTTCTTCCTAATTTAATGGTGACTAAGGGAAGAACCTTGGAGCTAAAAGGAACTTCACAAGTCTAGTCTTCAACTTTGTAAACTGTAGTTCACAGCCCGATATGGTGTCTCACAACTGAATGTGTGGAGGGTCACAAAATTATGACTTATCAGTTAATGTTTGATGTGTACATGTATTTTATATATCCATATATACAGGGTCATATAAAAAGTTTGGAACAAAAAGGGGCTGTTAGTGGACAAAGTTTAAGAAGTCCTGCTCTTGTCCAGCTCCCCAGACACTCCCCTTCTACAAATGAGGAAGGTAGCGATGCTCTGAGTGCCATAGCAGAAACAGGGCAAAGGAGACCCAAATCCAGATCTTTTTATTGTATGTTTGGGGCTCTTTTCTCCTGTTGCCCCCTCGTCTCTCCGGTTGGTGTAGGAAGCTCCAAGTTTGCTCAGACTTTCCCAGAGAGGAAGCCTGCAACTGACAATCCAAATGGGTTCAGATGACAGGTTTCCCTCAACTCCAATTCCTACATCTTGCCTTTACATATTCCTTACTTTTAGCCTAAGAAACAATGTTTTTGTTCCTTGAGATTCTAGGTCTTGATGTGTCAAGACTTTTTTGCTTAGTACTTGGCTCTTTGGGAGGTAGCCGGTTTGTTAAACTGGAGGGCCACCATGACTTTGAGACACATTTGCTTGACTCAGGAGATGTCTGGAGAACCTGTTCTGAACCTCTAAGACTTGAGTGTCAGCAAGTATAAGGACCAGAAGAGTGAGATCTCAGAATCCTAGGTATCCATGGGACCTGACACTAATTTCCTGGCTGTGGCAGGTGTGTTTGCCCCCACACTTTTCTCCAAGGTTTATGGGAGACTGATCTGCAGGGAGTGCCAGAATGTTACCCAGGACCCCTCGGGGAGCTATCTGTGCCACAGCTGCCGGCCTGACTTGGTAGGTAGAATGCCTTGCCCTGCCCCACGACTGCCCAGCATAGGCAATTTCATGAAGTACCAAATATAATCCTAACCATAAATGTGTGCTAGCCCCAGAATCCTAATTATACCACCTCCTCCTCTTCTGAGGTTTCCAAGTCAATATACTAATCAGATATTAGACTAACTTCAGTCCTTTCTATATCCATTTTGTATGTACACACACACACACACACAAAAGCGCAGACATCTCTTATGTGCACTAGGGTAAATGGGGGCTTGGCAGAAAGGAAACTTTTTAGTAATAGTATTATATAAAACTGATTCCTCCATTATCGTGATCAGATTTAAGTATACCATGGTCACTTAACTAGTATTTTTTTGTTTTGGATTCTGGGAGGCTATACATAAGGCATAACATGGAAGTGATAGGATAGCTCCTAATCCCTGCCCACCTGATTAATGCCTTTCAGATGAAGAACAATGGAACTCTCTACTATAATCATGTCCAGTAAGTAGGACCTTATGACCTGAGGGGAACAATTGGGCATCCCTCAGAACCAGTATCTGACCACTTTGCCCATTTCCCACCTGTTTGACCCAAATGTTTGGGATTTCCTAAAAAGAGCTAGCCTTGTGACTTTGAGCAATTCCCTTCCCCTTCCTGAGCTTACGTGTGCAAGGTGGCTGCCCAGTGTGTGGAAAAGGCTCTGGGTTTGAATTCCTAGTTCTGTAGCATGCCATGGAATTTTTGTCTTCTCTCTCTGGGCCTGATCCCTCAGTTTGATCTTTGAAATGAGGGGAACTGAAGGGGTAACACTGAGTGTTAACCTGTAACACTCTCATCCCCCCTCCTTTGTGGTCCGAACAGGTGGGACAGGGAGGGCTTCTGAGAGTTGGAAAGTGACTCATTGCAAACGAAGTTAATTGCACCTCCCCCACCACGTAACTGCCCCTTTCTGCCGTGGCTGCTCATTCTCGGCCTTGTCCTCTCCCTGGCTGGGGCCGCGGCCTTCTCCCCCTTCACGGCGGCATTGCATTGCAGGCCCTTGGTGTACACGGTGTGCCTCCTGCTCCCCACCACCTACCTCGTGGGCCTCCTCTTCACCCTGAAGACCCGCTCTCCTAGCTACGTTCTCCACAGCAACTGTGGCCCCTGTAAGTGGTCTTCCTCTGAGCTGCCCTGCCCCTCCCTGCACAGCAATTAACCAAGTTTCTTGGTTAGGAAAGGAGAGCCATGGGGGCTGGGCAGAACTTGAGGGGGCTCCCAGGCCCTTGGAACAAAATTATTCAAACGGGAGTTGGATTCTTTGTGCCCCCAACCCCCAATCTTGAAGCAGCACACAAGGTCCACGAGGTCGAAGGATAAAAACAGGGGTTCGCTTCTGATTTCTCCCTCCTTCACCCCCTTGCTGCCAGGGCCTGGGCCCCATCGCGGCGCTGTGGTTGCCTGGCCACGGTGGCGCGCACTGCTCTTGCTGCTGCTGTCCACCTTCTGCATGTCTGCCTGTGCTGACCTGGCCACAGAGCACATCAGTCCCATTCTGAAGAGCTCCACCGTGTCGCAAGTGAGCTGCCATCTCCATTGGAGGCAGGGCCCCATTTAGGTGTCCAATGTTGGAGAGCTTGATTAAGGAAAAAACTACTGGGCTAAGGCAGAGATCCCTTCCTAATCCTGACTTGGGGTCTACTCTGACCTTGGTTCCCTTTTCTCTCACAGGGAGTGGGGGTGGCCTCCACCTATTTAGTGTCCACTCTCATAAAATGGCTTGCACGAGGACAATCCCTATGCAAGCTCAGCCAGAGCTGTTTTGGGGCATCTGCTTCCCCCTCTCCTCCCACCCCTTGTACCCTAGGGCTGCCTCAACTGTCCTAATGGTTCTCACAGGAGTTTTCTCTGCTCTAAATGGGTAATATCTGGGCCTCGCTGCCTTGGTCCAGGAAAACTACAGGAACAATCTGCCCCTGACCAAGTTAGCCTAACTTGTTGGTCCAATCCCAATGCTTGTGCTGGGCTCCTATTTAGAAGGCTTTTCTTAGATGGAAAATTCTTTTTTGGTGCCTTTTGAGGTAATATAAGGGCTTAGCAGAAGTTGAGGTCCAAGTTTCTTTTTCTTCTCCCAGTATTTTATAGGAGTGACTGTGCTCGCCATGGTGCCTGAATTGCCCGAGATTGTCAATGGGATTCAGTTTGCCTTGCAGAATCACCTGAGTCTCAGGTGAGATGCTACCTCTGCAGGGTGGAGGGATGGGACAGTCTGAAGGTGGTGCCAAACTCCTGGTGACAGACCAGGCTCTCTTGGAGGCTTCCTGTAGAATATACTTCCCTAGTCCTTCCTTAGAGATCTAATGATCGACACTGGCAACATTGCAGTTAAATTCTCAGCTTGACGTTAGCAGGAAAAAGCCTTGTTAATGGAACCAAAACGTGGCAGGAAATATCTCCAAAATAGCTTTATTACAAATTAATTATTGTTATAAATTGGATAAAGAGTAGGGAAGCCAGGTTAGCCAGGGGAAGAGGCAGATGGAAATGAGAGGGATGGTTCTCTCTGAGTAGGCAGTATGAACTAAGGAGTAAAGATCTGGGTTTTAATGCTTGCTCTGCCATTACCTACTTGTGCCACCTAGGGCAAGATACTAACCTGTTTAAATAAGTTTGTTTCCTTATATAAAATAGCATTAGAATGGATCATTTCTAAAGTCTTTCCTAGCATTGATTCCAAGTACTCTGGGGATAACATCACCAAGGGGTCACAGCTATTTCAGAAAGAAATGCGTTATAGCTAGAGTGGAATTCAAGAAATGTTTGAGCTGTCCCCAGGAGGTAGATACTGTCTTCAGAGGAAAGGGAAAATGAAACCCTTAAATACAAGGTAAGCATGGGATCGTGTTTCCCAAATAGTTCCATTTTGATTTTGCAGATATAAGATTGTAGTCTCTGTCCTCCATCCCCATCTCAGGCAGAAGTTAGTTTTGTAGCAGTAATGGCTGGGAAAAGACTGGTCTAATGATACTGTAAATGAAGTACCAGAAAATCCAAGTGTGAATGCTCCATTGAGCCTCTGGGCCTAGAATTTGGGACCAGTCAAGGCTGTAGGGGGTCCTGACTGCACTTGCATTTGGGGCCCAGCTTCCTCTTTCACCACCTCATCCTCTGCCCACTCTCCAGGTGCCTCCATCCCTCTGCCACTGATAACCAGCCTTCCCTTTTCACTTCTTGTAGCATTGAGATCGGCAGCTGCATTGCAGTACAAGTCTGTATGCTGCAGATACCCATCCTGGTGCTGTTCTCCATCTTCTATGTAAGTCATAGTGGGTGTGAAAATAAATGTGAGGAAGTCAGTGATCCCCTGAAAATTATTTTCACTGACTCCCTCACATTTAAGAGGGTACCTAGAGCACTTTCTCAAGGTATCTCCTCTCAGGAATCCAATGGACCTCCCCTGGGAAACAGGACACTTCCTTCCATGGACATTCATACAAACCTTATCTTTTATAGTTAACTTGGCCTTTTTCAGATACACATGTTCACTCAAGGAGGCTGTCAGAAGGCATAGATGTCCCTCCAGATTACTGGAGACCTCTCTTGGACTGGAAGAGGCCCAATGTTCTGGCCTATTCCTCCACCTACAAAATTACAACATGTTCTATGAGGATACAATGTAATAGCTGAGATGACTTGAAAGGGATATAATAGAACACTGGATTTGGGGGTGAAAAGAACTAGATTTTTAAAAAAGGACTCCCTGAGGTCCTAAAGCCTTCCAACCTCCATGCCAAAATTTAATGACTCCAGTTACTCTCTTCAGCCAACAGGATTCATGCTGTTCTTCAGTGACATCCATGTCTATGCCAGCATGTTCAGTGTCATTCTTATGAATTATATCTTCATGGATGGCAAGTGTGACTATTTTCGAGGTAGGTTTGAAGGGAAACAAGGAAAGGGAAAAGAAAATAGCCTGGCGATTAGAACTTCTTTCCAAGTACTCCAAATTCCCCATTTAATTCTAAGTGCTAATTCAAACCCCAGATAGAAAAGATGCATGTTATCCTAGGTAACCTGGTTGGGGGGGTGGGGGGGGAGGGAGGGGGCTCTTGTATTGATTGTTCACTTGTGGTGAAGAGAAGCAAGGCAGTATTGAAGAGATATGGTAAGTAGTTCTACTTAAAACTAAGCTTTTAGCTAGTCTCTAATTTTGAAGGGAAGAGAAAAGGTGATCTGAAATGGCTATTAGCAAAAGTTATTAAAAGTTCTGAGTCTGCTCTCAGGTTGCTGAACTATGAGCTCAGATGTGTCCCTCCCTTTCCCTCCTCAGGTACTGTGCTGGTAATGGTCTACTTCCTCCTCCTCGCTGTCTATTTCTTTGCTCCTTCTCCTGCTGGCTGCTGACAGATGCATTCTACTTGATTTAGCATTTGGCTGCATTAGAGATCCATGGGATACTTTCCTTTGAGGTGGAAAGGCTCATCCAGGTTACTTGCAGAACTACGCTGGGAAGCTAGTAGAAGTCAATCCAAATCCATCTCCAATCTTACACCTCTCCTCTCTTGTTTTTACATTAAGGGAACTATTAATGAACTAAAACTTTGTACTGTAAAACTTCATTCTCCTTGATTTTGTTTTTAAGTGGGAAGGAAGAGACTTGGCTAATGAGATCTCATTTTTCCCTTGGTCATGTCCGACTTCTGCCACGTCCAAGGATAAATCTACAAAGAGACCATGGTAGAAGTCTCAATCTGTTGGTATTATCTCCTTCCCTATTAAAATATAGTTACTTTAGTTACCAAGATATATAAAGAGGTGGAAAAGGTATCTTTGACCAGTTACCCTGATGCTAACAAGTAAAAGCAGAGATGGTCCTATCCCTAACAAAATTTCTATTTTCCTAAAAAAAATCAGTATCTTTTATTTAAGTAACTGTTGCATCTGTGTTTTAAGGAGAATGAACGGTCAAAATAGTAGGGATAGAAAAGTCTCTCTAGGTAAAAGGAGGGGATCAATTATACTGAATTCCCTTCTCTTCTATACATCCTAAATTTACATGCTATTCAACAAACACATTAGAAACTTTGGAGGGGGAGAAGAAGAGGAAAATTGACAACATTTTTTTGCTAATTCAGTAAAGACTATACTATATATCAATCCTACAAGATGAGGCAACAACTTTAAAAAAAAAAAAAGCTCTGTTAATATAAAACTGAGCAGTCTAAGAGTTGGTTGTGAAAACACTTTCTCAATGGAAACAGAGAGACAAAGTGGAAGCAAGGAGATATCTGAATGTCCTTGGAGATAGTATTTAATGTATTCCTACAGAGACAAACAAAATTAAAATTTGAGTCTGCTTATGAAAAGCAGAACTTTGCCAAGGGTATCAAAAAGCTCTGTCCAAAAATGCTTTCAGGCAGCAGTTTTGACAAATATATTAGCTTTTTTCTAGCACCCAGGAACAGATCATGTAGAGGAGGATGTGTCTTCAAATGTGAACAAAGCAGAGCTGTGTAACCTGACCATGGACTGTGTGTACCCCTACCCTTGGTTTCTTACTTTCCAAATACATCTATACCCCCATCATCTCCTAAAGCACATTTTGCACTATTAGGCTTGTAGAAGTGGAATCATCAGGTTCCTGACTCTTTACAATTCTTAGCATCAAATTTAACTCACTTCCTCCTACAGAGGAAACAACAGACCCTCAATATGTGTGTTTTTGCCACACTGCTAATGTCAGAGTCAGGCCTAATAGACTCTGGGTACTTTATATACCTGTGTTATTCGTATCACTTGAGCTGGATACTATCAAATTCCCATTTGATAGATGAGGGAATTGAGGCCTCAATGTTCACCTGTCTGTCCTTGGTTTCACAGCTTACCTTAGCCATCCTCTGCCCAGCCCCCTTTCTCTTTGACCATACTGCTTCTTCTCCCAGGTCTATCTTATTTTTCCAGTCCAATATTCTTTTAAAAAACACCTGCCCTTTTAGTTTTTATATCACTGGTACCAACAAAAATGCTCTAAACTTAGCCAAGTTTTGGAGGGGAGGGGGTTGTAAGGTGTGAAATACATTATTTGCCACCACCACCCCCAACCCACAGTTCACACAGCTACTCTAAGGAGAACCAGGCTGGCCATTAAGCAACTGATTTTGAACAGGTTTATTGAGCAGATCTCTTTAGAAAACAAACAGCAAAACACTGACAAGGTACATGAATACAAAGTGGATATACTAGGCAAATTCTCCTATGCTCTCTACTGCACATAGAAAACCAGGCAGGATGGAAAAACTGTTCTGTTTCATGCACACCAGACTTCAAAGAGGTACCTGGAGCAATCTAACAGGGCTGAATTACATAGCCACAGGGCAAGACAACAGTCTATGGCCCAAAGTTCATTCTTTAGAACTGCATTAAAGTTTCTTGATTAGTGTTTCCTGGTATATATCAGTTATTTACTAACACTCCCACTTTTCAGAAGTTAAAATGCTCTTTTGTGTTTTCTTTTGAATATTAAGAAAACAGCTGGACAAGATAGCAATCATTTCAAATGGTCAAGTGGCAACTTCTCATAAGGATGGATATTGCTATGAAATCTGAAAACCTCTGGGTTTACATCCTGCCCTGAATATACAGGGTCTAAGTTCATGCTTTAAAAAAGAGCCACGAGTACTTTTTATTATAAATCTCAAAAATCAAGTTGATTTTATTCCAATTTCAGATTACTGAGGGAGTTACCTTCATATCTTAAGTATGATTCAACACTGACTCCAATTTCTAACTTTTCTGGCTAAGAGGCCCATGATCTTCCTGATGTGAAGAAGCAAGACAAAACTAATATAACCTGGACAAGAGTTTGGTTTCTGGAGTTCATGATCCCTGGCTTAGCCCCCTTAAAGCAAATATATATATATATATATATATATATATATATATATATATTCTCAATGGCAGAACTGTTGAAAAGAGGGCCTTTTGCATTAGTTCAGGATCCTATAAACTATAGGCTTCTTTAGCTTCTGTAAACATGGTAAAGCAAGCCCATTTTGTTTAAAGAACTGAGTTAATACCAATTTTCCCTTACCCGTTTCTAAAACTGCAGCCAAATAAATAAATGCTCAAAAGAGTAAATGGGGGTTCCAACTTTAATGGTGACATAAATACTTGCAAAAAGTCAAAGAAATACCTTAGCTGTTAATGTTCTCCCTTGTACCATATACCAATCTCCTTTTCCTTAGATGATAGGAATTCTTTGGTGGTTATAGGGGAGGAGAGAACATCTACAATAGAGCAGGCCTGTGTCTGAAAATCACTCTTTAAATTTCTTCCTATCTGTGCAACATAAGGATCATAAAGAACTCCAGAAGTTACAGAAGTGAGAAGAAAACTAAAATGAAGACAATGAAGTGAATATAGTTTGAAAGAGAGAACCAAGGGCTACAGCATCAAGTCAAAAGGAAAAGAGGCTGACTTACCAATTATAATCAGTCTGATTATTCTTAACTGTTTATCCAATGGAACCCAGACACTTCTGCTCATTCTTCCCCTACAATTAAACACTTATCAGCCCTTTTCCTGAAAAAATGAGGATAAGGGCCATTGACAAAACTGAAAATACGTTTCAGAAAATGCAAAAATATTGATTAGAAAAGGATTTAGTGTTTCAGGCTGTTCCCACTGCCATTACTATTAGCTTTGCATTCCAAATAGACACTTTGCTTGAGAAAGCTCCATCTCACTCATATATATGTGTAACCAATGACATTTCTCTCTCTCTCTTTTTTTTAAGTTGTATTATCAATGCAAATTAATACATGTTTTCAAATTTACGTCACTGGAAAAACTGATCTCCCAAAGAAAAAGGTTTCCCTTTAGCCTATGAAGAATGATTAAATATTTAATTTCCAGTCTTGTATGTAGACTTACAATTTTTAAAGGATTTAGAAAATACTTCATTAAAATAGCATCTTCCCATTCACAGATTAACATTAAAACAGTCATCTTCCTATTCACAGATAAACTACAAAGTAAATTCAGATTCCTCCATAGATAGATAAATCCTTTGTTCCTAGGAAGAGAAGACTGATTCTAAATGAGAAATAAGTTAGGTGCCTTAATTTTAAAGCATTCTGTAAATAAGTTGATATTTTACTATTGAGACAAAGATAGGAGATGTGCAAATAGACAACACAACAAAAGAATTCCAAACAAGGCATTCCTACTATCATATGCCACCAAAAGTTAAGGCTTGAAGCCAAACCCCCAACCCAGATTCTAAGACCAGAATTGAAATTTTCAGTTTTGCCAGAAAATTGGTCTAAACCAAATAGTTCAGCTAAAATACTGAGTGAATGTATATGATGTGTGATAATAAAATAATGGACTGATTTCCCTAAGCCACATATATTTGTCACACTTACATTCTACATCTTGATAACCCATGTCCAAGTCCTTCTCCAATGCTGTGTAGGAACATGGAGATTTAGGCCTACACCAAGGTGAAAAGGCTTTTCGTGGAACACAGACTCATATCACTCAAAGACCAATCTAAGCTTGTAGAAGCTCATCACCAGAAAAAAGGCCACTGGGTGAATTTTTGTGGCCTCAGCAATTCATGAAGACTGTCAACTATGAGATTTTCATCTGAAGCAAAAGGAGATGGTACTCAATAACAATGACATTTAAAATCTTTTGAAGTACTAAAAAGCAACTGTACCTACACACACATCTATGTATGTGCCCATATCTTTTTATCATGTTATATGTAAATAAATATATGTATTATTGCACTTAAATTTGTAGATGGCAAATAAGACATTGTAAAGGGTATCTGAAAGAGGCAGAGAAGAAGCAGACATATGCTTCCATGCAATAGGCACTAAAGTCAAGGTGATTTTGCTGGTTAATTATATAATGAAATTCTTTGCAAATTGTTAAATAAATTCCAATAAGATCACTTAAAACACATACTATACACATGGGCTCAGTGAATAAGAGCACCAGGCCTGGAGTCAGAAAGACCCGAGTTCAAATCTGGCCTCAGACATTTACTAGCTGTGTGACTCTGGACAAGTCACTTAACCCAGCTTGCCTCGGTTTCCTCATCTGTAAAATGAGCTGAAGAAACGGCAAACAATTCCAGTATCTTCACCAAGATAACCCCAAATCGGGTCACAATGAGTCAGACACATTTGAAAAACAGCTCAACAAAACAGACGGCAAAGTCTTCTGACATGCAGTCAGAAAAGATGTGCTTGATTTGAGGCTCTCATCCTTGGGACTATTTAGCCAGCCACTTCAAATCAGCCCATTTAATCTACGAAACAGGGACAATAATATATATCAAGTACTTTCACAGGGTTGTGGTTAAGAAAGCACTTCGTGTCTCTTAAAACATTATATAAGCATGACCTATCATTAGCAAGAATGGTGTATTTAATTAGACAGCAC
The DNA here is from genome assembly GCF_902635505.1 of Sarcophilus harrisii. Lineage (NCBI taxonomy): Eukaryota > Metazoa > Chordata > Mammalia > Dasyuromorphia > Dasyuridae > Sarcophilus > Sarcophilus harrisii. The sequence continues at coordinate 178,235,013 of NC_045430.1, read as the reverse complement.
TTCCAGAGATCTAGTTACACACAGGCTTCCACTACTGTTGATTAGAACTGACCAAGGGATGGAATGGATCTTTTTTACAAGGAAGCCAGGTATAGACTGCTGCAGTCAACGAGCCTACTTTGAAGCAAAAAAGACAGAGGAAGTGCTGCTTTTCTTCTGGTTTCTGGTACTATCAAAGGGTCTGCCCAACAAAAGGCTTACAAATGAGAGCAAATCAAGACTGAACCAGACCTCTCTATCCAGTTTTCTAGAGTAATTGTTGGTTACATATATAGAATCAAAAGGTTGGAAGCTGAAGGATCATTCTTTGGCCTTAATAGAAATATCGTCTCATCCCACCTGCTCGGGCTGGCAGATTGCCACAGAGCTGCTTCCTCTGAACTAAAAATGGATGTATCTGACTAGCCAAGACAGGGAAACAGTTCTTTTAAATGAAGCGACTACAATAACAAACTATAAAAGGCAACTATTAGTAGAAAAGCATAGGAAAGGGCAAGACCTACTATATAGTTGCCTCTTTCCTTTAGGTACCCTACATTAAAAGGTTAATATCTCTAAAATTAAAACCCAAACAGTTATATCTCAAACTACTACAGAACAACAACAAAAAAAAATCTAAGTCTTCACAACAGCCAAATGAGATGTTACAAAAAGGCTTGAAAGATGGGTTAAAACAGTATACAGTTCTACACTCCACAAAGCTCTCTACTCTTTTTCCTAGATATTAGATGCTTTTAATTTAACTCAGACTATTTTAAAATACATACATCCTCAAGCAGTTTTTAAAGTGAAGATAAAATTATTTTTAAGAATTGGAGGGAAAAAAAGGCACTTAAATGGAAAACATGTCCCAAATCTACATTAGACCTAGGTGCCACAACCTGGTCTGCATTTCCTGTATTTCTTAAGCACCTTTATTAATTCTGTATCTACATGTCCACCTGACTATGATCTATCCAATTATTATCTAAAACATTAGACAAAAAAGCAAATTAGAAATTCAAGTCATTTCCCCAAATTTAAAAAAAAGACTAAAAGTTCCACATAAAAATGAAAATGACATTCAATTGCATTCTTCCCCCATGGTGGTTTTTAAATGACACTTGGTTTCCCAGAATGGATTAACATACTGATTTTGGCTTTTCCCAACTCAACTAGGATTGTATGACTCAAAGCACAATATGTATGAACAGAAAAAAAGCAAAACTATTTAAAGGAACAACCAAATGCCAGTTGGCTTTCTAGAGGGAAAATCCTATTGCCTGAGAAAAAAAGAGGCTTGTAGTCCAGAGCCTAAAAAGCAGCAGGTTACTTACTAATAGCAAATGGCACCAATTCTGAGGCCTGGAAGAAGTTTTAAATGAAAGAAAGTCAAAGCTCACATTTCAAATGAAAGACCAAGTCTGAAGTCTCCAAAAAGGAAACAGCTTGAAGGTTATCCTTATACATTTTAAACTACAGGACCTTGGACCTCATGATCTACTTAATAGTACATTATGACTTTTAAGCAGTTTGCTTAGATCCACATTTCACCATGAGATGAGAGAGAGGAGACACTTAGAAGAACAAACACTGAGAAGGCAATCCAGTGTTTTTAAGTCATTCTGGCTTTGTCTGGCCCATAGTGCCTTTTATCTGGAATGTTCTTGGTACCCTGGTCTTCAAGAACAATATAGAGCATATTCCACATCCACAATGTACATACAAGTTTTTAGATAAGCCAATATTTTCCAACCCCCAAAGGGGTAAACAGGTGAACAATCTATTTGTTACCCTTCCATTCAAAGTCAAAATATGTATTTGGACTGTCTATATATAGACTAACATGTCAAAAAATTACTGTAGTTAGGAAGATCTACTCAATCAAATACCTCTTTAGAAATAATATATTAAAATGAGGCATTAGGGAAAACCAGGTCTCAACAGGCACCCTTCCCATATTTCCTGAACTACTGGGATTTGATGATGATGTTTTAAAGTAGGAGAGCACTAGCCTCCTGTATTACACATAACACTGCTGACTATATGTTCAGAATTTTCCTGAAAAAAAAAGCCTATATTTGTATCTTGATTCATAATATTTTAAAGAGATTTTCTGAAATCTAACTCCATCTCTCCTCTCCCCCACCATTTCCCAGCAAGAGGGAACTTAAGGAAAAAGGGGAGGGAGAAGCATCTTTAGGGGAAATTCATACATTTCCATAAACTTAAAAACAAATTTACAGAAAGGCATCTGATGTATTTTCTGAGTAAGGCCTTGATCAGGGTACTCAATCCTCTTGGTAGCACACTCTACGCTGCCCATAAATAGAAAAAGAAGTCTCTTTTAAATTAGTATTTCCATGGTGAATGAATAGTCCAGAAACCCTCATTTCAACCGCTCAATGAGTCCCTGTGTGAGTCCAAGGTGCAGAAGTTGTGTCCGGGAGAGATTTACTAAGTGAGGGAAGGCCCCAAGCAGTTTCTCCCATGACAGTTCCAGAAGGCTGGGTACCACCAGCCACATCTTAAATAATGACCCAGTCCGTTTATTTTCATGGATGTTCACCACTCCTCCATGAATGTACATGCAACCAGCCTGTAAACAGGACAAACAGAAAAGTACAAATTAGATGAAGAAAAAAGACAAACCAAAGATCTAGCTAGTGAAGACTCTTGTTGGAAAAGATTTTTATAAAGGAGATGGAATCAAAATGAGATTGGCTATCAAATCTCATGAACAACAGAGTATCCAAAAAAAAAAAAAAAAAAAGGTGTGGCTGATGCGCATTAATAAAACTGTGGATATTTAAGGCATATCTCTTACAAAGCTGATATTCATGAGAATCATACAAGACTTTAAAAGTCATGTGGTCCAATCCCTTCATTTTACAGATAACACTGGAGCTGAGAGAGATTATGACTTGTCCAGAGTCAAAGAGCTAACAAATATCAGAGGCAGGATTTGAACCCATGAGTTTTGTATGAATGGATTTTGGTATTAAATGTTTTGTTTGTCTCCTAGATTCAGAAATTTAGCAAACCTTGGAGGCAAGCTTCAAAGCAATCTTATATATAAAGGATTTTAATCTGCTTATGTTAGAACTTCTTCACCACATATCTATAAACAAATTACTTTACCATCCAATCTCACACAAGTAATCAAATAAAACTTACCGGTGTAACAGCTGCACAGTGGAAATAAACTGGCTCAGGCATAACAGCTGGAAGCTTTACCCACTGGAAAGTTTGCAGATTCAATTTCCAGACATCTCCCAAAATCACTTCTCCATTATAACCACCACAAACAAATACATCTACAAAGGATAGAAATAAAGAGCAAATTAAATGAACCAAACTAACTCGATATTTATAGCAGATTACAAGACTTGTTATGGTAGGTTTTATTCTCATGCCATCTGAACATGACAGTTTTGTGAGATCAGACTGATGAAATGACTGGTAATAGGAAAGCAATATGGGGAAAGACCAGGTATTATTGAATTTTTTTTTAATTTTCAAATTAAAATTAAATTAAAAAAAAATTTTAAATGTCCTAAATTAAAGAGATTATCCAATCTACACCAAAGGTGAGTAGAAGCATTCACATAGGGGGCAAGCTTAATTGCTTCCTCCTTAATCCAAAAGTCCCAAAGAGGCAGTCCCTGGCTTTCTTGTAGTCCCCTGGGACACTCAGTATCAATATGTCCTAACTCAGATTATAAGTGTTAAGTTCTCTGCAACAATTTTATGAGTTTGAGCTAGAATCTGAAGGTCTAATTTACTTTTGCAGCATTTCTATAAGAACAGAAAACTTCTGAATCCCAAGAAGAGTCTATCAAAGGTTCATCATTAGTGAAATCAAAATAGTCATTCAGTTATAATTCAACAATAATGATAACAAAAATGTAATATAAATAACTCTTAACCTTAAAAAAGATTTTAAAAGTTGTTTTACACTTGAGAGTATAGGAATAAATGGACTTTTCCTTAAAATAATCAGTAGCATCTATTTAAAACCATCAGTAAGCATCATATGTAATGGGGACAAGTTGCAACCATTCCCAATAAGATCAGGAGTGAAACAAGGTTGCCTACTATCACCATTACTATTTAATATTGTATTAGAAATGCTAACTTTGGCATAAGAGTTGAGAAAGAGATTAAAGGAATAAGAATAGGCAATGAGGAAACCAAATTATCACTCTTTAATGATGATATGATGGTATACTTAGAGAACCCCAGAGATTCTATTAAAAAGTTATTAGAAACAATTCATACCTTTAGCAAAGTTGCAGGATACAAAATAAATGCACATAAGTCATCAGCAATCTTATATATCACTAACAAAATTCAACAGTCAGAGTTACAAAGAGAAATCCCATTTAAAGTAACTACTGATAGTATAAAATATTTAGGAATCTATCTGCCAAGGGAAAATCAGAAACTTTATGAGCAAAACTACAAAACACTTCCCACACAAATTAAGTCTGATCTAACCAACTGGAAAAATTATGCTCTTGGATTGGGCGAGCAAATACAATAATGATGACAATACTACCTAAACTAATCTATTTATTTAGCGCTATACCAATCAGACTCCCAAAAAACTATTTTAATGACCTAGAAAAAATAACAAAATTCATATGGAAAAACAAAAGGTCAAGAATTTCAAGGGAATTAATGAAAAAAAAAAATCAAATGAAGGTGGCCTAGCTGTACCAGATCTAAAATTATATTATAAAGCAGCGGTTCCCGAAACCATCTGGTATTGGCTAAGAAATAGACTAGTTGAACAATGAAATAAGTTAGGTTCAAAGGACAAAACAGCCAGTAACTTTAATAATCTAGTATTTGACAAACCCAAAGACCCCAGTTTTTGGGATAAGAACGCATTATTTGACAAAAATTGCTGGGAAAATTAGAAATTAGGCATTGACCCACACTTAACACTGTACACCAAGATAAGGTCAAAATGGGTTCATGACCTAGGCATAAAGAATGAGATTATAAATAAATTGGAAGAGAGTTGTTTGTTTTAAATATACTTTTTTAGTTTGAGTTCAAGAAAAACTTTAACATAACAGTTAGACTGCAGTCCTAATTAGAGTAGAAATAAGGTGTTAAAAGTTTGTCCATCTTCCTATTTTGTTTTTCTTTTTAAACTATCAGTGTTTTGGACTGAATTCTATAAATCTTAATCCAAAAAGCACAAGCAATTTATGAAGGGTTTTCCATACCAAAAACAGTTCCTCCATGGATGGTATATTTTTCAGTTATGCTGACTAACAAACTATCTTATTGTTATAGCTTTAAAGGGGTTTGTAGGGCAAACGAAACAGAATCTTCTAAGGAAATCAAATTACAAAATTTAGATAAAGAACTTGGGAAAATACTACTTTCTACTTCCTGAATGACAAAGTATCTTTTAAAGCTAACAGTTCTATCTGGAACCAGAAAGAGATTTCTCCACTCCTAGAAACTATTGCTTGTGTTCTCCTATTTTCAGTTAGTCACTCACTCATTGAACATAGAACTAGAAGTAGTGCTTAGTTTAATATCCTTACCATTTTTTATTTGTACACAACTGTGACATCTTCTGGCTGCAGGGAAACCTGACAAAAAACATACATGCAAGAGAGCTCTTTTATTCACACAAAGCACAATGCTAATATAGCAAAGAACATATTATAAATTGCTAGATTAAATTAATACACACAAATTAATCCCTTTATATTACATTAGGAAAAGCTGCAAAGTGGAATAGCCTTAGTTATCCTAGAAGATTTATATAAGGAAACTTAATATATAAAATATCACATGTATTATATATTACATATTATTATAATATTATATTATATATGAGACTTCAAGAATGGAGATCCCCAATAACCAGCACAACTCTGGTGTGATAAAGAACTAGGGAAGCTACAGGGCAGGTGTTCCTGTTCCCTGCAGGTTCTGATTTCCTCAGGAGTCTATCTACTGAGAATCATAGCTGTAAGGCTTTCAGAATGTGGTGGTCAATTATTCAATGCCCAAAGATGAAGAAATAAAGGTCCACAGATACAAAGGTGGCGAGAAGCAAAGCTGGGATTAAGCCCAGGTTCTCTATCTAAATTCAAATTTTCTCAACTCTGCTCCTCCACTTCTATTATAGAATTCAACAATTCTTATCAAAAGCACATCTCTCTATACAGTGGCTGAATGATGGAAACAATCTCCATCTGACTCAGATCAGGGCTTTTTAAACTTTTTCTATTCACAATCCCTTTCGTCTAAGAAATTTTTATGCAACCCGGGTACATAAGTATACAAAATCGATATATAAAGCAAACATTTACTGATAAAAAATCCTAAATTTAAGATCCCTACATTCAGTTCCACAACCCCACGTGGGGAAGCAAACCACAATTTAAAAAGCTTTCCTCTAGACCATAACATATTAACATCAATCCAAATTAAATATTAAAATATTTTTTAAATAGCCTTTTATTTACAGGTTATATGTATGGGTAACTTTACAGCACTGACAATTGCCAAACCTCTTGTTCCAATTTTTCCCTCCTTCCCCACCCCTCCCCAGATGGCAGGATGACCAGTAGATGTTAAATAAACATTAAAATATTAAGCATTCCTAATTTAGTAGAACCACAAATATCAATTAAATCACCCCTTAAAAACATTCAAAAAATAAATTTACTCAAGGATTTATGATTTACCTATTTTTTCATGGGGTCTTGTTGCAATTTCCTCCCATGTATTCGTTTCAAGATTGTATGCGTGGATCTTGAGAAAAGAAAACACACAGATACACATCCATATAAACACACTTAATAGAAACAATGACAATCACTTGTGACTTTGGACGTACAATAAATCGTATTTTAATGCCTGTCTGTATAAATCCTTTGCATTCTGCTGAAAAGCTTTTCTGGGCCTTGCATCTCTCTAATCTGTCCTCACTCTTTAACAAAGACGGTCATTAAAGTGAATCGTTTAAAACACAATTCATCTACAAGATGTGTAATAATGAAATTTTTCTGGGTTAGAAGGCAAAATCTTCTAAATCTTAAGATCTTAAATCTAAATCTTAAGGATGAAACTATAAATCTTAAGAAACCACCAAGGAAAAAAGAATTTTAAGTATCCCAACAAAGAATCAGGATTGTTCTACAAAAATTCATTTGGACTCAGTTCTCTAAAAACTCCATAACTCTAATAATTAAATCAAAATCTAACTAAATTGTACTTTCCTGATTCTATTCTCCAATGAAATTAAGATTGAACCATAGCATAACCATGATTTAATTCCTTTCTATATAATTCTCCATTAGAAAACTAATTTTTCCCCTCTTATAACAATGGTAAAAGTATTATAGTTGTGAGACAACTGGACACCAATCATCTCCATTCATCAATGAAGTTAATGAAATGTAGATTTAAATATTAATTCCCTAAGGTATCAGTTTATGAACCCCAATGCAGAAGTTTAATTTTCATTTACTTCCCAACAACAATCTAAAATATAGGCCAAAGGGAAAAAAATAAAGGAAATAAATAAGGTAAAAATAAAGTATTATGGTATCCAGATTGCATCATATTTCTATGCATGCAAAAACAGGTTAAGCTCTTGGAAAACATCACAATGAATTCTCAGTTATACATAGTAGTGAATCATGTAAACTATTTTCTGTAGAAGCTATAGCCATTCAAAATGACCTGCATTCTAGAGAACCCAGAAGGTTTTATACCACTGATCCTAGGACATATGCAAGGACATGGAAGTCCTAGTTCAAACTCCAACTCTGATAAAAACTTACTGGAATCTTCTTTCAATTACTAAATCTTCAAGTCACTTTCTTCATCTTTTCTAAGGAGACATATTTCATAAAGCATATTCAGTGCTTGCTATAACATAGCAGAAGCTGACCATTTGATATAATACTATTAAAGAGCATTCTGCGCAAAATGGATGTTCAAACACATTAATGACTAACCTTCTAAAAACCACAGTAACCAAAGCTAAAATTTTTGGTCTGAAATATACTTCTTCATATCCTTCTGTTCTGAAAAGTCTTTTTTACCTTATTTAAGGGGTAAGCTGTCCAGGAAGTCCCACCTCCCAAGATGTATATCCTTTGCCCATCGTGTGCAATTTCATGTCTATACCTGAAAATATCAAAAATAATTAGAAGAAAAGTAGTTTTGTTGAAATCTGGTTGACTTAGGTTACAGATCATCCTTCACATCACATTACTTATTTAGAAAGTCAGAATCTTAAAAAAAGACCATTTTTTTAAAAAAATCTGTTTCTGACACTTAAGAAAACATATAAAAGAACCTTAATAAGCTAATTCAAGAAGATCAAGTTGTTTTATAGGGAACAGGACATCATTTTGCAATTGTTTTCTCTACATAACAAAACAGTTCTCTAATTATGAGTCAAATAAGATAACAATGAAAAATATCCTTACTCCTCCTCCATGCCATTTTGACTAAGTAAGGCACTTTAGGAGGAACTAGGAAAAGGAAAAAAAATTATTTAATTGAAAAATTTAATTTGAGTTTATGTGAGCTTAATTTTAAGAACAAGCAATTACTGTATCAGAAAAGATGAGGGGCTTATACCATAAAAGAATAATGTAAAAGGCATTTAAATTTTTGTATCCCCTAATATTCAGTAGTATGTATTGTACAAACTAAGGGTTTAGTGAGTATGTGAAGAATGAATAAGTGAAAAAATGAGAGAATTAGGGATAACTGTCCTAACCATGATCCACTTATTTGGTTAATACTACTACCAACTTTTTCTTCAAGATTTGTTGTTTTTTTAGCATAGGAATTCCAAAGTATATTGAAAATTTTAAATTCTCAGGAGGGATGAAATAGAAATGATTCTTCCAGTAAGGGAAAAGTATCATTCCCATATCAGAAGACTACTACTTTCTAAACTGAGATCTCAACCAATTTGCTATTCCAAATGCAGGTAAAGGATTTTCTTTAAGCCATGCCCTGACATTAAACAAGAAAAGTCTTAGCAGCAAATGCAAAATATATCTTAGAACTTTACCTCTCTTCTGGCAGATCACAAGCTAGGTTGTTTGGTTTTAGCTGTATCCATTCCCGGGTATTCAGGTCTAACCGATGTAGGTCTGTACTGTAAACATAGCCAGTTGTTCCTCCAAAGACATAGAGGAAGCCATTTATAATAGCCATTGCCTAAAAAATTTTTTAAAAGAACAAAATTCATCTATTAGTTAACTGACTCAAGCTAACTACATGATTGTGCTACAGACAGAAAGTGGGTGAGAAGCTATGGTAATAAACTGTCTAGAGAATATGATAATCACTGGTGATGACTAATGGGAGTAGATAATTAGGTAATGCACCTAAATCAAAGGGAATAAGTGGTATAAAATTCAGAAGAAAAATTAAGTTGACCTCTAGGGAGAAACTAAAAGGAATAGGTCTGGTAAAAGAAAGAACAGGGTATGTTAATAACAAATACGCTAGACCAATGGCTAGTCTAAGACTAAATCAAAAATCACCCTAATGTAGGAGTCCTTTTTTATGTGAAGCCTATGGACTCCTTCTCAGAAGGTCTTTAAATGTATAAATAAAATATATAGGAATACCAAGGAAACCAATTATAATAACATATACTGATAAAAAAAATTTTTTTTTTTTTAATTTTCACAGCTCTGTGAACTCATATGAGCTTTTCACTAAAATTTAAGGATAGAACCAGAATAAATAAGGAAAGATTAGAACTAAGGTCAAAACAAGGTGATCAGAATACTAGTGGTATTGACATAAGCCTATAAGATGCATTAGTACCATAGTTAACAAGGTTAATTACTTAAATGAAGGTTGCTCTAACTGGCTCTCTAGTCTTATTCACTAGACTAGCTAGAAGATTTTTTTAACATTCTAAAAATAAGCCAAGAACAATGGAATGTAAAAATGAAACATTTTGTTCTTTTCGAAATATGACTTCACAATCCAAAAAATACTTCATAAGACTTCCCTTGAGACAAACTCTATTGGTGACTGTAGGGTTAATAGATTAGGGTTGAGTAAAGATAGGTGTATTTTAAATAAGGAAGGCAGATATAAAAGGGTGGGTGGATGGTTCATAGCACTTAAACATTCCCTAGCAGTGACAAAAACGCACTGATTAAAGATAGGGAACTGACAACTAAATGTGATACTCAATATAAAGGCACAATCATCATGTTCGGGTGTTTTTGTTGTATAGTCCTTGTAGGCAGAATTTGGTTGCAGTGTTATTTAGTTAACAGCCAGTGGAAATCCACAATTATCACAAAGATAATATAATTATGTTTACTGTACTACTACTACTGTAGGAAAATCTGACTCTGGGGGGGAAAAACATTTAACCCTGATGGCAAATGATTACTTTAATTTGTTTTTTTCTAACTTTGAGAGTACCAAGCAAAGGGTCCCTCAAAGAATGACACAAACTCGAACATTTGGTTAAAGATAACCAAGCTTAGAAAACCTATTAATTAAGATATTCTATAGAAAGATCTTGGCCATTTTGACTGTGATGAAAATTCCTTGAGAAGGACATGATATGGAGTATTCAGGCCACAGATATGATTGGTGACGTGCACTGAATTAGCAATTACATGAGTCTTGCTTATAAATTCAGTCAATCCTTGGTGCTCAAAGTCAGAGGCATCAAACATAACAGTCTGGCTGGAATCAGATTATAAAATGTTCTTAGGAAACATTTAACAAAATACAAAAAACATAATGGTAATAATATGCGATTTTTGAAATCAGTATGAAGTCTCTGCAGGGGGATCCTGAATGGTCCTGATTTCTATTTGACTTTGATCCTACATTATCTCAGATTCTCTGTCATCAAAAATGCAAGAGATGGTGTGGTATTTTGGAAAAAGTAATAAGGAAAATGTCTATTATTCAATTAAAAAAATTAATTCGATTATGTCCAAAAGGCTATCAAACTGTACATAACCTTTGATCCAGCAGTGTCTCTACTCGTTCTGTATCCCAAAGAGATCATAAAAAAGAGAAAAGAACCTACATGTACAAAAATGTTTATAGCAGCCCTTTTTTAGAAGGAACTGGAAACTGAATAGCTGCCAATCTGTTGGAGAATGGCTGAATAAGTTGTGGTATATGAATGTTATGGAATATTATTGTTCTATAAGAAATGATCAGCAGGATGATTTCAGAGAGGCCTGGAGAGACTTACATGAACTAAGTGTCTGATGAAGGGAAAGGCATGTGGGAAAGGTATTCCAAAAAGAAATGTTTTTGACTGCCAGCCATGATCCTGGGCATCACCACTATTGTTAGCTGACAATAAAGGAAGGCTAAAGATCATTTCATGGGGATTTCCAGTATATAATGAAGTCACATTAGTTCAAACTGTGCCTTTTCATGAAAATCCAAAGAAACAAGGTGATGTCGGTGATATCTTAAATCTCATCAATGAGTGACACAGAAATAGGTAAGTAATTAGAAATTAGAAGAGTTAAGGGGCCAGAAACTGAATTTGCAAATAAAACTGCTAAGAGTATTTATTTTTTGACAAGAAAGACTAAATTATATTGTCAAACTAACCTAGAAAACTAAGCATAAAAAGCAAGAAAAATCCATTAATAACAAAGTATTGCTCAGAAGCCTTGGCAAGAGAACAGACCTAACAAAAAGCATCTTTGTTGTGGCAGAAATGACTGATGAAAAGACAAAAGAACAACAGGGAATTAAAGCTTCTAGTTCCAGCAGGTATACAGCACAAGGAGAATTTGTCAGTAAGCTGCAAAGCACACTGTTTTTGCCAATGCCTAGTGAGATGGATCTGCATAAGATGAAAATAATCTTTGCACTATAAAGATAAAATGAAGAGGAATGCCTGCCTCCTCTCTACCTTATCAGGGGAAAAAAACAAAAATGTTCTTTGAACAAAAAGAAATACAGAAAAGGCAAAACAGAGGAAAAAGAATTTTTCAAGACTATCTATTCTGTGACAGGAGACAAAAAGGTTGAAGAAGTTAAAATAATAGGTAGGAGGTTCTTCTTACTGTAGAGATGGGCTCTCTGAGAAAGCAATATTTTTCCTTGCTCAAGAAACGATGGCGAGAATTTATAGCACCACTATGAGAGAGACAAACCACTACAGATCAAAGAAAAGAAAAAATAAGGAATGAAGGCTGGTGACATCTGACTAAATAGAGGGTTAAGTGCTCTCATATTAAGCTATAAAAATAGAGTAAACTAAGTCAGAAGGACCCAAGTTCAAATTTGAACTCAAACACTTAACATTTCCTAGATGTGTGACTCTGAGCAAGTCACTTAACCCAAATTGCCTCAGGGAAAAAAAAGTAAGCTACATTGTTTTTCTAGACCACATACTCAAAATAGAGAGTCTCAGAGACTGGACAAACTCTAAAGCCAGTTCCCACAGAGAAAAAAATGACACTGCCAAAAGGAATCTAGGAAGCATCGCTAGAGAATATGAAGAACTGGAAGAGAAACTGAACATGGCACAGCAGATCTGTGAAGTCACTGGCTAAGATGGTACTAGGACAGAAAGGCTGTGTCTGATCCCAAACATCATTCAAACTCTCTTACAAGTTAGAAAGTAAAACTTCATTTTCCAAATGAGGAACCAAAAGGTGAAGCAGATAGATTGTCCTCCAAATGCAATATTTACTCCATGCTCATTCTTGGCCAGAAATAGAAGGATTCTAAAACCGTCAAAAATAATTTGCTAAAGATCTGCAAGTCTCATCCAAAGAACTTTAAACTGAAACCGGGCCCAGTCGGGGGGTGGAGAGTAAAACAAGCTCGTATAGATTCACTAAACTAGGGAATAGCAGAAATGATGGGAAGAATATCAACCTATAAAGGAACACTGAAAAAAACACCCAAGAAGGGAGGAAGAAATACAACTCATGATCTTATAAAAGCATCATGTGAACTCATACACTTAACATGTTTACTTATGCATGCATAAATATGCTACAAGGTACAGCAGATACCTTAAAAGGATGTAAATTCAATCTCTTTTGAGACACATTGATGCAGCTCTCTTACTGGCAATGACACTGTGACCCCCTGTATTTGACTCCTGGCTCTAGTATGGATGGGCAGCCAGGTGGCACAGTAGACAGAGATCGAGGCCTGGAGCCAGGAAACCCAAGTTCAAATCCAGCCTCAGACACTTCCTGGTTGTGTGACTCTGGTCAAGTTCCTTTTCTCATATATAAAATGAGCTGGAGAAGGAAATGCAAACCATTGCAGTATCTCTGAAGAAAATCCAAAATGGGATCACAAAGAATAGGAGTGAAATAATTCTGGTGATCCAACGCGTGACCTTGAGAAAGGCATGGGGCTGCCTCAGTTTCATCTTTAAATTAATGGGAGAGATGAGGCTAACTTCTGAGTCCTCTGGCTCTACAGCTCTACCTATCTAAAGACAAAAAGGAACAGATTTGTTCTGTTTGGACTCAAACACTAGGAAAGAACACTAGGAAATGGAGATCAGAGGTATATTTTGACTCAACATAGGGAAAACTGTCCAACATTTATTTAGAGCTACTCCAAACCAGAAAAAGGCCTCCTCATAACGCAGTAAATCCCATATCACTAAAAAGCTTCAAAAGTGGAGTCTGGATGACTGCCTGTTGGCCATCTTATAGAGACAATACCCATCCAAATAAATGTTGGGCAATGTGGCCTCCAAGCTTTCTTCCAATTATAAATTTTTTTTGACAACAAATTTAAATGGCTTATGACTGGAACCAGCAGCATCAGAAACTGAGTGTCAGTGCCCATAGCTTAGTAGTTAGCCATCAATGACATAATTCCAAGGGGAAGATCTTTTCTCAACCATTCAGGCCTATTTTGATTAAGTTCCTAAATCCCACCTATTAAAAATAATATGGAGACAGCTAAAGTACCAATCAGGCAAAGGGAACTCAATTTATAAATGGAAATGTTGGCAATGGGTTTATTGATCCTATAGGACCAGGGAAATAACGGCCAGGAGACCAACCCATTTCTCCATTCTAAGCCAGTTGTGTATCTACAATAGTAGCCAAGTATCGACACAGATGGGACATCATTCATTTTGATGGGGGTGATGAAGTTGTATAGACTCATGATCAAGCCAGGATACAACTGAGACTGAATGTGTTAAGGGGAGGATAAACCAGTGGCTAGTCCCCATCCCAGAATTCAATTGAACCTTGATCTGGTATCGCTGGTTTATTATTAATACAGGTAGTATTAAACCCTGACCAGTTTATCCTTCACAGGATCACTCAGATCTATGGAAGCCAAATCAGCTTGATTCTATTCCAGATCCTGAGAAAGAAAATAGAATGAGTCAACATATTCCAATATGGAGTCATAAGCTCCTCTCCTGTGGGAACTCCTAAAAGCTCACAAGTTTCAGCACAAACTTTTCATACAAAGAGACGCTTTTCTTATCCTACAAGTTTGAAGCCACTCTCTTAATAAGGCAATTTTTAAAACAGTCTGAAGAAAAATCAAAAGGCCCAGAATATTAGTGAGAATGAGAGCTGGACAAGAATCCTAGTCAGTTAAAACCAACGTGGGAATCTGATTATGCAAAATTTGTTACAGGTGTTTTGTGAGTTGTTTTTTCCCCTCTAGTAAGGGGAGAGAAGAAGGAAAGAATGACAGATTTTTGTTCATTAAATTTTTTTTTTTCAAAGAAAGAACCCTAGTCAGAAGTTCAATTGTTGCCTTGGATTTCTCTGGTAGGTTAAGGGGGCACTCAAGGCAGAGGTTAGAGCTGGCAACTGATAGGGCTTCTGCAAAGAATCCACACCAAAGGGAACTGCAATTTCCTCCACCTTCTGCTAAATCGACACCCCCTTTGGGTTGTCCCCCCTCTCAATATGACAGAGGAAGCCTATGACCAGTGGTGCTATGACCCACAGGGATACGGTAACTGGCTGTCTGAATTAAGATGTTGGCTCTAAGAAACTATGGACAGTATTTTCAAAGCTAACTTACAGATGAGGTAGTTCTATAATCAATGATTTCACTATCAATGGGAAGGATAGGGAATGATAAGTAATTATGTGACCCAGCCCACCACCAGAAGAAAAGTTGAGTAAATTACCAAGGAAGACACTAAGAGGACTCCAAGAAGTAGAGTAGGTAAGGGAGAGGCAGGGCAGGTTAGCGAGCAATGCTCACCAATGTCCAGTCCGAGGCCAAATCATGGCGCCAAGCCAGAATCAGGAAGAGCCAGGGCTGGGTCAGAGCACAAGCTGAAGTTAAAAAACCTGTGGGGTCAACAGAGCAGGACTAATGGTCAACGCCAATTATTTCCCAACAAGGAGGAGTATAATGCTATTTCCTTTTGAAACAGCTACTAGATCCATTAGCTGGGATTTTAAAGGAACCCTAGCCTAGGAGGTTACTAATCAGGACTAGCTTAAGAGTTATGTGTCCTGAGACCAGTCTTTAAGTGATTCTTCTCCTTGATATATAA
The DNA here is from genome assembly GCF_902635505.1 of Sarcophilus harrisii. Lineage (NCBI taxonomy): Eukaryota > Metazoa > Chordata > Mammalia > Dasyuromorphia > Dasyuridae > Sarcophilus > Sarcophilus harrisii. The sequence continues at coordinate 178,219,505 of NC_045430.1, read as the reverse complement.
ATCCTTAGCAGCTTAAAGACTCTTAAGGTAAAAACCTATTATTCCTAGAGAATAAAACTTTCCAATCTAAAAGCAGTTTCCATATAGAGAAAACAGATCAGGGGAAGCTAAGTGATTGCCAGCCACAAAATTCTAATATCAGAGGCATATCTGTACTAAATAATATTCTTTCTCTAAACAGTTCAAAAAAAATATTTTAAAGATAAAGAAGTTATGAAAATAAGAAATCAGTAAAAATCTTTGGCAGCCACTGAACTTCTTCCAGTGGGTGCTTTAATATAGATTCTGCTACCAGATAGTAACTATTCAGGGTTAAGTTTATAATTTATTATTTCCAGCTTATGATTTTCAAGCAACTTTTTAAGTGTGGCTGTGAGTTAGACTGACATCTAACACTGAATGAGGACACCTAAAGGATTAGAAGAGCTGAAAAATCTATCAATTTTAAGAGTATAACCACTGATCTTCAAAGTCAAAGCATTCCTATATCAAGCTCTGAAAGCATTTTTTTTTCCTTAGCAATTTAGTGGGCATTGGGGGTACCTCAGAAAACACCATCTTTTCAAATGGGTATCTAGTTACAATATTGTTTTAAGAACAATTTTGAACAAATAAGTATTTTGACTATTATACTCAAATTAACTACAAAGGACCTATGAAGATGCTATCTGCATCCAGAGAAAGAACTGAAATAGAATGATTTTACATTATATATATATGTACATAATCACATACATATACATACATAGATACACACATATTTGTGTTTAATGGTACCCTTCTGAGGGTATGGAGAAAAAGGGGGAAAAAATAAAATTTACATAACTTTATTATATATTTAAAAGGAATAGCTGGGTTTTTTGGATCTGCAGTTTCATCTTTTTTTTTATTCTATGTCATGAAAATGCTTGTTTTATTTCATAAATTAAAAATACAATTTTTTAAATTCCACTTTTTCCAGGATAATAGAGGGCTAAAGACCAAAAAAATTTTAAACATTTCTTACATAAAACTAGGCTATGATTAGGAACTAAAGAGAAAAGTGAAGAAAGAAAAGAAGGAAGAAGGAAAAAAAGGAAGGAAGAAAAACAGAAAAAATGTGACTAGGTTTTAAGTTATTTTTATCTGAAACAAAAAAATAAAATGACATTCTGAATTAATTTTCCATTAATCATCCATTAACTTAACTTTAGTAATAGAACAAATGTTCTGATACCATACTTACAGCCACCAAAATGTAAGCAAATTAATAGATATATATTAGTACCTGTCCATAAATCCGATTGGGCTTCTTCCCTCTACAACTGAGCAAGGCCCACCGTTTGTATTTCACATTGCAGACATGGACATCATTGCCATTGCTCTCACCAAAGGGAATGCCAGTACCTCCAAACACCAACAAGTTATTTCCATGCAACACAACTAGAAAGGGACAAAAACACAAATTCTATTCATATACTATGTGTACTATATGTACATACACACAATACTACTTAAAAGATTAAAAGAAAAGTCTCTGGTTTAAAAATATTACAAAGTAATTCAAATCAGTAACTACCTGGAACAAAGATCTGTTCTAATTCCTTAATTGAGTTGTATAGCATGAAAGCTAGAGTAAACATGTAACAAATCCAAAATAATTTTGATGGCAATACATGTAAATGACAACACTGTACTTTAGTATATGATTGTAATTAAGGAAACTGTAAATGGCTTCAAAGGCAGAAATGGAATTTTCACCTACCTCTGGTCAAAAACACAATAAAACTTTACAGGAGAACTTTACAAGACATTACAGGAAAAAAGATTTAACTGTTTTTCTAACATCTCATAATATTTTGCATTTTAAGTTGTGACTATTTCTTCCTCCTTCTCGGTGGGAAAATGGTGGCTGGGGGTCACTAAATGTGCCAAAATAATAATTATTTTGACTAATTACTCCTTCAGTTTATCTTCTCCTTCATGATTCAATATCCCATCTATCCTTTTATTTTACTGAATAAACAAATGTTTCAGTGTTCAACTTATTAATTGGCTATTTGGGATACAGGCTTATATAATAGAAAGGAGCAGGTTTTAGAGTCAGAAAATCCAGTTTCAAGATCTGACTCTGCCAGCTAATACTTATATAAACCTTGGCTATAAACCTATCTTCTCTTCTATAAAATGAAAATAATACTTGTACAACACTATGAAGCACTAAGTTTAAGTTATCATTGATTCCTTCTTTATAACCCTACCATAAATGATATATTATATATAGAGAGATTATTGAAGTCATGATGATCTGAACTTAAATATCATTTCTGACACATACTGTGCAGTGATGGGGACAAGTCATTTTCATCTCCTAGTCCTTTAAGCAACTCTCTAAGACCATGAATTGCAGAGAAGGTGTTGACCTAAATAAATATTGTAAATATTTATTTAATTATAAATATTGAATAAAAGGAAATCTCTTATTCAAAAAGTTTCTGGCACCAATGAATTAATCCAAATAAATTCATTTAATATATGGATTATCTGATAAGTCTGTTCTCTCAGATAATTCTACTTAAATTCAGAAATGGAAAACTACCACTGAACTCTTAAACTCACGTGACATAGATGCCAGCTCTCTGGGCATGTAACCTTCTGTGCTCATTTGATGCCATAGTCCTGTAGCAAAGTGGTACCTCCAAAGCTCCCTGAAGAGAGGATAATCTTCATTCTCTGGCCCTCCTGACTCATCATAATCCGGGTTATAACCTCCAAATACATACAGGTTGGTATTATCTGCCACACACCGATGTCCACTCCGTGCCGGTGGAGCTCTGTGACCTAGGAGAATAGAAAACATGGTAATCTGCTAGCCCACCAATATAAAATTAATTACCTAAAGATGTTAAGTCATCTATCCCACTTTATCTTTAAAAAAAGAACCAGGAAAGATTTTTAATATGGACAAACTTCCAAATTGCTAGGAAGTTCATACAAAACATTTTCTATAAATATTTGGATTTATGAATTCAGTATTTCTATCACATACACATAACTCTCACAACTTAACAAAACACAAATATTTAGTCAAAAACCCAAAAAACTTGGATGTATGAAATCTCTCAAAAAACTATTTTTGTGAACTGTTTTGTGAGCAAAAGCAATAGTAAATATGAAAACAATTTTGAAGCAAGTTTCTCTAAAGGCCTCATTTCTCAGATATATAGAGAACAAAGTCAAATTTATAAAAAAAAAAAAAAAAAAGCCATTCCCATCAATTGGGAAATGGCTAAATAAATTGTGTTATGTGATTATAAAGGAATATTATTGTTCTATAAGAAATCATGAGCAGGATGCTATCATAAAAATCTCAAAAGTTCTCCATGACCTCAAGCAAAGTGAAATGTACTATGTATATAGTAATAGCAAAATTGTAAGATAAACCACTGTGAATAACTTTGCCATTCTCAACAATACACCGATTCAAGATTATTCTGAAGGACTCTGAAGAAAAATGTTATCCATACTCAAAGAAAGAACTGATTTGTTTGAATACAAACTGAAGCATATTTTTAAACTTTTTTTCTTGAGGGCTTTTTTGGGGGAAAGGGAAAGATTATGTTTTCTTTTACAACATGACTTTTATGGTATTGGGCCTTCTCAATGTGGAGGTGTAGGGGAGGAAAGGGGAGACTCAAAAAATTTAAAAATAAATGTAAAAAGTTTTGCATGTAATTGAGAAAATAAAAATATAAAAACCTATTTCTGATCAGTTCACAATTTGGAACCTATTGAGGGATAAATCTAATAATCATACTGAAAGGTCATAAGGTACATTTTCTTTAGAAAAAATACAATTAATATTAATGAAGCATATATACATAACTACAAATATATAAAACATATACATATAAACAGGGCACATGCTAGACATATTCAAGAGGTTATAATCTATGCTTTCATTATACAAAAATCATTTATTTTTCTTATTTTAGTAAAACTGAAAAAATTATCATTCAGCTACCAGTTTCAAAATTGTGGCAGATATCAGTTCTTACATTCACCAAATAAATAATGGTTCAGAAATCACTTTACAAAAGAATTGTTTCAATTTTAAGAATGGCTATTTCCATAATGCAAAACTTAAGAAAAACTGTCTTAACTAGAAATTGTAACAACTGCACAATACTGCCCAAGGAGGTCAAAGACAGAAAGGCCTCGTGTATACCAAAATATTCATAGCAACACTTTTTGTGGCAGCAAGTAGAAACAAAATGAGTATTCACTGACTAGGGAGCAATTGAACAAATTATGCTATATTAATGCAATGGAGTATTACTGCTCAAACAAATGACAAATATAATGAATTTATAGATGCACTGCAAAACCTGTATAAATTAACAAGAGTAAGCAGTACTCAGAGAATATACACAATGAGAAAGTAATAAAAATACTGAAAAGTGTCCAGTTTGGTTAAATGTAATGACTCAATCTTGGCCCACCAAAGACAAATAATGAAACATATCTCTCTCAGTAGAGAATGTTGCCTGTGTTATCAAATAGTCATTCTAATGTTTACTTATGTATGCTTAATTATTACTTCAATGGTCTAACTGGTTCAGGAAAGACAGATCTAAAAATAAAAGGCATCATAACAGTGAGATTTTTTTTTAAATGGATATTTTAGAATTAAACACAAGATAACACATTGCCCAGAAGAAATATACTGATAAGTCAACTGCAAGTTTAAAAGGATTAAAGATAATTAGTTCAAAGTCTACTCTGGCCCCTCTTTAAAAATCAGGAACTGAATCGTGTTTTGTTTTTAAATAAGTTTTTATTGATATTTTCTATTTCTTACATTACTACAGTATCCAATATGTCCCACTGCTCTACCTTCCCTTCCCAAGTCTTCCCATTGACAAACAGTATGTTTGCAGAGGCGAAGAAAAACCAGCACAGCTGATCCATACATCAAAAAAGTCCAAAAATCCAAAATTTTTTTTGAAAAATGCTTTTTTTTGGGGGGAGGGGGAAGTATATTTTCAAATCACATCATTACAAGTCCTATTTGATCCTTATAATTTTGTTACATTTTGCTTTTATTTGGGGGAGTTGCCATCCTTTCTACTCACATTGTTGTAGCAGTCATATGTCATTTTCTTGACTACATACTTTACTTTGCATCAGTTGATATGGATTTTCCCATGCTTTCTTGTATTCATCATACACATCATTTCTTATAGCCCAGGAATATTCCAGTGTAATCATTTGTTTTCAATTGTTAGCTAACACAAAGAATTTGCTATGAATATGTTTTGGAGTATATAGAGACTTGTCTTTTTCTCAATCTCCTCTGAGTATATGTCCAGTAATGGAGTCAAAGAGTAAGGACATTTTAGTCACTTAATTTACCTGATTTCAAACTGCTTTCCAAAATAGTTGTATCACTTCGCAGCTCTACCAGTAATATATTGGTGCATTTATCTTTCTACAAGCCCTTCAACACCACCTGTTTCCAATGTTTGTTATTTTTGTCAATTTTTAGAGTGCAATGAAAAAGCATGTCATGCTTTTTAACATGACAACTACATAAGAATAAAGGAATCACTGACAACTCAATTAGATGCTGGGGCAGCTAGATGGCACAGTGGATGGAGCACTGGCCCTGGAATCGGGAGGACCCAAGTTCAAATCCAATCTCAGACACTTAATATCTGTAGCTATGTGACCTGGGGCAAATCATTTAATCCCAGTTACCTCATCAAAAAAAAACAAAATTATATATATATATATATATATATATAATAATTAAATATATATATATATTAAATACTGATATAAAACCAATAGCTCGACAACTATGTTATTAAAGGAAAAATGTAACAAAGAATAGCTGAGAAAAACATTAGTTGTCAAGGATACCTGAATTAACTCAGAATCCCCCCGGTCATGAACTCTCTTGTCAGCCTCAGCCTCCCAGGTAGTATGGATTTCACATACTAGATATGAAGATGTTCAGAGAAAATTTACTTTTTATTCAAATATAGACAAAACATTACCACTAGGGAAAGAGTAGGAGAACTGGCAAATGTAGGTGATGTAAAAGTAAAGGTATCAATAAAAATTGCATCACATGCTAAATTATAAAGAATGTATAAAAAAAAGAAATTAAATTCTCAGGCTATAAATTAAAATGTAATTAACAAGGGATAATTTTTTTAAAAGCAGAAAGGGAAAACAATTTGCTTTAGGATGGTTAAGAAGTATTTTTAAAAAAGAACATCTGTGAACATTCCAAAATAAACAGAAATCAAGCAGAAAGATTAAAAGGGTCATAGCCAACAATTCACAAGTACTTACTGAATGACTACTACTATGCTCTAGGCATTATATTATAGACTGATGCAAGAACCATCAACCAAGTAATCCCTCCTTACAAGATTATATTCTAAAGGGGAAGATAACAAGTATATATGTAAGTAGTATGTACACCCTAACTATGATAAAGATAAAAATGGATCCATAATTAATATAGTGAGGTTGAGAAGGAATGAATTAGCATAATAAGGGCTAATGAAGGATTTCATGCAGAAGGTAGTATCTGTGCTAAATCTTAAGAAACGTTCAAAGAAGAATACTGAGTTTAGGAGAAAACTCCAGGCATGAGATGGCCATGAAGAACCAGGCAACATAGTATCATATGACATTATGATACAGATACAATTTGAATGGATGACAGAATGCAGGATGGATCATAAAACATAAGGCTGGAAAGATAAGTCTGGGACCAGGCTCTAAAAGCTAAATAGAGAAATTTATAGTTATCCTAGAGACAACAGAATGACACTGGAGTTAGCCAGCAGTCACATGGTCAAATCTGTCATGAACTTGGGAGACTGAAAGAATGGTAGAACCTTCAATAGAAATAATTAAGTTTGGAGGAAGAGTGGATTGTGGGAAAAGGTTCCAAGTTCAATTTGGACATGCTAAGTTTGAGATATCTTTGGGAAATCTAATTTGAAATATTTAATAGGCAACTGGTCATGTGGGATTGAGCCTCAGAAGAGAAATGGGCGAGATAGATTCCCCTCATTAGAATGCAATCTCCTTGAGGGCATATCTTATGTGTTTATATGTATATGCACAGTGCCTGGCACACAGTAAGGCTTTAATAAATGGTTTTTTAAAAATTATGTGGGAGTCACTGACAGATGATGAAATCCCCATAGAAAAAAGTATAGAAAACCATGAGGCCTACCCCAGAGTCTTCAGGAACACCCACAAGAGGCATGAAGTGGATATTTAGGAGAAGACAAGCACTAAGGAAAAGTTATTGAGGAAAGGTGGTCAACAGTATCAAATGCAGCAAGTCAAGAAAGATGAGGGCTAGACAAAGGAACACCTTGTTTGGCAATCTCCTAAGAGTAATTACTCTTAGTCAAGTGATACGGCTAGAAACTCAGCTAGGATCGAGGGTACCTGGACAGTTTTCAAGGCAGTATATTGGAACCAGCAGATTGGTTCACTTTGAAGCTGAAGATGGTGAGTAGGGAGAGAGAAAAGGGGAAATGGAAAATAAGAAAAAGAGGAACAAAGCCATATTGTAGAGGGGTTGGCCTTTGTTTTAATATGTGATCTAAGGATCTAAAGATAAGAGCCTGTATTTCAACAATGAAGATTCAAGGTGAAAAATCAAACATCTCCAATCAAAATAAACCAACTGTAAACCTTCTGTTAACACAATGAGAACCTTCTGAGTTATGGTATTACTATATTAAATTACTAAATATTTCAAAAAGGATATTTCAAGGGATATGAATTACAATGATCGCAAAACAAAGCTCCTAATTGTTAGGTGGTTTAAGTGTAAGAAGCCTGTATAGTTATTTAAAAGAAATTTCCCAGGTAATTTTTATTAATTTTAGTTTAACAACAAAAGAAAGAATTCTAAAAGAATGCTTGTTCTGTAATTACTTTTCTTTTTTTTTTCCACTGAGGCATTTAGGGTTAAGTAACTTGCCCAGGGTCACACAGCTAGGAAGTGTTAAGTGTCTGAAACCAAATGTGAACTCAGGTTCTCGGGACTTCAGGGTTGGTGCTCTAACCACTGCGCCACCTAGCTGCTTCTCTATAATTACTTTTAAATTTTTTTTTTCACTAGATATGAACAATTTTCAGATGAAGAAATTAAAACCATTTCTAATCATATGAAAAAAATGCTATAAATAACATTAAGAGAAATGCAAATTAAATCAACTCTGAGATACCTCTCAAATTGGCTAAGATGACAGGAAAAGATAATGATAAATACTGGAAGGGATGTGGAAAAACTGGGACACTAATACATTGTTGGAGTTGTGAACTAATCCAATCATTCTGGAGAGCAATTTGGAACTATGCCCAAAGGGCTATTAAACTTTGTGTATACCCTTTAACCTAGCAGTCTCTCTACTGGTCTGTATCCCAAAGAGATAATAAAAAAGGGAAAAGGACTCACATGTGCAAAAATATTGGTAGCAGCCCTTTTTATAGTGGCAAGGAACTGGAAACTGAGTGAATGCCCATCAGCTGGGGAATGGCTGAATAATCTATGATATCTGAATGTTATAGAATATTATTCTTGTATAAGAAACAATCAACAGGCTGAAAAAAAGAAAAGGCTGGAAAGGCTTACATGAACTAATGCTGAGTGAAATGAGCAGAAACAGGAGAATATTATACACAACAAGATTATGTCATTATCAACTGTTATGGACTTGTCTCTTTTCAACAATGGGGTGAGTCAAGGCAATTCTCATAGAATTAGGATGTGAAATACCAATCACATCCAGAGAAAGAACTACTGAAACTAAATGTTATTAAAGCATTTTGTTTGTTTGTTTGTTTTTCTTGTGGTTTTTTTTTTCCTATTTGGTCTGATTTTTCTTGTACAACATGACAAATGTGGAAGACATGTTTGAAAGGATCATACATCTTTAACCTACATCAAATTGCTTGATGTCTTGGGGAGGGGGAAGATAAAGGAAGTGAGAAAAATTGAGAACACAAAGTTTCACAAAAATAGATATATTGAAAACTAAAATACTATTAAAAATCTAATAGATTTGGAAAGGAAAAGAAAGTAAACACATTCTTTTTCACTTGTCAATATGTTTGGTTCTACTTTGTTAAATGCATAGATTTTATGCGAGATTTTATTACCAGTTTCTCCCCTACATTTCAGTCATCAATTTAATTGCCTGCTCATACATTTCAAATTGGATTATTCAAAGACATATATGTTCTCCCCAATTACCACTCCCAATCTTGCAAACTTCTCTCTTTCTAAGATAATACCATTTTTCCAGTCTCTCAGGCTCTTATTGGATCATGCTTAAATTCTTATTCTCTTATACCTTGGACAATCAGCTGGCAAATCTTGCCTTTTCTGCTTTGAAAAAAAATCTTCCATTGGGCCTCTTCAACTCAGAGTTCTTGATCTTTTCTCACCTAAATAATTTCAATGGCTTCCTAATTGCTCTTATCTCCTCTACCCCACTGAAGACAAAAGAAAAAACAAAAACAAAATCTCATAATATGCATAATCAAGCAAAAGCAAATTTTCACACTAACCTTTGCCAAAAATGTATTTCATTTTGTAAATCGAGTCTTATTATATCTTTTGTCAAGAAGTGGGCAGCTTTTCGAAGTAGCTAGAAACTGGAAATTTCCCATCAACTGGAGAATAGCTAAGTAAATTGTGGTATATGAATGTTATGAAACATTACTGTTCTGTAAGAAATGCCCAGTAGGATGAATACAGAGAGGCTTGGAGAGACTTATATGAACTGATGCTGAGTGAAATGAGCAGAACCAGGAGATCATTATACAGTTCAACAACAATACTATTACAAAGATCAATTCTGAGGAAGTGGCTCTCTTCAACAATGAGAGGATCCAAATCAGTCCAATTGATCAGTAATGAACAGAAGTAGCTATACCCAGTGAAAGAACACTGGGAAATGAGTGTGGACCACAACATAGCATTTATACTCTTTCTGTTATTGTTTGCTTGCATTTTTGTTTTTATTCCCAGACTATCACTGGGAAATGAGTGTGGACCACAACATAGCATTTACCCTCTGTTTTTGGTGGCTTGCATTTTTGTTTTTATTCCCAGACTATTTTTACCTTCTTTCTAAATATGATTTTTCTTGTACAGCAAGATAATAGTATAAATATGTATACATTTTTTATATTTAACATATACTTTAACATATTTATCATGCATGGGACTACCTGCCATCTAGGGGAGGGGGTGGAGGGAAGGAGGGGAAAAGTTGGAACAGAAATTTTTGCAAGTATCAATGTCGAAAACTTACCTATGCATATGTTGTCAAAAGCTATTAAACAAGCAAAAAAAAAAAAAAAAAGTAGACAGCATTCTTAGCATTCTTCATAGTTGATCTTTATGTTAATCAAAGTTCTTTAGTTTTTCAAAATTGTTTTATTTTGCAAAGTTGTTGCTTACTGTATTAAATGTTCTCCTGGTTCTGCTTGCTTCATTCTAGATTAATTCATTAAAGTCTTCCCAGGTTTCTCTTTTCTTCACTTCTTATATTTCATCATATTCACATCATTTCACAATTTCTTCAACCATTCTCTGCAAATCATAAATTTCCCATTCTGTCACTACAAAAGGAATAACTATAAATATTTTTGTTCCTATAAGTCCTTTTCTTCTTTAAGAAGCAAAAGGTTTGCAGTTTACTGACTTTTTTGGGTACAGCTCCAAATTATTTTTCAGAACAGTCAGGCTAATTCATAGCTAAGCCAGTAGTTCGCATTAATGGGCCTTTTTTCCCAAAGTTCCTCTTACATTATTTTCATTTTCTATCATCTTTGTCAATCTGAGGGGTATGAGGTAGAACATCAAAGTTGTTTTAATTTTTATTTCTGATTAGTGATTTGAAGCATTCTTTTCAAATGGTTATTGGATAGCTTGGATTTCTTCCTTTGAAAATCGATTTATCAACTGAACACCAGCTCTTGTTTTCAATCAATTCCTTATAGATGTTAAGAGATTTGTCAGAAAAACTTACTGCAAAAATTTTTAATCAATGATGTTTCTTCTAAACTTCTCTGCATTCAACCTATAACTGCTTTTTAAGAAATTTCTTTTTTTAAATTAACTAAATTTACCTTCTCTACATCCCAAACCCCCCTCCAATATAAACAAACAAAAATTTTAACAATAAATATGCATAGTCAAGGAAAACAAATCCCTGCTATATCCATTAAGAATAAGAAAAAACCCGCATCTCAATCTATAATGTCCAGGCTAGCTCTCTGGAGGGCCTCAGATCAGTCGGAGTCAGGATCAAAGTCCTTGGTCTTTAGGAGGATAAGTGAAGAAGGCAGGCAAGCTGCCACAAGGCTCATCAAAGATGCATCCTGGACTCTGGCATCTGGAGCCTGAAGACTTCCCTGCTGAGTGTGCTATGGCAGAGAGACTCTGACCCTCTCCCTCAGCCCTCCAATCCTTGCCTGTGATTACTCATCACACCACATTCAGCAGGCAACAATAATGAGAGGAGCCATCACATCACCATATAATCTAAGTATATGTTTATAGAGCCATTATCTCACATTGAGTAGGTACCTTAAGTGCTCTGATTCAAGTACATCTTTTCAGAGTTCCAGCCTTCTAGATCAATCTGCACCCTGAGTCTATCTCTGTCAGAGAAAATATGTCATGGTGAATCCTCTGAAATCATTTTTTAACATTGCATTTGTTAGTTTCCCATTTATTTTTTATAAAGAACAGGATGGAAGGAGAGAAGCATGCTATAAGCACCAAGGTTCTAGGTTTCATGCAATCTTCTAATTACCCTATCCCACTTTCTTTTCTTTTGTCCAATCACAAGCCCTTATCTTTTCTTTCTTTTCTTTTAAACCCTACTTTATGTTCAACTTTCCCTAGAATTTGTCTTACTTAGGACTACTCTTATCTGTGGCTCCAACAAACCACAGCACACACAGTGGTCATACCCTGGATAAGCCTCTCTTGGCAGACAGGCTTTAGCTAAAGGACCAACCCACTAGAGAGCTGGCACACAGACTTTCCTCAGCAGAATGTAGAGATGAGAACAATTTGTTCCAAAGGCCATAAGGTGGCTGAAACAAACATTGGAGCACAGCGCTCAGTCAGCTGCACCCCAGGCTATCACCAATTGTCCCAACTTCTGTCTTGCCACAGGTCTTCACCGACTCTGAAGGAGAATGAAGCTAACAATTTGCACAACTCCATCTTGCTGAAATCCAATCCATGCTCAAGTCAAGACATCATCCTATGATGTAACTGGTCCTTTTCAAAAACTAAGTACAAACAATCCCTTCCTTAATCTACCAACTTTCTCTTATTTGTCCCTTTCTTTTCTCCCCTTTCCCTTTTTCTCTGCTGAATTTTTACATATAACTCTGCATGTGAATATTCTTCCTGTAATCCGTTCAAATCAAAGTAAGATTCAAATATTATCCTCTTCCTCCATCCCTTTGCTCATTTGTATAATCCTCTATTTGCTCACCTAAATATATAAAATTAAATTTCTTTCCCCCTTCCTTCTCCCCCTTTTTTCCTAGTGTATTCCTTTTCCTCTCCTTTTCCTTTTTAAAATCATCCAAACATAAAACAAAGTATTTCTAAGCCTTCTGTCTTAAGACTCCTTTTCCATGACAACAGTTTAATGAGTTCTCTTCATACAAGTAGGTAAAAAGTTTACCCTTGTCTAATCCCTTCTAAGTGCTCACTTATATTTATCTTTATGATATTCAACTTCTATGTTTGTACTTCAAAGTTTCTGCAAACTCTGGTCTTTTTTTATCAGGAATACTCGAAAATTTTCTATTTAAAGTTTCACTTTGCTGGGTAAGTTATTGGTTGTATGCCTTTTTCTTTTTCTTCTTTATGGAAACCTGCTATGAGCAATTCTTTGCCATGACAAAAAGAAATACTATAAATATTTTTGTACAAGTAAGTTCTTTTCCTTTTTAAAAAATCTCCTTGTGATAAAGACTACTAGTGGTATTGCTGTATACATACAGTTTGATTGCCCTTTGGGCATAGTTGCAAATTGTTCTCCAGAATGGCAGGAATTCATAATTCTACCACTTGTGATCAGTATCCCAATTTTCACACATCCTCTTCAACATTTATCATTTTCCTTTTCTAACATATCAATCTGATAGGTTTGAAATGGTATCTCAATTGTTTTAATTATTTTAATCAATAGTGATTTTTATATGACTATAGATAGTTTTGATTTTTTTCATCTGAAAACCATGTAGTCACATCCTTTATCAATTGTATTCTTATAAATTTGACTTAATTGTCTATAATTTGAGAAATAAGGTCTTTACCATAGAAACTTGTAAAAAAAAATTTCCCCAGTTTCCTTCTTTTTTTTTTCCTGATCTTGGCAACAATGGTTTTGTTTGTGCAAAAACTTTTAATTTAATAATTTTAATTTAATGTAATCAAGATGACCAATTTTACATCCTACAATGCCCTTTCTCTTATTTCATCATACATTTTCCCCTTATTCATAGACCTGACAGGTAAAATTTTCTATGCTCCCCTTGATTTGTTTATGGTATCATCCTTTATGTCTAAATCATGTACTCATTTTGACATCTTGGTATATAATGTAAGGTACTTATCTATACCTAGTTTCGACCACAGAGTCTTCCAAGAAGTTTGTTCCAGAAGCTGGAGGTTTATCAAACAACAGATTATTATGACCATCTACCATTGTCTACTGTACTTAATCTATTACATTGATCCACCACTCTAGCCAGTACCAGAGTTTTGATAATTATCACTTTATAATAGTTTGATATCTGATATGGCTAGGCCATCTTCCTTCACTTTTTTCCATTAATTCCCCAAATATGCTTGATCTTATTTATGTTTTTCCAGATGAATTATGCTATTATTTTTTTCTCTATTTTTTGCTAGTTTGATTGGTATGACACTGAATAAAAAAATTTAGGCAGAAGAAATGTGCTATAATCTTAACTGTGATTCTTCAGTACTTGAACTTTATCTGGTTGTAGTATTTTTCCTTTGATCCGATTGGGTCATATAAAGTTCCTGGGACTTTTAATTTCAAGGTTTCTTCTAACAACTGGGCAAGAGATTCTATTTTTACTCTTTCCTTTGTTTCTAAAATATGTGAACAAGTTTCTTTTAAGATTTCTTGAAATATGATGTCTATGTCTAACCTATATTGGATTAGTTGCTGTCTCGGGGAGGGAGGAAGTAGAGAGGGAGAAAGAAAAATCTGAAGCAAAAGGTTTTGCTAAAATTAATATTTAAAACTATCTCTGCATGTATTTTGAAAAATAAAAAGCTATTAAAGAAATATAATGTCTAACTTATAAAGAAGATTTAAAAGGTGCTGTTCATTTCCAGAGAAAGAACCGATTAATGAACTGAACCAGCTACACCCAGAGAAAGAACTCTGGGTGATGACTAAAAACCATTACATTGAACTCCCAATCCCTATATTTATGCCCACCTGCATTTTTGATTTCCTTCACAAGCTAATTGTACAATATTTCAGAGTCTGATTCTTTTTGTACAGCAAAATAACAGTTTGGTCATGTATACTTATTGTGTATCTAATTTATATTTTAATATATTTAACATCTACTGGTCATCCTGCCATCTGGGGGAGGGGGGGGGGGGTAAGAGGTGAAAAATTGGAACAAGAGGTTTGGCAATTGTTAATGCTGTAAAGTTACCCATACATATAACTTGTAAATAAAAGGCTATTAAATTAAAAAAAAAAAAAAAAAAAAAGAAAAGAAAAGAAAGAACTGATGAAACCTGAATGCAGATCAAAGATATCTTTTTCTTTATTTTTTCTTGGGTTTGTGTTTTCTTTCACAGCATGATTTACATGGAAATTGTTTTGCATGACTATACATGCATAACCTATGTCAAATTGTTTGCCTTGCCACTTGGGGAAGGGAAGAAGAGAATTTGGAATTCAAAATTTGAAAAAAGAAAAGTTACAATTGTTTCTACATGTAATTGGGGAGAAATAAAAATACATGTCTAGGCGCGCCTTTTTAGTCACCTCTTTCAAGTAGTCAATGATTCCTAAATGTTTTTCTCCAAGATGTTTTACAGCATATTTATTTCCAAATTGTTTCTTCTCTCTCATTTCATTTATAACATTTTTTATCTCATTAATTCTTTCTTCAACTCTTCCAGAAATTCTAATTGAATTTGTCAATATTTTGGAGTTATTCTCTTCTGGATTTATATCTAATGTTTTTATGACATTAACAGCTCTTTTTGGTAGGATTTTTTCCCCTTGTTCTTCTGCCTCATTTCCTAAATTGGGACTTTGTGTTTAATACCAGGATCTCCCCACAACTGGAGTGAATGGTTCAGCTATGCATGGACATATTTTGTATCTTCTTGGATCCTGCTACTACTTTCGCAGGACACTGGATATTATATTCTTCCAGGATTTCAGGAACAAGCTTTCAGCACACTCACAGCATTCTGGTCTAAGGGGAGTCTGAGAGTTGCCCTCCTGATTGGAGCTCTGTAAATTCCTGACTAGTTCAGTCTAAGCAACACAGTAGTAGGTTTGATCCTGGCTAAACTTCAGGACATTGTTGCTACACTAGGCCACCATGTTTGAGAAAGCAGAGACTTGAGGCTGAAAAATCAATTAGGAACCTCTAGCAAAACAATTGTGGAGGGAAAAAGATAGAGGCCTGAATTAGCATTTAATAAAGGAAGCTACGTGGATGCATATGACAAATATTACTCAGACAAAATCATTAAGATTTTGATATACGGTCATAGATATGGAACAGATGAGGAAAAAGGAGAAAAGAACCAAAAACCAATTCTAAGGTTATGAATTTGAGTACTCCTTAACAGAAACAAGAAAGTTTGGCTATGGAAAATGACAATCAGTTCTGTTTCAGACATGATGAATCTAAATTAGTACTACCAAGACAACTAACTAAAGGCATTGAACAAGAAACTAGATGAGTTGAAACAGATTTGGCCTAAATATATAGATAAGGGAATAATCTACATAAACATAACTGAACACCATAGGAGCTGTTGAGATCAACAAGGAAGAGATTATAGAGGGAAAAGAGAACTAGAACCAGGCCACAGTCCTGAGAGACACCCATCCACACTCAGAGGGAGAGAAGGACTGGGCAAAGCAGACCTAAGAGAAAGACAAAGATAGGAGAATCAGCAAAAGTCACCAAAAAAAAAGTCACCAAAGAAAGACAAATGAGTGATCTACAATATCAAAAACTGCAAAGGGATCAAGAAAGAGGAAAATCAAAGAAAGGCCATTACATTTGGCAGCTAAGAGATCACCAATTACTTCTGAGAAGGTAGTTTCCAGTAGAGTTCTAGCTGGGAACAGATTGAAAGGGATTAAAAAATAAATGGAGAATAAAGAAATAAAAGCCAAAAGTATATTGTTCTTCAGAGAAGTCTGGAGCTGAAAGGGAAAAAAATACAATAGAATAGCTTTCAGAATTGGCAGGATCAGAGGAAAGTTTTTAAGAATGAGGGAGACCAGGGGCAGCTAGGTGGTGCAGTAGATAGAGTACCAGCCCTGAAGTCAGGAGGACCTGAGTTCAAATCTGGCCTCAGACACTTCCTAGCCATGTGACCCTGGGTAAGTCACTTAACCCCAATTGGCTCAGCAAAATTAAAAAAAAAATAAAGAATGAGGGTGACCTGCGCATTTTTAGAGTCAACAGGGAAAAAGCCAACAGGAAAAGAATGAAAAGGAAAAATACAAATACATTAAAATGTTTACAATAGTATTTCTTTTTCAAAGAAGTAGACACTAACTAGTTTCCATTGCTTGAGAAATGGCTATGTAAATTGTAGTACATGAGTAGAAAAGCATAGATTTAAGAAATTATTTAAGTGAACCTAATGCAGAATGAGATCATGTTACAAAACTATATGTAACAAGTTCCAAAGAAGATACAACTTTATAGAGGTTGGAAGCCCACAAGTGGAAAATATATATGTTTTCAGATTTTTTTTTCAATTTAGCAATCAAGTTTTTGCTAGGCTTTTCTCTTTCATTTTTCTTTCTTCAAAAATAGCTTTTTGTTATATGGAATGGCTCTTAAATAATGGAAGCAATTTCAGTAATAAGAAAATAAAAGCTATCAATTAAAATTATTTTTTAGAAGAAGAAAGTAACATAAGACAAACTGTTAAAGGAGAATGAATATGATCAAGGGTACAAAAAGAAGCGGTTAACTTTGAAAAAAAAAAGGGGCACCCTCTTCCCTCAATGACCAGAACAAAGGAAGACAGAACAAGTGAAGTTATAGAAAAGTTTTGAGGTGTACACAGAACATGAAGGCACTCACAATGAATAGATATTCTCTAGTAGGCAGCAAGATCTACCTGCTGAAACAGAGAGATTTTGGTGTTATTGTGGGGAATGTAAGGAGGGAAGATGTTTGGAATAGCTGCTGAGAGAAACATGGTAAAAATTACCCTAATTCAGATCCTCATCATGTTCCATCTGGCCTACTTTGCAATCTTTTAATAAAGGCTTTTTCCTTAATTCACTGGTCACTCAGCAAAGTTTCTCTTTTCCAATTCATCCTTTACATAGCTGGCAAACTGATTTTCCTAAAACACAAATATAATCATGTCATTCTCTTACTCAAAAAAAAAAAAAAAAAAAAAAAAATCCAGCAAGTATATGCTACCTTTATGTTTAGTTGGAAAAAAATTTTCTATTTTTAATGTTCTTCACATTCTGGCTCCACCATCTTTCGAAGCTGACTATACACGACTCCCTAACCTAGTTTGCCTGGAGACAAACTGACTTGCTTTCATAAATCACATGACATTCCATCTCCTGCCAGAGTCTTTAAATAGATTATATAACCTGGGACACTAATACATTGTTGGTGGACTTGCAAACTGATCCAACCATTCTGGAGAACAATTTGGAACTCTGTCCAAAGGACTATCAAACTGTCCATACCCTTTGATCCAGCAGTGTCTCTACTGGGTTTATATCCCAAAGAGATCTTAAATGAGGAAAAGAGACCCACATATGCAAAAATAATCACAGGAACCCTTTTTGTAGTGGCAAGAAACTGGAAACTGAGGATGCTCATCAGTTAGAGAATGACTGAATGAATTATGGTATGTAAATGTTACGGAATATTATTTTTCTATAAGAAACAACAGGATGATTCCAGTGAAGCCTGCAGAGAGTTATATGAACTGATGCTGAGTGAAATGAGCAGAACCAGGAGATCATTGTACACAGCAACAAACCATCTGCATCCAAAGGGAACCGTGGAGATTAAGTATGAATCACAACATATTTTCACTTTTTGTTGCTTATTTTTTTCATATACTGGATTGTTTGCTGTCCAGGAGAGAGGAGTGGAAAGAAAGGAGGGAGAAAAACTTGAAACACAAGGTTTTGCAAGAGTGAATATGCTGAAAACTATCTTTGTACATATTTTGAAAATAAAAGCTATCATTAAATTTTTTTTAATTAAAAAAATATACTAACATCATAAAGTTTTTCTATAGAGGTTACTGAAAGTTCACAGGATTGAGTAATAAAAGTCTCATTTCATGCTGGACTATCTGCACAGAAGAGCACTTTTTTTCTAGTCTACTTCACCTTATGTACATCACAGAGAATATCTTTTATACCACTTTCTGCATACAAATAACGGATGGAAAACACTGTAGCTTCTTTATACCCACCATACTGAGTCATTTGCTGTTTAATTTGCTGATAGTACTGTTTGAAATTCACAATTATTTGGGATTATCTTCAGATTATTTCAGAGGAGTTTGATACTTTCCTTAATGACTTGGGATTATCACAATAAACAGCAGGGAAAATGCAATATACCATGTTCCATTACTGACTACTGAAATATTTGGAGCTATCATTGTCTTTTTAAGCTCCTGATCTTGTTTGTTAATGTTTCTGCTCTCCTCACTCATTTTCGGGTCATCAAGTACTATGACAAGTATGCTTGCCTCTAGACACATACAATTATAGATTCTGATTCAAAGAGACTTGGTACATGCATCATCCAGTCCAACTTCACCATTTTATGAAAGAGGAAACAGAAGATTAAAGAGATGACATGCTTTGACCAGTCTTCCCATCCTTAGCAGAACTGGACTTCAAATCCAGGTCTTCTGATTCAACATTCAGTGTTCTACCATTCAATGTATTACTCAATCTCTTGTTTTAAATATATTTTAAATATATTAGAAGTTGAATAAAGTAATAATCAATATAGTAAGAACTCTGCATAAAGGTATAGAGACTTTAAGGGTCAGAGGCCAAAATTACAAAAACTCCATGGATTAGCCATATGATTTTTTGAGTGCTAGTTGTTTTCATGAGCTACACTTTTTATGTTTTTATAGTAAAATTACCATATATATGGTATATGTATATATCACACACACACACACACACACACACACACACACACACACACACATATATATATATATATATATATATATATATCAATTACTTACATATCAAAACAGAGAAGCTAAGAGGCATAGTGAACAGAGAGCATTGGACCTGAATTTAAATCTGGCTATGTCCCAGAGCAAATCACTCAGATCTCTATCTGCCTCATTTTTCTCATTTATAAAAATAGGGCCAACTAAGAAACTGGAAATTAAGTGGATGCCCATCAGTTGGCGAATGGCTGAAGAAGTTATGGTATATGGATGTTATGGAATTTTATTGTTTTATAAGAAATGATCAGCAGGATGATTTCAGAGAGGCCTGAAGAGATTTACATGAACTGATACTAAATGAAATGAGCAGAACCAGGAGATTATACACAGCAACAATAAGATTATACAATGATCAATTCTGATGGACTTGAGTCTTTCCAACAATGAGATGAATCAAACCAGTTCCAATGATGTTGTGATGAAGAGGGCCTTCTGCACCCAGAGAAAGGACTGTGGGAACTGAGTGTGGATCACAATATAGCATTCTCACTCTTTTTTGTTATCATTTCTTGCATTTTGTTTTTTCTCATTTTTTCCTTTTTGATCTGATTTTTCTTGTGCAGCATAACTATATAAATGTTTACAGACATTGGATTTAACATATATTTTAACATGTTTAACATATATTGGACTACTTGCCATCTAGGAGAGAGCATGGGGGAAAGGAGGGGAAAATTTGGAACAAGGTTTTGCAAGGATCAATGTTGAAATTATCCATGCATATGTTTTGAAAATAAAAAACTTTAAAAAAAAAATTAGGGCCAACCTCCCTACTGTGAGTATAAAAATGAAAAAATTAAAAGTTAAAATTAAAATTAATAATTAAAAGTTAAAAGAAAAAATTAAAAAATTATTATTATTACAATTAGGAACAATAATCAATTTCAAAAAACCTTTTTAGGGTTCAGGGAGAAAATTGTCAACTTTTCTGAGATTTCTGATTCAATGGGAAAAAACAAAAACAAATTCAGCACACTAGTAACAGTTGCATATCCCACTGACATTTGTTCCTCTTCTGAGGAGGACGTAAAAGGAAAATAAACAGTATACAAAAAAACCTATCCCATCTGTTTTTCTATAACCATAATTGCTTCTTTCAAAAGCATTTTTGATCAAGTCAAAAAAGTAAAGAAGCTATCATATGACCATAAACTTTTCTTACCCTCTAAAACAGTAGTTCTCAAACCTTTGTTCTCAGTATCTTCACGTTGTTAAAAAAACTATTGAGGATCTGTTCAAAGAGTTTTTGTTCACATGGGTTATATTTATAGCTATTTACTGTATTAGAAATAAAAAGTAATTTTGAATTTGTAGACCCTCTGAAAGAGTTTCAGAGACCCAACAATTCTTTGACTACACTTTGAGGACCACTGCTCTAAAACATTAAATCATTCTACTCACCTCTATCCAAAATATATTTTAATTATGGAATTTTATTGTTTTATAAGAAATGATCAGCAGAATGATTTCAAAAAGGCCTGGAGAGACTTACATGCAGTGATGCTAAGTGAAGTGAACAGAACCAGGGGCTCATTGTACACGGCAATAACAAGATTATACAGAAAATGAGAAAACATGAAATCCTATTTCATAAACTGAAATATATCTATTCTATGACTTTCCCACCCACACACCTATATTGGTTCTTAATATACCAGCAAGAAGCAGCAATCTGGATTTATAAAGTAAGATTCCCTTGAACCCACATGAAGTATAGATCTCTTGCTAATTGCTAATTATCACCCACCTCTCAAAAACCTTTTAGGGATCCTTAGGATGGGACAGGACTGAATGAAGCATCTCCTAACAGCGTCCCATCGTATTTTCTTCTTACCTGTTACCACAATTATCAGCAATGAGTCACACATACAACAAATAATGAAGTAATACAGTTATAGTTATAAAAACAGACAGAAAAACAAAACTGCACTGCACAAATGAAAAGAAACTAACCTTTAGTCTGAAATTAATGTTTTCAACAATTTACCCAGTCGTGAACTAGAGACTCCCATTTTCATTTTGTCCAGTCTTATTTACTTGAACAACTTCTGCATACTTGAGAATGACAGGTTGCCATCTTGTGGCAAAATTTACCAAGTACTTATGGCATAAGTTAAAAAAAAAAAAAAAAACTGGAAATATAATCCTGCTTTTAAAAAAAAAAAAAGGATGGAAAAAAAAAAGTGTCATTTAGACTATTAGAAGAAAAAGTCATTTAGACTCCTACTCTTTACTATGTTTTATTCTTTGTTGCTTAAATGGGTTATGTAATAACCCATGTAAGCAATAGATCTCAAAATTTTTTTAAAGAACCCGATTTGCACAATCCATATTTTAAGATATGGGTCAAATCATTCATTAAACACCTTTATATTTTCATAACTGAACAAGTAAATATATCACTTTTAAAAAATTAGTATTACAACCATGCTTTTTTAAAAACTATGACAGCACCATAATACCTAAAACTTCCTTAATGTGGATCAACTTTTGTCTTCTTAAAGTTTAAGTCTATGCACACAGATTTTTTAAAAATCTAAGCACATCTCAATTTCTTAACATACACTAGCTCTCTTTTTCAGACTGAAATACATTCAGAAATTTACCCATGGAAGCAATAAATTGGGAAAATAGTTTTACATTCAAAGGTTCTGATAAAGGCCTCATTTCCAAAATATATAGAGAATTAACTCTAATTTATAAAAAATCAAGCCATTCTCCAATTGAAAAATGGTCAAAGGATATGAACAGACAATTCTCAGATGAAGAAATTTAAACTATTTCTAGTCATATGAAAAGATGCTCCAAGTCATTATTAATCAGAGAAATGCAAATTAAGACAACTCTAAGATACCACTACACACCTGTCAGATTGGCTAAGATGACAGGAAAAAATAATGATGATTGTTGGAGGGGATGCGGGAAAACTGGGACATTGATGCATTGTTGGTGGAGTTGTGAACGAATCCAACCATTTTGGAGAGTAGTTTGGAACTATGCTCAAAAAGTTATCAAACTGTGCATACCCTTTGATCCAGCAGTGTTACTACTGGGATTATATCCCAAAGAGATTATAAAGAAGGGAAAGGGACCTGTATGTGCACGAATGTTTGTGGCAGCCCTTTTTGTAGTGGCTAGAAACTGGAAACTGAATGGATGTCCATCAGTTGGAGAATGGCTGAATAAATTGTGGTATATGAAAATTATGGAATATTACTGTTCTGTAAGAAATGACCAACAGGATGATTTCAGAAAGGCCTGGAGAGACTTACACGAACTGATGCTGAGTGAAATGAGCAGGACCAGGAGATCATTATATACTTCAACAACAATACTATATGATGACCAGTTCTGATGGACCAGGCCATCCTCAGCAACGAGATCAACCAAATCATTTCCAATGGAACAGTAATGAACTGAACCAGCTATGCTCAGAAAAATAACTCTGGGAGATGAATAAAAACCATTACATTGAATTCCCAATCCCTATATTTATGCACACCTGCATTTTTGATTTCCTTCACAAGCTAATTGTACAATATTTCAGAGTCTGATTCTTTTTGTACAGCAAAATAACGTTTTGGTCATGTATACTTATTGTGTATCTAATTTATATTTTAATATATTTAACATCTACTGGTCATCCTGCCATCTAGGGGAGGGGGGGGGGGGGTAAGAGGTGAAAAATTGGAACAAGAGGTTTGGCAATTGTTAATGCTGTAAAGTTACCCATGCATATATCCTGTAAATAAAAGGCTATTAAATTTAAAAAAAAAAAAAAAAAAAAAAAAGACAACTCTAAGATACCACTACACACCTGTCAGATTGGCTAAGATGACAGGAAAAAATAATGATGATTGTTGGAGGGGATGCGGGAAAACTGGGACTTTGATGCATTGTTGGTGGAGTTGTGAACGAATCCAACCATTTTGGAGAGTAGTTTGGAACTATGCTCAAAAAGTTATCAAACTGTGCATACCCTTTGATCCAGCAGTGTTACTACTGGGATTATATCCCAAAGAGATTATAAAGAAGGGAAAGGGACCTGTATGTGCACGAATGTTTGTGGCAGCCCTTTTTGTAGTGGCTAGAAACTGGAAACTGAATGGATGTCCATCAGTTGGAGAATGGCTGAATAAATTGTGGTATATGAAAATTATGGAATATTACTGTTCTGTAAGAAATGACCAACAGGATGATTTCAGAAAGGCCTGGAGAGACTTACACGAACTGATGCTGAGTGAAATGAGCAGGACCAGGAGATCATTATATACTTCAACAACAATACTAGATGATGACCAGTTCTGATGGATCAGGCCATCCTCAGCAACGAGCAACCAAATCATTTCCAATGGAGCAGTAATGAACTGAACCAGCTACGCCCAGAGAAAGAACTCTGGGTGATGACTAAAAACCATTACATTGAATTCCCAATCTCTATATTTATGCCCACCTGCATTTTGGATTTCCTTCACAAGCTAATTGTACAATATTTCAGAGTCTGATTCTTTTTGTACAGCAAAATAACGTTTTGGTCATGTATACTTATTGTGTATCTAATTTTATTTTAATATATTTAACATCTACTGGTCATCCTGTCATCTGGGGGAGCGGGTGGGGGGTAAGAGGTGAAAAATTGGAACAAGAGGTTTGGCAATTGGTAATCCTGTAAAGTTACCCATACCATACATATAACCTGTAAATAAAAGGCTATTAAATTAAAAAAAAAAAAAGAAAGAAATTTACCCATGATTGTTGTTGGCTCAAGCACAGACATACCCAAAAGCTTGATTAGAGAATTTTATAAACTATACAGTATATTACAAAACATTATATAACAGAAACCTCAGATTTACCATAAAGATAAGCAGAAGATTAAAGAGTATCCATTTAGGGTTTTTTTTTTTTTTTAAGCAAAGACATACTTTAAAAATTAATCAAGAATTTATTACATTCTTTCATTTATGTTTTGAGGTTTATCAAATACTGGGTTACTAAATTCTACTGTTTCTGATTCTTGTCCTGTTTCATTAATCCAATTCTCTACTGTTTAACAAATATCAAATTATTCTGATTACTGCTGCTTTATAGTACATATATTGTTCTCTTCATTCCTACCTTTGTCATTTTCTTCCTACCAATGTCATATTTCCCTCAATAATTTAAAGTATTTTAACTCAAATTTCACATTAATATCAATAAATTATCCCATTAATATTCTAATTATTAAAACATTAAAATCATAAATTAACTTATTACTACTCTCATTTTATATTGGCACAGTATAGTTTGAGGAGCTCTTTGTAATTAAATCTACACAAATATTATGTATGCCTTAATAAGATTGATTCCCAAATATTTTGTGTAATTTGTAGTTGTGAATATAATTTCCCTTTCTATTATTAACACTTGCAATCTGCTATTATACAATAATGCTACCGATTTGGAAGGTTCATTTCATAGCCTTCAACTCTGCTGAAGCTATCATCTCAAACTGCATCTTTGTTGACCCCCCTGGATTTTCCAAATAAGCCAACATGTCACCAGCACACAAAGATAATTTCCTCTTATCTTTATACTTTTAGTTTCTTTTATGTCACTGTTATTTGATAATAGTTCCAGAATGCTAGCAATAACAGTGGGAAGAATGGAGACCCCTGGTTTAATCTTTTATATATAAAGTTTATAGTATATCCCTATTATATAGGATGTTTTTTTAGGATTTTTTTTGGTAATTTTAAAAAATTTCTGTGCCTACACTACAAGAAAGTTTTCTTGTTATTGTTTTTTTTAATAGCATAAATGAGAATTGAACTTTGTGAAAGACTTTTCTATTTATTAAAATAACCATATGGTTTGGAATTTTTGGTTTTCAATGTGATTATGTTGCCTTTTTTCTAATGCCGAATCATGTGAATCCCTGTCATAAATCCAACTGTCAAAATGAATGATTTCTTAGTCTGTTCTATAAGATCGCATTTAAAATTTTTAAAGGAACAGTCAGATATAGTTCTATAATTTTTCTTTGCTTTATCCTTCCCCGATTTGATATAGTTCTATAATTTTTCTTTGCTTTATCCTTCCCTGATTTTAGCACCAAGACTATATATACACGTGTGTGTGTGTGTGTGTGTGTGTGTATGTAAAGAGAGAAAGCTTTCTCATTTCTTTAAAGCAAATGGTATTAATTGTACCTTAAATCTTTAATGAAATTTAATAAAATTCTCCTGTTTCCATTTTTATGTAATTCCATATTTTATGTTATTATGATTTGTAATTCAGTTGATTTTTCCTTTATGAATTTAGATGCAAATACTAAATACTAAATTTAGTATTAAATATTAAAGAATTAGTATTTAAGATTAACAATGATATAAAAAAAAAATCATCAAAACCAGAAAAGCAACATATCATTTACCTTTCACAGCTATAGATAGGAAATGTATTCTTGACCAAAGGAAAGAGTTAATTTTAAAGATAAAATAGAAAATTCTGATAATATGAAACTAAAACCTTCCATATAAACAAAATTAATATATCTAAGAAAAGGGAAGTGGTCAAATATGAAAAAAAATGCATCAAATTTTTCAGATGAGTTTTGGTATCCAAGATATAGACAACTAAAAGATGCTAAATCAAAAGGGATTCCTCCAATAGGTAGATGGTCAATAGATATGAAGAAACAATTTCAAAGAAGAATGCAAATCAAAACAAACCTGAGATTTCAATTCATACTCAGGAAATTGGCAAAAATGATAAAAATATAGGAATAATCAATGTTGGAGGGATTGAAGGAAGATAGGCACAATAGTGCATTGTTAGTGAAGCATTGTCAGTACAATCACTGTGGAAAACAAAAATTTCCACATCCTTTAATACCAAGATTCCATTACTGGGCATATACTTTAATGAGATCAGATAAAGTCACATAAGAAGATATAAAAATGGATATAAAATTTATAAGTACAACAGTATAATAAACTACATAAGCAGGAATTACAAACAAATGCACAAAGCAATCTAATGTTCAAGAATACAAACTATATTAAGGAAAGGCATTAATTTAATAAGAATTGCTGGGTAAACTAAAAAGCAATCTGATGAAAAATAGCATCTTATACTTTTTGTTACAAAAAGATAAATGATTTGACTATGAAAAATCTCCCCACTTTGCACCAACAGGATTGTTGTTCAGGATTGGAAGAGAAACAGAAAGCTGAAAAGAATTTGTTCACGTCCAGTGTTTCTAATAAAGGTCTTGTTTCTAAAACACAGAGAAATGACTCAAATTTGTAAGAATACAAGCCATTGCCCTATAAATAACTATTAGAGAAATATAAATTAAAACAACTCTGAGGTACAACTACATACCTCTTAGATTGGCTAAGATGACAGGAAAAGATAATGATCATTGTTGGAGGGAATGGGAGAAAACTGGGACACTAATACATTGTTGGTGGAACTGTGAACTGATCCAAGCATTCTGGAGAACAATATGGAACTATGTCCAAAGGATTATCTGTTGTGGACATCTTTTAAGAGCTCATGGCATGTGAGCCCTTTGATCTCAGAGGCAAGATGAATGAAGCAGGGGATTCCTAGGATGTGAAAAGAGCTCCAGTTTATCATGCTACACAACCTTGTTAATATACATTTTTGCAAGTGTGATCAGTGCATGGACAGTAAGCAATCCCCAATCCCCATTCAGAGAGGCAGATTGTGGACTTTGCGTATGCATGGTATCTGCCAATGGGAGGAGAGCCAATCCAGCAATTCAGCAGCTCGCTCGAAGGTGAGAGGGCCCTGTCTGGGCATCCCTGTTCACATAGCCACTGGCTGTGACTCTCAGGCTCACACCTTTTCCCACGATAACAAATCAATGTTTCTTGCTCAACAAGGGCATTTCTGCAACATGGCAGAAAACTTATTGTGCATCAAAGGTCTAGGTACCCCCTCTAGGCAGGATCCCATAACTCAGCAATTCCCCCTTTTTATCTTTTAGATAAAAAGTCCTTTCTTGAGCTGCAACTTCTGAAAGGATGGTGGAGAAAGATCTATAAAAGCATCCTAATATTACAGGGTAACAGCAAAGCAACAGCAACATAACATCATACAGGGCAATCCATGATTCTAATTTTAACCACCATGAAAGAGGTATTATCAGACCAATGTTTGATTTTTTTCAGCAGTTTTGTCTGGATTCACATTGTAATTAAGCCTGGAGTTTCAATAACTCTACTTCTGCTCCTATTTCCAATGATATTCCTCTTTTTTTCTAATGGAATTAAGATCTTAGTATAAAACTGATATCCAATTCTCATGCTATTTGTTCAAAAACCAGAGCCCAAGATGTTTTTCCACGTGCCAAAATGCCGGCCCAATTCATGAGTGACCAGAATGTGTCCCATGGAGGCTTGTGAGGGGCCAACCTGATGACCCTTTATGTAGACACACCGCTGCAACCCTCCCATGCGGATGAGGGTGTCACTATGAGAGGGTGTCCCCTCCATGTCCAGCATGTGTCACATGATACCCCATAACACAAAACCATATATACAGAAAGCATCTAGTTAGCTGTCTTGGAGGTGCGTCTTCTCCTCCTGTTGGACAGTCACTTTTTCTTCCTTCTTTTCCTCTTCAGTTCTATGAACAACTCTGAGATGTCTGGTGGGAATCCATTGCTGAAGGTTTTGCCCTGTGGAGATACAAGCATATCCTGGCCCCCATATTAGAGCCCAAGAGGGTCCCTCCCATCCTTCAGGACCCTTTTTAATTACCATGGTCTTGTTCTTAGGGGGGCCTTTTTAAGGAAGATGGGATATTAACTTTGAAGGATTCTCTATGTTCACCAGAAAGTATATCATAGCTAGACTTCATTTGAATCAAATTTTAAGTAATTTATTGTGTACACTGCTTTATCTATATCTTTCTGAGTGACCCTACCTCCATCTCCCTCTTTATGTTTTTTGATAAATCTCTTGAGGGTCTGATTAGTCCTTTCTACAATAACCTATCCTGTGGAGTTGTAAGGAATCCCCAAAATATGATGTATGGAGAATTCCTATAAGAACTGTTTTAATATTTCTGAGGTATATGAGAGTCCATTATCAGTCTTAATAGTGTTTGGGATACCCATCGAGGCAAAACAGTGAAATAAGTGATTTATTACATGTAAAACAGCTTCCCCTCATTGAGAGGATGCAGATACAAAACCTGAATAAGTGTCAACTGTAACATGAATGCACGTTTTTTTCCTATATGTGTAATATCCATTTGCCATATATCATTTGGCCTGTCACCTCTGGGGTTAGTCTCCAGCCTTACAGATCTTTGAGAATATGGTACATATCCTTTTTACTATGCTTGCTGCTTCTTTGCATTGTATGGACATCCCATACAATCTCCAGAGAGATCTGGCAGACAGATGCAAATGTCAATGAACTTTTATTGATTGTTCTAGAGGGCAGAGAATACATTGTCTAAGCAGCCCATCCACTATTTTGTTCCCTTCAAATATAGGTCCTAGCCCATCCATATGAGATCAGATGTGCATTATATAAAAAAAGGTGGACTTTCACTAAAATCATCTCCTGTACTTCCTGAAACAATGAGAAGATAGGTCCAGTTTGAGCCTTTATATATACTGTCTCTATTCTCTGGATCATCCCAACTGCATAGTGGCTCTGAAATAAGTTTTTCTATTTTATATATATATATATATATGTAAAATGTATATTATACTTATATAATGGCATACAACTCATTTTGCTGTATAGAGGTGTAAGATGTAGTAAATACATTTGAGATGCCCAATTGTAGGGAATATATGGCTGTTTTATTTTGCTTGGTGGCATCAGTGAACACATTAGGGCCTTTAAGTGGATGTACTTTTGTTTTTATGGGAAATATCCATTGCCACTTTTTGTCTTATTTGGGTAAAGCTTTCCTTTTCACCCTTTTCTACAGGAATCCTACTCCATGCTGTTTTGGCATATTCAGATATTTGGAGAGATGTCTCTTCAGTAAAATGAATTTGATCTCCAGTTTCTACATGAGCCCCAGTGCCACTAAGTTACTCAAAATATTCTGAGCACTTTCCTTCATGTTTGCTCCTGGAGCAACCTGAGTGGCAATCAACCGAGTCTGTTCTAAAAATTCTGTCATCCAGAACACTGCCTGGCCTAGAATCAACACTGCCCAATGCAAGTGCTTTCCAATCACTGGGGGACAAAATTTCCCATGACATTGTTTCAAGTTGTAACATACGAACTGAGTCCTTAAGCTGGGTTAGAACTTTAAAGGAAAATGGTTTATGTTTGTGTCTTCTCTACCCTGAGTTAAAAGGGTCATCCTCCTCTATAACAGGATATATTTCTTCCCACCCATCCATGTTTTTTCTTTGATCTCTAGTCAGCTGCAAAAGTTTTTGAAGTGAAGATAAAGAATATAACTGATTACCTTTTGCTTTTTGTCTGCTAAGTGTCGCTGTGGTCTTTGTTTTATGTTTCTGATCCTGCTTTTCCTCAGTTCTTATTTCACTTTTTACATTAGGAGAACCTTTGAAAGGCTGAAGGTGGGGGGGGGGGGGGGGGGGGGAGCGAGAAGCCATTCAAAATCATCCTGCTCAGACTCAGGAGAGGGACATCTATTGCTAAGAGACGGGCTTGTCTGTGCTCTGACTATAAATTTCCTGACCTCCTTTTCTGATTCTAATTTCAGACTTTGTTAAATGAGATTATATATAGTAAAATGACTTTTTTGTATTTCTCCCGGGCACTGCTTATCATAAGAGATGAGCTGTTCACTGAAAACAATCTATCTCTCACAATTTTAACAGCCCTCCTCAGGTAATCATGGAGAAACTTTGTAAGCAATGTCCAGGAATTTACTAATGTCTCCTAACTGAACTGTGCACCCCTGCTCTTTTATACATTTGTATATAGTCCTGACATATGCTTCCCTGTCTGAAGGGAATAGGGTGCCTACTTTCTGTCCCATAGGTTACTTAACCATCTCCACTGCCCTATGCCTGATCCAGCAACAGCACAGCTCAGCAGAGTCTCCCTCTGGAGTCCTCTTGGAGGTTGTCTTGACCACGTAGCAGTGCTTGACCATGCAGTAATCGCTCTGGCACCCTTCCAGGTTCTCGTCCCTGTTCCTCAGGGAGATAGTTGTTGTAGCCGTCTTTTAAGAGCTCATGGCATATGAGCCCTTTGATCTCAGAGGCAAGATGAATGAGGTGGGAGACTCATAGGGTGTGAAAAGAGCTCCAGTTTATTATGCTGTACAGCCTTGTTGATATACATTTTTGCAAGCGTGATCAGAGCATGAACAGTAACCAATCCCAATCACCATTCAGAGAAGCAGCTTGTGGGGTTTGCATATGCATGGTATCTGTCAATGGAAGGAGAGCCAATCCAGCAATTCAGCAGCTCGCTCACAGGTGAGAGGCCCTGTCAAGGCATCCCTGTTCACGTAGCCACTGGTTGTGACCCTCAGCTTAGTTCCCATAATCACAACCCTTGCTCAACAAGGGCAACATGGCAAAAAACATTATGCATCAAAGATCAAGGTGGCCTTGGTTCTCTTAGCAGGATCCCATAACTCGGCATACCCTTTAACCCAGCAGTGTTTCTACTGGGCTTAAATCCCAAAGAGATCATGAAGGAGGCAAAGGGACCCACATATGCAAAAATGTTTGTGCCCTTTTTGTAGTGGCTAGGAACTGGAAACTGAGTGGATGCCCACCAGTGGAAGAACGGTTGAATAAGTTATGGTATATAAATGTTATGGAATATTGTTCTGTAATAAATGACCAGCAGGGTGATTTTAGAGAGGCTTGGAGAGACTTACTGAACTGATGCTAAGTGAAATGAGCAGAACCAGGAGATCATTGTACATGGCAACAAAATTATACAATGTGCCTCTTTTCAATGATGGGATGATTCAAGGCAATTTCAATAGACTTATGATGGAAAAAGCCATTTGCATCCAGAGAGAGAGAACTATGGAGACTTAATGAGGATCAAAGTGTAGTATTTGCACCTTTTTTTTGGTTGAGGAGGGGGTGGGGGTGGGGGTTCTCGTTTTGTTTTCTTGTGCAGAATGACAAATGTGGAAATATGTTTAGAAGAATTGCACACGTTTAACCTATTTTGCATTGCTTGCTGTCCATGACAGGGGTGGGGAGAAGGGAGAAAATTTGGACCACAAGGTTTTGCAAAAGTGAATGCTGAAAGCTATCTTTACATGTATTTGGAAAAACAAAAAGCTATTAAAGAAAAAAGAAAAATCACTCCATAACCAAATTAGAAAAGTAAAAGATGCTTTTCATAATTAAAAATGTGGGGGGAAAGTAACAACTGGAATTAAAGACAACAAAAAGCAAAATTGACATGCTTACCTATGAAAAAATTATGAATTTTGGTCCCTAAAAATCAATGCAGTGAGAATCTAAGAAATCTTCATTAAATATCTCTGATAAGTTTAACATCCAAAATTTGAGGGTACTAGGATAAATATCTAGTATATTTTTAAAATTACTTTATAATATTATTATATTATTTTTTTGTGGTGAAAAATTTACTTCACAATAGCCTTTAAAATCAACAATGCTTTCTCCCTATTAAAAAACAGTAGTACTTGTTTTATACAATTTCTAGAAAATAGTGCTAAGGATATTTAGAATCTCTGCATCTGGCCATGGATTGTTCCTTAAATGTTTCTTAATGTATTCATAGAATGGCTTGTTTAAAAATTGATGTTCTGTACAGGACTGCTTGCCATCTGGAGGAGGGGGTCAAGGAAGAGAGGGGAAAAGTCAGAACAGAAGTGAATGCAAGGGATAATGTTGTAAAAAAAATTACCCATGCATGGGTTCTGTCAATAAAAAGTTATAAAAAATAAAAAAATTAAAAAAAATTGATGTTCCATTAGTCTACTAGTTTTATCTGCAGATTCACCAAAAGTTAAGAAGTATACTTTTCTTTTCAGGCTCCTTTAAAAACTTTTCAGAAATGGAGAAATATATGATCATCTTTAGATGATAACTTCAAGGCTTTCCCAACAACTTACAATGGAAATATTGTTGGGATTTAGGTATTATTCTGTAGGAAGTTTCTCTCTTAAAGTACTCTAGCCATATTCAATTAGCTCATTCAGCTTGCAGTTAATGAATTCAGCCATGCCTCTTTCCAAATAAATATAGTCTAGAAGGAACAGGTTCCAATGAACATAGCTCTACAGTCAAAATATTTAAAAGATTATATAAATTACAACTAGCAATATGTTGCTGTGCCATATGTTCTGACTGTATGTACCATTTTGTAAGTACCTGAGTCTTGCTTCCATTAAAAACTACAAAGAACTAGCAAGTCTGGCACCTAGGCAAATTTAATTGAGTAGGAAGAAGTGGGAGAAATGGGGGGTGGGGAAGATGAGAACAGGGACACACACTTGTGATCTAAGATCCGATCCTATCTGCAAATTCTATGGGTCCAAAAGAAAACAAATCTCACCCAAAATGAATATAACTGAACTGAGAGAAAAGCAGACTCTCCTTCCAGAAAATCTGGTTCCATACCCACCTTTCAAAGTCTACAACCTTACTTCAATACCAGTAAACAGTTAGCAGGTAAGATACGTTATAGTATAGAAAGGCAAGCAGGACCATAAATGCAGGTACAAACTCAGAGGGGAAAAGCAGCTTCCTAGATAACTGCTAGGAAGTGAGGCAAATCCTCTATCCTGACGCAAATCATTGAATACCATAGACATTCTTTAGCTTAGCTTCCAATCAGGGAGATAACAGCAATAATAAAAACCAGAAGGAAAAAAAGCAGAAAAAGAAATCCTGATCAAAATAACTATAAATTGTATTAATATCTAGGAGTCTACCAAGAAATTCAGACTTTTAAAATCATAAGACACTTTTTAAAGAAAATAATTAAACAATTGGAAGAATAGTCACTGCTTATGATCAGGCCACACCATTTATACTAAAAGTGATAACACTAACACAGATTTAATGTTATGCTGATGAAACCAATCAAACTTGAGAGCTAGACGAAATAGCAAAAAAATTCATTTGAAGGAATTAGCAGCCTAGAATCTCAAGGGAAATAATGAAACTAGTAGGAATGAAGAAGAAATAGTGTTTCTGGACCTCGCACTACATTATAAAAGAGTACTAATCTATTTGATGGTGGTCTAAAAACAAAGCAATGGAGCAAACTCAATAAGCAAGAAATCAAAAACAATTTAAGGAAGGTGAGATCTTACACCTTTAATAACTAGTGCTAATAATAGAATAATTCTTGATCAAATGAAGGGTAGAGAAGAACACAGAAGATAAAACAGGCAATTTCTATTATATTTGCAAAAATAAATTAACATAAGAAAGTTAATAAATGGGAAAAATCTTTATATCAAATATTTCTGGTAAGAGCCTGATATTTAAGAACCATTTCCAAATGGATAAGCAGTGAAAGGATATGAATAATTTTTGAAAACAGTTTACATTTACAACCATATGAAAGACTATTCCCAAACTATTCCAAGTTTTTAAAATTAAAATTTAAAGTTATGCTTTCATTCCACACTGAACAAATTGACAAAAATGATGAAAAATGTAAAAAGTTACAGTTGGCAGGGCTGCAACAAAACAGGAATACTGGTATACTGCTGGTTAGTTCAACCATTCTAGAAAGCAATTTGGGAGTATAAAAATGTGATTAAAACCTTTTGATCTAGACTTCTCAATGTTAGACATATACCCCAAAGTCAAAAACAAAATTCAAAGTCCCAGGGAAGCCAAAATATTCACAAAAATGCTATTTTCTGGTAGCAAAGAACTGGAAACAAAGTATATGCTGGAAAATGACTAATGTGATACATGAATGTAAAGGCATGTTTGTTATTGTACCATAAATACTAACGTTAAGAAATTCAGAGGAATATAGAAAGATACAAGAATTGTTGCCAAGTTAAGCACAAATGGAAAAAAAAATCTACCTATATAATAACTATGGCAATGTAAACAAAAAGAAAATAAGCCAATTTTATAACTGGAATCAAAAGGATTAAACACGGCTCAATGAACAAAATGTAAAAATCCACATGACAACATTAAAAAAATCTAAATGAACTGTTGCACTTCCTGTCAAATGTGATTAAGATGTTTAGTTTTGTTAAAAATGTCTTTTAAAAAATCTTTGCTACAATGAAGGCTTATTGAGAAGAGGGTATAGTCAAAAAGAAATAACATAAAAAAAGCATTCATGCAGTTTTTACAATAGAGTACTTTCAAAAAATGTATAGGTAAGAATATTCTGACTAGAAGGATAGCTGCAACTACAGTAATGATTAGCATGGACCCTCTGATGAGCTCCTCCTCAGGCAAGCTGCTTCTTTCTTGCTCTATGCTGATACCAGTGTGGTAGAGAGAAAAGAGTAAGAAGGCAGTCTTGTGCCAGGAAGAATAAAGCACTATTACCCTCACCCAGACCCTGATAGAGACAGCCCAGGAGACCTGCTTTGGGTCAGACTCCCCTCCCCAGTCATAACTGAGGGGGGGAGATCACTGTATGGAAAGAATCCACCTTCCTTCTCACTACTAAGAACTGCAGACCAAGTGTCACCAACAGGTCTATAAGCACAAGAGTCCTGGAACAGCAGCTTTCTCTCCAAGATACCCAGCCCCAACCTTCATCCCCAGAAGCAAATTCTGCAAAGAAGGAATCAACTAAAGGGAGCCCGAAACTCTAAAATTCCTTGAAGGACAAATTCTCCTTGAATCCTGCCACTGTAAAGACCCCATCCAAGGGCAAACAGCTTCATTATCTAGGTGAGGCTGGTTGAATCCTAGGTTGGAGAATTCCAAACCTATTCAATTGAAGATTTTCTATTCAATTCCAGCTCAAGCTGAAATCCAGCTTGTAGATAAAAGAGCCAACTTGGGGCTCAATCCTTGCAGAGGAGCTAATATGCCTTGCCAAGGAAACTCTCTTCCTGGCATATTAGAAAACTCTGCCCACTGGGATGATATTCTCTTCCAGCATTACCCTCTCTTTATCCTCACTTATTTCCCTAACGAAACTTTAGATCTGTCAGGATTTCTCAACTAGAAACTTTACTTCTCTGCCAGGACTCCTCCACTAAGGAATCCAGCCTTTCTATTCATGCATAGCAAAGGCTGACTTTCCAATGCTTATAATAAACTTTTTATCCGTCTAGCTTTTCAGATTTGTAAATTCCTTTATGAAGGATTTCTGTGCAGCCAGAAGGGGGTTCCCAAAACTCCCTACCTATGTGCCAAATCCCAAGGGGTTTAGGGGAGCCAAACATCTTAATTTGGTTTCCTGAACCCCGAACCTGCCTGACCACAGGAAACTCCCTGACCACCAGAAACTCTAATCTCATTTGGTTCCCTGACTAGAAATCGAGGGGAGAGTACCCTAAATCTAGATCTCATCACAACCACCCATTCCCTCTGTTGTTACCCTGTTTAATGTTACCCATTAAACTGAATTCTTGAAACACAAAGTCAAAGGAAGACTTCCTCAATGGCTAAACAAAGGATATGAGGAAGGAAGGAAGGAGGGAAGGAGGAGGGAAGAAAGAAAAGAAGGAGGAAAAGAAGGGAAGGAAGGAAGGAACTGGCAAGGTTGAGAAAAGATGTTAATCCATGTTGGAGAAGATACAGAACAAATGGCACACGACCTACCCTCTCAGAGAGTTCCCTTTCAAAGGGAAAGGGCCAATGTGTACAAAAATATTTATAGCAATCATTCTTATAATGCCAAGAATTGGAAACTCAGGGGATACCTGTCAGTTGTGAATACATTATGGGAAATTTTTAGTTGCCCTCTCTTTCCCAGGGGACAATAATGTAAAAGTGAAGTCCCACCTCACTGCCGATTACCATGAAAACATTGACAAACTTCAGTTTCTGTTCTTCAGATAACCTATAGACCAACTGTTCACAAAGGATTGACATACTAATCCTAAACTTAATTTGCCCACTCATAGTTTTGGCTCTTACCCTCAGCCCTACAGCAAAGTCAAGCAATTCACCAGTCTTAGCATTCCCAGTAACTGGAATTCCAAAAGACTAGGGATAAATAAACTCACCTACTAAAAGAGAAGTTATGAACTCAGGGTTCAGAATGAAATTTTGAGATACTGAGAAAATGGGAATTTGTTTTGGTTAACTATGCATGCTTCTTGGGATTTTTCTTTCTTTCCCAGGTTTTGGGGAGGAGTAGAGGGAAAATCCTAAAAATAGCCAAACAATTCAGAAAAAAGGTCTAGATTGAAGCTAACTCCCTATAGAGGGATCTTTAGCTCTTTTTTACTACTCAAACACAAAAATGACTTTCTACAAGCTTTGTTTTGTTTCAAGTTTCCCTTATCTTGCTCCAAATCTCTGCTAAAATACACATTAACAAAATGAGGGCAAGGGGTATATTATTAATTGTTATAGATGACATAGCAGAAAATTATTGGTTTACATTTTTCTTAAAAAAAACCCAACAATACTGTACCTGCCTCATCTAGCAGGCACAAGACAGATGCTAAGGGCACAGCAGATTGTTGGACTTGGGAGTCAGGAAGGCCTAAATTCAAATACTGACATGATAGCTACAATTTTCATTTCTCCATCTGAGAAATGTATAATTGAATGTAAAATGATAATTGTAGCATCTACTTCATGGGTGTGAATAGAAGTAATAGCTAAACCCCTCTTCTCATGCAGTCTAAGCTGATTTTTTCTTCTTTTTTTTTTTTTAATTTTTATTTTTTTTTTTTATTTAATAGCCTTTTATTTACAGGATATATACATGGGTAACTTTACAGCATTAACAATTGCCAAACCTCTTGTTCCAATTTTCACCTCTTACCCCCCACCCCCCCCTAGATGGCAGGATGACCAGTAGATGTTAAATATATTAAAATATAAATTAGATACACAATAAGTATACCTGACCAAAACGTTATTTTGCTGTAGAAAAAGAATCAGACTCTGAAATATTGTACAATTAGCTTGTAAAGGAAATCAAAAATGCAGGTGTGCATAAATATAGGGATTGGGAATTCAATGTAATGGTTTTTAGTCATCTCCCAGAGTTCTTTTTCTGGGCATAGCTAGTTCAGTTCATTACTGCTCCATTAGAAATGATTTGATTGATCTCGTTGCTGAGGATGGCCTGATCCATCAGAACTGGTCATCATATAGTATTGTTGTTGAAGTATATAATGATCTCCTGGTCCTGCTCATTTCACTCAGCATCAGTTCGTGTAAGTCTCTCCAGGCCTTTCTGAAATCATCCTGTTGGTCATTTCTTACAGAACAGTAATATTCCATAATATTCATATACCACAATTTATTCAGCCATTCTCCAACTGATGGACATCCATTCAGTTTCCAGTTTTTAGCCACTACGAAAAGGGCTTAAGCTGATTTTTTCTTAAAAATTGAGACCTTCCTCAAGAAAGGCTCAGATTAAGCACAAACAGCTTCATAGAACAAGATGAGTAATGCATATAACAAAGCTTTACTCAGCTGAATCAATCTGAGGTGTCCTCAACATCTATTTTTGTTGAAATCCTTCTCTTGCTACGGCTGAGTAAATATTCTTTGGTTACCTGTCAATTGACCTACAAGTGTCTTATTTTTCTTCATTTTTAAACCTATAATGCCAGGGACCTGATTTGAGTCAGGCCCAAAACAATTGACACAACTTTGCAAGACTGGAAAATGAGTTCACTGAAATAGAGAATGGGCAGGGCAGGGAAGGGCAGAGAAAGCGAGCCTGGATTTGTCTTCATGCTTTTAGTGATACCTTTAATGGTTCCTTACTGTGGGGCACTCCTTACTCCTAGAGTAACAACTGTGTGGCCATTCAGCAAGAGAACAATATGACTATGTTCTATGTAATGAAGATATGCACCTTCAGGATAAGTGATATAAACTATTATTTTATAACGTTTTGGTCATGTATACTTATTGTGTATCTAATTTATATTTTAATGTACTTAACATCTACTAGTCATCCGGCCATCTGGGGGAGGGGGTGGGGGGTAAGAGGTGAAAAATTGGAACAAGAGGTTTGGCAATTGTTAACGCTGTAAAGTTACCCATGCATATATCTTGTAAATAAAAGGCTATTAAAAAAAACTATTATTTTAGGCCATACAGATTTGTTAAACCTTCATCTGATAACTAAAGTTTTCTCCAAATTCCACTAGGTAGATGTCTTCATAACTTGTTTTAGCTTCACAGTAGCCTCAAACAGAATTTTTTGATATGGAGAAACAACCGTTTCACTAATTAAAAAAGGACAAACTCAGAAGTATTAGGTGCTCAGCCTTTTCTGGACTAGTAGATACCTTTGTATTTCCATTTATTATGCAATTTACCTCCCAGACAATGCAACTGAATCAGCAGTCCTCAGTCCCATATATGGATATAGCCAACCACTGAGGCTATGTGCATATGGCTACCAGTAAGGGAATGCAAATAAAAGGCAGGTCTATGGAATTTTAGGAATGGAATCTTAACAATTGTGCCAAATTAGTCATTTGAGCTTTGTTCATTTGTTTTTTGATTTGAAATTCAAGAAACTAATAACTATAATTTTGTCAGAGATTTTGTTGTGATTCTCCAGTTAAGACAGTGGGGAAAGGACTTCAAAGGCAGCAATGCATAGAGCATCAACCCTAGATTGGAGAGAACCCGAGTTCAAATTGAGCCTCAGACACACATTAGCTGTGTCACCCTCACTTAAGCCTGACTTACCTCCCCCACAAAAAAGACAATGCTAAATCATCTTCAGGAGCAGATAGGGGATGTGGAAGATGTGCCCATTAAACTTCACTTAATTAGCTGCAACTGAGCAGGAGTGATGCATTGGTTTGTTTGAAGTTTCTACCTCACTCCTGAAGCATAAACTATAATTCTTGTACTTCTTTGATGGGCCTGGAAGAGGGGCCCAGGAGCATTTCCCCAAACACGGTAGAAATAGCATATGTGCACATGGGAAACAGAGTACAAGTTCTGATCTAAAGAGGTCTCCAACTTTGTTGCTTTTCGGGTAATTTTATGTCCTGAAATCCTGGAGAGAACAACCTGAGAGCAGCACTCACAAGCCTTCTGAACACAGGACGGAATTATCATCATCACTTTCCACAGCAACACTCCAATGCAGCACAAGGTATCAAAGTGCAAGGTCTAGTAGTCCTATCAAGGAAAAGCAAGAAGATTTAGCTTAAGGCCTATCCCAGCCCCCGTCCTTGTTAATGTTGTCCTGATAATAAATGATGAGCAACTGACGTCGGCTGTCTGAGCTAAATAAATCTCTTGTTTACTGTTCAATGACCTACAAATATTTTATTCCAAATATTGAACCTAACCTACTAGGGGACTGGACTGAGTCAAGCCCAGTCCAGAAACAACAGGGTTCTTATAAGGATGAAGTAAAATATTTTGTGTAAAATGCTTTTCAAAATTTAAAGCATTAATGCTATTAGGAAAAAGACGCATATCTGAGTTTTTATATTTTATTATACAAGTTGATTTTATTCAAATGAATAAATGCTATAACATGAATGTTCCTGTAATGGTTTCTTCTATATGTTTTTAGGATAAAATCAATTTTACTCTACTGCTAAAATAGACTCCAAAGCAGTCACAAAGAAAATTACTCAAGGATTGGTTTTTTTTTTTTGACCAAATCATTGTTAAACACCAAGCAGTATCTGAAACCCAGTATCTTCCGTCCTGAGTTCATGTTCCTCAATATAATTCTTAAGATTATCTTCCTTAAGAAGATAAATAATATAATATACATTGTCCACAATGACTTTTGTACAAATTGTTACACTGATAATGATTTGGTTCTTTATAAGAATATAAGTGAGTTTATGCAACATATAGACATATGGTTCCTGACATTGAAAATAATTCTGAAGGACTTTTGATGAAAAATACTCTCCACTTCCAGAGAAAAAACTGATGTAGTCTGAAAGAAGACTGAAACAATTTTTTTTCACTTTGTTTTCTGTTTGTTTTGCAAAATGGCTAACATAGAAATATGTTTTGCCTGATTTAATATGTATAATTGAAATAATATTCCTTGCCTTCACAATGGGTAGGAGTGGGAAGGAGAATTCAGAAATCAAAGAAATTAAAAACAAAAAGCTTTAAAAAGAAAGAGAAAAGAAAAAGGAAGAAAAAGAGAAACCATTATTAATACAATTAGAAAAAGCCTCTGTCCCTTTGAGAGGAGCCTATGGAATCAACTCCAGGTATTTGGGAATATTCAATGTAGCTTCCACACCAAACAATAATACCTCTCCATATTAACAGATGATGTTTTCTAAAAAAGTGCTGGGATATTCCAATGAAACAAAGCAATATTTTGAGGTCCAGAATGATCAATTATAGGCCATACGTTATAACCTCACTCATCAATGTTGGCCTGACAGTTCAAAGAATCATGAATCCCATGGAGTTATGAGAGATTCTTTAAGACCCTAAATTTCCCATCATAATATGGGAACCTCAACAGTCCATGATGAGTGTTCCTGGAAACAATTTCAGATATCTGGTATGGAATAGAAAATTAACAACCAACAACCATCTAGTTGCAGAGTACACAATAATACAGCAGTTGTGGTGGCAAAACATGCTGGGATTTGTTAAACTGAATAACAGCAACTACAATCTAGATTAGTAGATTGTAGTACAGATGTCTATATTGAAAGAATGTATATATAGATTCAAAACATCTGTTCTGTAATTGCTATGACTAAAGAAATTCAACTATTCAACGGTCAAATGACCAACAGAATAGTGGTCCAATTACCTTTAATTTGGACCACCTTGCTCCCCAACACTGTTAATCTACACAACCTTTCTTCTGGTGTTGGTTCAGAAGATTAAATGGCTGGCTAGAGACTCATATATTTGAAAACTACTCATTGCATTGCACTTTTTATCTCAATAGAAGGAAAGACCATCTACTCTAGTGTCACTTAATTAAAACAACTAGTTCTTTGTCATCATATTAGTTTGCTACAAATGTAGCACATCACAAAAATCCCTATTTTTTACCAACTACAAAGGTATTTTACTATCAATTAGTAGATATAAAATTGAGATCCTAAAATTCATTTGTGCTTCAAATAACTGAGCTGTTAGTACAAAGGAGGAAATTTATGGAAGCACACATATTTAAAACCTCCTTTTTATAGTCTAACTTAAAAGTATCAGGAAATTTTTTTCTAGTCTAAAAATTCTTTCAAGACTTCTCTTTAGAAAAAGAACTAAATTACTTAAATTACAGAGAGAGAGAGAGATAGAGAGAGAGAAATGGATCAAGGGTAGAAATTAGGTTAACTCTTGTCTAAATAAGATCACTGCTCCCACCCATCCACCCCAGTGAAAGAAGGGGAGAAGGGCACTGATTTTTTTTTTTTAAATATCAAAAAAATAGAAGCATAAAAAAATAAACTGCTAAAAGTCATACAAACTTTTTAATATCTCTACACAGGAGTTATGTTGGATAAAATTATAAAATATGGAAAGACTTACCTACTTTCCTAGACGAAGAAAACAGGAAAATAAAAAGGAATTAAGCTATATGGTTCATAAAAATGAATAAAATGGCCTGACTACCTTCTACTTTTCTTTGAAAATTCACTGTTAATAGAAAGTCCCATATGTGGAAGAAAAATATATATGTGGAAATGGGAAGAAGGACTTTAAAAAATTCAAAGCTATTTTGTTTATTTTACACAAAGCCCAGAGTTTGGAGTTAAGAAGTCATTTAGAGTTCCTGTTATCAAAAGCCCAGGAAACTGAAAAGATAGTAAAGGAGAGAGAAAACAGCATTTTAAAACTAGAAAGGACTCTAAAAGTCAAAAGAAGACCCACTAAAACTTCTTAAAGACCTCCAATGAGAGGGAATCTACTAATTCTCAAGTAAATTGATTCCACTATTCTAATATTTAGGAAAATTTTCCTATAAGCAAATTTCAAAACTGCTTCTTTGCCATTTCAATCCATTGCTCTTAATGCCCCTAGAAGCCAAGCACAAATCTAACTCCTCTTCCACAAAACACAGTTGTGATTCTGTCTCTTTCGTACACACACACACACACCCTCACTATTTATTAATTTCAATGATTTCCTATTACCTTAAGGATAAGGATACCCTTCATAGCATCTCCCCCTTCCTATCTTTCTTGTCTTGTAAGACAAGAGTCTATGCATTTTCACTGCTGTACCCATGCCTGGAATGCTTTCCTTCTTGGCTTCCTTAGCTTGGCTCCCTCATCCAAAATCCCACCTTCGGCAGTCCCTGACTGCTTATACCTACTCTGAACTTGCTTTCAATTCACTCTCTGTTTCCATGTTGAAACTCCCATTAAAATAGGAGCTCCTTAAGGGCAGGAACTGTTTTTTTTCTTTCTTTGTATTTCCAGTGCTTAGCATGATGTCTGGCACATAAGAACTTAATAAATGGTTGGGGATTAAGACTTGTCCAAGAGCACAAAGCTAATTAGTGTTTAAAAAAAACCCAGGTATGGAACTCAGGTAGCAAGACTCCCAATTATCTTCACTATCTATGTCAATTCCACAGCAAAATGTCATAAATCTTATTTACCAATGACCTACATCCTTGAGCCCCTAAATTCAAGGGCTGAAATTCCCTGAGTTCCACCATTCCAGTCCTCTACTATTTATCTTCATATAAAGGTCCTTGAATCTTAAATTCTATTATTATCACAACTCCTGGCTCTGTGTCCTGGGTGCCAAAGAGCTTAAGGCAGAAATTTCAGACCATGATGTGGCCTGTTGAGAAAAGAGGACACACATGAAAATAGCTTCTAGATTCTGTCTTTTGGAATCTTGACTAAGAGGAACAGGGCAACAGGGCAGAGGGAGAGATCCTATCCCTAGATAGTCTTAAAAAAAATTTACCAAGAGCAGATTTAACTTCAAGGGCCAGCCTTGATTTATTTTTTGTGAAAAACAAACACTAGGTTATACTCAATTTGACAGCACATACATTAAAATTTGAATAACAGAAAAGATTAGCAGGACTCGCGTGCAAAACTGACAAATTCAAGAAATGTTCCATATTTCTAGAATAACAATATTTATTTAGTGATATGCCAAACTACCAAAGGATTAGTTTATAGAAAAAGAAAAAAGAAATTTTAAATTCATCTGAAGGAATAACAGGAATCTCAAGGGAAATAATGGAAAAAGTAGGAGGTAGTTTAACGGTACCAGATCTCAAAAATATACTTTCTACAAGGAAATAATTCTCAAAACAATTTGGTACTGTTAAAAAAAAAAAAAAAAAAAAAAACCAGCAATTAGTAAAGGAGCAAATGAACCTAATAAGCAATTGAACAGAAAAATTCCAACTCCTGGGGTAAGGTCTCACTATTTGATAAAAACTGCTGGAAAAAGAGAAGTTAGGTTAGAAATTAGGTTTAAGCCAATATCTCATATTATATGCTAAGGTTAGCTTCAATGGATACATGACTTAGTTACAGAAGGTCACATCATAAAATATTAAAGAAACAAGGAAGAAATTTTCTTTCAAATATATGATTAAGGAAAAAGTTTAAGACCAAAGAAGGGATAGAATTATAGAAGACAAAATAAATAATTTTTATTACATAAAATTAAAATTTTTTGCACAAATAAATCACAAATACATAAATCAAGGGCTATGGGAGGGTAGATCTTTGCAGCAAATTTCTCTAAGGATCACATTTTCTAGCTATATAAGAAACTGATTAAATTTATGAGAATAGGAGTCAACTTATAAGGCCCCTACTGATAAAT
This sequence comes from Sarcophilus harrisii, assembly GCF_902635505.1. Classification (NCBI taxonomy): domain Eukaryota; kingdom Metazoa; phylum Chordata; class Mammalia; order Dasyuromorphia; family Dasyuridae; genus Sarcophilus; species Sarcophilus harrisii. The sequence continues at coordinate 178,175,073 of NC_045430.1, read as the reverse complement.
ACCATTTTCAAAGATATCAAGAGATAGTTCTCAAGGGGAAAAAATACAATTTATAACCATATAAAAAATGTTTCTTATCATTAATAATTTGAGAAATGCAAATTTCTCTAAGTAATCTAAGGTTCTACTTCACACCATTCAGACAAAAGTGATAAAAAAAGAATATGACAAAAGTCAAAGTGGTGACTGAGAGGAAAAAATAAGGCATATATACTGATGCACTGCTAATGGAGCTGTTAATTGGTCCTGCCATTATGGAAAGCAATTTGAAATTACGTCCCAAAATTTACTGAATTGTGTAACCCAGGTAGCAAGACTCCTAATTGTCTTCATTATCAATTCCACAGCAAAATGTCATAAATCTTATTTACCAATGACCTAGATCCTTGAGCCCCCAACCCTGCCCCCAAGTCCCTTTGACCTAAGGACACTACTATTATGCCTATATACCAAGTATATCAAAGAGAAACAAGTCTTTCAAATAGAAAAACATGTACAACAGCTCTTTTTATAGTGGCAAAGAGCTGGAAACATTCCATAGAATGTGGAATATAGCTCAACAAATTTTGGTATATGAATGTAATGGAACAACATATATAGAAACTACAAAAGGAATGGTTTCAGAGATACCTGAGGAGACTCATTTGAAGGGAAAGAAGCAAGCAAAATCAGAAAAACAATTTATAATATCAATGTTGAAAACTTGAAAACAAACAGTTCTGAAAAGATGTAGGAACTTTTATCAATACACTGAATCACAATTCTAAATAACTGATGTTAAAGAATGCTATCCATCTCAAATATGTAAAATGAGAAACATTCTTGGATGTGGCCAATATGGTAATTTGTTTTGATTAAGTTTATATGATCAAGGTTTTTTCTTTCTTTCTTTTTCTTTTTTGGAAAGGAAAAGGGGGAAGGAAAAATAATAAAGGCTTGTTAATTTAAAAAAAAATTGTTAATTTTTCTAAAGAAAAACTTTTCTAAAGAGATTTCCTCAATCTCTGTACAACACTACCTTTCAACCCCCCCCATACCCCGATTCCCAGCCAAAAAAAAAAAAAAAAAAACTTCCCTTTCGTACCATGAGAGACCAAGACTGCAAATCTAATTACCTAAGTGAATAGTAACACCTCACATATATATAAATATATATATATATACAAATGTGTTAAAATGTTATATATAGTTCACATTTATATAATACCTACTCTGTAACAGGCACTGTCTTAAGCACTTTTCAAATATCTCACTTGTCATTGTTACCCCCACTTTACAGATGAGGAAACTGAGACATAAAATACAGATTAAGTGACTTGCCCAGGGTCGCACAGCTAATAAGCATGACACTGGATTATAAATCAGGTCTTTCTGATTCAAGGTCCAGCATTCTATCCACTGCATAAACCACATGTCTCAATGCTTAATATTTCTGAGCCTGTTCCCTTATGTACAAAATGATGAGTCTGGTATAATAATATCCAAGATCTTTTAGAATTCTAAATGTGTCACCTGAGGCTGAATTTGAATTCAGTTCTTCCTGACTCTGGGCCCAGTGTTCTATCCACTGATCCACCTACCTGCCTCCTTAATTTGTTCCAAATATAAAAATCAGATCCTATTCTTTGAATGGATAGGTGTTAAAGACCCAAAGTGCCAGGGCAAAAAAAAAAAAAAAAAAAAAAGCCTAGTGAAAATTAAACTGAAAAGACTGCAAAAAACCAAGAGAGACTTGGGAATCTAAATCATATTTCAAATTTTCTCCTGTCCCTACCTATCTTCATCTTTGGGGAAGATTAGAAGTGATGCCAAAGATGCATCACATCCTGCAAGCCTTACCTACTGGAACCTTTGAGGGACCATTGCTGGAATTATCTGGCAATAGAAAGAAAGCAGAACTGGCTAGACTGAAGAGCACAAGAACCTCAAAACCTAAGGTTAGCAAGGTAGGCTGGGGCTTACTAACCAGAGCAACTTAGATGTGACCCTACTGGTAAACATGGTCCTGAGGAGGGGAATGACACAGACTTTAATTTTAGGAAAAAATCACTTTTGTGTGTTGAGGATGGATTGAAATATGGAGAGATCTGAGTTAGAGAAGCTGCTGAAAAAGCCCTGGTAGGAAGGCACGAAGTACAATGGTGACTTTATGAGTAAAAGAGATGGAGCCAACAAAGTGAAAATGTGAAAATATGGAAACTGCTTAGATAGTCAATGTAAGGAAAAGTGAGAAATCAAGCATTACTGCAAGGTGAACTAGTATGACAGAAAGATATGTTAGAGAGGAAGAAAAGACAACAATAACAGTTTTGGACATCCATTTTGCTGTCAAAAGGTCAAAGCTCCTTAAACCAAGAGAACTCCACATGAGGTAACGTAACTCGAGTAGAGGGTCAATACAAAATAGGCAATAATAAAAGGTATTTCAACACAAAAATGCATCATCAAATGCCCACCTACATCACTGCAGCTTTGATTCTGAACACTATGCACTTCACATGTATGACACCTTGGCTCAGATTAGATACAGGATAGAGAAAAATTTCTCAGGCAAAAATAGGTCACAAATGTTAGTTTAAAATGCCCTGTAATAGGTATCTAGAAATACACGCATTCAGGAGAAAGACTAGGGCCGAATATATGTGAAAGCAGTATAATTCTATCCCAACCCCAAATCCTAGATTATATCCCTCTGGAAATAATCATCCAGATAGAACTTCATCAATCAAAAGTTGTCCAGTTAATTTTTAAAAAGCACCTTTAGACTTTTTGCCTCAGTTCATCTAGAATCTTACCACTGTTTTGCTTGTGATAACTGTACTGCATGAAATTATCCTAAATAAGGCTAATACATTGTGCCAACGCAATACTTAATAAGTATCTTTAAAAATCTGACAGCCTTTCCTATCTCATGTATCTACTGACATAGAGATTCCACTAAATCATACACCTTAGGATTTCTCCACCCAAAAAAAAAAAAAAGTGACTTAATTCTGCCTAAAAACCAAAAGGATAACATACAAGGAGCAAAGATTCGTTTTCAGGAGGGTGGGGGGCAGGGAAGTTTGTTTACACTGACTTTCACACCGCTTCTGTCTCGATCTATTTTTTCTAAGTGAAAATCGAAAGGAAAGCTTCATTTCCTTCCTCCACAATCTAACAGCATCACTGACCCTTTGACCCCTTCCGAGAGGGTGCACTGGTCCTTGATGGCGCTGAAATGACAATTACCGTAGGTGGCCTGGGTTTTGGCCTCTGCGTAAGGAAGCTTGCCCCGGACTTGTGAGCCCTTTGCGAGCCTCCTCGCTTCCGTCTGAAAACACGTCCCCCCAGTGACCTGGAAGAACCACTTTGGGCCCGCTCGTCCCCATCCCTAATTCAGTGCCCTTTTGCGGAGCTAATTCCCACCTCCAGGTGGGATCTCCAAGAGCTCTTCCAAGCCCCCCCCCCCCAGGAGGGAGGGGACGGGCCGGACGAGCAAATCCCGAGGGCGCCGCGGCCTCCCCGACACCACAGAGCGCCAGCCCCGCGCAGAGCGCTTCCGGCCCGCGGACAGGGCGGGAGCCCCCCCCCGCGCTCCCCAAGGCCGGTCCGAGACTCACCTGACAGGTGCAGCGGCCCGCAAAGCTTCACGAAGCGGTTGAGCAGCCCCGCTCCACGGCCCCCACCCCCGCCGCCGCCGCCGCCGCCGCCGCCGCCTCCAGCCCCCGCGGTGCCCCCTCCTCGTCGGCGGTTTCCGTCCCAACCTTGGGCCGCCGACATGACTCGTTGTTTCCTCCCGCGAACGGCGCAGCTCCGTCCCGGCCGCTCCCCAGCCGGCAGAGCCGGTGAGGAGTAAACCTTCCTGGGCTCCTTCTCCGGGGACTGGGAAAGAACGGAAAGGGAAAGGATGGGGAAATCGACGAATCTCGCCGATGGCCAATAGCCGATCGCGCCGGTGAAAGCAACCAATAAAAGGCCGCGTTCTTAGCAGGCGGAAAGGGGAGACGTGGTAACCATAGCTATGGCAAGGGGGGGGGGGGAAAAAGTGGGAGGGGAGACAGGGTAAGGAAAAGGCAAGAGTAATCGCACCCTAAGCTCATCAACCCTCCTGATGTGATCCACAGGACTGCAGCTGCTGAGAAATCGATCCCAAACCTGGAGGCTGGGCGGATTTAGGGGGCAAGCGGCAGCACACCCGCCCTACAGTTGCTCCCTCGTTTTTTCAGCTGGGCCAGTACTTCCTGACCCCGTTTGGGGCTTTCTTGGCGGAGATGCTGGAGCGGTTTGCCATTTCCTACTCCAGCACACTTTACAGATGAGGAAACTGAGGCAGACAGGATCACGCAACCAGTGGGCGTCTGAGAGCAGATCAGAAGTCAGGAAGAGTTTTCCTGCCTCCAGGCCCAGCGCTCTCTATTCTTAGCTGTCCCGTACAATCCAGATCGAAAGCTGAAATGGAAGCAGTTGCCTCTCGTGTTAATCCATATTTTCCTTGACAGGCTGGTAACGGTGGGGGTGCTCCCTGATAGGGATCCAAAAAGCATCACCAGAAGATTGGTGTTTGGCCAAAGATCCCAGCTTTTGGGATAAGAACTTACTGTTTGATAAAAATTGCTGGGAAAATTGGAAACTAATATGGCAGAAACTAGGCATTGATCCATACTTAACGCCGTACACCAAGATAAGGTCAAAATGGGTTCATGACCTAGGCATAAAGAATGAAATTATTAATAAATTAGAGGAACACAGGATAGTTTACCTCTCAGACCTGTGGAAGGGGAAGGTCTTTATGACCAAAGCAGAACTAGAGATCATTACTGATCACAAAATAGAAAATTTGGATTATACCAAACTGAAAAGTTTTTGTACAAACAAAACTAATGCAGACAAGATTAGAAGGAAGCAATAAACTGGGAAAATATTTTTACAGTCAAAGGTTCTGATAAAGGCCTCATTTCCAAAATATATAGAGAATTAACTCTAATTTATAAAAAATCAAGCCATTCTCCAATTGAAAAATGGTCAAAGGATATGAACAGACAATTCTCAGATGAAGAAATTGAAACTATTTCTATTCATATAAAAAGATGCTCCAAGTCATTATTAATCAGAGAAATGCAAATTAAGACAACTCTAAGATACCACTACACACCTGTCAGATTGGCTAAGATGACAGGAAAAATAATGATGATTGTTGGAGGGATGCGGAAAACTGGGACATTGATTCATTGTTGGTGGAGTTGTGAACGAATCCAACCATTTTGGAGAGTGGTTTGGAACTATGCTCAAAAAGTTATCAAACTGTGCATACCCTTTGATCCAGCAGTGTTACTACTGGGATTGTATCCCAAAGAGATTGTAAAGAAGGGAAAGGGACCTGTATGTGCACGAGTGTTTGTGGCAGCCCTTTTTGTAGTGGCTAGAAACTGGAAACTGAATGGATGTCCATCAGTTGGAGAATGGCTGAATAAATTGTGGTATATGAAAATTATGGAATATTACTGTTCTGTAAGAAATGACCAACAGGATGATTTCAGAAAGGCCTGGAGAGACTTACACGAACTGATGCTGAGTGAAATGAGCAGGACCAGGAGATCATTATATACTTCAACAACAATACTAGATGATGACCAGTTCTGATGGATCAGGCCATCCTCAACAACGAGATCAACCAAATCATTTCTAATGGAGCAGTAATGAACTGAACTAGCTATACCCAGAAAAAGAACTCTGGGAGATGACTAAAAACCATTACATTGAATTCCCAATTCCTATATTTATGCACACCTGCATCTTTGATTTCCTTCACAAGCTAATTGTACAATAATTCAGAGTCTGATTCTTTTTGTACAGCAAAATAATGTTTTGGTCATGTATACTTATTGTGTATCTAAGTTATATTTTAATATATTTAACATCTACTGGTCATCCTGCCATTTAGGGAGGGGGGAGGTAAGAGGTGAAAAATTGGAACAAGAGGTTTGGCAATTGTTAATGCTGTAAAAGTTACCCATGTATATATCCTGTAAATAAAAGGCTATTAAATTTAAAAAAAAAAAAAAAAAAATTGGTGTTTGGAAAATTAAAACTGTATGGTTGAGATTACAAAGAAATAGCACCATTTGGTAGTCAAAATAGATAAGGTGCTCCCCTAGTTCAATGGGAAACACCACTTCACTGGTGGTTTAGCTAGCTCTTCATTAGGCCCTTCTACGATTCAATATGAGTCATTTAAATAAAATAGTGTGTCATTATGAATTGTTCCAGTCTGATTAAAATCACAATAGTGATGTAATATGATTTTGAGGTCCCCTGATTTTAGGGGGGCTTTTGTTCTAACAATAAATTAGTAGCCCTTTGGAATCTGCCTCAGGAAACCCTCACAAAGTGTCTGACCTCTCCTTAGTCAGATAGCTTCTGGCCTCAGGAAACTCCCACAGATCAAACTCCTGAGACAATAGTGAATAAGACCACTCCTCTGTGGGAACCAAGTTCCAAAGCCACTCCTCAGTTCATTAATGACTGATAATCTGGTCAGCTACTCTCTAGCCCTACCCTTGAGCCAAAGCATGAACACATCTATGCTTGAAAGCTGGATTCAAGTATCTCCCTGCTTCTGTTTCCTTGCTGTATTCCCTTACAAATCAGTCTGCTTTGTAATGGTGTTACAATTACAATAAAACTTTGCCCCTTGACTAGGAGATGGGTTTAAGCCTGCAAATTCTTTTGAGACACCTCAAGACGCTGGTCTGTGACCCAGACTTTTGAGGTCCCCTTTCCCAACCTCAACATTAGTTCTTGTTATGGCATGGCAAAGAACCTGGGAGCTGACATCCATAGTGTGGCTTCCTGATTGGGAATCAAGATAACCATAGTAACTGTGAATGCAAGAAATTCAAGAGTTTACTTCAACAAAGGCCCATCTAAGGACAAGATAATCTTGTCAGAGCTCCTCTCTTCTTGTCTCAGAAAAGTGGGAAGTTAACACCTATAGCTTGGCTTTCTGATTGTATAGAGTAATTATGGGGTCAAGATAATTCTATTAAGGCCCCTCCCTATAACTCATTTAGACATTGAGTTGCTAGAAGGGATATGGCCTTTGAAGCATAGTTTTTTTTTTCTTTTTTTACTTATTATTCATGGGTTTTTTGGTCTTCATTTTCTTTTTCAATATGTCTAATATAGAAACGTTTTACATAACTACATAATCTGTATTATGTTTTACATGACTATATAATCTGCTTGCTTTTTCAAGGAACAGAGAGAGGAGGCAGGGAAGAAGGGAACTTGGAACACAAAAACTTAAACAAATGTTAATTTTGGTTTACATATAATTAAGAAAAAATAAAATTAAATGTAAAAAAATAATAATACTTCAAAAATAAAGAATTGTAATGTTTTCAATGTACTCTCCACAATCCTATCTGGCAGATAGTATGAATTTCCATTCTGAGAAAATTGAGGATTATATTAAGGAAGATGCCCATGGCCACCCAACTAGTAAATTTTCAGAGGCAGGGGTTGAATCAAGGGTTCCTTTTGATGAGGTCTTCAGTGTTAGATGTGGTTAGCAGATCAATTAATTAAAAATTAATCCCTTAGGCAAGCAGAAAGAAGATTCTGATAATGATTAGATCCTTGATTCTACACTCTATAGGTAATCCAGTCAGAAATCCAAATTAAGTCAAGACCCTGAGGCTAAAATTTCCCTATAAAAAAATTTCTGGCCCATGGCTTTGCTGCTGCCTTCCTTGGAGTCAGCCTGTCATGGCAGTCTGCTTTCAACTGACTTTCTCCTCAATCCCCTCAATGCCATGACATCATAGAGTGTCATGTCAGGCAAATGCTGTTTCTGAATATAGGTTAAAAAATCAACATCTTATAGTATTATGCCCAGATTGTCCCTGGTCCTTATCAATTAAGGTTTACGTGATTTAGATGGTGAAATAGAGATAGTGCTGAAATTAGAGTCAGGACAGATCCAAGTTCACTTCCACACAAAGTTCCCATCTCCCATACAAGACTGACATGTTTGTCTTCTCTTTTGTGGTCATGCTTTTAATTTTGTAACATTCACTTTTGTATTATACTTGTTCCATTTATTTTGTTACAATCACTGTGTAGATTTTTTTTATTGGCTCTACTTACTTCACTCTGCATCATTTCATGTAATTCTTCCCATATATCTTTGAATTCATCATATTTGTCAAGTTGTAACAATAGAATATTGAAGTTAGGAGTTTAGATGTGAGGAGGGTGGGGAAAACAGTTTATTGTTTTAGACTGGTTGGCTTGAGATACTAATGAGACATTTAGCTGGAGATGTTCCAAAGACAGGTGCCTCGAATGTTTGTGGCAGCCCTTTTTGTAGTGGCTAAAAACTGGAAACTGAATGGATGTCCATCAGTTGGAGAATGGCTGAATAAATTGTGGTATATGAATATTATGGAATATTACTGTTCTATAAGAAATGACCAACAGGATGATTTCAGAAAGGCCTGGAGAGACTTACACGAACTGATGCTGAGTGAAATGAACAGGACCAGGAGATCATTATATACTTCAACAACAATACTATATGATGACCAGTTCTGATGGACCAGGCCATCCTCAGCAACGAGATCAACCAAATCATTTCCAATGGAGCAGTAATGAACTGAACCAGCTATGCCCAGAGAAAGAACTCTGGGAGATGACTAAAAACCATTACATTGAATTCCCAATCCCTATATTTATGCCCACCTGCATTTTTGATTTCCTTCACAAGCTAATTGTACAATATTTCAAGAGTCTGATTTTTTGTACAGCAAAATAACGTTTTGGTCATGTATACTTATTGTGTATCTAATTTATATTTTAATATATTTAACATCTACTGGTCATCTTGCCATCTAGGGGAGGGGGTGGAGGGGTAAGAGGTGAAAAATTGGAACAAGAGGTTTGGCAATTGTTAAAGCTGTAAAGTTACCCATGCATATATCCTGTAAATAAAAGGCTATTAAAAAAAAAAAAAAGTAAATATAAAATGAAAAAAAAAAAACAAAGACAGGTGTCTTTGTTGGTGTCAAGCCCAATAGATTGATTTGGATGAGACACATTTTTTAGGGCCAGAGGATGATAAACTTAGAGCTCCAATGGACATTAGAGACCATCTGGTCTAAACCCTCTTCCCACTTGATGATGAAAAGGAGGTTTAAGATGATAAAACTGAGATTAAGTGACTTTTCCAAAGTCACAGAGTTATAGAGAGCTATGTAAGATTTAAAATATCTGCAAAGAGATGACTACAAAATTCATGAAAGCTGATGAAATTACTAAGGGAGGAGACAGAAGAAAAGGGGTTCCCAGGACAAAGTCCTGAGAGTTCTCCCACAATTATTATGGGGGGGTGTGATATGGATGTTGATCCAGCAAAAAAACTGAGAAAGAAATTATCAGATTGTGAGAAGAACCAAAAGAAAGCCAATATAGCCATAGAGGAAAAGATTTGGGGGGTTTTTTTTAAATCTTTTTTATTAAAACTTTTTATTTTCAAAACATATATATGTGGGGCAGTTAGATGGCTCAGTGGATAGAACACCAGCCCTGAAGTCAGGAGGACCTGAGTTCAAAATCTGATCTCAGACATTTAACACTTCCTAGCTGTGTGACCCTAGCAAGTCACTTAACACCAATTGCCTCAGCCAAAAACAAAACAAACAAACAAACAAAAAAATACATGGATAATTTTTCAACATTGACCTTTGCAAAACCTTGTTCTCTAAATTTTCCTCTCCTTCCTCCCACCTTCTTCCCTTACATGGCAAGTAATCCAATATATGTTAAATATGTTAAATCCAATCTCTCTCTCTCTCTCTCTCTCTCTCTCTCTCTATATATATATATATATATATATATATATATATATACACACACACACATATTTAATTATCTTACTACACAAAAAGGGGGGAAATGGGAAAGAACAAAATGCAAGCAAACAATAAAAAAAAAGGGAAAATGCTATGTTGTGATTCATACTCAGTTCCCACAATCCTCTCTTAGAGTGTAAATGGCTCTCTCCATCACAAGATCACTGAAACTGGCTTCAATCAAAGAGATTTGTTTAGAAAGGAAAGGTACACAGGGTCATATGATGCATAGAGGTCAAGAAGGGAAGTTCATAAAATGACAAATATGAAGAATTTAAAATGTAAAGCTTGTTTAAAATCAAGCAAAATGAATAATTTAATATGCATAGTCACTAATACTTAAAGGCAAATTCAACTGGCAGACTTCAACCTTGGTACTACCTTGTTCAAATTAAAATCCCCATTAATCTCTCCTAATAGGCAGGAAATTACAAAACCATGAGGTTACATATACAGTCCTATTAAGGTAAACATCCATGTCACTTTGCTTCACTTCAGGAAGTATATGTTTTTCCACTGTTTGTTTATGTTGACTGGTTATTGAAAAGCCAATATATTAATAAAGACGAAATAAATTCAAAGTAAGGGAAGCACACTAGAGGATTTACCCAAAGATGAGTCAAGAATCAAATATTTTTGACTTGAAAGTACTTAGTACACTTGACTATCAATGTGTTGAGTGAGAAAACTATTGCTAGCTTTCATCAGCCATGACATATGTGTATTCCATCCCATGGACATTGACCATAGCCCAGGCAGTTCCTTAGAGCAACTTATAAATCATTAAAAACTGCTGAAATTGAGCCAGTTCTTTCTAAGACTAAAAACAGACTGCAAGACAAGAGGTTGGAAACTGTTGTATACGATTGAAACAGCCTGGAAAATTTTATGAAAATGATTTCCTTTACTGGAATTTGGCCCAGTTTATCAGAGCCATAGATACCAACCAGCAAGTCAAAAAGTTCAGGACCCCAGGTTTGAATGTTAGCTTTACCTGAAATTGTTTCTCCAGGCAAAGGATACTGTAGACGTCTAATTTCCCCACATAAAAGGTACAGGTTTTGAAACAAATGAAAATTTACCTCAGCTTTTGAGATTAATTCCAAGCACACCTAATGCCTGGGGCCTTTGGGGCATGGATTCAAAATATAAGTGCTATACCACAGTTAAATTAAATGCAGAAGTTAGACTATTAAAAAAAAAAAAAAAAACAGGGAAAAGAAAATGCCAAAATACTGTGGCTGTTTAGAAAGGTAGAGAAATTTAATATTCTGCCTTGAAGGTGAATTCACTCAGACTCTTTTGGACTAGAAGGGGGAGCAAATCTCAAAGGGAAGGACCTCTGTGGAAAATACTTTATTTCCATTTCAAGAAGATCAGATCAGTGGAGTTTTGGTTTTTTTTTTAAAGGAGCAATATAAAATTCATTTAAACTATCTGAACTGCACTGGTGAACAAATAGTTTTGTGCAAACTGCTGATCAGCTCCTTGGCAAAGTCCTTTAATTTAAGATCATAGTTTTAGAGCTGGGTAAGAATTCAGAGGTCATCTGATCCAAAACCTTCATATTACAAACCAGGTTAAGTTACCTGCCGGTGTTTTGCTTTTTTTTTTTAACTTAATTTTTTAATTTTTCCCAGTTTACATCTAAAACAATTTTTTTACATTTGTTTTTAAAACTTCAAGTTCCAGATTCTTTCCCCTCCTCTGTTCGCCAGCCCCTCATTGAGAATGTGCATGTGAAGTTATTGAAAACATTTCTATAAAGGTTGAGTTGTGAAAGAAAACAGATTCCTACCCCCACCCCATCCCCCAAAAAACCCTCAAGAAAAAAATGAAAAGTATGCTTCAATACATATTCAGATACAATCAGTTCTTTCTCTGGGTATGGATAGCATTTTTCCTCTTAAGTCCTTTGTAGTACTCTTAGATCATTGTATTGCTGAGAACAGCAAAGTCATTCACAGCTGATCATCTCACAACAGTTGTTTTACTTGTAAAATAAAGGGTTGAACTAAATGGAATAACAAGCAGTTAGGATAACCAACATGTTAAGATGAGCTCTAAAATTCTATGATTCCTTAATTATTCATTTTCTTGTATATGTCCATTCATTTATCCATTATTTGTAAGTGTTCCAGATTAATCTAAGAATGAGCATTACTACGTGACCATCCCTGTAGGGTCAGAGGATGATAAATTTAGAGTTCCAATGGACCTTAGAGGCCAGGGCTTAAGAAGATGAAACAGATTAAATGGCTCTTCCAGAGTCACAGATATAGAGGCTATGTTAGTTACAGCACTATGAAAGGTGCTATAGAAAATACTATAGAAAACTGCCATGCACTAGAATGGTTTGTTTCCTTCCACCAGGACCATATCCTCCAGTACCATCAGCCAAACTGAGCTTAACTAGGTACAGGAAAAAAGGAAAGGCGGCATGAAAGGTGTTCTGAAACTGTTTGCAATCCAACTCCAAGTCAGGGCAGACAGCAAAACAACAACTCATTCTCTCCTGGAAAGCTCTGATAAGATACACATTATTTGGATATTTTAATGGACCTAAGAGTTCAATGGGGGGCAGCTTAGTGGTGTCATTGTGCAGAGCGCAAACTGGGCCTGAAGTTAGATTCATCTTCCTAAATTCAAATCCAGCCTCAGATACTTCTTAGCTGTGTGACCCTGGGCAAGTCTGCCCAGTTTCCTCATCTCAAAATGAACTGGAGAAGGAAATGGTAGACCACTCCAGTATCTTTGCCAAGAAAATCCCAAATGGAGCCACAAAGAGTTGGGACATGACTGAATAACAAACAAGAGCTCAATGATATTGCCACTCCCTCTAATCTAACTACTCAGTATTATAAATTCTACATTTCCTCTATCTTTCCCCTTCTCTCCACTCATAGAGCCTCCATCCTACTTAAAGTCCTTCTCTCTTGACTCCCTGAATCGTGTCTCCCTTGTACACACCTACAAAATTGTTGCTCTCAAAGCACAGGGCTGACCCTGTTATCATTTTTTTTGCCCAAAACATTCTCATGTCTGGGATAAAATACAAACTCTTCTGTTTGGAATTTTAATGCAAATTATGATCTGGCCCCAAGCAACCTATTATCCAAAATGATTTCATGTCTGTTTCTCTCTCCCTCCTTCTCTCCCTTTTTCCTTCTCCCTCTCGCTCCTTCTGTCCTACATTCTTTGTTCCAGCCACTCCTGAATACTTGCTGTTCCCACCTATCTCATTCCTTCTACTATCCTTTTGTCTTTACCAGGTAGTACTTCATGCCCTTCTTCCCTACCTATCCTTCAATCCTGACCTTCCTTCAAAGCAGAGCTGACCTAACTCCAATAGTTATTGGTCTCTCTCTTTAACCAAATGAGGTGGTAGCTTTTTGAGTTCTTTCATCATTCCTGGTTCTGGACATTTCCTTTCTGGATACTCCAGTTTATCACTAGCATTCTTTTTAAAAAATTTTCTCTAGGGTCAAATATCCAGCACTTAAAACATTTCCTAGCATGTGGTGGGCAGCTAGGTTGCATAGTTGATAAGCGTCAGACCCGATCTGGAATAAGGAGGAATTGAGACAAGATCCAGATTCAGACACAAGCTGTGTGACAATGGGTGAGTCTTTAAATTTTGACAGCCTCAGGAAAATCACTACTCACTTTCAAAGATATAATCTTGCTCACTTTCTTTTATTTAATTCTGGTTTAATAAGAATCACTTTAAAAAAAAAAAGACTCATTAAGAGTCATAAGAGAAAAGGTCTCTGCTCACTAGGAGCTCACAATCCATTGGGGAAACAATATTCCAACAATTATCTACAAGATCCAGATTCAGACACAAGCTGTGTGACAAGGGGTGAGTTCTTAAATTTTGACAGCCTTAGGAAAATCACTACTCACTTTCAAAGATATAATCTTGCTCACTTTCTTTTATTTAATTCTGGTTTAATAAGAATCACTTTAAAAAAAAAAAAAGACTCATTAAGAGTCATAAGAGAAAAGGTCTCTGCTCACTAGGAGCTCACAATCCATTGGGGAAACAATATTCCAACAATTATCTACAAACAAGGTATATACAGGACAAAGTGGATAGGTGAAAGGGTAGTAAATAAAATCAAAATGAAAATCTCGCAAGCCCAAAATTCAAAGGTGGGCCAGTAAATGTTTGACAACTGGCTCTCATGCTCACTGGCACTGTGAGCCAGTATACATATGTGTATATATACATGTGTGCACACATAACATACAAAACATACATATGAGATACATTTTTTATGTGGGGGCAGGAGACAATTTTATTACCATCATTCTATGACTTACTTTTTTTTTTCAAAGAAATTTTTTTAAATAACTTTTTATTGACAGAACCCATGCCAGGGTAATTTTTTACAACATTATCCCTTGCACTCACTTCTGTTCCGATTTTTCCCCTCCCTCCCTCCGCCCTCTCCCCAAAGATGGGAAGCAGTTCTATACATGTTAAATAGATTACAGTAGATCTTGGATACAATATATGTGTGCAGAACTGAACAGTTTTCTTGTTGCTCAGGGAGAATTGGATTTAGAAGGTATAAATAACCTGGGAAGAAGAACAAAAATGCAAACAGTTTACATTTATTTCCCAGTGTTCTTTCTTTGGGTGTAGCTGCATCTGTCCATCCTTGATCAATTGAAACTAAGTTAGATCTTCTCTTTGTCAAAGAAATCCACTTCTATCAGAATACATCCTTATACAGTATTGTTGTTGAGGTATATAATGATCTCCTGGTTCTGCTCATTTCACTCAGCATCAGTTCATGTAAGTCTCTCCAAGCTTCTCTGTATTCATCCTGCTGGTTGTTTCTTACAGAACAATAATATTCCATAACATTCATATACCACAATTTACCCAATCATTCTCCAATTGATGGGCATCCATTCACTTTCCAGCTTCTGGCCACTACAAAGAGGGCTGCTACAAACATTTTGGCACATACGGGTCCCTTTCCCTTATTTAGTATCTCCTTGGGGTATAAGCCCAGTAGAGACACTGCTGGGTCAAAGGGTATGCAAAGTTTGATAACTTTTTGAGCATAGTTCCAAATTGCTCTCCAGAATGGTTGGATTCATTCACAACTCCACCAACAATGCATCAGTGTCCCAGTTTTCCCACATCCCCTCCAACATTCCGCATTATCTTTCCCTGTCATTTTAGCCAATCTGACAGGTGTGTAGTGGTATCTCAGAGTTGTCTTAATTTGCATTTCTCTGATCAATAGTGATTTGGAACATGTTCATATGAGTGGTAATAATTTCATCGTCTGAAAATTGTCTGTTCAATCCTTTGACCATTTATCAATTGGAGAATGGCTTAATTTCTTATAAATTAGAGTCAATTCTCTATATATTTTGGAAATGAGCTCTTTATCAGAACCTTTGACTGTAAAAATGTTTTCCCAGTTTATTGCTTCCCTTCTAATGTTGCCTGCATTAGTTTTGTTTGTACAAAAACTTTTCAATTTGATATAATCAAAATTTTCAATTTTGTAGTCAATAGTGATCCCTAGTTCTTCTTTGGTCATAAATTCCTTCCTTTTTCACAGGTCGGAGAGGTAAACTATCCTATGCTCTTCCAGTTTATTTATGATCTCATTCTTTATGCCTAGGTCATGAGCCCATTTTGACCTTATCTTGGTGTACGGTGTTAAGTGCGGGTCAATGCCTAGTTTCTGCCATACTAATTTCCAAATTTCCCAGCAATTTTTGTCAAATAGTGAGTTCTTATCCCCAAAACTGGGGTCTTTGGGTTTGTATGACATACTCTTAAATTTTTCTAGATCACTTCCTTAAATCTCTAGGTGATCAATAGGATAAAGTACGCCCTGATTTGCAGAAAGTCATTTTTTGCCTTCGGGGACCTCAGTTTCCCCATCTGCGAAAAGGAGCAGGGGGACCAGTGAGTTCCTCAAGTCTATGTGAAAAACGAAAAGTGTTCAAAGGAGAAATGCCCAACCCCTTTACGAAGAAGAGCGCCTGGGCAGCGGTCATAGAGGAGAGGTGTCCGAGCCCATCCAACCAGAGCTCCGTCATCCCGAGGACCGACGGCAGGATGGAGCCGAGAAGGAGGCGCCCTCCCCCTGCGCAGCGCCAGCAGTAGCCCAGCGCGCTAGGAGAGCCAAAGGTCCCGAGGCGGCGTCAATCAGCCCGGAACGGAAGTGCTTGAGCTTTTAGCACCTGGAGGGGAGAGTTTGAGAAGGGACCAAGATGGAGGCGCCCACTCCCGCGCCGGCGGCGGCTACCGGAGGCGAAAAGATTCGGGGTTCTGCGGTCCGCTCCACCGAGGTGACCCCGCAGAAAATCCGGCAGCTCATAGACGAAGGAATCGCCCCTGAGGACGGAGGGTCCGACGCGTGAGTGGGTCCGGGCGGCGGGGGAGGGGTCGGGCTGCGCGGGGGGGGGGGGGCGAGTGCGGGCCGGGGGCTCGCAGGCCCGGGAAGCCGCCCGTCGTCGTCCCTCTCCTCTCCGGCCGTGGCGGGCTTAGGGCGGGGGGTTCTCCCCAGAGAAGTCGGTGCCGGAGGCCGGAGCCGCTCGGAGCCGCGCCCTCGAGGCCGTTAACTTTAACGGAACGGGCCGAGGAGGCCGCGAGGCCGCCCCGCAGCCCGGCCGCGGGGGCGCGGGGAGAAGAAAGCCCAGGCGCACGCGGAGGCTTTTCTTCCCACCAGTCCCTTACTGAAACGGAGTCAGGAGGGACTGAAGCTTCTCTCTAAAACCGAGGACTTCGCTCCCTACGGGTTCATAGAGACCAAGCGCTCCGAGGCCCCAGCGCGGCACAGACGGGGAAGAGCGGTTCTTCTCGGGCCGCAGAACCACAGTCCTGGCTCGGAATTGCAGAAAATAAACGGGGAAGGAAGGAAGGAAGGAAGGAAGCGGTTGTAGCTCTGATAATGGCAGCCGCCCTGGAAAGCTGGTGACGCAGTATTCTCAGAAACGTCGCAACCCCTGACTTAAGAAATCAGAAGCGGGGACCTGGGTTCTCCGGACCTCCGTGGGGCCGTTTGAGCGCAGCGGGGTCAGAGACTACTCCGTTTCAATTCAGGGCAGCCCCTTTGTTAGGGACCTTGTCGGTGCTAGGAGGAAAAGTTGCAACCCCTGAGGAACAACAAGGAGGGTCGCAGAGTGAGAACCAGGCGGGCATTTTAGAGAGAATGGAACTGTGGAGCTTCCTCGCCGAGGGGCCTTAAAAGTGGCTGGCCGAGTTCTCTCAGGCCAAGTAGCTGAGTCATTTCTTACCTTCTCTCAATGCAAAACTACACGAGAAGGAAGAACCTCCTCAAAAAACGATATTCTTAAATACTTTGATCTTATTTAACCCATTTTGTGGCTGTGTACTTTTTGCTTTTTCTGATGACCTCTTGCGATGCTATGTGAAGGTTAATTCCTGGTTAGCTTCTCTACCTGTTGCAGCCACCTGTTAACGTCGGCCGTTGGTATGGATTCAAAATGTCCTTCTGTTCCTTGCAGAGGAAATTATTCATAATTACATTTTAGTTTATAGCACAGTCTGTTCTTGTGGCAAACAATTAAACCTATCGTCCATTTGAGGACATGACTGATGATCAATATTTGACAGAGGTTTTCCAGAAAGAAACTTAAACTCAGTCATTTGAAAATTACTAAATATTGGAGAAAACATTTTTGAAAGTTTCACTTATGTTGACATCTTTTGTTTTTTATAACTTACATCCTTAAATATTTGTAGCTGATTTTAAAAAGAGAGGAAAAAATGGCAAACTTTGGCTTTGGGTGGTCAGGAGGAAAGGGACTGGGAGCAGTCTTTAGGCAGGGGTTTTTGGAGAGAAGGGGATGTCTGAGGCCTCCTTCTTTTGTTGGGAGCAGATACTCCTAGAGTTTAACTCCTCTTCTAATCATCATGGTAGGGACGCCGGCAGCTGGCCAGTTCAAGAGTAATAGTGAAATACCCAAGCTCCTCCACATCATCTTAGACTTTAGGGACTTGCTCTAATGTTTTGTCCCATTTTCTTGGAATCTCTTAAGTCTCCTTATTTTGTGATAATTAGTTTTATATAGCTGTGGAGGTGGGTGGATTAGGAGGTCAAATATAAAATAAAATCTGTTCTATGCCAGGGCCTGGCCCAGTCTGAACTGCTATAGGGTTTTGTAATCTTATACTTTGTTACTGAATTGTAAAGTGCTCAACTGAAAATTGGAACAGAAGATTGCTTTATTCAGTAAGTTTTATTAAGTATCTGCTAAGTATGAAGCGTTGTAAACCACAACATATAAAATGTTTAATGAGAGTATCTGAGAATAGATTTTGGATTTCTGGATCATTTCTTAAAATCTGTAACAATAAGCTCTTGGCCAAGGATAGAAGCTCTTAATAGAGCTAGTAAAAAATAGATTTGCCTTGAGTCTCACAAATCTAATCCTAAGGGCTTTAAACAGAAAAGGAAAGTAGAGGCAGAAAACTATATATTTGCCACACTAGTTAAAACAGTAAAGCAAAGCTACACTTTAGGGAGAAGAATAGTAGTAGAAAGCACATAAACTCCCTGGAGACAAAAATCCCAGGAAGGACACAGCAATATAAACCTGTAAACTCAGATATACAGAATGCACAAGTGCATTATGCAAGACACTGGGTATCATCTTGAATAGGAAGAGGGCTTAGAGACAGGAAGATCTGGGTTCAAGTATTGACTCTTTTCTAAGTATGTGACCAGGACTAGTTAATCTCTCAGTACCTCTAGGCAGCGCCTTAAGACTAAGTTGCAGACAAGTTGTTGTATTGTGTAGAGAAGCTGCTTCCATTGATGAAATCAAACTCTTCAAAAAATGGGTGGGGAGTAATAAGCAAGATAAACTTGAGATCCTAATACAAAGAGGCCCTCAGTTTAACCTCCTAAGTATCACTGAGATGTGGTGGGAAGGCCTACTAAACTATACCAAAGTGTGAATCTGGAAAGGTTCTGAAGAATACTCCATTTGTGAGGGATATAGAAAACCCTTACCCAAAATGATTACTCAGCCATCCCATCCAGATAAGAAAGAGGAAGCTCACAGTAGGAGGGTTAAAGAAGTAGTAAAGGTACATAGCTTTTATTCAAGAGGTTACATCATAAGTAAGAGCATTGAGAAGGGGAGGGGAAGGTTGTTGCTATTTGGAGAGATTGGAATGGAAGGTTTCTGTTTCCCCAAAATCTCCTGATTTCTAGGAAACAGAAAATCGGCCCTTCAGGCTTAGTCAAGCAAATAGCGGTCCAGTTAATAGACTAAGTATCGATAAATGTCAAATACTGATAAATGTCATCAGCTCAGGTTAAATAAATATGTTTATAGCTGGCCAAGGCTCAAGTAAATAAGAGCTTGCACTTATTATACAGGTCATAGGGGAAACAACAGAAATAATGAAAATAAAATACAGAAAAAGAATTCATACATTCCTGTAAGTTCTTCACCTTATCTCTCTATTCCCCACACATTCAAAAGGAGTAGGGGGAAAAATGTTTTTAAAGGAATAATATAGGTTGTAGATGGAGTTAACTTATATTAAGATATATGGCAAAGCAAAGAGAGAGAAAGTGTTGTGGAGAGAACTTGGGTGAAAATTAATTAAAGTCATCAATAGAATTATTTTCAGGGATTTAGAACTTGAAGAAACTTTAAAGGACATCCAATCCAACTTCCTTCATCATTTAAGTATTCTACAGATGAACTGGACAGAAGAAATCAGAAAACAAATTACAAACCTGACAAAGTTTATATTGTGATATAATGACAGTGGACTTAAGTTGTCCTCATATAGAGATCATAGATTTAAGGCTAGAAGTTGTGGCTATTTAGTGTAACCTCTTCATTCATAAAGAAACTAGACCTGCTAGAGCCAAAAGCAAAGCAGCAAAAGATTCTTGGCTTGCTGTAATAAAAATTATAACTTTCATAAGGTGGAGGAAGCAATAAAGGGAACTGCTTTTCAATATTTTGTTCTTACCATAAAGGAACTGGTTGGTTGGAGAGAAATGGGAACCTGGGGGGAGCAGTAGTAGCTCCATCTTGAAATTTGTGATAAAAGAATGGAAAAGCCATGAGATCTAAGTCATGTTATCCAAGAGGAATCCTTGATAGCGTGCTTAACCAAGTTCAGAGGAAAGATTAGTAGGATTTTATGGCTCAAAATTGTACAGAGAAAATCAGCTTGAAAGATAGGAAGCTCTTAAGAATACAATTCTAGATAAATGTTTGCAGGATCATTGTAATAATAGTCACTTTGTTCATGTCCTATTTCTTTGTCTTGGCCATGAGGAGAAATCCTAGTCAAATGACTAGAAATTGTTAGCCATCTAATTCAAGGATATGCGTTTGATTATGGAGAATTTGTGAATCTTTAGTTAAGTGAAGAAATGCAATATCAAATTGTTGTTGACTCTTAAGTAAATTTCTGAAGTTTGTAATCATCTACATATATTGTCTACAAGTGCCATCTTTAAAAGGAAAACTGAATTCATTCATGTTATGGAAACCTGATGTGTATATAAACAAAAAAGAATGCAGTATATATTTAAAAAGGAATACAATTCTAAAATAAATAATTCTACTGAAGAAAAGAGGAGTTGTCTAAAAAGAACAACATGAATACACAAAGAACTTGCCAACTTAGATTTTTAAAAACATACATAAGATGGAAGCCAAGGTAGATAACAGGAGTGATGATAAAAGATTGTGATAGGATTTTGGCTTAGTCCCTATTAGTATTAGGAATACTAAAATTCAAAGTGAGCTGCATCTTGTTAGTTATGCTACCAAAAAAAAAAATATATATATATATATATATAAAATGGAGGAGCAAAGTAGGGAAAAAACTGCTGCTTTGGGTGGATATAAAGTTTGTTAATATGGGGTTTCCAGGGAGCACAGCAGAAAAAGAGGGAAGAGCTAGATAATATCATTAGAGACTGGGACTTTTTTGGGGTGGGGGAGAGGAAGGGGTGGATTTGAGGAAGGTCAACAGTCAGTAAACATTTATGAAGTACCTGCTAAATGCCCAAGTGCTGGAAATAAAAAGACACAAGATAGCCCCTCCTCTCTAGTCACAGGCTAGTAAGGGAGATAACATGCAAATATGCACAAAAAGTTATACGCAAGAGAAATGGGAAATAAAGCAGGGAAAACCCTAGAATTAAAGGGCATTAGGAAGGGCTTTCTGTTAAAGATAGGATTTTAGCAGGAACTTAACAGAAGACAGGGCGGTTAGGAGGTGGAGATGAGGAAGTGCAGGAAATGGGGGACAGTCAGGGAAAACAGCCAGAGTCAGAAGACAGAACATTTTGTTCTAGGAACAGCAAGGAGGTCAGGGTTACTGGGCTGAAGAGTACTTGGGATAGAAGGGTCAAATTGTCAAGAGTTTGGAATGCCAAAGATTCTGTATTTTAGGGAGTGACTGTAATCTGCTGAATTAGGGGGTGACATGGTCAAAGCTCCATTGTGGGAGGTCACTTTGATAGCTGGACAGAGGATGGACTGGAATGGGGAAAGACCTGTAGAGGGAGACAGACAGCCAGCAGGCTTCCTCAGGAGTCTAGCTGTGAATCAATAAAGAAGGGGGAATACGTGAGGAACGCTACAGAGATTGAATCAAAAGGCCATGGCGACAGATTGGACATGGGGAGGGGGAGTAAGAGAGTGAGGAGCTAAGATGGACACCACGGTTGTTCCCTAGGGACAAGGAGGAAGGGATGTTCTCCCCAGTAATAAGAAGAGGGGGTGTTTTTGGGAGGGAGTTAATGTTGAGTTTTTGACAGGATAGAGGACTACACATCTGTTCAGTTGCTGAACACAGTCTCCCTCCTCTCCTCTCCCTCTTTCCCTTCCTTCTCTTCATGGAGGGAAAAAAAGAGATAATTTGTGTGTATGGTGGTCATGGAAGAGATGAAATTTCTTTGAAATATGAATATTTTTTCATAAGGAAAAATGAAGGGGTCATTCTGTGAGAAATTTGCAAGAGTAAAATTGGGAGATAAAGCAAGTAAACTGCTCTGAGTTATAATAGAAAAGGCTGTTAGGTTTTGGTCATGTATACTTATTGTGTATCTAATTTATATTTTAATATATTTAACATCTACTGGTCATCCTGCCATCTAGGGGAGGGGGTGGGGGGGGTAAGAGGTGAAAAATTGGAACAAGAGGTTTGGCAATTGTTAATGCTGTAAAGTTACCCATGTATATATCCTGTAAATAAAAGGCTATTAAATTTTAAAAAAAAAGAAAAAAGAAAAAAAAAAGAAAAGGCTGTTAGGTGAGGAGTAGATTTGAAGATTAGAAGGGTAAATGGGAGCAAATTATGGAGCATTTCTGGAGCATCTTAAGTGAGTCTAGAAGGCCACTCTACAGAGACAGGATGGGACCCTGGGGAAAGTGCTAGATTTGGAGGATGGGATTCTCCTGCATGTTTTGGGATCTTGGAGCCTCAGTGGCAAAATTAGGGAATTGGACTTTTCAGTAAGTACTTTTCAGGTGGAAGTTCTGTGATCTTGTAAATCCTACTTCTAACATTGATAAGCTATGTGATCCCAGACATGAATCAAGGAACATTTAACAATTTCTTGTTATATGCCAAGCACTGTGTTCAGCACTGAGAATACAAATAGAAAAAAAATTTAGTCTCTGCTGTCAAGGATCTCATATTTTAATTAGGAGAGATAGTACATAAAACTAAGTTCAATTGAAGGATATATGAAAAGCTCTATAAGTCTTATGGATACTGGGGTCAGGGAGTGGAGTTGGCAAGGCCTTGGCTACAGGCTGGGTAACAGTGCAGGTGATCTGAATCTGAAGACAGTGTAGAGACATTGCAGGTAGTAAGGGTTAGAGCAGTGGTTTCAAACTCAAATTGAAACCTGGGCCA
Source organism: Sarcophilus harrisii (assembly GCF_902635505.1). Lineage (NCBI taxonomy): Eukaryota > Metazoa > Chordata > Mammalia > Dasyuromorphia > Dasyuridae > Sarcophilus > Sarcophilus harrisii. The sequence continues at coordinate 178,152,273 of NC_045430.1, read as the reverse complement.
GTAATCCATATATAAACATCCCAGCAAGCTATGTATTTACTTGGTTTTAAAATGTAATAGTATCTGTGTTTTATTGTACTTTTTTATTTTGGTAATTATATTTTAATATGGCTTTAGCAGCAGTGGGAGCCCCATTAGGTCAGGTCTGACAACTCTGTTTTAGAGGACCTTAAGGTACAAAGGTGAGAAACATAGTAAAACCTGGTAGTCTTCCTCTCCCAGGGTTAGAATTGATGACTCCTTACTCATCCAAGCAGCCCAACCTGGGCTGGGGGGAGGGGAGGAGGGGGCGGGAAATGGGGCAGCCAGGTTTCTTAACGTTTCTGAACCTCAGTTTTCTCATCTGTAAAGTGGAGCTCATAATAACTGTGCTGTCTTTCACTAGGCTGTTGTGAGAAACAACTCTAGACCACAAAATATTATTTATATGTGAATTATAAGAAATATAGCCAGGTATTTATGCCCACCTGCATTTTTGATTTCCTTCACAAGCTAATTGTACAATATTTCAGAGTCTGATTCTTTTTGTACAGCAAAATAATGTTTTGGTCATGTATATTTATTGTGTATCTAATTTATATTTTAATGTATTTAACATCTACTGGTCATCCTGCCATCTGGGGGAGGGGGTGGGGGGTAAGAGGTGAAAAATTGGAACAAGAAGTTTGGCAATTGTTAATGCTGTAAAGTTACCCATGCATATAACCTGTAAATAAAAGGCTATTAAATTTTTTTAAAAATACCTGAAAAAAAAAACTAGCAAATAAATTTTTACCTTTTTGTTTAAAAAAAAAAAAGAAAGAAAGAAAGAAATATAGCCAGGAGATCTTCACCTTTCTGGTATTTGAGCCCCCTCTGGCAAGCAGCCTGGTAAAGTTTATGGACTCCAGCAAAAAAAAAATTTTTTTTTAATGTTAAATGTATAAACTATTAGAATTACAAAGAAAATAAATTATATTGAGTTCATGATTTCTAGGTTGAGTTTCTGTAGACATTGAGGAACTCAATGGTTTTTGAGTAGGAGTAATATAATGAAAACTGTTTTTAGAAAATCACTGGTTTGGGAATATTAGGTGGATTGAACATTAGAGAATTTGGAAGCAGTAAAGAATAATATTTTTACAGATATGCCACTTTGTTTTTAGGAAGGATGCATCTACCTTGTCCCAGTCAATTAATGGATCACCTCAAGCAGAACAACCTCCTTTTGAATCTACGAGCAAAGAAGCCTTCTTTAACAGAGTAGAAACATTTACTATATCCTTTTAAGGTTATTTGATGTGGGCTTTGATGTTATAATTCTTCAGAAGGACTATATTCCTATTCCCATCTTAATTTTCATCTTTTTATGCTTATAAAACAAAACCTACTGAAAATTGCTAACTCTGTTCTTTTCTAGAAGTCTTGTATTTGCTTTTTCAATTTTACTTTACCTATCCAGAGAAAGCGTCCTTTAATCATTTCTTTGGGTGTTAAATTTTTTTTGTCAATTTCCTATATATCTTCAATATTAGATTTTTATAATATATATGATATGTAATCCCCTCCCACCATCAATTTTAGTTACATTGATTTAATTTACGTGAAAACTTTTTATATACTAGAAATGATCTTTTTTGATAATGAGTTTTTATCCCAAACCATAAGTCCATTCTTTAGGCTTTTTTAAGAAACGTAATCTTTTGCATTAAGACTGCTTTCCACTTTTTCCAGCAATTCCTGTCAAATAGCAAAGTCCTTATCCTAGTAGTTGGATTCTTTGATTTTGTTCATTCTTCACCTTATTAATTTTTTTGGTAATATTCCACTAATAGCTCTGCTCCAGTTTGGATGTCCTCTCTCATTGCTGGGGAGATTTTGACAATGGAACTTAAACTTTGGCAGCTTTTACCAGAGTGGAAAGCCTGCAAGTATGAATTTAGTGATAGATTATGTATCTGTTGTCTACAAACCACTTTAGTGAAAGAATTGGAAATTGAAGGGATACTTATCAATTGAGGGATGGCTGAAGAAATTGTAATATATGAATTTAATGGAATACCATTATTCTGTAAGAAATGAGGAGTAGATAGATTTCTGAAAAACTTGGAAAGACTTATGTAAATTGATGAAATGAGCAGAACCAGGAGAACATTGGACACAGTAACAGCCACATTATGTGATGATCACCTGTGATGGACTTTGCTATCTCAACTATCCAGTGGCCCAAGACAGGTCCAAAGACTCAAGATGGAAAATGCTGTCCACATCCAGAGAAAGAACTGATGAGATCTGAATGTAGGTTGAAGCGTACTGTTTTCACTTTGCAGAATGGAATCAATGGAGAAAACAAACAATGATGAAAGCACAAGTCATTGAAATATTAGAAGTGTGAAGTAAGGTATTCAGTGTTTTCCTTAACATGAAAACTCCTTGAAATGGGCTGGCAAACCCCATGAGCTGTCTCCACTGGTCTGCGCAAAGTATGGTTGGGTCACAGTTGAGTGTGATATGCTCCGGTGTTCCAGCTGTCAGGCTTTCCTATGTGCCAGCCTGCAGCCAGCATTTGACTTTGACAGATGTAAGTATAAAGTGGATGTTATTGTCTTCCATATTGATTCACATAAGGAGTTGGTACTTTTGTGGCTTGGTATATACACTTTTTTGAAGTGTTTGAAAAGATCTGTTATTTCTCTTAGTTCATGAATAGATGCACTGATTGTCCTTGACGTGGCTTCTTGTTCCTAGCCTCTACATTTTAAATTTATAATCTTCTTCGTTTCTATTGACTACCCTCTTCTATGAGCTTTTGGGAGTGTTTGTATTCAGAGTAGTTGGGGATAGATAGTATGTTTTTGCTCATGGTTCTAAGGGTTATTCTTCTGCCATGTCAGTATACATTTTTAGCACTCCTTGCCCAATGATAATCGGACATAGTACTCATCTGTCTATATAATTAATATAGGATCAGTGTAATTTGGAATATACTTGGGAGTTAGAAATACGATTTGAGTCTTTTCTTTCAGTTATTTGCAATTTGTGTGTTTACTTTTAAAGGTTCTTGAGCACTGGATGTGTATTTAAAAGTTCACAAGGAAATTAAAATATTAATAATTATTGCATGTACTTTTGTAATGTTTTAAAATACCTTGCCCTTGATGTTGGTTTCAGATAATGAAAGATGTGCTGAGCTGAAGAAAGCTTTGTGTACTGCTCATGAGAAGTTCTGTTTCTGGCCAGACAGCCCCTGCCCAGGTACTTGTTCCTGAGACCAGCTACCTGCCATTTAGTTTGGGTCAGCATCTTCCTCATGTCATAACCTTTTCCTTTTAAAAGGATTATTTAGTTTTGCTTTGTTTCTTTTAATTTAATTATTTTGAGTATTGCTCTGAATAGAAAGAATGGATGAGAAACCTTTGACCCACACCTCTTTGGAGGGTTCTACGTATCAGTTCTGATCATATATTCAGGTCCTCTCTATAGGAAGAAAAGGAGAGGATGGGGGTGGCCAAGGAAATGTGACTAATTTAGGGGAAGGAAAAAGGGAGGGAAGAAGGAGTTCATTATTGTGTGTACACACACATACATACATATATACACACATTAAAAGTAAAAAAGGCAGAATGAAGAGAAGAAAAGGAGAGGTAACATGCTGTAGGTAAAATACAGATGGTTTTAATTGCTTTATAATAAGTTCTTCCTGAAGGTTTGACTAATTAAGAAAATAGTAATTAAAAGAAAATTGTAGTAAGATAAGAATATTTGAATGGTTTTCTGTTCAGTGCTTCAGTCTAATCTGGTATTAATTAGGGGACTAAGAAAAGATAACTAATGCAGAATGAATCTTTCTTTAAAAGAAAGTTAAATGGTCAGCAATTTACACGCATATGATCTCCAAATTATAAAATATATTCTATTGAACCGATTTCAAATTCCAGAGTCCAGCAAAATTAATTTCTAATGTGCAGAGCAAACATTGTAGGAGCTATAATAGGACTCTTTATCATGATTAGAATTGTACTGATAATTTTCAGTGTCCCTGTTTTCAAAAAAAAAAATCTGAGAGGAAATTCAGTCATTTTAATTTTATTTTTGATTATCTCTTTCTACAACTTCAGATTCTGCATCCTTGTTTCCAAATGTATTTTCATTCCTTGATCAAATTGCTAATGCAGTGTGGATTCCATTCTATTATGTTCTGGTTTTGCTGGCCCTTCTGAAGGGAGATCCCAAGACCAGTGGATATTTTTATACATTTTGTGTAGAATACCAGTGGACATACATGCTTGTTTTATGAATCAGTTTAAATGCTGCAATATCTGTAATGGGTAAGAAATGAATTTTCAAGAAACCTGTTATTTCTTTCCAAAAATATGGTTTGTCTTGGGTTTAGTGTTGAATCACTGATTTCATTTGTGAGTGAAATTTCTGGTGAGCAAGTTGCCTTACCACTGCAGATTAGGCAGATGTCCTTCACCTTACTGTCTTAACGAGTTACCTGAGGCACTGAAATATTAAATCACCAGCCCAGAGTCACATAATATGATATTCGTCTGGGGGGGGGGGGGGGGGGGGGGGCGGCCGTAACTTGACTCTTCTAGATGTTTCCCAGGATCAATTAATATGTTCTTATTAAGTGCCTGCTATGTGCTAAGTGCTGAAAATACAAAGAAAAAACTTGACAGTCTCTGTCCTCAAGAAGTTTACATTTTAAGGGAGATGGGAAGGGAGGTAACATTTGGACATTTCCTATGTCCAAATCTCATGAAAAGTGAATACAAGGTAAACCTGGTGGGTTGGAGAACTGGAAAAGCCTGATGTAGAAGGTAGTACTTGAATTGAGTCTTGAAGGACATATTCAAGAAGGGGGGGGGGGGGGGGGGAGGAAAAGTGAATAAATGCCAGGCATGGATAACAGCTAGTGGAAAGACAGATGGAGTGCAAATAATAAGAACCAGTAGAGTTAAACTGTACAATTTGTGGAGGGGATAGTATAGTTAATAAGACTAGAAAGGTAAGTTGTGGCCAAGATATGAAGAATTCTAAGTGCCATGGAGAGGAAGTTATATTCAGTCTTAGAGGTGACAGTAAGAGTTTATTACCTGGAGAAGAATGCTATGGCCAGACCTAGGCTTTAGGGAAATCATGTTGTAATGAAGTGATTCCAAACAATTCCAATAGACTTGCGATGGAAAATGCTATCTATATCCAGAGAGAGAACTACAGAGATTGAATGCAAATCAAAGTATAGTATTTTCACATTTCACTTTTTTTTTCCTTTTTGACCCAATTTTTTTTTTCTTTTGCACAGCATGATGAATGTGGAAATATATTTAGAGGAATTACACATGTTTAACCTCTATTAGATTGCCTGCTGCTTTGGGGAAGGGCAGGTAGGGAGGAGAGGGAGAAAAATTTGGAACACAACATTTTGCAATGGGGGAAGCTGAAAAATATCTTTGCATGTTTTTGGAAAAATAAAAGACTATTAAAAAAGAAAATTATGTCTATGTTTAGGGTACGTTGCATTGGAAATATATAATTAGTCCAGGAAAAAGACAGTAAGGATATGAACTTGGGTAGTAGTTATATAAGTAGAGCAAAGAGTACATTTTCAAAAGATAGAAACAGAAAAGCAAAATATAGCAACTGATATGTGGGATGAAGACCTGAGGATGATGCTAAGGTAAGGTGTCTCATAAGGATGGCAAGATAGAGAAGCAGGATAAGAGTGGATTTAGTGGGAATGATAATGAATTATATTTTGGACATATAGAGTTTGAGGTGCTTAGAGGACTTGCACTTATATTTGAAATGTCTAATAGATCATGGGGATAGGGGATGGATTGAAGAAAGAAACAGAGCCTGGATACTAGATATAGAAATGTGGCAGTTATCCACTTAGAGATGAGTTCATCTTGCTAATAAGATCGCCAAGTGAGACCAGTGCAGGGAAAAAAATGGTAAAGAGGGCCCAGGACAGAGCCTTAGGGAAACACAACTACAGATAGGAGGTATAATAAGAGTACAGGTACATCAGAGCGACAAGCCAGGCAGCAGAGAGTTTATTTTACCGTTTTGTTCATCCCAAATTGTCTATTTGCATTGTTTGTTAGTCTAGTTTCCCCATCAAGAACATGTCTCTGTAGCAGTTTAACTCGTTCACAGTTTTAGTTATTTTTATTTTGGTCCTGTAGACGGTTTCCTTCCTTTCCTACCCCCCACCACCTCCACCAGTCCAGTTATGTTCCAGATGTCATGTGAAAAAAAGTTCATGAAGAGCTCAGGAATGTGCTGGCCTGGAGAATTTGGTGTAAATTTCAGATATCCTGGGAAACTTCATTTAGCACTGGATGGAACAGCTGTTGATGAACTAAGTGATTTTAAGAGCTCTTTTAGCCAGCCTTTCTTTACTGATTTTCCATTCCTTGAAATTGTAACCCCTGGAGGCCATGAAATAGCCAATGGTATTAATAGGTGGAATGCCAATGCCATAATAGACATGGTTTGGGCTCACTCACTTTTCCTTTGACTGCTGTCCAGGAAATGCTTGTAAGTGGCAGAATTTAAAAGATGCATCTGTCCAAGAAAACAAAATCGTCTCTAGGCAAGGACTTAAGTGCAGCACAATATTGTTGGTTGTGGAAGCATACAACTAATAATAAGCAAGGTGCAGTGGTTAGAGAGCTAGATCTGCAACCAAGAAAATCTGAGATCAAATCCAGCCATAGATATTTTCAATCTGGGTGATCCTGGGTCAATCATTTAACCTCTGTTTGCCTCAGCTTCCTCAACAGTAAAATGGGAATAATACCACTACTTACTTACCTCCTAGGATTATTAGGAGGATCAAATGAGATAATATTTGTAAAGCACTCAACATAGTGCCTTGTACATAGTAGATGCTATATAAATGTTAGCTTTTATTAAGTCTTAGCCACTTAGCAAACTTGGAAAGTACAGCTCAAATTAATGAGGAACCAAAGAGAAATTACTTCACTCATAACCTCAGATAGAAAAAATCTTGGAAGTGTGAGGAAGGAGAGAGCAGAAATGACAGTAAAAGCAAAATGGGAACACTTCTAATCTTTTCCTCCCCATAGATCGCTTTGGAATTTTACTATTGGATGAGCCTGTTGCTCTTCTTAATGAGTTCTTAGATCGTTTTCAAAGCCTCTGTCACCTGGACCTTCAGCTGCCTTCCCTGAAACCTGATGACTTGAAAAATATGGTAAATTTTCTTTGACTGTCACATATTGGATTCAGTCATGGCACATTCATACATAATACATACTTCTTTGAGTTTTTTAAAACTTAATGTATTTCAGTGAACAAGTTATCTATTTTCTCTACCCTCGCCACCATTTCACTTTCTCCCCTACCACTGGAAAAGAGTAAGAAAAAATCTGTGTAACAAATATACATGATTCAGTCAAACAAATTCTCCCAGTGATCATGTCCCCAAAATGGGTCTCATTTTACAGGGTGAGTAGCATGCTTCATTATCAGTCCTTTGGAACTGAAGTTGATCATTCTGTAAACCAGAGTTCTTTAAGTAGAAAGAGACATTTCATGGAAATGCCAAGCCACCTCTTTATTGTCAGTCAGTCAAGAAGATAGAATATACCTGTAATAAGCTATTCAGACACTTACTAAATTGTTTTTAATTTTATACCATTGGGAAATAATATTAAATAAAATAATTCAGTCATTTCTTGATTACAAACTTAAATGCTACTTGGCACCAGTTAACTTCCTGTTGTCTAGGGCTATATAATTGACAGTGCTTTCCTTATAAGCTTGTGAGGAAGGTAATGAGATTTAGAGACATGCAATGGCTTTTTAATTCTAATTCAGTGTGTTGCTTGCTATACTACATTACCTCTCTAACAAAGGCCTACTTAACTTTAGAATAATCCATTTCCTACTTTTTTTTCCCCTTGACCCTCTAAATGCAAAGCTAAAAGAGAAGGACGAACCTCCTCAAAAAAAAGATATTTTAAAATACTTTGATCTTATTCAACCCATTTTGTGGCTGTATACTTTTTGCTTTTTCTGATTACTTCTTGTGATGCTATGTGAAGGTTAATTCCTGATCAGCTTCTCTACTTGATATAGCCAACTGTTAACCACTGCAATTGGTATGGATTCGGAATGTCCTTCTGTTCCTTGCAGAGGAAATAGTCATAATAACATTTTAGTTTATGGCACAATCTGTTCTTGTGGCAAAAAATTAAACCTGTTGTCCATTTGAGGACATGACTGATTATCAATATTTGACACAGGTTTTCCAGAAAGAAACTTATTATCAGTAATTTGAAAGTTACTAAATATTGGAGAAAACATTTTTTAAAGTTTCACTTATATTGATATCTTTTTTTTATAACTTTCATCCTTAAATATTTGTAACTGATTTTAAAAAGAGAGGAAAAAACTCAGTAAAACCAACTGCACTTTTAAGTAGCTAACTATATACAACATTCTACACCCATAGTAATTCACTTCTGAAAAAGAAAGGACTTTGATACTTTTTTTTTTTTTTTAGCTCTTTTCTGGGACCAAGTTTGCTCTTTATAATTATGCTATGATGTTTGTTAAGTCAGCAGTGCCCCAAACAACCTGGAAAACTCTCCTTGCTGATGACTTTAGCCTCAGTTTTGTATATTTTTTTTTTACTTTGGTTCTTTTGCAGTGCCTGACTGAGGACAAGATCAGCCTCCTTCTACATCTGATTGAAGATGAACTTGAGCACGGAAGTGATGAGGAGAAAGCCCCAGCCAAACTGGGCTCTGACATCCAAGTCCATGTTACTGCCTGTATTCTGGCTCTTTGTGGCTGGTCGTGTAGGTTAGTGTGTGAACTATAACCAGGTTATGAGGGATAACACGTGGACATACATTGCTCAGTTTGAGAGTCTGTAATGGGGAGAGAGTGATATTACTTATTAGAACTAAATAGTACTGGAGTTGGAAGGAACCTTATTTAATCTAATCTAGCTGCCTTCTCAGTGATAGATCATCTCTAAAACATCTCCAACAGGTGCCCACCTGTCTCTGCCTGAACATTTTTAGTGATGGGGAGATCTCACTGAACCCACTAGGTGGTCTATTCCGTTCTCACAGTATTCTATAATTCTTAGAACATTGTTTTACTATTTGATTCTCTGTAAAATAAGAGGATAATCTATAATTATTGAGCCAAGTAATACAAACTGACCCTGAGGTGATTCAGTTAGATATAATTTGAATCATTCATGCCATGAGGTACTATACTTTATATGTATTGCGGGGAACACTGTCCCCTCTGCTCAAGGAGCTGCAGCCTAGTAAAGGAGATGACATGAGCACAAATATCTAATGTCAAATATGAGAAATGCAGCACAGAAGAGAAAGACTGCCCCTGATTATGGAAAGAGGGAAGATTTCAGTAAACACAGAGTAACGATTTTTAGTACATTAATCTGAGTTTTATGTTCTCAGGAAAAGTTTCACTGATATAAATTCAGTGAGTGCAATATTTATTTGGAATCATGCACATAGCATGAGGGGGGAATCAATGCTGAAAATGTGGTTTCGGACCAAGTTGAATTTTATTCAACAAGTTAATTGTGTTTCTATTATATATAAAGTAAGGATAACAGGTTATGCTTTTATAGACCTTTAAGGTTTGCAAAATGCTTTGAAAATATTTTCTTGATCTTCATTATAATCCTGTGAGGTCAGCTCTCTTATTGTACAAATGAGGAATCTGTGGCTGATAGAGGTTAAGTGAATTGCCCAGGATTACACAGTTAGTATCTATAGCAGGTTTCAGGAAGTCCTGACTGCAGGTTCAGTATTCTTTATCTAGCATGGCACCTAGCTTCCATTTCCAAGTGTGTATAGTACCAAACACCATACTTGGGATTCTGGGCTTGATTTCTCTAGTGTTTTTTGTGAACAAACTGAAGGAGAGGGAGGGTGCTGGCACGTCATCTAAAAAGTGAAGCAAAGAGAGCCTAAATAGAAACAAAATTCAGGAGTAAGACCCAAGTGAATTCCTTAAGCCCTGGCTTCCACATTTTAATTTTGCTGCTTCTGAGTGCTGCAGATAGAGGAGCCAGCTGGGAATCTGTGTGCCCACAAAGTCAATGTTCATCGGAGTCCCTCATCTAATCTTAGTTAGCAACAAAATCAGTTTAATTGATAAAACGACCAAAGAAAATGCCAGCTGGAGTGCTCTGGGCTTCTGGCTTGCTGTTTCCGTTCCAGCTGCTCAGTTTAGCACAAACTCCCTCAGAGATGAAGAGATTGTCAGATCCAGTCTTGCCTTATTTAAAACATATTTTCTTTTGACTCCAAAGTTTTAAGGAATGCTTTTAATTTGAAAGGAAAAAGTTTTTTTTTTTTTATGAGGGGCCAGAAGAATATAGAAATTGCAAGACTTCCTTGAAAATAGAATATAGTAATGGTTCCCAAACTTTGAGAGATGCCCCAATGGTATCTAGCAAAATTTTGAGATGCCCTCATTTCTGAATAGTTAACTTCTTTTATGCTCAGCATTCAATAGAGATCTCCCGATAATAGCATCAACTCTTCTCTGTATTCTTTCAAAATAAGCCTAGATTCTTTTCCTTTAGAATATTCCTATTTTTCCTTTACTCATCCTAATCTGATACCTTTTTTTTTCCAATAAAGCAGCATCTTTAGTTGCTGGAGATCGTTACATTACATTAGCTGTAGTGATCACTCAGATATCTCTATTGGAAAATGTATGATCCTAATATAAAATTTCAGGTCTTGGGGTTGGCAATAGTCAGGATTATCCTTAAGATCTCTGTGAACTGAACAAAAAACTCAATTCCAAGCAATTCTAGAGGTTTTATTGATTTTTGGTATAATTTAATAAAATTTTAAAGCAGCCACCCCCTTCCCACCCCATTGTACATACAAATTAATGGATTAATAGATTGTAGGCATTATCCTTTCATACCATTTTCTTTGCTTTCTTTTCCTGTGTTCAGTTCTTCTTTGGAGCCGGTGCAACTTTCTCTAATTACATGTTCACACTGTATGAGAAAAGTGGGACTGTGGGGCTTCCAGCAGATTGAGTCTGCTTTGGCTGACCTGGATTCCTCCTTTGGCTTGACAAGCTCCCCTCTTGCCATCCCTGATGGGCGGCCAGAGCGCTTCCCCTTGGCTTTGGTATCTCCACGGAGAATGATGACACGCAGTCAGGATGCCACATTTTCCCCAGGCTCTGAACAGGTATGAACTCTGACTGTTTTGTGCCCTGGTGTAAAAGGATGAGACAAAGAATTCAGTCTTTTTGATATCCAAGATTTCTAGGACAGCTGAGAAAGCTTAAAGTCTCCTAAAAAGGTTGGGCATCACTTCACAATACCATGTAGATTTCTTGCCTGTCATTGCTAAAAAGAGGCCAAATTCATAATTTTGTTTTGCGAATCTCATGTTTTTTTGAAAAACTCAGTAGCTCTGACACACTGCTAAAAGAAATTCCTCAAGCTAAAAAAAATTAAAATAGTAGGTCCCATTTTTTTTAATATATATAACTGAAAACTGCAATTTTATTATCCATCCCTTAAGACTGGAATGTCATATAAAGTGCCAATTAGTGATACTTTTCAGCAGAACATGTGCTATGCCTCTATTTTCTCTATTTTTAAAACAAATGCAGTTGCCCCCCCCCAAGACCCCAAAGTGCTCATTAGAATAATTCATATTGAAGAAAAAATAAATTTTGTGTAGTCAAATCCTTTTATCAACATATAGCTAGAAAGTTTCTAACTAGCACTCTTAACTTTCAGAACTCAGAAATTAATTATTGTAAATCACTTTTCTAATTCATGCTGAACTATGCACAAATTATCTATTTCATACACAGAAGGATAAATAAGTAAATATGTTCCAAAAGGCCATTTTCAAAAGAATGAAAAAATTGTCTGGTCTTCCTCTTCCCAAATGCATGTGGTCTCGCTATCAATGTATCTGAGACAAATGAGTTTGAGAGTTGTTCCATAGCCAAATTATTAGCAAGAGAATAAATTCATATATGTTCCCAGAGCAGCTTAAAATAAACTGTCCATGACCCAGGATCCAAACACAAACTCTGCCAATTTACCATGACTTCTTAAGAGGGAAGGACTAAAAGCAGCTGTGCAACATTCACATCCCCGTTTTAGGCTGACTATACACATGGCAGGAAACAGAGCCAAGCCAAGCCAAGCAATGGGGAACTGGTGGTAAAAAGATCACTAGTGTAGACTGATGCTTTTGATAATGACAAATTGTTAAGTAATCAAAGAGGAAGAATAAAAAGGAAGGTCTATCTAGTTCAGTGATTTGGAAAAAATAGCTCTAGAGTCCAAGATAATATATGTATCCAATAACTAGCCTTCTCCCCACAAAAACCCATCAAAACTCTTTCAGAAAAGAAGGGCTCATCCATAGCTATAACCAAAAACTACAAGGAAGCCATGGAGTAGCATTCTTAATTATCCTAAAGATGCCAATTATATCATTAGGCATCATTCTATTTACATATACATTTCATTTTCAAAAATAGTTAAGATGTTTTTTATTAAAAGTAACTAATAGATGAAATGGTGATTATGTCTTATAAAGGTCTGGATTTCAATCTGGTAAATTATATATGTTCAGCCTTACATGGTTAACCTCTACTGAAAGCCTAGGAATCCATTCAAACAATCTTCAAACTAAACCTGTCAAAAGGAGAGGAGATGAATTTGCTATATATGCTATATAGGGAGTCCTTAGCGTACCCTCATGTTTAACTTTATAAGGCTCTGAGGTATGCTGTCAAATTTCATGTAATTTTTCTTTTTCTGAGTTATAAGTGGATATAAGTAGAAAGCCACAGAAAATATACCAATGCATGTATGTATCCTAGTAGGTCCCATTTCTTTTGGGAAGATGAGCCATTCCCTTTATCACTGTCTTAATTTTTTTGCATCATGGATTCCTCAGGTAATTTGGTGAAGCCTATGAATCCCTTCTCAGAATAATTTTTTTTAATGCATTAAAAATATAAAATCCACATAATTGTAAAGAAAAAAAATATTGAAATAGAATTAACAAAAAAGTTTTTAAAGTTTAAAAAAAAGTTGTTTTTTTTTTAAAGGTAAATTCCCTGCCCAAGATTAAGCCTGCTTTATTGGGTTTAAAGATGTTTTCTTCTTTTGTCTTCCCTTCAGCCCGAAAAGAGTCCAAGTCTCATCATCTCTCGAACACGGAGCTGGGATTGCTCCAGTCCTATTGATCGCCTTGAGCCGGAGGCTGCCAGCCCCACCACCAGAAGTCGTCCAGTGACCCGAAGCATGGGGCAGGGAGATAGCACTGGATTGGAGGTGCCATCTAGCCCTCACCGAAGAGCCAAGCGGGCACGCCTTTGTTCTTCGAGCAGTTCAGTAAGTGTATCAGAATTATGTGACAGTTGCAGTGTATAAATTGCTGAAGGTGTCCCGTGCAGCGCTTAGAATTAAACTTGGATCCATTCAGTAAACTGAGGGTCTGAACATAAACACAGTATAATTAAGTACTCTAGTAAGTATAAATGTTAGAATGGATTCTGTGGGAGGCTTCAAGGAAGGAACTAATTTGGAAGAGAGGAATCAAATATTTCAGGCATATATGTCTGAAGTATAGATTATCTGAAAAATCTAGATTGAAAGAAAAGATGATAAATAGAATTCATTTCTATCAGCATAAGGAGTGAAAGGATAGGGAAAATTAGGAAGGAGCAAAATGTGAAGGAAGTTGAGAAAAACTACATTTAGGCAGATAGGAGTCTTAGGGTTTGAGGGTCAACAGCTGCCATCTTCCTTTGGAACTTGAGAAATGCCTTTTGTCATCTATGTAGCATTCCTGGTCTTAGAAACGATTTCCCCTCTTCCCTAGGACACGTCGACCAGAAGCATTTTTGACCCTGTTTCCCAGCACCGAGACTGGTGCCCTTGGGTCAATAGCACCCAGATGGGAGTAGCCAGAGAAGGTAATGAGCATGAGGTGGAGTTCTGCACGCCAACAGACCCAGGCTGGAAGGCCGTGCTGCACGTCCTCTTGACCCACAGACAGTCTAACTCGCCGGTCGAGACAGACTCCACGGTGAGAAGTGTGGTGCGTGTGCATATATGGGATGAGAAGGGCAGGCAGGGCCTATAAATAGCTCGGGGGGGGGGGGGGGGGGGGGGGGGGGGAGAGGGCGAGAGGGGAGCTGTAGCTTTCTCAAGTTGAGCCATACCGTGTCTGGTTTCATCATGGAGAGAGAAGAAACTGATTTTATCTCTGTAATTTATTGGGTGGTCATCCATCAGGTTCCAGTTAATTCTCTGTGTTCCCAAATGGAATTGCTAGGGGTTCGAAAAGAAGTACAGAAACAGATGAGCATCCAGCTGCTCTGGCCTCGTGTTGCAGACAGCTGCTCCTTCCCATTATTTGCTGTCACTTGCAACTGAGATGCTGACAGATTAGCTTAGTTGTTTAGAGCACTGTGCTATGATGTCAAGGTCATGAGTTCATTCCTCATATGGGACAGTTAACTTCTCTCCATTCTACGGTCACAGATTGTACCTTATCCCCAGGAAACAAGTGTGAATAATTGAGTGCAAATCCATCAAAACTTCTGTGGAGGGAGGGACAAGGGGAGCCTCAAAATGCATCCCCAATTGTATATAGAAAAATTGAGCATTTTAGAATTTACAGTAATAGCAGTTAGGAAACCTGGTTTCTCCTATTTCCAGCTCACTAATTTTCTACAAAGTAGATGATTTTACAAAGCCTAGAACAAATAGTTTCTGACCTTCTTACAAAGATCTGTCAAAGACAAAATAATACTTACAAGCAGGTCATATTTCCCGGAACTTATGGGGAGACAAAACAATGCCATTAACACTCCAAACCAAAATTTATTGCAAGAATATTTGCATGAGGAGAGAGATGATGATACCAAAAGCTTAAGAATCATACTAGTCCTTAATAAATCCATGAACAATGTTCCTCTTGATTGAAACTGCATTGTTTTTTTTTTTAGTTTTCTCCAAAAATAATGCTATTTGTCTTTTGTCTATACTTGAATTGGAGGTTATAAATATTTGTTTCAAATATTAAATTATAGATATGAAGTGAAACCATCTCAGCTTTTCTTATGCCACTGTCCTTTTATCCCAAAGAAAAATGGCTTCATTTTCAGTGAAGGGTTCTCTTGGAACTTTTTATTAAAACACTTTTCTGTTACCCAATATATAATTGAAGAAATTGATTTCATGATTGGAAGTGGATTTACAAGAAGTGGCAGTTAGAGAATGGTAGATCTAAACTGTTGGTACAGAAAATGTTCTAAGAATGAGAGCTGTGCAGGAGAACAAAGGCTATGCAGGCTTTCAGGCCCCACAGAACTTAGGGGGATCACTACTTCCCAGGATTGGAGAGGTGGATTGAAATAGATGGCCTCTCTAAGGGCACTTCCTGTTGGTCTGAGAGTCTGTGGTTTCATTATCAGAGGACCATGGGACTTATAGTTGATAAGGATCTTGAGCTACTCATTTTACAGCCGAGCAAAATGAAGGCTGGATAAGTTAGGGGCCTGCCCAGAGTAATATGCTGGCAAGGGGCAGAGTCAGGATTTGGGCACAGATCTTATGACTCTTAATTCCACTGTCCATGTTGCTAACCCCACTGCATTCTATTGTGTTCCTCCTTACTAGCAAATCTTGTCCATCATGGTAACCTTCAGGCAAGTACCTGTTGGACTAATTATTATGGATTGCCCTATTTTATAAAGTGAATTGGCCTTAACAGAATGTAGCTTGTCAGATACTGCATATATTGCTTATGCTGTCATTGAAGACCCCACAGCATGGAATATAAGTGCTTTTCTTAATTTTCTGAATGACCATTTGTTAGGAATGTTAGAAAGGAGACCCTTTTTCAGGTAGGGATTAAACTACACGACTTTTGAATTGTGATTCTCAAGTGCAAAAAAAGGTCAATCTGAGTCATCTGACAGTGTCATTTTTGGTGGTGGTGTTTTGTCTTCCTATAACACTTTCTGGAAATTTCAAACCATTTTATTAATGTGATACAGGGACATTGGGATTCTTCCTATTATTAACTTTATTGACCTAAACAAGATGCTCCTAAAGACACTGCCACAGGTTTGACTCTTTAAAAAAGGCCAAATCATTTTATTATCTGGCCACAGATTGTATGGAGCCAAGTGTGATTGTCTGTTCTCTGTAAGTCCATGTCGTTATTCCCGAGGGGGTCTTGGTCATTGTATATGTCACAACTATTAGAACTATAACTCCAAGTGTATGCTTTGCTAGTGGCAGAACCCCCTGGTGTCATTTTTGCAGATAATTGAAAAGATGCACATAGATATAGATGAGAAGGACTCACTGAATAGGGAAATAAGCTTCCATTTCAGTCAAGTTAAATATGCTCAGACTTTCTGATTTCCCACCTATCATTGTGTTTGCTCCCTATGCTCCCTCTCACCTTTTAGCCTCAACAGTTAACCACGCTGAGTACTTAATTTGGGCATAGTATAACTTTTGCTTGTGGAAGAAATTCTATGGCTGTATCACTCTTTGTCCCTATGGAAGGAACTAATCCCTATTATTCATCTTTTCATCCCATAGAGTCTTTCTGAGAAATCAAGGAAAGTATTCCGAATATTCCGGCAATGGGAGTCTATGTGTTCGTCTTGAAAGCATTCCATCCCCTTCATGGAAAGAAGCAGAAAGAGAAATTTGCCCCTTGGACAAGAAAACCCGAACCTTTTTATACAAGCTGGTTTATTCATAAAAGAAATCTGACTGTTGTAAGAAGGAATAAATGTCACCCTTATCCATCTGCCTAAGCAGACCTCTGTCCATGTGTTTGGAGAAGAATGGGATATGACAATCTTAAGGGGCTTCAGTTTGGTTTAAAAAAAAAAAAAAAGTATTATCATTGTAAGACTGTTCAGAACATCAAAAATATGATTATTTCATTTAGTACTAAGTGTGGAGAAGGGGGCCTGTGTTTGAATTCCAAAGGTTGTGAAGACGTGTTGGAGTTAATAAAAAATTTCATTGTGGTTTTTCTTACTTCTGGATGCCAGTCTATTTCCCGAGATGTAGCTTTTATGTTAAGGAAGTGTAGGCTTTCGAGAGCTTCTCATCAGTTCCAGCTCCAGCAACCATTCAGGTCCAGATAAAAACCACTGTTCTGTAGTTCTGTGAATAGAAGAAAATTTATAATCTGTCTTAGACTCCTGGGAAATGGAGATCATCTTGTGGACAAGTTGATAAAACTGATCTTTGAGATGACATCAGGAGCTCCTGATGTTATATTATCTCTGTAATGGTGTATCTTTTGGGGTCTCAGTTTTATCACCCATAAAGTGAAGGAATGACCACTAGCTGATGCCCAAACTCCATGTCATCTTTTCAAGCCTATGATCCCCCTTCAGCCTTAAACCTTCAGTAAGTAGACTTCCTATCTGGTTCTGTAAAAGTTCTTCACTTGGCTTTTCCAGGAACTTCTATTCTTTGAGTCATCTCCTATCTTAATGCTAATATTTTAAAATTATGTTTTTATTGCTATTTTTTGTTTTTTACATCAAGTACATTCTCTAGTTTTCTTCCCCTCCCAGACAGCTTTTTCTTATAACAGAATAAAGAAAGTAAAATTTTGGCAAAACTAAAAAAGCACCTTGAAAAAAACTAAAAGCACCCATTTTTGCAAAATAGGGTCATTATAATTTCACAATTGTACTAATAAATTTCTTTTAAAAATTGGATACATTTTCTTTGACACAACAGATACCAATAAACACCCAAACAACTCTGAAAAAAAAAATAGCTTATTAATAGAAGCTTTGTTTTTTTAATTTTGAGAATATGGTACTAACATTGAATTTTGTTTTTTAACCACAGTTTTGTTGCTTTTACATGTTTACTTGACTTACATTATGGCAGTCATCTTGTATATCATTCATTTGACTCTGCTTTCTTCACTTTTTCTCTGAATTTTTCATATTTATTGTTCCTTAATTTACAGTGATATTTCCCTTAAATCTATTCCTTAATTTGTCTAGACATTCCCCAGTAGTTAAGCACAAACTTTTGTTTCTAGCTTTTTGTTACTATAAATAATAATGCTGCTTTTAGCTTTTTTTACATAAAGTCTTTTTCTGACTATCACCAACCTGGGTTTATATTTCTTGTGGTAGTCTTTCACAGGGTATGAATATTCCGTTAACTTGTTACATGTTTTCTAGAATATGAGCCATTCCCTTTGAGCTTGTCCCTTGGAGAATAGAAATGCCAGTTAATATAAAAGACCACCTTTGCTATTGGCTCCCAGAAAACGTGCTGTAGGAGCTGACATTGTTAGGAATTCCTACTTGTAACCACAGCAGCCCCTCTTCCTGCTGCCTCCCTGTCTTTTATTGAGCTTCCATTTCTTTTTACCCTACATCCCAGGGTGGTGTTCTCTCTGAGAGTTTTAAGGCACATTACAGGTCGTGGAATCCCTGGAACAAATTGGAGATTTGTAATATGGAATAACTCAGATGATTGTGTAGAATCGGGGCTGAACAAACCATGACAGGCTAATAGCATGAATACCCTGCAACCTTGCAAGTGACTATCTAAAAAGACTGCATTCACTGCCTCTTGTTCTGCTGGCTTTGCCCCGAGTCGATCATTAATGGGCTTAGTTGATGCTATTTTCTTGTCAGGTAAGGGTCTCTGATTAGCTTACTTCTGCTGGAGCTGCAGCCCAGAACCAGAACCAGCCTCGTTAGGCAGCTTACAGAGACAGCTTGTTTGCTTCTTCCCTGATTTGTCCCTCCCTTTTCCATCTCAGCAAAGAAAAACAGCTGCTCCTGAAGCCGCAACCAGCAAAAGATATATAAACACTTTCTTCACTTCATTTTTCCTTTCTATTTTTAGATTTCTTCCTGCTCCAGGTTTTCCTTGGCTTGAGATAGCTGCTCTCTGGGTCACACAGCCCATGCATGCCTTTAGGAGGGGGTGTAGACTGTAACAGAAACTTTTCTGAAGGACTTTTATTCCATTTTTATCCCTTGACCCATTTTCTTCCTCTGTCTATAGGTCGCAGCTTTCATAACCAAAATAAAAGGACATTCAACAGTAAATAAGTAAATGAATGTAAAGTTTAAAAAGTTGTTTGGTGGGCAGGGTACTAGCCATTGAGAGGGATCAGGAAAGGTTTTATGCAAAAAGTGATATTTGATGTGTGTCTTGAAGAGGGCACTTTGAGGTGGTGTTGAGGGGAAAGTGTAAATTGAGGCAGGATCATAGAGGACTTTAAAAGCTAACCAGAATTGACATTCTGTCTTTGAGGCAAGAGGAGAGCCACAGGACATGACCTGGCAGGAGAATTATATCAGTGCTAACGAAAATTAATATGGCAACTGTAGGAATGGCTGGAGTAGTGAAGGACCAGTGAGGAGGAAACCAATTAGGAAGCCATTGTGGCGATCCAGCTGAGAGGTGATGAGCTGAATTAAGGCCGTTGCTGTGGAAGTAAAGGGCTCCAGTGAGAGAGTACTATGAAGATAGAAGGACAAGATTTTGCACCTTCTGAGAAGGATGGGAGAGAATAAGAACTTGAGGGTGATACCAGTGTTGTGGATCTGGGATGGAAGATTGATGATACCTGTGGCAGAAATGGCAAAGTCCAGAGGGTTGAAACTTGGGGAGAAAGGCAAGTCCAGGTTTGGCCACGCTGCCTCAGAGATGGCTCTAGGACACCCATTTTGAAATACCAGTAGGCAGTTGAGACTGAAGCTCACAAGAAAGCCAGGAGCTGGATATATAGATGTCTGAGTCATATACAGAGAGACTAGTTCAATCCTCCGCAGATCCCTGCTGGCTGAGATGGCCATTTTTGCTGTTCGTACTTTCCCCCAACTTTGTTGGTCGTAAGCCAATTTCAGGGAGGAGGGGACATGTCCTCCAACTACACAGAGCAGGCTTTGTATCTGAAGGGCCAAAACACATGATGTGAAAAGAGCCCAGGGCTTGGAAGTCTGGAGGCACCTCGTGCAACCTCTTTTAAACCTTCAGTTTTCCCATCTATAAAGTGGGAAGGGTAACAACTCTAGCAGGGCAGCTAAGCGGCTCAGTGGGGAGAGTACCAGGCCTGGAGTCGCCCGAGTTCCAATACAGCCCAACAATATTGTTCTGTAAGAAACGACCAGCAGCAGGGTTTCAGAGGCCTGGAGAGACTGACATGACCTGATGCTGAGTGAAGTGAGCAGGACCAGGAGATCATTGTGCATGGCAACAACAAGATTATACAATGATCAATTCTGATTAGAACATCCACTTCTCCATGTTGGGCATTTAAAGACTCTGACAGCCCAGCTACCTGTACTTTCTCCTTGTATTTACAAGGAAATAAGCATTCAGGCAGCCCTGTAGGCTTGTTGCCAACACTGCATTTCTACCTTCACATCTAATGCGGATATATATAAATATACATGCCTCCCCCACATATATATATATGTGTATGTGTAGCTGCCCTTTCTTTTTTCACTCACAAAACCACTTTTTGGCCAGTAGGGCCAGGCACTGTGATAAGCCCCACAAACATAACTTCACTTAATCCCTACATCATTAAGGAGGGGAGGATATAAGTGCTGTCAGCTCCATTCTTACAATTGAGCAAACTCAGGCAAACAAATGACTGACCCAGGCTCACAGAGCTAGTGTTGGAATTCACATTTGTCTCCAGTGCTCAATTCCCCACACCAACTCACTGTCTCCAACGGCAGTTTATATTTGGTTCAGGAGCTAAGAGCAGCCACTGGCATTTGTTGAGTAGGGTGGTATGTCGTGTACACTTGAGGAAAGCCACTTTGGCAGCTGGGATGGATTAGTGTAAGGAGAGAAGGCAGGGAGACCAATTAGGAGACTTGTAACCAATCACAATTCAAGAGTGCTGACCCAGAGATGGTGGGCTCCAGAGGAAGAGTGAGATCTTCAGACTCCAACCACGGGGAACTTGTCTGGCTGAACTCTGTGTATCTGATACAAAGGATTTTGTTTTATCCCAGTTTGGGAGGTGGGATAAGTAAAGTAAAGGGAATTAAGTTAGGGTAGCCTGAAAAGGAAAGAAGGCCATTGAAGCACTTTTTTTTAATGTACAGAAGGAAGGGCTGACAGTGTCCCAGACAAGCAGTATAAGGACAGCTTTGAAAATGATACCTTGCATTTACTGCAATATTTACAAAGAAAAACAAATTGGACATAACAGAGATCTTCAGTTCCATGCATTCATTCTCTTTTTCTATTCTACACATAGGAGAATGCCTATTTAATGTGGTATTAGTTAATTTGAGAATTGAAAATAAAACTAATTTTTTATTTTTTTATGTTTTTAAATTTTTTAATAACTTTTTATTTACAAGTTATATGCATGGGTAATTTTACAGCATTGACAATTGCCAACCTTTTGTTCCAATTTTTCCCCTCCTTCCCTGCACCCCCTCCCCTAGATGGTAGGATGACCTAAAACTAATTTTTTTAAAAGCTACTACAATAGTTGAGGAAAGAAGTGATTAGGAACTGTGTTAAAGTGGTTTTGTGAGTGAAAAAAGAGTAGCTACACATACACATATATATATGTGGGAGGCATGTATATATATATATATATATATATATATATATATATATATATACACACATTAGATGTGAAGGTAGAAATGCAGTGTTGGCAACAAGTTGGCTATAGGATCAGTGAGAGCAAGGAGGCAAGGATAATACTGAGGTCATGAGCTAAGAAGATGACTTCGAGAATGGGAGGACTCAACAAAAATAGGGAAGTTTGAATAGAGGAAGGAGACTATCACTTCTGTTTTGGGCATGTTCGATGTGAGGGTCGATGAGACAATAAAGTGGAGATTGCTAATAAGTAGTTCTATGGGCCTTGAATTTAAGAGAGATGAATACTTATAAATGTTTATATATATATATATATATATATATATATATATATATATACACACACACCTATAGCTTGATATATACAAGATGAGGAGCTTTAGACTAGATAATGTCCAAGCCCTTTGATCCTCTCTTTCCCCTCACAGCAGTCAGAATAAGGGGAGCCTAGAAGAGAAAAACATGTGCATTGTTTGATGCTGTCACTGTATCAGATAATTTTGTTTCTCTTTGTGACAAGGGAAGGGGTGTGTGTGTGTGAGTGTGCAAGGTTTTCTCCCCAGGAATGACTGTGATATGATATGTATCAATAAAAAAATGTTCTTTTAAACAGAAAGAAAGATCGTATGATCTTACAATTAGGACATGATATATGAGAAGGAAAAGTGACATTGACATTTTGGGTCAATAAAGAGAATTGGAAAGGGGAAAGTAGTTGAATTACAATGTTAGAGCTGGCAGAGATCTTATAGAGATCAACTCACCAGACATCCTCATCTTACAGAGAAGTGGAAACTGTGACCCAGAGAGACATGAAAGTGACTTGCCTGAGACACAAAATTAGTCCCAGTTTTCCTGGCCCCATGTCCAAGCTCTTGTCCATCTAGATCTAAAGCAAAAGGGAAAGGAATAACCATGGTTTTGTGAAATTCTCCTGTCCACTATTTGATCTATGATCTTACTGTCCACTGTTGGACTGGCACCTGTGTTCTGAGTTGTGTGGGAATAAGGAGTAGGGAGAGGATCTGAAGGAACAGCAATGACTGGTTGGCTGGTTGAGAGCACCAACCTTTTGGACCATGATAATACAGCAAGAGTTCCCATTTGACTCTGCTTCAAAGTGATAAGCGAGGGTGGGGGAGGAAGTGAAAATATTGACAAGAATTAGCCCTTTATGTGATAGGCAGTCAATACACTTTTGACAAATAAAGATATAGCTCTGTTAGAATGTTTGGTAAATGGTGATCAGTGGACTGACAAAGGTTGCTGGAGCCATAAAATCCTCATTTTCCACTCTCCATACATTAAAAATGTGTGTGTGAGAGAGAGAATGTATCTTTCCATCTCTCCTCTATTTTCTCTTATATCTGAGTCATTTTTACTTATTTAATGAGAAAATATAGAGAAGAGTGAGATTAAAAAATATCAATTTTAAAATTGTCAAATAATTGTGTTATGAATAACTGATATATTGATACTTAATAGCCTATGATCTTCCTAACTTCCCTAGACAGCAAGAATTGATTCTCCCATTTTTTTGATGGGCAGGGTAGTTATTTGTCATATAATAGTAATACATAACTAATTACTGGTATGTAGGCATTGGATCCTAGAACATTTCCTTCCTATACCTCAAACCTCCCCTCCCATCACTTCCACTGAACTTCACCCCACAATAGAACCTGGGAGGTCAGCTTGAGTCTCCTGACAGTTAAGTGGAAATGTAAACAACCTCTTACATACTTTGGTTGATTTGTAGTTTCATGTTCTTGGGTACTCCTAGTAACGAAGATTACAGTCACTCCATATCTTCTTAAGTCACATGATCCTTATCCAAGTGTTTTCATAAACCATCCCTGGAGTTTCCATCCATAGGGTTCAAGGTTGCTTTCTGGTTTGCTGTGAAATATGTCAGGGCTACCAAAAGGGATGCTCCTTGTTTTTCATTCTTGCTATGTGAGGCCATCTCCTTTTCTGGACAAATATGTCTCTGATGGCATCTTTTATAAAAAATTATTTAGAATAAATTATTATTGGTAATATGTTTCAGTCAAATTATAACTACTATGTGTCTTTCCATTGCTCTTTGAGTTACTATAAAATAAGTTTTTAATCATGATTTCAAGTATCATGACATCACTAAGTAATATTAGCACTGAAAAAATAGTTTTCCTTCTTTTTCTATTAATTGAATATTTTAATTTAATTTTAAAATAAAATTTATTTATCTTTTATTTTACTAAAATTTCTCCTTGTTTTCTTCCCACTATTCCCCTCCCAGTGAATGCTCCCATATAATAAAGAATATTTGTTTAAAAGAAAAAAATGAGGAAAGAGAACACAAAATAAGCAAAACCTATTAATATACAAGGAAAAAATATATATGCAGTGTTTCATACCTGTGGGCCTATCATAAAGATGTCTTCTCATGTCTCTTTTTTAAGGCCATGCTTGTTCTTTGTAATTTTGCAACATTCACTTTTGATTGTTTTACAGTTGTTCTTTCCATTTAAATGATTGTAATCATTTTGTGTATTATTATCTTGTTCTGCTTATTTTGCTGTGCATAAGTTCTTCTGTTTCTATGTATTCATTGTTCTTATTGCACAATGCTATTCCGTTACATTCATGTACCACAGTTTAACTGTTCCACAATTGATGGGTTTCAACTTTTCTTTTTAGTTCTTTAATACCCCCAAAAATGCTGTTGTATATATTTTGGTGTCTATGATTACTATCTTTTTGTCAGTGACCTCAATGGGGTATGTGACTAGTAATGGAATTGCTGAGTCAAAAGATTTGGACATTATAGTCACCTTGTTTGCATAATTCCCAATTGCATTCCAAAAATGGTTGTGAAAATTCATAATTCCAGTCACAACATACTAGCCTATCTTTCTTCTCTCAACCCCTCTAATATTGAGTATTTCTGTCTTTTTTTTTTTTCATTTTTGCTAGTTTGCTGAGTATAAGGTAAAACCTGTTTTGATTTATATTTCTCCTATTAGTAATTTGGATAAATCTTTCCTTTGGTTGTTAATTGTTTGCTAATCTCCTAAGGGCTGTTGGTTTATATACTTAGAACACTCAATACTGTGCAAAACACTAGAGATTCAAAGACAAAATGGTTCCTCAAGAAGCTTATATTCTATTGGGGGAGTCAATTTGCATATGCATATGCATGTGTATGTGTATGTGTGTGTGTGTGTATATATATATATGTGTATGTATATATATATATGTATCCATTCATCTATATAAACTAGATAAAGGGTGATTTTGATGGAAAAGGGGCTAGCAATTTGCTTTAAAATTTCTCACTAGACCCCACCATCCCTTTTACCTATCATCCTGTATCTCACTTCTTTTTCAAATCCTAAGAGCTAAAAAAAAAAAAAAAGCTGTTTACATTTATCTCCATTTCTTCTTCTCTTACCTTTTCTCAACCTCCTGCAGTCTGGCTTCCAACCTAATCTCTCAAATAAAACTATTCTCTCCAAAGTTACTGATGATCTCTTAATTGCCAAATATGATAACCTTTTCTCAATCTTCATCCTTCTTGACCTCTCTGTAGCATTCAACCCTGTGGCCCTGGGTTTTTGTGACCTTGGTCTCTCTGATCTCCTCCCTGCATGACTATTCCTTCTCAATCTCCTTTGATGGCTCATCACTTATATCATATTTTCTAACTGCAGGGTACTGTAAGACTCTGAGAAGAATGATTGTCTTTCTACACTCACCCTGAAATCTTATGAGTTGCCATGGGTTTAATTAACACACACACACCCCTTATAGTGGCATTCTAGTTCCACATATAATGTATGTGTGTATATAACATTACATGTAATATTTATCCCCCATATATATATATATATAATTAAATGTAATATTCCACTCTCACATATATGTATATGTGGATATATATAACATTACATGTAGTATTCTGCTCCTACATATATGTATGTGTATATGTATATAGCATTACATGTAGTATATACTCCCATGTGTATGTATATGTATGTATGTATATAGCATTATATGTAGTTGTCTACTCCCATATAGATCCATATAGATGTAGTATTCTACTTATATGTCTGTGTATACACACACACACACACACACACACACACACACACATATCTCATTACATATTGTATTCTACTTCTTTATATATACATATATATATATCTTCAGCATTCCTCTCTTTCTTTGTATTCATATGGTCATCATATTCATTTAGTCCTTCAATTCTTGTTTGGAGTATTATAATAGCCATCTGATTGGTCTCCTTGCCTCAAGTCTTTCACCATTTCAATCTATCCTTCACATAGATCTAAAGTGATTTTTCTAAGGCACAGATGTGACCATGTCCCTCCCCTACTGAATAAACTACAAAGATTCCTTTTAGGATGAAATTTTAATTTCTCTGATCGACTTTTAAAGCCCTTTACAATTTTGCACTAATCAATCTTTATTTTCCAAATAAAAATTTTCAATTAATAAAAACTTTCTTTCTCTCCCATCTCCCTTTCTACCTGCATTTTTTTTTAAAGGAAAAAAGAAAAAGAAACTCTTGAAAGAAATTTATGTAGTCAAGCAAAACAAATTCCTGTATTGTCCAAAATATATATCTCATTCTGCATTTTGACTCCATTACTTTTATGTCAAGAGACCAGCAGCATCCATCATTGGTGCCCTGGTATTGGGGCTGCTCATTGCATCGATCATCTTTCAAAGTTGTTTGTCTGTACAATGTTGTGATGATGGTATAATTTATCTTGGTTCTATTTGCTTTACTCTGAGTTAATTCATACTAGTTTTCCTGGGTTTGTCCTTTTTATCACTCCTTACAGCACCAAAATATTCCATTATATTTATATAGTTTGTTCAGTCATTCCCCAATTGATAGGCAGTCCCTTCGTTTCCAGTTTTTTTTCTCACACAAAAAGAGCTGTTATAAATTTTTTTGTACATCTGGGTCCATTTTCCTTTTCTTTGATCTCTTTGAGATACAATAATCTGTCAAAAGGTTTGCATAATTTAGTGACATTTGGGGCATAATTCCAAATAACTTTTCAGAATGACTAGGTCAGTCCACAGCCCCATTCCTCAACCTATTTTTCCAGCTGCTTTGTATATATTGCTCTCCCTCCCACATTTTAACTCCTTATATCCAACATGCCATTTCCCTTCTCTACCTTTGAACTATCCCTCAGAACAATGTTTTTTTTTTTTATTTTCACATTTATTTAATATTTTCACGAGTATTTTTTCTTTTTTATTATTACATCTTTTTATTTACAAAACATGTACATGGGTAATTTTTTCAGCATTGACTCTTGAAAAACTCTGTTCCAAATTTTCCCCTCCTTCCCACCTCCCACTTCCCTAGATGGCAGGCAGTCCAGTGTTAAATATTTAAATTATATGTTAAATCCAATATATGTATATATATCTATAGTTATCTTGCTGCACAAGAAAAATCAGATCTAGAAAGAGAAAAAAAGCCTGAGAAGGAAAACAAAAATGCAAGCAAACAACAACAGAAAGAGTGAAAATGCTATGTTGTGGTCCACCCTCAAGAATATTGTGTTTCAATGACTCAACTCTTTTTGACTGGTCATTTTCTCAGTAGCACATTACAGATAGGCCCAGTGCCATTCATTCTTCATTTCACTTTCTAACAACCACCATGCCATCCAGACCAGTAACCATGTCCCTAAAGGCTTAACCCTTTCCTCCTGAGAATTCCTAGTCTGGGGTCCCAATGTCTTCATTAATAGTTGCCTCAGTTGACCTCTATAAATAGACCATCTAATTCCCTACTATCCACTATGGAATACCCTCTAATTCTCCAACTATAATTAAATCAACTTTGCCATTGTTTCTGAAAAGATTATGTCATCTCCTATGGTCCCAAAGGACCACAGGTCATTATGGTCAACATGGTCATTATCCTTGTAACTTTACAAACCAAAGTATCTTTTTCTGGCCATCCCTTCCCTTTATGTGATCTCTCATTTCTATAAAAGCCCTTTGAAGGCTTCTGCCTTTTATATTTGTTCCTTAGGAGCTTAGCAGAGTGTTTGGCACATGGTAAGCTCTTAATAAATGCTTTTTTGTTCATGAATTCATTCATAGCTCCACTCTGACACCACCTTTTACATTGTCCCTCCATGCCCTAGCTGCTAGTGCCTTGATTCCAATACTACACATACATATATACATATATATATATATAATATTATATGTGCTTATATAAGTATATGTTAACATTTCAGAACCCTGAGAATAAGTTGAGTCAAAAAATTGTGAGGGACAATTCTGGAACTCTAGGGACCAGGAGCCAAATGCCGCAGTACCCAGTCATACCATTTGAGCCCCTCTTTGTCCCACACACCTCTAGCTATCTGAGTTTTTTACCTGGATGCCCTGTGAGACCTCTCCCTTGAACATTCATCAAAGTAGTGAACAACAGCTCCAGTAGTTAAAGGTTTTGGTTTTCCATTTAAATTGGAAACTTCTTGAGGGCAGGTTTGGGATATTTCTTCTATTTCTTTTGGTACCCTCTTTGGATTTAAAACCTCTGTCACTTAAATCCACTGAGATTAAAAAAAGAAATAGAAGAAACATCCCAGGCTTGGTCTCCAGGGGTTTCCTGTTTAAATGGGGAAACAAAGAGGCCATTCTTTGCCTTAATTTTTACCTAGCCTTAATCACTGCTTGGGTGGTTGCCTCAGCCAAACCGAGACCTGTTGAAGACCTTAGCTTAAAAAGATCAAGCTTTCCCATTGCATCTAGAGCCATCTCCAATTGTCCACATCCTTCTCTGGTCACTGGACCCAGGGCACTCCAGAGGGTGACTTGAACATCACCTGTCCATATCATGGTCCTCTTCAAGAACAGAAGACAAACAACAATAACAACCCTCAGAGTTCTGGTGCATTGTCATAAGCATAATGAATGTTGGGTGACTAAACCAGGAAACTCCCAAGCCTTAAATTCAGGGCATCAGTCTTAATTGCTTATCCATCAGCAAAATAGTTTTTGAGCATACACCCTCAACATATTTATATTTAATTTTTTAGAGATTATATACATACCAGCATGCTAGAAATTGTGTACATTATGAATCTTTATGTTTACTTATTTATAGATTACATACTTACTAGCATGCTAGGAATTATGTACATTATGAATATTTATGTTTACTGTTTTATAGAGTATATACATACTAGCATGCTAGAAATTATGTATATTATGAATCCTTATGTTTACTTATTTATAGATTACATACTTATTACCATGCTAGGAATTATGTACATTATGAATATTTATTTTTACTATTTTTAGATTACATATACTTGCTACCATGCTAAGAATTATGTACATTATGAATATTTATGTTTACTTACTTATAGATGATGTATACATACTAGCATGCTAGGAATTATGTACATTATGAATATTTGTGTTTACTTATTTATAGATTACATACTTACTACCATGCTACATTATGAAACTCAGACAAAAATGCAAATTTAAGATGAGTTAAAATGAAATAATATTTAATCCTAGAGCCAACAAATAGGGAGTTAGTATAATTTAGTGAGTAGAGAAATGTGACATGGGAGAAAGAAAGAGAATAAGCATTTAGATAGCACTTATTGTGTGCAAAGTGCTATACAAATATTATCTTATTTGATCTTC
The DNA here is from genome assembly GCF_902635505.1 of Sarcophilus harrisii. NCBI lineage: Eukaryota > Metazoa > Chordata > Mammalia > Dasyuromorphia > Dasyuridae > Sarcophilus > Sarcophilus harrisii. Next base: position 178,122,887 of record NC_045430.1, on the reverse strand, counting down.
AGAACAGCTCTGGGAGAGAGGTGCTATGATTATCCCCATTTTACAATTGAAAAAACTGAGGCAGACAGAGGTTAGGTGAATTGCCCAGAATCACACAAGTTATTGAGGCCTTCCGAACTCCAGGCTCAGCATTTTATACACTGCACCAACCAAGTTGTGGACTAGCTAATTAGGAGATCTAAGGGAGAGGCAATGTGTCCTGGGACTGGGGTGGAGGCTGTGTGAGGACTGAAGAAGGGTGAAAGTCATCATGGAGATTGAATGGGCAAGAATCCTGGTGAAAGAGGGGGAAGAGGAGATACGGGGGATCCAAAGGAACCCTGATTCAAGGAATATCCCGAACAGGTTCTGCAGAGGGCTGGGCTTCTAGGAAAAGATAATAAGCTTGAAATCCATTTAGGCCTGCTACTCCTGGGTGATTCACTGGGAAGGAAGGTGGGACTCTCACCTGGACTGCCCACTAAGAGCAACCTGGTATAACCACAGAGAGATCTGTGGCTGAGATGGGGATTGAGGCAGAAATGCTGACTGCTGGCTCAGGTCAGGAATTCCTGCTTGTTCAGTAATAAATGCCCTGACAGACCAAGACCAGGAACAGCCAGAAAGAACTTAGGAGGCTCCAGGGCCATCAGAGACCACCAGGGAGGAAGGCAGTGGGTGATAACGGGGGAGACTGTCCTGGGGGGATGGGATGCAGCTTCTCTTCCCACTCGCCCATTGATTAGCTATAAGCTACTGGGACTGCAGAGATGAGACCTCCTTGAGTATAGATGAGATGAGGTGAAGGCCCCTGCCCAGCTAGGTCACGTTGGAGTCAGCTGCAGCTAGGGCCTTTTCAGCCCCACCTCTGAGGATGAGTACCCAGAGGGCTGAGGGCTGGGTGGAGGCTAGTCTGGTAGAGTGACCCCCTTTCATCTGCGCATACCAAAGCCCCTGACTAATGCTCATTAACTAACTGACTCAGATCACTTCCAGGAGGGGTCATTATATTCCTTGGGGAGAATGGGGAAACTAAGGCAAGAGTGGAGAAGCAGCTTGATCCTGCTGAGTCAGTGGCATCAAGCCCGAGATAGGATTGTTGTGTCCAAATCTTTATTGAGATTCTGCCATCATTATAAGACTTTTTTTCCCCTGAGGCAATTGGGGTTAAATGATTTGCCCAGGGTCACACAGCTAGGAAGTTTTAAGTGTCTGAGGTCACATTTGAACTCAGGTCCTCCTGTTTTCAGGGCTGCTGCTCTATCCACTGTTCCACCTAGCTGCCCCCCTTGTAAGACTTTTTTCTGGTTCTGGAGACCCCGATTTTATAATAGCACCCAAAGATTGGGATGGAGCAGCTACCTGAAGGAACCCCTCCGATTCTCCCAACCCACCCTGAATCTATGAATAAATCTCTTCTCCAGAGCCCTGAAGTTTTGGATCCTCAAACTTTTTAAATAGGGGGCCAGTTCACTATCCCTTAGATTGTTGGAGGGCCGGACTATAGTAAAAACAAAAACTTTGTTTTGTGGACCTTTAAATAAAGAAACTTCATAGCCCTGGGTGAGGGGGATAAATGTCCTCAGCTGCTGCATCTGGCCCACAGGCCTAGTTTGAGGACCCCTATTTTATGGCTTCTAGAGTGTTTTAGATCTCCTGGGGAAAGGGGCTTGGAGCAAAGAGACATAGCACCTGCTATGTACCAGGCACAATATTAAGAGCTTTTTACAAATATTATCTCATTTGATAAAAAAGGCCCTTAATTTCTTTTGCAACAAGCTTCAGGACAAATTTCTGAGCTGATAGAGACAGTCTCTACTCCCACCCCCAATATTCCTGATCCCTGGAAAGGTACCAACTTTGCTTTTCTCAATTCTTTTTCCTTTGAATAAAGATCTGGCTGAGCTTGCTTAGCCAGAGTCCTCCTTTTGCCATTCTCCAGGCTGAGAGCCTTACTAGCCAATGCCTTGCGTTGCCATGACATTGATTTGTCTCTAACCTTGGCTTCAGAGGCACCAGGAAACACCTTAGGCAACTGGACCCAGACCAAACTAACCACATTCCTGACAGTCTCCTTGGACCCTGGCCCTGATGAGCAAGGGCAGGGCCCACCCTTTAAGCTACGACAGTACCAGGACAGGAAAGCTAATTATAGTCATTATCCAGCTGAGGCGAGAAAACTGGCTTGTTTGTCCATCTCAGTTCTCCTGAATCATCCGAAACCCTCCAACCAGCTGGAGCTGGACAGGCAGCCCGGAGTTAACAGCTGGGTATGTGGGATATGTCCCGACTCCTGCACCTGGTTAGTCCTTGCTCTGCCCAGTTGTTTTCCTGCCCGAAAAATGAATCAGCAGGGCTCAATAGGCCTGAATTTGATATAGCTGGCTTAGTATCAGCACAAGTAGACACAAGGGCCCTGAGATATTTATACTTTGGGGCAAGGAAATAAGGAGGTCTGTGTTCTCTGAGTCCCAGGAGCACCAGATTAATAGACTATCAGAGCTTCAGCCAAGAAGCAGTGATTGGAATAAGAACGACATACGTCACTTCCTATCTTTCCTTTCTCTTCCTCTGCCATTTTCCCATTCTTTATCAGGATCCCACATTTCTGAAGTCTAGAATCTAGTTCCACTGACCTTACAACAGTTTTCTCTTTGGCAAAATGGAAAGAAAATCCTTGTTTTTTTCTTTAGTATATGGGAAGAAGAGAGAAATAGATGGAGATGAAGGTTAAAGAGCTATAGGAAAAGATATGGGGGAAAAAAGCTATGGAGACATTGAGGAGGTCCAAAAAGAAACCAAGAGGAAATATCTGGAAATGAAGTGGCTGCACAGCAACTGGAAAATGACTGGGGAAAAAACTCAACCCTATGCTGCCTGAATATAATATTGTGTAGAAAGAAATGATGACTATGAAGAATTCGTAGTAATGGGGAAACAATTATGAAAGAGAAACATGGGAAGAGTTGTATGAACTGATGAAGCTTGAAATAAGCAGAACCAAAGAAGCAATTTATATGATGGATGCTGAAATAAAAACAAGAATGTCTCTGGAAGAAAACAAAATTATGAACAAATGAAAAATTACCAGTAATTTTGAAGAACAGATGATGAAGCAAGCTTTGCTTCTCTATGGCAGGGAGATGGGGGCTTATGAGCCCATCTAATACATTATCAGATATAGTATTCTATTGGATATTTTTGCTTGTTTTTCTTTGTTACAAGTGAGGGTTCAATATGGAACAGAGGAGGGTTTTTCTTACAATAATGAATATGATATAAAAATTGAAGTTATCAATAATCTTTTTTTTTTTTTAAGATGAGAGACTGAGAGCATCAAGATAGCCTGCCCACCAGATCCATAACGAGGAATTTTGGTTTTTTGGAGGTAATCCAGGTTAAGTGATTTGCCCAGGGACACAAAGGAAGGGTCAGAAACCAAATTTGAACACAGAACCTCCTGGCTTTAAAGCTTGTGTTTTATCCACTGTATCCCCTAGCTGCCATCTAACTAGGAATTTTTGAGCACTGGACAACCACTATAAATTTTGACTGGGGTAAGCCCTATGAAAAATGCCTTCAGTTTTACAGGGACAGGAGGTAAGGGTGGGAAGGAACTAATATATCTTTCTGTTGAGCAAAACAGACAGCAGAAGCCTGGTTGCTGCCACAGAATAAGAGGAGAAAAGGCAGCAAAAGTACCACTGAAGAACTACAGGTACCTTCAATATCCTCTAAATTTGCGCAAAGACCCCTGTTTTAGGTAAAAGCCTTTATTACAGCTCTGGCTCCTTTCCCCCCAACTGATAATTAGTTTTGATGCAATTTGCTTTTTAGAGCTGATTCACATAGCAGGAATGTGGAAACTTGTCTAAGATATAACTATTCTAAGGGAAAAGAAAAATAAGTAGAAAGGGCCAAAGCCAAGACACCAAGTAAGGGGCAGAAAGTAAAAAAAAAAAAAATTAAGAGGTAACAACCTTCCTGTGTGGAATTACAAAGCGTTAAGTGGGTGGCTTCTTCCTAAAAGGAGCTGGAAAGAAAGAAAGAAAGGGAAAAACAACAACAACATAAAATCAATTGTTGGCCAAGAAGCCTAATTTCCAGTGGGCGTATGAGTGACTCAAAGGGAATTACATCTGGCTGCATCTGCCACTGTACCATCCCAGTCTCCTGTAGTGGGGCAAAGACACAAGTCAACTTCCTCAGATAATTAGAGGCCGTGGCAACCTCCAACACACTATAAGTGCCCCAATAAAAGCCTTGGCACACCTGCTGCCTCCCATTGCCCCACAGGCACTCTCTCAATTTGGCAGCTATTTGGGGTGGAGGACAGAACAGCCCTGAAGGTGTGGGAGAAGGAAGGGGTGAGGAGGAAAGCTTTGTAGTAGTAATGTTTATTATCACATTAGCTCAGCCTCATGATGTGGAGCTTTCCAATTAGTCTGTCATCTTAGCAGGGAAGAACCACTGGCCAGGGCTTCCTGGACCTCAGCTGGGACCAACCCCAGGTAATACATCACACTTTTTTATACAATCTTAACCCCACCCCATGACTTCAGATGTCTATGTACTAATGCAGTGAGTATGATAGATGAATTGATTACAAATTTTTAATTTAAAGAGATAAATACAATGTCATAGAAAGTAGGGATACTTAGTGGTAGGGGACTCAAGACAGAATATAAGGAAAGAACATTTCCCCCCAAATAAAAGAAGCATTATGGTTTCACAGAAAGAACATCTATCACAAAAAGATCAAAGAAAGAGGGAAAAGATCCATGTTTACAAACATTTATTATATTTTTTTGAGCTATACCAAAGAACTAGAAACAAAGGAGGTGCTCATCAACTGGAAAATGACTGAACCAATTATCGCATATGGATATAATGACATATTGTATCTCAATAATATACCTGGGGGATGGTTTTAGAAAAAACTGGGAAGACATATAAATTGATGCAGAATGAAGTAACCAAAACTAGGAAAACAATGACTACAATATTATAAAATAAAATAATTATGAGAAAGACTTAAGAACTCTCTTCAATGAAATGACAAACCATAATACTAGAGGACCAGTGATAAAGTGGTTTCTTTACCTCCTGACAGAGAGGTGATGGATCCAAGATGCAGAATGAGTCATACATTTTTGAACATGATAAATGTGGATTTTTTTTTTTTTGCTTAACTATATTTATTTATTATAAGGACTATTTTCCTTTTCCTTTTTTATGTGGTAAGGGAAAGATTTATTTATTTTTTTTATTTAATAGCCTTTTATTTACAGGATATATACATGGGTAACTACAGCATTAACAATTGCCAAACCTCTTGTTCAAATTTTTCACCTCTTACCCCCCCCCACCCCCTCCCCTAGATGGCAGGATGACCAGTAGATGTTAAATATATTAAAATATAAATTAGATACACAATAAGTATACATGACCAAAACGTTATTTTGCTGTACAAACAGAATCAGATTCTAAAATATTGTACAATTAGCTTGTGAAGGAAATCAAAAATGCAGGTGGGCATAAATATAGGGATTGGGAATTCAATATAATGGTTTTTAGTCATCTCCCAGAGTTCTTTTTCTGGGCATAGCTGGTTCAGTTCATTACTGCTCCATTAGAAATGATTTGGTTGATCTCGTTGCTGAGGATGGCTTGGTCCATCAGAACTGGTCATCATATAGTATTGTTGTTGAAGTATATAATGATCTCCTGGTCCTGCTCATTTCACTCAGCATCAGTTCATGTAAGTCTCTCCAGGCCTTTCTGAAATTATCCTGTTGGTCATTTCTTACAGAACAGTAATATTCCATAATATTCATATATCACAATTTATTCAGCCATTCTCCAACTGATGGACATCCATTCAGTTTCCAGTTTTTAGCCACTACAAAAAGGGCTGCCACAAACATTCGTGCACATACAGGTCCCTTTCCCTTCTTTATAATCTCTTTGGGATATAATCCCAATAGTAACACTGCTGGATCAAAGGGTATGCACAGGTAAGGGAAAGATTTAAATGGGGAAAGTGGATCTAGAAATAGGAAGAAGAAAAAGAGGAGGAGGAGGAGGAGGAGGAGGAGGAGCCCAAAAATGTTTGTTGCAGCCCTTTGGAAAATTAGAAACTGAATGGATGCCTATCAATTGGAGAATGGTTGAATAAATAAATATATGAATGATATGGAATACTATTGTTCTGTAAGAATCTACCAGCAGGATGATTTCACAAAGGCCTGGAGAGACTTACGTGAACTGATGCTGAGTGAAATGAGCAGAACCAGGAGATCATTATACATGGCAACAGCAAGACTATAGACGGTCAATTCTAATGGACGTGGCTCTCTTCAACAATGAGAGGATTCAAACTAGTTCCAATTGTTCAGAAAGAAGAGAATCAGCTACACCTAGAGAGAAGTCTGTGGGAACTGAGTGTGGACTACAACATAGCATTTCCACTCTTTCTGTTATTGTCTGCTTGCATTTTTGTTTTACTTTTCAGGTTTTTTCTTTCTTTCTAGATCTGATTTTTCTTGTGCAGCAAGATAACTGTATAAATATGCATACATATATTGGATTTAACATATACTTTAACATTTAACATGTATTAGACTACCTGCCATCTAGGGGAGGGTGTGGGTGGAAGGAGGGGAAAAGTCGGAACAGAAAGTTTTGCAAGGTTTAATGTTGAAAAATTACCCATGCATATGTTTTATAAATAAAGAGCTATAATAATAATAAAAAATACTGAATTTGGAATTGGAAAAAAAGAAAATAACATTAAATTACTATATACTTTTAAAGAAAAAGCAAGCAGATGAGATTTGTGGTTGCTGATAGAATCTGTTTTTCTGTTCTTTTTTGTATATGAAGATGTTCTTAACTGTCTGTTGTTCTTAATAAACAGAATTAAAGGAAATACAAAATTTAGGAAGAAGGAGCACTGAACAGATAAAATCAAGAGACCTGGCTTGTAGTTCTGACCCTGTCACGGAATAGCTGTGTGATATTGGGCAAATATTTCCTCATCTGCAAAATGAGGGAGTTGGACTAGATACTCTTTTTTCTAATGAGGCTTTTTAAAAAATCCTTTTTGGTTTTCACATTTTGAGATATATTGTCCCGCCCCTCACCCCAAGTGAATCTTCCTTTGTAACAAAGAAAAATAGTTGAGCAAAACCAACTGATTTGGTGACCTTGACTGGTCACTTATGCAACATCCCATACTAGTAGTACCCCACCTTTTTACAGAAAGGAAGGAGATACTTACTTTCTCATCTTAGGGAGGGGAAGGGGAAGATTGGTCATGATAATTACCCAATGTTAGCAGATTAGCAAAGATAGCAGAAAAATGTAATGAAAATTGTCTTAGAAGTTGTAAGAAGACACATTAGATAATGCAAGAATTGATGGAGCTGTGAAGTAATTCATCCATTCTGGAAAGAAATTTGGAACAAAATCTAATAAAGTCATTAACCTGGATATAACTTTGATCCAGGGATACCACTTAGGGGTGTACATCCTGAAGATATCAAAGAAAGAGAGAAAGGATGCAAAAAATAGATACAAATATGTAATAATATAATAGATACAAAAATACATTTAGAAAGTATTTTTGTTGTAGAAAAGAATTGGAAAACAAAGTGGGTACCTATCAATTGGGAATCAAATTATGATCAAGTTATAGTCAAATGGAAGGGAGACATTATTATGCCATCAAAAAAAAGTGATGAAAGGGATGGTTTCAGAGAAACTTAAGGTGAACTGAACAGAACCAGGACAATAAATATACAATTGGGGCAGCTAGATGAGTACCAGCCCTGGAGAAAGGGGGACCTGGATTCAAATCTAATCTCAGAAACTTGGCACTTCCTAACTATATTCACAGGAATTCTGAAAGACTAAAGAACTATGATAAGTATAATGACCAATCATGACTCCTAAAGAATGATCATTAAGAATACTTTCCACTTCTTGACAGACAGGTAAAGGTCTAGGGATGCCAAATCAAATATTCATTTTCAGACAGCTAATACATGGATTTCTTTTGTTGGACTATACTTATTTGTTAGAGGAGAAGACATTGTTAGTAGGAAGGGAGAGTTATTGGAAAAAATAAGGGGGAGTTATTAATAGTGATACCAAAAAAAGATATTGGTAATCATTAAACATTAAAACATTTTTTAAATGCAAAGAAAGAAAAAAATTTTAAATACATAGGAAGAAGCAAAGGGAAATTCAAAAGGAACAAAGACAAGTAGGGCAATCTTGAAATGATCAAACTGGTATATAACCAAAATTCAAAGTATCATAGACAATTCTCTTTTTTTGGGGGGGGGGAGGGGTCTTTCTTCAGATAAGGGAATGCTCATGTTCCTTGATATTGGTCAAGTTTACAATGATAATTTTAAAATAAAATGTTCTTTTTAAAAATTATTCATCATTTAGTTTCAGTTTGGTTAAATTAGACAATCCTAAAGCATCTTCCAATTCTAAAATGGTATGAGACTGAGATCTGGTAGAAAAGGTAACAGAATAATTTTGTATGTGAAGAATATATACACGTATATGTTTTTCTCCAGACTTGAGAGTAGAAAGCATATATTCATTCATTAAACATCATTTATTAATGTCCACCTATATATAGAACATTGCTCTTGGTTTTGCAGAATAAAAAGATTTAGGGTGAAAAAAAAACATACTCCTATCCTCCTGGAGCTTAATAATAGAAGATTCTGACATATAGACACAAATAACTTTTTATACAATATTGCATGATGAATGCATTAGGAGTGTTGCTGTTGAATCCTTTTTCATTCCTGTTAATTTCTTCATGACCCTGTTTGGGGTTTTCTTGGCAGAGATACAGGAGTGGTTTGCCATTTCCTTCTCCAGCTCATTTTACAGATGAGGAAATTGAGGGAGATAGGGTAAAGTGATTTGTCCAGTGTCCCACAGCTAATAAGTGTCTGAGGTAACATTTGAAATCAGGTCTTCCTGACTCTAGGTCCAGTACCCAATTAGGAATGTCAGCAAGTATTAATAACATGAATGGGAAAGGTTGGTTACTCTTATATACATTCTCACCCATATGTAAGTAAATATAAATTATGGCAGTTGTCCCTTCATGTACTAATTTTTTTCCCAATGTTATTCTTCCAATCACATGCAAAAATAGTTTCCAACATTCATTTTTCTAAGATTTTGAGTTCCAAATTGTTTCTCCTTCCCACTCTCCCTTACCTACCTCCTCCCCAAGAATCAAATAGTAAGATATAGATTATGCATATGTAATCTTTATATACCAATGTATGTGACAACAGCAGGAGAAAAATAACTATCAAAGGGGAATGGGATAAGTAGAACAATTCATTTGAATATCTACAAGGATGCACACAGGAGTCAGAGCCAAGATTGCAGAAAAAAGACAGTGACTCGCCTGAACTCTCCCCCAACCCTCCCCCCAATACCTTTAAATAATGCCATAAAACAATTGCAATTTGGAACTATCTGCTTAGGGCTCCAAAACTGATCCAGAATCCCAAAGAGATCATTAAAAGTGGGAGAGAAAAACAGGATGATTTCAGAGAGACCTGGAGAGACTTACCTGAACTGATGCTGAATGAAGGGAGTAGAGCCAGGAGAATATTGTACACAGCAACAGCAAGATTATGCAGTGATCCAACATAGCATTCTAGCTCTTTTTGTTGTTGTTCACTTGCATTTTGTTTTCTTAGTCATTTACTTTCCTTTTTGATCTCATTTTTCTTGTGCAAGAGAATTGAATAAATATATTTACACATATTGGATTTAACATATATTTTAACATGTATAACATATACTGGATTACCAGCCATCTAAGAGAGAGGATGAAGGGAAGGAAGGGAAAATCTGAAACACAAGGCTATTCAAGAATCAATGTTGAAAAAGTATCTGTGCATGTATTTTGAAAATAAAAAACTTTAAAACAAAAAAAAAAAGATTATGCAGTGATCAACTTATCCATCAAGTCCATCAAGTTGAACTTGGATGTTTTCAAGAATGAGATGATTCAGGCCAGTTCCAAAGCTCTTGTGATGGAGAGAACCATCATTCCCAGAGAGAGAGAGAGAGAAAAAACTGTGGGGACTGAATGTGGAAAACAACATAGTTTTTCACCTTTTTTGTTGTTTGCTTACTTTTTTTTCTTTCTCGTTTTTTTCTTTTTGATCTGATTTTTCTTGTACAGAATGATAAGTGTGGAATTATGTATAGAAGAATTGTACATGTTTAACATATATTGGATTACTTGCTGTCTAGGGGAGGAGGGTAAGAGAAGGGAGGGAGAAAAATTTGGAACATAAGGTTTTGCCAGTGAATATTTAAAATTGTCTTTGCATATGTTTTGAAAATTAAAAAAGCAATTTTTTTAAATGAAAGAGAATCCACATATACAAAAATATTTATATAAGAGCTCTTTTTGTGGTGGTAAAGAATTGGAAATTGAGGGAATGTCCATCAATTGGGAAATGCCTGAACAAGTTTTTGTATATGAATGTAATGGAATACTACTGTGGTATAAGAAATGATGGGAAGGCAGATTTCAGAAAAGCCTGGAAAGACTTACATGAACTCATGCTGAATGAAGTGAGCAGAACCAGGAGAACATTGTACACAATAACTGCAACATTGTATGTTGATCAAATTTGACAGACTTACTTCTCCTCAACAACACAATGATAAAAGACAATTCCAAAAGGCTCATAAGGAAAATGCTATTTACATCCAGAGAAAGAATTTTGGATTCTGAATGCAGATCAAAGCATACTATTTTCATTTTTTTTCTCATGGTATTTCCTTTTTATTCTGATTCTTCCTTCACAAAATGACTAATGTGGAAATATATTTAATATGATTGTACATATATAACCTACATTGAATTGCTTACCATCTTGAAAAGGGGTGAGGGGAGGGAGGAAGGAGAAAACTAACTTTAAATAAAATATTATTAAAAAAAGAATTGGCTCAAAGAGAGAATAATATACACACTCAGTTGGGTATAGAAATCTATCTTACTGCAGGAAAGTAGGAGGAGGAGGGGATAAAAGAAAGGAGTGGGGAGTGATAAAAGAGGGGCAGATTGTGGAAGATGGTAGTCAGAAGTAAAACACTTTTGAGGAGGGACAGGGTGAAAGTAGAGGGGAAATAGAGTAAGTGGGGGAGGGGAAAATAGGATGGAAGGAAATAGATTTAGCAATCATAACTGTGAAAAAAATTTTAAAGCAAGTTTCTCTGTTAAAGGCATCTTTTCTCAAATACATAGAGAACCATGTCAAACTTATAAAACTATAAATCATTTCCCAATTGATGAATGATCAAGACATATCAATAGTTTTCAGATGAAATAATCAAAGCAATCTATAGCTATATGAGGTATTCTAATTGCTATTGATTGGAAGAATGTAAATTGAAACAATTTTGAGGTACTATCTCTTACCTATTAGACTGGCAAATAAAACAGAAAAGAAAAATGGCAAATGTTGGAGGATATGTGGAAAAAATAAAACATTAATGCAATGTTGGTGGAATTGTGAACTCATTCAACCATTCTTTAGAACAATTTGGTACTATGCCCAAAGGCCTATAAAGCCATGTTTTGACTTTGACCTAGCATTACTACTAGGAGGTCTGTATCCCAAAAGAGATAAAAAACAAAAAGGAAAAGAACTTGTGTATACAAAAATATTTGTAGCAGCTCTTTTCTAGTCTCAGGGAGTTGGGAATTGAGGAAATAACCATCAATTGGGGAATGGCTAAACAAATTGTGTTATATAATTATGAAATAGAGAATTATGGAATACTATTATGCTATAAGAAACAATAAGCAGGATGTTTTCAAAAAAACCTGGAAAGACGTACAAAAGGATTCATATGAAGTAATTGCCACTATCATACCCTTTCAAGATCTTTGGTACATAAATTAATTCTATTTTCTCTAGGGGTTTTTGATTCACTTTAAGTTATTAATCTATTTCTGTTTAAAATCTCTCTTGCAGAATAATAATTTGACCTGTATGAAAAAGGAACAGGAAGTTTTTTGCTAACAATGCACATAGCAGATCACATGTTTAGAATGACACAACTGACAGAAAGATGTCACAAGATCCCATTGTCTATTTTTTGTTGACTATAAAAAACACATTTGGTTTGGTATGTCAAAATGCCACTTTAAAGGATCTCTTTTGACAAGGGGTTACTTATGCATGTGCAGATGGCTCAATGTCTAGAGGGCTGGACCTGGAGTCAGGGACAAATTCAGCCTCAGGTACATTAGCTGTGTGACCCTGGGCAAGTCATTTAATCCTGTTTCCCTCAGTTTTACACTTCAATTGTAAAATGAGCTGGAGAAGGAAATGGCAGATCACTCTTGGCATTATCTCCGCAAAGAAAACCTCAAATAGGGTCATGACGGAAAAACAACTGAACAATAATATGTATATATGAAAATCTCAAAATATTCCTTAAAAGATAAATTCACAGAAATAACTTGATTCAATGTTCTTCAAATCATGAATATATATATATATGAATACATATTTGGAAAAAAAAAGAAAGCATCATATAGAAAGGTGTTCACCAAAGGGTTTGCCCTGTCAAGTGGAGAATGTTCATCATAGACTACAAATTGAAGAGAGATTCCCTATATAATCTGTCCTATTTGCAGTAGTAACTGCATCATCCCCCAAAATACTGCAATCTCCTAAGATTTAAATAATTTATTCTTGCCATTTATGTTATTCTTAAAAAAGGGTTTTTAAATTATTTTTTTCAAAGATTGGAACAACCAAAAGTTCCACACACACACACACACACACACACCCCAGAGGCAATTTGGGTTAAATGACTTGCCCAGGGTCACACAGCTGGACCATATTGTCTGAGGTCAAATTGGAACTCAGGTCCTCCTGACTTCAAGGCTGGTGCTCTATCCACTGCACCAGCTAACTACTCCAAAAAGTTGTCTTTTTAAAATAAAATTATTTTTCAAAGATTCATCTTCTCTCCCACATCATCCCTTCCTCAATTGAAAAGGGAAGAAAAAACCAAAACTGCTGTTACAAACAAGTAGAAGTAACCAAAACTAATTTCTCCACAGATCATGTTCTCCACCCCACCTCACTCCCCCAATCCCCGCCCCCCCCCCCAAAAAAAATGTCTCAGTCTGCATTGTAAATACATCACCACTCTATCAGGAAGTAGGTTGCATATTTCATCGTAAGTCCTTCGAAATTATAGTTAGTCATAATGTTGATCAGAGTTCCTAAGTCTTTCAGAATTGTTTGCTTTACTTTTTGTTATTACTGTATAAATTATTCTTCTGATTAGTCATATTCATGATCTTATCATCTCTCACAAGTGTGCCATTTCCATAATTCAAGACTCTGTAATTCCTCTATCCGACTATAAAGAGCCATCCTTCTATGTTTTCCTGTTTGTAGCTCTCCCAAACCTGTTCTCTGTTCTCACTAACATTTTTAGGGTTCAGCCCTCCCTTTTTCCCCAGACCATTACCCTGTTGGGCCTAACCCTTAATCACTGAATGGATGTTGCCTCAGACAAACCTAAACCTATTAAGGACCTTAATTTCAAAAAGACCAAGGTCTCCTGCTGCAGATGGGGCCATTGCCAACTGTCCTGACCTTTGTCTCACCAATGGAGCTGTTAGGATTCTGGAGCAGAGGGAGGATGACTTTGAACAACTTTGCCTTACTTAAATCCAATTCACTTGCAACTAGAGATATCACCTTCCTAATACTTGGTCCTCTTTCAGAAGGGACAAATCACACAACTTGACCTATACTTTACTTGCTTTTCTTCAAAGTTTCAACTCCTGTTTTTGCAAGGGCTAATGTTGAAGAATTGCCCATTGCTTTGAAAAATAAAAAGTTTAAATCTTTAAAAAATCTTAACTTCTCCGTAAAATAGTTCTACTATACTCATTATATTTGAATAGTTTGCCCCATTGTCCTAGCTATTGAAAACTGGGGAGCAAGAGATCAAAGGAGACAAGAACAATTCATCCCTTTGCAAACCTCAAGCCTACTTCCACTATCTGCTCACTCCACTATTTATTTATATGCTGAAATCCACTAGAAGTCACACAACACTACTGTCTGGATCCAATAAAATTCCATATTATTTAATAAGAACTGGTCACTCACTGGGGTTACCAATCCTCTCACTCTACTCTGATGGACTATTTTAAAATTTAATTTAATACTTTATTAATTAAAGCTTTTTATTTTCAAAACATATACATGGATAATTTTTCAACATTGATCATTGCAAAACATGTTCCTATTTTCCCCTTCCCTCCACCCCTTCCCCAGATGGCAACTAATCCAATATGTTAAACATGTTAAAATACATATTAAACCCAATACATCTATACATATTTATACAATTATCGTGCTGAAAAAAAAAAACCCAGATCAAAAAGAAAAAAAATGAGAAAGAAAATAAAATGCAAACAAATATCAACAAAAAGAGTGAAAATACTATGTTGTGATCTACACTCAGTTCCCACAATTCTCTCTCTGGGTGTAGATGGCTCTTTTCATCACAAGATCATTGGAACTGGCGTCAATCATCTCGTTGAAAAGAGCCACTATCTATGACTAGTTTTTATTTATAGATTATTTATCATACTTTTCACAGTAATTATTTTCTTCTCTTCTCAAACCACCTAAACCATCATCTTCTCTTTCATCCCGTGGAGGAACCTGACCTCATATTTCACTGAAAAAAGTGAGAGCATCCCTCAAAAGCTCCTTATTCTTCTCGATCTCACACTTCCAAACATTTAAGCATTACCCTCTTCTCCTTTGCTTAATACTGATAGGATAAGGTGGCCCTTTTCCAAGCCAATTTGTACCTGATTTGTACCCTAAATCCCATCCTGATGGGATCTATTTATACCTTGATCCCATTCCCTCTGATCCTCCCTGAGAGCTAACCTCCTTTGATCTCTTCTCTGTCTCTAATTTTCGGTTTTTCCATTCACTATCTTTGTCTTTAAACAAGCCTTCTCCATCTTAAAATAATAATAATAAATCTCCAAACACCAACTCCTTATTTAATTCTACCATCTCCCCCAGCTAAAGTTCTATAATTTTTCACTTTTACAGCTAATCTCCTTGAAAAAAGCTTTCTATTCTTCTTATCTCTACTTTCACACCTCCCACTCACTTCTAGCCCCAGTGAACTGAAGCCAGTTTGAACTAGAGAACCAGTTGTTAATTCTAGTATTTATACCTCATAAAGAAATACAAATAAAGACTTTATTGTTCTATTTATTTATTTTTGTCTAGACTTAAGAAAGTTGTGGAGAAAGTGTTAATAAATCAGATTAAACTTAAAAGTACAGACTGAATACAATTTTTTTCTTCTAAAAGCTGGTAGTTAATCATTTACCAGCATACCACAGTTTAAATCCCTTGCAATTTGACTTCCTTCTTTAGCATGGGACTGAAACAGCTCTCTCCAAGGCCAACAAAATGTGTGCTTGCTCTGTCTCTCTGTCTCTGTGTCTCTCTCTGTCTCTCTCTTCCTCTCCCTCTTTGTCTGTGTCTGTGTCTCTCTCTCTTTCTCTCCCTCTCCCCTTCTCTCTGTCTCTCTTTTCCTCTCCCTCTCCCTCCCTCTCTGTCTGTCTCTGAAAATGTTTAATTTAACCACTGTTCCTTGGAATTTTCAGCCTAGATTATTTTTTTCTGGAGATGATCAATAGATTCTTTTGATTGATATTTTCTTTTCTGTGTTCAGAGGTCTAAGTGGTTTTCTTTTATTATTTGTTTCATTGTGGTGTTCAGATTCCTTGAACTTGTTCTGTTCTTAATCATTAAATTATCTCAGTGTGTCCCCGCTTC
Source organism: Sarcophilus harrisii (assembly GCF_902635505.1). Classification (NCBI taxonomy): domain Eukaryota; kingdom Metazoa; phylum Chordata; class Mammalia; order Dasyuromorphia; family Dasyuridae; genus Sarcophilus; species Sarcophilus harrisii. The sequence continues at coordinate 178,106,991 of NC_045430.1, read as the reverse complement.
AAAATAAATGTGTTCTTGAGTGGATGTCCATCAGTTGGGTAACAACTGAATAAGTTATGGTATATGAATGTAATGCAATATTATTGTTCTATAAAAAATGATCAGTAGGCTGATTTCAGAAAGACCTGGAGAAACTTACATGAACTGATGCTAAATGGAGTAGAAAAGAAATCATTGTACACTGCAACAAGATTATGTGATGATCAATTTTGATGGATGTGGCTCTTCTCAACAATTCAGACCAATTCCAATGGACTTGTGATGGAAAGAGCCCTCCACATCCAGAAAGAGGACTATGAGAATTGAGAATGGATCCCAACATAGTATTTTCACCTTTATTGTTGTTATTTGCTTGGTTGTTTTTTTTTTTTCTTATTTGCTCCCCTTTTGATTTGATTTTTCTTGTGCAGCATTATAAATGTAGAAATATGTTTAGAAGAATTGCATGTGTTTATTTTTTTCTAGTAAATTTATTTATTTTTATTACACATTATGAATCATGTTGGGAGAGAAAAATCAGAGTAAAAGGGAAAAACCATGATAGAAATAAAAAAAAAAGTCAAAAAAAGAAGTGAACATTGCATGTATTGATTTACCTTCCATCTCCTTTAGTTCTTTTTCTGGACGCAGATGACATTTTCTGTCCAAAGTCTATTGGGATTGCTTTGGATCACTGAACCACTGAGAAGAACCAAGTCTTTCATAGTTGATCATTATACATTCTTGCTGTTATTGTGTACAATATATTCCTGGTTCTGCTTGTTTTACTCAGTATCAGTTCGTATAAATCTTTCCAAGTCTTTCTAAAAACAGCTTGTTCATCATTTTTTATAGAACAATTGTATTCCATTATCTTCATATACCATTCCCCATTTGATTAGCATCTACTCATTTTCCAATTCTTTAGAATTGCACATGTTTAACTTATATTGGATTACTTGCTGTCTAGGGGAGGGAGTAAGGAGTGAGAAAAAATTGGAACATAAGGTTTTACAAGGGTAAATGTTGAAAACTATCTTTTTATGTACTTTAAAAAATAAAAAGCTATTATAAAAATATATTTGCTTGTATTGAGATAATAGGGGTTTGGTTTAATGTTATTGCATTTTGCTTTTCTTCTTCCAGACTTCCATTTACTTTATAGGTATTTGTATTCCCCATCAACTATTCTTTCTGTCTTCCTTAAAGAAATTCACCATTGTAAATAAAGATTTTCCTATCATTATTTTTCTGCAAATTTTTTTCTGCTACAAAAGCCATAAATTCTGCTTTCACAGTTCTTTATTTTTCTCTTGAAACATTCAGGTTACCACGGCCTTCACTGCCTGGAAGGTCAGGTAGGTTAGATTTCACCACTCACCAACCGTTCTTTAGTAACTTTAAGATTAGCTTTGATCCAGAAACTTAACAGGAAGTATAATCACAACTATACAAACTCACTCCTCCAACAAATGGGAATCATAATTCTCTTTCCCCAAGCACTATCTTAGGTTTTGGGAAGTTTTAAGTTCACAATTTACTGTAGTTCTTATAAAGCACAATTCCAGTTTCAAATCCAAAATTCCTTTGGGGTTCAAGCCCAGATACCCTGCTACTCAGGACTTCCTCGTTGAACTGTCTGGCTGCACCTTGCAGCTCCAAGGTCACTGCCAAGGCTCAAATTCCTCCAGGCCTGAATCGAGAATAAACATCACAAACAGAAACAAACATCCCCAGGCCCTTTTCTCAGAGCAAGGAAAAGATATTTCTTTCTCTTTTAGTGATTCAATTCATGGCTTCTTTGCTGTGGATTAACTGGAATCTTTGCCCTCTGGATGAAGGTAATAATAAATAGAGAAATAGAAAGGGCACAAGGGTTTGTGAACTTGAACTGGGGGGAAAATACTATATTAGCTTTTGGATAGAGCAAGGGTTCTTAACTTGGATTCCATGATTTCAAAAGTCTATGTATTGGAATGAGAAAAAAAAAATTCATCTTTATTTTTAAGTACTAACTGAAAGCTAGCTTTTCTTTCAGGCAAAGAGTTGGGAGTGATAGCTAACAAACTGAAACAACCAGAATCCTAGAACATCCAAATGGACTAGAGAATTGTGCTAGATAAAATACAATGAAATTTAATAGGGATAAATGGGAAAAATAATAGTGATAAATGCCTTACACCTGAATTTAATAAACACTTGGCTTCATAAGTACAAATAAAGGAGACATGATTAGAACATAATTGTTCAAACAATTGGGGGATCTTAGGAGACAAGCTAAATGGAACCAAAAGTGTGATATATGTGACAGACAAAAGTCTAACATAGTCTTGAGTCTCAATAAGAAAGGTATACCTTCCAAAAACAAGGTGATGGTAGTCTTTAAAGCTTCTCTGCCTTGATCAGATCACATCTGGAAGAATCCTGTTGAATCATTGGAGCCACTGTTTAGGAAGGTCATTAGTAACTTTAAGAGTGTTCAAGAGAGAGCAACCAGAATGGTGAAATTTGACTTTGAGACTGCCATATAAGAAACGCATCTGTTTCAGGATGTTTAGCTAGAAAAGAGAAGATTCAGGGGATTTGGGATAGGTGTGTTCATGTAATTAAAGAAGGATTTGATTCCTTCTGTTTGGCTTTACAGGGATAAACAACTAATAAAGATAGAAGCTACCAAAAAAAAAAAAAAAAGGCAAATTAAGCTTTAGAAAGTTTTTCTAACAATTCTAACAATTAAGAGCTAACTAAAAGTGGAATGAACTGGTCTTAAACAAAGGCAGGATGACCATGTATGTGCTGAGCAGGTTATAATGGGGATTCTTTTTCAGGCATGGGTTAGTCTAGATGACTTTTGAGGTTACTTTTTTCTTTTTCTTATTTTAAATTTAACCAACAGGAAATAAAATCACACGTCCATATATAGAAGAGAACAGAGAAAGATCGCATGTGAAACTGGGAATCTATAAGGTGAATAGCTTGCTTTTCTTTTTTAAGTACATAATAAATACATGGTGTTATTTTTTTTAAGCTATCCTGTTCAAAGCTAGTTTGTTCTCTGGGTTTTGTTTGGCTCGATTTCTTTTTTTTTAACTTTTCTCGTTTTTCTTTTTTCTTTTCGTTTCAGTAACCCTATCCTTTGTGACTTTTTGTGTACTCTAAATTCTTTTAACTCTGAGATTCTGTGATTCTATGAAACAAAATATGAAACATAAAATATTCAGAACCATAAAATTTAAAGGTGAGGAAGAAAAAAAAAAGTTGGAAGGAAACTGAGGTTAATTATCAATTCTGACGTTGCTTCCATTTTAGTAATGAGACCCAAAGAGAATAAGTCCCTTGCTCACAGTTTCATAGGCAGTAATTAATAAAGCCAGATTTAACCCTCCTCTTTTGACTTCAGACGCAGTGAGAGTTTTACACTCTCTCATGCTACATGGCAAGAGTTTGGGGTTGGACATCTAAAAATAATTTTACACACACACACAGAGTTTGAAGGGAGTTGAATGGGACTCCAAAATTTTTTCTCTAACTTTGGCTTAAGCAAGCTTTCCCTCCCCCATCCACTCCCCCTCTTCTTTTCCCTTTTCCTTCCCTCTCTCCCTCCTTCCTTTTGCCCACTCCCTCAGTTTCAGACTGACTACCCACTAAACAGGTCCAATGTTACCCGAGTCATAGACCAATCCAGTTAAGAATGTTTGCCCACAGCACTGTCCAATTGCCTTGCATGAGTCATCTCCATGAACAGGTATTGAGTTTAGCTACTGCCATTACTGTGTCAATAAGAACAGGAAACACTGGGAGAACTGGGTTAGGGAGCTCACCTCCAGGTAGCAGGTCAACTCCAAGTAGAGGCACACCTGATTGTGCTGAGGAGCAAACAACATTCTTTTCCAAGTAGCCACAAAGCCTCGGGCTTTACACTCCCTCTAGAGTTTATGTAGCCTAAAGGAGAAGAGGGTATAAGGGGTCTTCTAGGGTCTTCAGATTCTACGCTTTGAAATTCAAAGCTTTCATCCCAGATCTTGCTTTCAGCCTAACTACATATGTTTGTGGTGGTTATTATTTCAATGGTATTTTATGCTTCATGACCCCATTTGGGGTTTTGGGGCAGAGATACTGGATTGGTTTGCTATTTCCTTCTCCAACTCATTTTACAGATGAAGAAACTTAGGCAGTCAGGATGAAGTGACTTGTCTCAGAGTCAAATAACTAGTAAGTGTCTGAGGTTGGATTTAAAATCAGGAAGATGAGTCTTTCTGACTCCAGGTCCAATACTCTATCCACTGCACCAACTGCACAATTGACCATATCTCTCCCAACTCCCGCCATTGCTTTTCTTGCCCTTCTGTTGGTTTGGTCAGTGGCAGAGGGGGAAAGAACTGGGGGAAAGAATTTTTATAGCCACTAATGGAACCAAGGTTGGAGAATTTTTTGCCTTTCTCTTTTATCCCTATCAACACACTCATTAGTGTAAGGGCTATCTTTTAGGGACCTTCTCCTTCTGTAGAACAGAAGAAGCAAGGATGTTGGCCAAAACATAGTGAGCTAAGGATAGAAAGGGCCCTGCTCACACCAGATACATACAAAGAGGAAAAGCTCAGGAGATATTATATCTCACACTTACATATATAATATATATATATATCATATATGTGTGTGTATGTGTGTATACACATATATAGCATATAATATTATATGTAAATATATATGATAAGTGAGATAAGATAAATGATTCATAAGTCTTTTCCTCTAGGACTCTTTCCACCATTGCCTGCTACTTCTGTTCCTATACCCTCAATCTAACAAATACTAATCAAAAGAGCATAAGGAAGACTGAAAAGGTGGGAAGGAGTTGGGTTATGAAGGACTGAAAATCAAAAAGATTTTATATTTGATCCTGGAAGTAACAGGAAACGCCTGGAAGTTTTTTGAATGGGAGAGGGACAGATGGGAAACAATCACTTTCAATTTAGATCAGTTTTGAGAGCTGAATGGAAGATAGACTGCAATGGGGAGAAACAAGGCAGGAAGTTCAACCAATATGCTCTATTTCATTTCCACTTTCAACTCAGCTTTTTTTTTTTTTTTTAAATTATACCCTTTAATTTACAAGTTATATGCATGGGTAATTTTATTACAGCATTGACAATTGCCAAACCTTTTGTTCCAATTTTTCCCCTCCTTCCCTCCATCCCCTCCCCCAGATGGCAGGTGACCAATACATGTTAAATATGCTAAAGTATAAATTAAATACAATATAAGTATACATGTCCTAACAGTTATTTTGCTGTACAAAAAGAATCGGACTTTGAAATAGTGTACAATTAGCCTGTGAAGGAAATAAAAAATGCAGGGGGACAAAAATATAGGGATTGGGAATTCAATGTAATGGTTTTTAGTCATCTCCCAGAGTTCTTTCTCTGGGCGTAGCTGGTTCAGTTCATTACTGCTCCATTGGAAATGATTTGGTTGCTCTCATTGCTGAGGATGGCCACGTCCATCAGAATTGATCATCATATAGTATTGTTGCTGAAGAATATAATGATCTCCCCGTCTTGCTCATCTCACTCAGCATCAGTTCATGTAAGTCTCTCCAGGCCTTTCTGAAATCATCCTGTTGGTCATTTCTTACAGGACAATAATATTCCATAACATTCATATACCACAATTTATTCAGCCATTCTCCTATTGAGGGGCATCCGCTCAGTTTCCAGTTTCTGGCCACTACAAAGAGGCTGCCACAAACATTCTTGCACATACAGATCCCTTTTCCTTCTTTAAGATTTCCCAGTAGTAACACTCTCAGCTTATATCTTATAGTAAAAATGCTATAATTCATCAAGTATACCCATTTAGGGTAGTATTCTCACAGTCTTACTTTTACATAAGGGTAAATACAAACTCCCTTCTATGAGTTTGCCTTTCACATGTTTTTTTGCTTTATGTGATCATTTATCTCTAACTATATATCCACATCCAATGCCTAGCCAAGAAAGACTACTTCCTATTTGCTTTTTATTTTAAGTATGACTTTACTTAAGCTTGCTTTCTTCAAGTCCCTATCTTGTTTCCTTATAGTCTTTCATAACAATGTTCTCTAAGTGAAACTAAATTGTGGATCAATAAAATATCGAAATTCCATAATGATAAAGTCTTAAGTCATTAGGCAGAGAAAGCCTGAAGTTCTGATAAGATCATTCTGAAGCAATCAGGGAAGGGCACTAATGGGGATCAACTTATTATAGTCCCCTCCATGGAGGTTTTGAGTCACCCCATCTGACTGTATCCAATAGAAAGTCAAATTATGATGTCAAACACCTGAGATTAAATTTCTCCTATAACTCTGCTTATGGCCGATGCCATCTTTGCTGAATCCCTTTTGGGTTAGCCTACCAGGGTGTTCTGCCACGGGTCTTTTTTTCCTCACCCTTCCTTCATATTTTTCTCCTTGTTATCTCTAATTATTAGGGTCCTAAACTCCTCTCTGCATTTAGCCTGCCAGCCAATGGACTGGTAATGGTAAAGAGAGTTTGTTACACCAGTCTAGAATCTCATCTTCATCTCCATTCCAGAGATTTTAAACACCTTTTGAGGTAAGCTCTATAGCCTGGCAGAAATTTGCCACCCCCTCAAATTATTTCTGCACAAGTAAGTGATTTCTAATTAAGTACTGATAATGAAGATATTTGTTTCAGGTTACTAATTATAATAAAAAATAAAGAAAATGAAAAAAGAAAAAATTCTCAGCCCAAGGAAATACTTCTCTATAATAAAAATCTGACTTTTCAGAGATGAGGAAATTCACCTTCCTCTTTTCCTTAGAGAAATATGTGGTATGAAATATTGCATATTCTGTCAGACTGTGTTGGTTGGGTTTGCTTAATTATTTTTCTTTGTTGCAAGGGAAATCTCACTGGGGGGGGAGGAGGAAGTACATATCTAGAAATTAATGAAAATCTATGTAAAATGTGATGTAAAAACAAAAAGCATCAATAAAACAAACAGAAAAAAAATCTATCTCTTCCAGGAATCCTGTCCTCATCAAGCACAAATCATCTCAGGACATCTCTATGATTGATTATCAAATAAGATAATTAGCTCTCACTTCCTAGGACTTAGAGAAATATGTTATTTATGCAATCCATATTTGAACATCTCTGTTAATTTATCTTGAATTTATCCTTTCTCAAATGCAAACTCTTGGAGGTTAGGATCACAGGATTTCAAACCTTAAGGGACTTTGTAAACCCTCATTTACTAAGATAAATAAATTTATTTGACTTGATTTTTGTGAAAATTCAAATTCTTTCCCTTCCATTCTTCCTTCTTCATTTGAAAAGGAAGAAAAAAATGAAATACCTGCAGCAAACATGTACAGTCAAGCAAAACAAGTTTCTCCATTGGCCATGTCCAAAAAACAGACATGTCTCAATCTGTACTCTGAATTTATCATGTCTCCATCAGGAGAGAAGTAACGTGTTTCATCACAAGTCTTTGGCAATTGTGGCTAGTTAGGTATTGATTAGAATTCCTGTTTTTCAAAATTAGTTGTTTTAGGATGATTTCAGAAAGGCCTGGAGAGACTTACACGAACTGATGCTGAGTGAAATGAGCAGGACCAGGAGATCATTATATACTTCAACAACAATACTAGATGATGACCAGTTCTGATGGATCAGGCCATCCTCAGCAACAAGATCAACCAAATCATTTCTAATGGAGCAGTAATGAACTGAACTAGCTATACCCAGAAAAAGAACTCTGGGAGATGACTAAAACCATTACATTGAATTCCCAATCCCTATATTTATGCACACCTGCATTTTGATTTCCTTCACAAGCTAATTGTACAATAATTCAGAGTCTGATTCTTTTGTACAGCAAAATAATGTTTTGAGTCATGTATACTTATTGTGTATCTAAGTTATATTTTAATATATTTAACATCTACTGGTCATCCTGCCATCTAGGGAGGGTGGGGGGTAAGAGGTGAAAAATTGGAACAAGAGGTTTGGCAATTGTTAATGCTGTAAAGTTACCCATGTATATATCCTGTAAATAAAAGGCTATTAAATAAAAAAATAAAAATAAATAAAAATAAATTTAAAAAAACAAACAAAAAAAAATTAGTTGTTTTTACAATATTGTTGTTATTGTAAAAGTTGTTTTTCTGATTCTGATCATATTATTCTGCATCAGTTCATGAGTCTTTCCAGATTTCTCTAAAATCATCTCCTTAGGAAGGTCTTTATGACCAAAGCAGAACTAGAGATCATTACTGATCACAAAATAGAAAATTTCGATTATACCAAACTGAAAAGTTTTTGTACAAACAAAACTAATGCAGTCAAGATTAGAAGGGAAGCAATAAACTGGGAAAATATTTTTACAGTCAAAGGTTCTGATAAAGGCCTCATTTCCAAAATATATAGAAATTAACTCTGATTTATAAAAATCAAGCCATTCTCAATTGAAAAATGGTCAAAGGATATGAACAGACAATTCTCAGATGAAGAAATTGAAACTATTTCTAGTCATATGAAAAGATGCTCCAAGTCATTATTAATCAGAGAAATGCAAATTAAGACAAGTCTAAGATACCACTACACACCTGTCAGATTGGCTAAGATGACAGGAAAAAATAATGATGATTGTTGGAGGGATGTGGGAAAACTGGGACATTGATTCATTGTTGGTGGAGTTGTGAACGAATCCAACCATTTTGGAGAGTGGTTTGGAACTATGCTCAAAAAGTTATCAAACTGTGCATACCCTTTGATCCAGCAGTGTTACTACTGGGATTATATCCCAAAGAGATTATAAAGAAGGAAAGGGACCTGTATGTGCACGAATGTTTGTGGCAGCCCTTTTTGTAGTGGCTAGAAACTGGAAACTGAATGGATGTCCATCAGTTGGAGAATGGCTGAATAAATTGTGGTATATGAAAATTATGGAATATTACTGTTCTGTAAGAAATGACCAACAGGATGATTTCAGAAAGGCCTGAGAGATTTACAGAACTGATGCTGAGTGAAATGAGCAGGACCAGGAGATCATTATATACTTCAACAACAATACTAGATGATGACCAGTTCTGATGGATCAGGCCATCCTCAGCAACGAGATCAACCAAATCATTTCTAATGGAGCAGTAATGAACTGAACTAGCTATACCTAGAAAAGGAACTCTGGGAGATGACTAAAAACCATTACATTGAATTCCCAATCCCTATATTTATGCCCACCTGCATTTTTGATTTCCTTCACAAGCTAATTGTACAATAATTCAGAGTCTGATTCTTTTGTACAGCAAAATAATGTTTTAGTCATGTATACTTATTATGTATCTAAGTTATATTTTAATATATTTAACATCTACTGGTCATCCTGCCATTTAGGGAGGGTAGAGGGGTAAGAGGTGAAAAATTGGAACAAGAAGTTTGGCAATTGTTAATGCTGTAAAGTTACCCATGTATATATCCTGTAAATAAAAGTCTATTAAAATAAAATAAAATAAAATAAAATAATAATAATCACATTTCAGATAAAAAAAAATAAAATCATCTCCTTAATCATTTCTTATAGCATAATAGTATTTAATTACATCCATATATATTATAACTTGTTCAACCATTCTTCAATTTATGGGTACTCCTCCCCCCCCAGTTTTTAATTCTCTATTGCTTAAAAAAAAAAAGAGCATGATGAACAATTTTTTTCCATATTGGTCCTTTCCCTTTTTTTCTTTACTCTCTTTGGGATGTAGACCTAGTAAACTATGCACAATTTAGCAACTTTATGGATATAGTTCCTAATTGCTTTCAAGCTAAATTTCTTCCTCCCCCAATAATATTTTATTTTTCCAAATACATGTACAGATAATTTTTAATATTAATTTTTATAAGATTTTGTGCTTCAAGACTTACATGAACCGGTACTAAGTGAAATGAACAGAACCAGGAGATCATTGTACATGGCAACAACAAGAGTATACTATGATCAGTTCTGATGGATGTGGCTCTTTTCAACAAAGAGATGAGATGATTCAGGCCAGTTCTAATGATCTTGTGATGAAGAGAGCCATCTACACCCAGAAAAAGCATTGTAGAGTGTGTGTCACAAGAGCATTTTCACTTCTTTTGTTGTTGTTTGCTTGCATTTTATTTTCTCATTTTTCTTTTTGATCTGATTTTTCTTGTGTAGCAAGATAATTTTATAAATATATATGCATAAATTGGATTTAACATATATTTTTACCATGTTTAACATATATTGGATTACTTGCCATTTGGGGAGGGGGTGGGGGGAACATAAGGTTTTGCAATTGCAAGGTCAATGTTAAAAAATTATCCATGAATATGTTTTGAAAATAAAAAGCTTTAATAAAAAAACAAAAAATAAGATTTTGTGCTCCAGAGTTTTCTGCTTCCCTCCCTTTTCTCCCCCCTCCCTAAGACACCAAGAAATCTGATAGAGGTTAAATATGTGCAATTCCATATTGTTTTCAAGAATAGTGAGAACAATTCACAATTCTACCAAAAGTATATTAATGTTCCTATTTTTCCTCTAGCATTTGATATGTTTCTCTTTTTTGTTAATTTTGCTAATAAGATGGTTGTTAGGTGGTGACTTTAAGTTGTTTTCATTTCTATTTCTCTAATTATTTGTAATTCATATTGTTTTTATATATCCCTTAATATCTTGGATTTCTTCCTCTAAAAACTATCTATTAAAAGTTCCTCATTTTTACCAAAGAAAAAACTTTACACCAATAAAATCTTTCCTATGGCTAGTGTGGAATCTCAATATGTAGATAGGTGATGAATGACTCTATACCACCTCCGTTTAATCTCACCAGCACTATAGAGAAAGGGATGCGGACACTGAACAATATGCTCTCTTTTTCAGTCTGACTCTTTTCTGGGCTGTATATAGAAGCTACCTGAATTAACTACCCCATAACTTTCCGGAAGGTTGTGTTTGTCCCTTTATAACAATCTAAGCAGTACCAGTTTGGGGAAGTACTTGAAATGGTGGTGTGAGGGAGGGATAGATAGATAGGGAGAGAGACAGAGAGACAGAGACAGAGGCACAGAGGCAAACAGAAAGGTAGAGAAAGAAGGGAAGGAGAGAGAGAGACAGACAGACACACACACAGAGACAGACAGAGAGACAGAAAGACAAAGAGAGACAGAGAGAAGAGAGAGAAACAGAGAGAGAGAGAGACAGAGACAGAAAGGAGATAGAGACAGAGAAAAGGAGAGAGAAAGAGCGATTAGTGGCAAATGTTGTAGCATGACCCAGAGTTTCAGCACCATTTTTTTAATGTTTTAGTTGGCCCTTTGCAAGGATGGGTGTCCTATTTCAGAACCATTGGAAAGCCTGAAGGCTCCATTCCTTATCATTTTACAACAGTACGGAAAGGTGGAACAAATTCTCACATCAGCATTGGCAGGAAGTATAAGGCAGCATGGAATTTCAAGCTATTCAGTATTTTTGGATTGGATTGACATGAATGGTCCTCTTACCTGGAAAATTCCCTCTTTTTTTTCCCTTCTAGGCCAACATAGATCTTGGTGCCTTTCAAAGGATGGAGAAAGCTTATCTCTTTATTCTATCACAACATGACAGAATGTTTGTTATCAGAGTTTCCTATTATGTATATATATATATATATATATATATATATATATATATATATATATACCATTCAGATTTTTGCCATCCTGTGTGTGTAAGCCCAATTCTCAAAAGACATTTGCTTCGTTATTACTGGTTTGCATTCCAGGCAGCTAAGTTGCAAAGTGGTAGTTTTGGCAGGTGAAAATTTGTTTTAGAAATTTCTACCAGAGATTGATTAGCCTTCACTGGGGGATGCGAGGTGGGAGGAAGGGGACTATTTCCATCATTTGGCAGATTTATATCTATGTTCATCAGTGTCCTGGCTTCAAGATATTAATAAAATATCTGGAAAAATGCACGTCTGAAATGACTGATGACTGTCTCAGAACCATCACCACCATGGAATAAACTGCACCAGCCTGATGGGGAATTGAACATCTTTAACCAAAGTGACCATCTCAACTTGGTGTTATTCCATTCAAAGTGGGCACAATCTGCTCAGCTCTTGCGACTCCAGAGCTCCCTCCCTTCTTCTAGAACCAGAGGAGAGGTTAGAAATGCAATCAGTTTTATATCCATATCAGACTTTCTCCTCCTCTTCTTCTTTCCTTAATGAAAGAAATTTAATTCTAGAGATCTCTGTGAGGAGAAAAGCATTTAATAATCAATAAATCGTAGTGTTTTTTCTTAGTTGGCACTAGATAAATTTCCTAATCTTTCTCCTTCCTTGACTTACTAATCTGATTGATAGAGGGAATGGATGGGTAGCAAACAATTGGACAAGCAGAGAATGTCCTTTTTTTACTTAATCAAAACAGCAACAATCAATTACTCAATCTGGGAGGAGAAGACCCTTTGTTTTCAGGGGACCCTGACATTGGGGAGATAATCAATATTTTTTTTTTATTTAATAGCCTTTTATTTACAGGTTATATGCATGGGTAACTTTACAGCATTAACAATTGCCAAACCTCTTGTTCCAATTTTTCACCTCTTACCCCCCCCACCCCCTCCCCTAGATGGCAGGATGACTAGTAGATGTTAAATACATTAAAATATAAATTAGATACCAAAAGTATACCACCAAAACATTATTTTGCTGTACAAAAAGAATCAGACTCAAATATTTACAATTACTTGTGAAGGAAATCAAAAATGCGGTGGGCATAAATAAGGGATTGAATTCAATGTTGGTTTTTTGTCATCAAGGTTCTTTCTCTGGGCATGCTTTCAGTTCATTCTGCTCCATTGGAAATGATTTGGTTGATCTCATTGCTGAGGATGGCCAGGTCCATCAGAACTGGTCATCATATAATATTGTTGTTGAAGTATATAATGATCTCCTGGTCCTGCTCATTTCACTCAGCATCAGTTCGTGTAAGTCGGGGAGATAATCAATAGAGGAATGGCATTAGGTGGGATTTTAGCTAAGATATGATAGAAAAGTCAGAACTATTCAGATGAACTTTTCATTTTTCTCTGCTTGGTTTTGACTCCCAGAATACGTACCCTTGGCCCCCAGTCTTCTACCACCCCTACCCCTTCCCCCCATCACCTTCAGCTCCCTTTTGCTTTCTTCTCCCTTAGATTGTAAACTCCTCGAGGCCAGGTGCTGTCTTTCTTTTTCTTATGTGTATTCCCAATATTTATCACAAAGCCTGAATGGCGGAAGACCTAGTTAATGATTCACTACAGAAAGCTGGAGCGAGTAGGAAAAGAAGAAAAAAGAGATCCAGGCTTGGGGATGTCTGGTAAGAAAGAAACTGGCAAGAATTACAGGGGATGAGATGCAGATGGGAGAAAGTATTCACTTTGTTTAATCCCAGATCCAAGTACATACAATTGTAATCGTCTCCTGATTGTCCTCTTACTTTTGGTCTCTCTCCAACCCATCTGTGTGAAACTGTTTCCCAACTGATTTTCCTGAAGCAGAGGTCCGGACCTTTGGCTCTCCAGCTCAAGAAGCTTCAATGGCTCCCTATTGCCTTTAGGATAAAATACCAACTCCTTTGCTTGTCACAGGCAGCTTTATTTTTTTTTTAAATTTTTTTTTAATTTTTATTTATTTTTTTATTTAATAGCCTTTTATTTACAGGATATATACATGGGTAACTTTACAGCATTAACAATTGCCAAACCTCTTGTTCCAATTTTTCACCTCTTACCCCACCCCCACCCCCTCCCCTAGATGGCAGGATGACCAGTAGATGTTAAATATATTAAAATATAAATTAGATACACAATAAGTATACCTGACCAAAACGTTATTTTGCTGTAGAAAAAGAATCAGACTCTGAAATATTGTACAATTAGCTTCACAGGCAGCTTTAACTCGCCTTTTCAGTCAATTACACATTATAAGTAATCCTGCCTTAGCTTGGCCCGTCTCCTTTTTTCTGTGTCTGACATTCCTTACCTGGAATGCTTTTTGGGATCTCTAGCTCCTGCAAGAGTCAGCTCCATCGCTACCTGCTAAAAGTTTTCTTTAGGAGGCAGAGAACTCCCTTTCCTTTAACTGGGCAGGGGGGCAGCCAGAGACAAACCCACTCAGGAAGGGCCTCAGAGCCCTGTGGAGGGATGAAGGAGCTAGCCCACGGATGGCCTTCCTGGGCAGATTCTACTGTTTTCCAGCTGCCGGAGGCACACTTCGGACGCCAAAAGGGAACCTGGAGGAGATCAGGAGGTTCTCCTCCCTTCCACAGTCCAGCTGCTATCAAATGGGAAAATCAAACTCTTTTCGGTTCAAGGATTTGTTTAAGTTCAGTTTTGCTAGTCTCTCCCGATCCCTCCCCCTCTTTCTGTAAGGGGAACTGGAGACTTGGAACACCAGAACAATTTGTTTAGCAAAGCATTAAGAGGACCCAGGGGGCCGCCTGAGCAGACTCCCCGAAGATCATCCCTCCATCCCCTCCCCCTCCACAGCTGGAGGGCGTGGCAAACACCCAGGTGAACTTCAAACAGGTCCAGGGCTGGGGCCAGGAAGGAAATAAACAACTTGGAATCTGAGGGGGGGGGGGAGGGTGCGGTGAGGGAGGTTGGGGGAGGCCTGGGGAAACAGCCCGGGGCCTGGGAGACCCTTGGAGGTTGCATAGGGGAAATTAAGATAACTCTGCTTGGCAAACTCACAGTCTAAGCTTTCTGGGAAACAAGTCTGGAACTCAAGAGATGTAGAAATCCGAAGGTCAAGTGGGGAAATCATCTGTCCCCTGGTTGTGATTAGGACTGGCCTCCGGATTGGGCATCCCCTCTGAAGGCTTGCTCATTGTTCCCCAGCCCACTGGAAACCAAGGGCCTCTTGCGTAATTGCAGTGATGGTGGTATGGTTTGCCTTAATTGTAGATACTGATGAGGGACTTTATGCAGAGTCAGGGTAAACAAATTGGAGGGGAGAGGAGGCAAGGCCTGAGAGAAGGTGAAGAAAGACTTTTATATCGGGACTTGATATTTCCGGGGCTTCTCTTGGAACAGTTTAGAATTCAGGCAAAACAGGCAAGACTATAAAATCAGACATCAGTCCTTAAAGTTTCTAAATAAGACCAGATGTATGAATGTTGTGGAATATGATTGTTGTATAAAAAACAATCAGGAGGATGATTTTAGAGAGACCTGGAGAGACATGAACTGATGCTGGGTGAAATGAGAAGAATCAGGAGATCATTGTACATGGCAACAACAAGATGATCACTTCTGATAGACGTGGCTCTCTTCAATAATGAGATGATTCAGGGCAGTTCCAATGATCTTGTGGTGAGGAGAGCCATCTATACCTAGAGAGAGGTGTGGGAACTGAATGTGGACCACAACATAGCATTTTCACTCTTTCTGTTGTTTGCTTGAATTTTGTTTCTTTCTCATTTTTTTCCCTTTTTGATTTGATTTTCTTGTGCAGCAAGATAATTGTATAAATATGTATGCATATATTGGATTTACATATATTTTTGCCATATTTAACATATATTGGACTACTTTCCATCTAGGAGAGGGGGTGGGGAGGAGGAGAGGAAATTGGAACAAAAGGTTTTGCAAGGGTCAGTGGTGAAAAATTATCCTTGCATGTGTTTTGAAAATAAAAAGCTTCAATTTAAAACAAACAAACAAACAAAAACCAAAGAAGACCAGAAACTTTCCATGATGGAATAGAATGTTTTGTGTGTGTATAGAGAAATGCAGTTTTCCCTTCCACATGTTAGCAGAGGTTATAGAGTGAGCTGTCCCCTGTCCCCCTTCTTTTGGCACCCACCAGTTGAAAAATCCTCAGGAAATTTTTGTCTATCCCTTTGTATTAGATAAGTCTGAATTCATTCTTTTTTCTTTAATGGGGTGTTTACGGTACTTTATTGTAAAATCTGAGCTGACTTTTATTAATTAGATTAGCAAATAATCAATAAATAAATTGAGGTCAGTGATTCTCTTCTAATTAAAGACTGCGCAGAGAGGTCTTTGAATGTTTAAATATCTTTGAAAAAGAGGGTGTTCCTGAAGGGAAAATCAACTCTGATTGGTTAACAATGAATGAATGAATATTGTGATGAGAGGTAGATTTGATTCTCTTTTCACTTTCTTAAAAATATGCTTTCCTAGTTGTATGAGTTCCATTTAAGATAAAGGAGAAAGTTCCCAGGGTTAGGCCAACCTCATCATCAGTACTATCCTTCAAAGACTTCAAGAACAGGTCTCTGAATGAGGAAATAAAAGGGAAAAAACAACAACAACCCCAAATCCCTCTAATATTAAGAATCTGTTATTACAGGTTTTTGCAAGGGTGAACTTTGAAAATTATTCATACATATGTTTTGAAAATAAAAAGCTTTAATAAAAAAGAACATTAAAAAAGAATTGGTTATTAATTATCATTTCCCTTATCTCCAAAGCTACTTCCTTAAATCATCTAACTAGGAGGTGACCCTTGGGACTTTCCTGGGGAGTGAACCTGCCACTTGGCACCTCCTGAAGAGAGATTTCCCTGAATCAGATCAATCCCTTATACACAAAAATACATACTAAAAAACCTCAAACCAGGTTAGTGAAATGAGTGCTAGTGTTTGAATAAGTGTACAAATGAAGAAGGAAATTTGATGCATATTCAGCATAAGTTGGACACTAGGAGGACCAAATGTGTCAATATGAGAATTTTAATTTTTTTAAAATTTTATTATAATTTACTGGGTTTTTTTCCTATTGTACAAATGTATTTTAAATGTAAATCATTACAAGCAATTAAAATCTTACTTAGAAATAAAAATATTCATCTTATCTCAAGAATATGCAAATACAGTGTATTAATTGCCCCAGATTGGTCTATCTAGATGTTTTAAATATTAGAAACTAAAAGTATAGATATTGCTCTGTTATAGATATTGATATCGGAGGCAACCGGGTCATCTAATAGCTAGAGTACCTGACTTTGGATTCAGGAAAACATGGGTTCAAATCCAAACTTATAAGTGATTTTGGCCAAGTCATATCCTCCCCAGCTTCAGTTTCATCACCTGTAAAATGGAGATAATAATAGCACTTACCTCTTAGAGTTGTTGTTGAATACCAAATGAAGTAACATTTGTAAGATGTTCTTGCACACCTTGAAGAGCTATGTAAATACTAGAGTGGTAGTGTGGTGGTAACTGCAGCAGTAGTAGCAGCAATAGTAGCAGCAGCAGTAGCGGCAGTAACAGTAGTAGCAGCAATAAAAGGAACAGTAGCAGTAGTAATAGTAGTAGTAGCAGCAGCAGTAGTAGTAGTAGTAGTACAGCAGTAGCAATAGCAGCTGTAGAAGGAGTAGTTATATTAGTTAAGTTATATTAGCTAAGTTATATTAGCAGTGATAATAATAGCAGCAGTAACAGCTGTACAAGGAACAGCAGCAGCAGTAGCAGTGATAGTAATAGCAGCAATAGCAGCAGCAGCAGTAGTAGCAGTAAATAATTTAAGAGTTCTGTTCATGGACAACAATCTAGGCTCACAAAGCAGCAGAGATTACACTATCAGTCTATTTGAACTTGTGTGAGACCTCAATTTAAGTCACACCTCTGACAAAGACCAGCTATTTGACTATGCTCAAGCTCTAGCAAGTTACATAAACTATTTAGGCCTTAATTTCCTTCATATATAAAATGAGAGAATTGTACTTGATTTCTAAGGTCATTCTCAGCTCTAAATCTATGATTCTATGACCCTAAGTGATCTGGCCTCTCTAAGTTTCAGCTACTTCTGTAAAATGAGCATTAAAAAAAACCATTTGTACCTTCATCACAAGATTTCTTTCTAGGGTCAGGTGAGACCAGAAAACAGGAAGAGATCCCAGAGGCCATTTCCTCATTGTATAGATGAGCTAACTGAGACCCAAGGACATTGATTATTTTAACTCTCCTTCGTACTGTTAGAGGCAGGATTTAAATTTCTAACTACAGAGTCTTTGTTTTTTACTGTGCTACATCTTGTCTCCTATAAACTATAAATTGTATTATACAGTTTAAAACACTATTTAAATAATCTACTATCATCATCATTTTCATTCATAGCAATACTATTAATTTAGAAGTAGTTTGGCCTTGAAGTGGGAGGTTAGACTTGGCAATCTCTAGAGATCTCATTAAAGGGATGTTTAGCAAACTTCTAGAAAGGGATGCATTGATTACAAAGATCCAGCATATATCTTCAAGAACAGGTCACGTAAGACTAACATTTCCTTTTTTTTTCCCCGGGTTAAAGAACTGATAGATGAAGGAGATTCTGTAGATGAAGTTGACCTAGATTTTAGCAGAGCATTTGATAAAGCATCTCATTCCATTCTTGTGGAGAAAATGGAGAGATTCAGACTATCAATTATATAATTAGACACGTGTCCTTAACCTAGAATTCATGAATTTAAAATATATATATATATATATATATATATGTATAATTCACAGAATATATGTTCTCTATGTAATACACATAATATGTTACATTATGTGTCATATATATATGACATATATATATAAATATATTTTAATATCACTGGTTTCCTTTGTAATGTTATATATTTTATTTTATGCATTTAGTAGTACTAGCCTGAGAAGGGGTTCAATTTTTCAACAGTTTCCCTAAGAGATCCATGATATAAAAATGGTTCCTAAATGAATTTAGAACTAGGTGAATGGCCAGACTCAAAAAATGGTTGTTACTGATTCAGTGTAGCAGGAGATGCCAAGTGGAGGCAGTCAGTCAATAAACATTTCTTAAGCACTTACTATGTGTCAGGCACTGTGCCAAGTAATGGAGACACAAAAAGAAGCAATACAAAAGTTTCCACTCTCAATTAGCTCACAACCTAATGGGGAAGACAACAAGCAAACAAATATGTAAAAACAAGGTAAATATATAAATTATATAATTTATAAATAGGAAATCATTAACAGAGGGAAAGCATTAGAATTGAGTTGGGAAAGGCAGAAAGTATTTTAGCTGGAACTGAAAGAAAGCAAGAGAAGGCATTAGATAGAAATGAGAATAGAGAGCTTTCTAGGCATGGGGGTTAGAGATAGAGATGGTATGTCTTGTTTTGTTTTATGAGGCAATTGGGTTTAAGTGACTTGCTTGAATCAGGCAGCTAGTAAATGTTAAGTATCTCAGGCTGCATTTGAACTCAGGTCCTTCTGACTCCACCACCAATACTCTATCCACTGTGCCATCTAGCTACCCTTAAGGATGGTAACTTGTTCGTGAAAATAGCAAGAAGGCCAGTGCCCTAGGGATGTGTGAATCTTTATGGTTTAACTTTTTTATTTATCAATAATTTAGACAAAGAAATAGATAACACACTTTTTCCCCCCTGAGGCAATTAGAGTTAAGTGACTTGCTCAGTGTCACACAGCCAGGAAGTGTTTGGTATCTGAGGTCACATTTGAATTCAGGTCTTCCCAACTTCAGGACTGGTGCACTCTTA
Organism: Sarcophilus harrisii; assembly: GCF_902635505.1. Lineage (NCBI taxonomy): Eukaryota > Metazoa > Chordata > Mammalia > Dasyuromorphia > Dasyuridae > Sarcophilus > Sarcophilus harrisii. Next base: position 178,087,466 of record NC_045430.1, on the reverse strand, counting down.
ATATTTTCAGATGGCACCAAGCTGAGATGGAGTAGTAACGAGATGGTTGACAAAATCAAGATTTAAAAAGATCTTGAGAAGGTTGAGATAAGTGATTATTTTTATATTAATATCAATATTTATATTGATTAATAACCAATAATTAAATTAGGATTGAAATTTTTCCCTTTCTATTTCCTCATTCAGGGACCACCCCTGTAGGCTAATCAGGCAGTTTCTAAAGGATATTATTGATAAAATAAAATTGCCCAAATCCTCCAGACACATGTTCTGTGATCTTGGGCCGGACCTCACTCAATTAGAAGACCTTACAAACAGAATCTAATATAGGTGAATTCTTGCCCTTAGGAAATATGCCCCTGCCCTTGGAACCCTACATTAGAACTTAGGGTGACCCCACTTATGAAGGAGAAAACTAAGGAGAAGTGGTCTGGATAGAGATGGATTCCTTTGCTGGAGGCAGCTGAATCTTATGATCAAGTCATATTCTCAACAGGAGGAACTGAAGGCTTTTAGTTACTCCCTCATTAATTGTTCAATCAGTATTGATTTTTACCTATATCAGAGATATCTTTTCCAAAGGTACTAAGGCATTCAGAGATCTCCATGGTTTTGTCTTTGGCTACTGAGAAGGAACACTGATCATCAATTTATTGACTATCAGTCTAATTAATACATTGATTATTAGTTATGCAGAAACTCTTGTCTCAGACTTTTCATTCATCTCAGGGTAGAACATTGACTGAATCTAAGATGAGATTCACTAGGGATAAATTCAAAGTAATATACTTGGATTTAAAGAATTAGCTTCACAAGTACGGGATAGGGGAGACTTCCACTGTAGGTTGTGTTTAAAAAGACCTTTTAGTGGATTGTAAATTCAGAATGCAGCAGCAGTGTGATGTAGCAGCCACAAAAGTTAAGGATGTTTTGATGCATTCAGAGAAGCATAGTTTCCCACAATGAAGAAACAACAATCCTTCTGTACTCTGCCCTGCCCAGACTTTATCTGCAATACCAGATATTGCTGCTCAGTTCTAGGCACCACAGATTAAGAAGGATATTGATTTGTTGGGGAGTGTCCAGAGAAAGACAATTAGGACAGTACAGCACCTTGATTCTATGAGTACTGGTTGAAAAACTTGGGAACTAGAAAAAGAGAAGACTAAGTTGGGATATGATTATTATTTATAGACCTGTCATAAGGAAGAGGGCTTAGACTTACTTTGTTTGATCTCAGAAGCTAAAAACAAGAGCAATGGGGTGAAGCCCAAAAAAGCCAAATTAGGCTTGATCTCAGGAAAAACTCCATTCCCATTAGAGCCATTAGAGCCTTTGGGTTTTCCCTCCCTGGAGGTCTTCCCATCTTTGGCAGATTTTTTATTGGGTATTTCTTTTGGCTGAGAGTTTGTCTAGATGGTTTCTGAAGAAGTCCCTTCCAATTCTCCAATTCTATAATTCTCTGATTTTTTTTAGTCCCAAAGTTCTAGGAGAAGAAAAAAGCATTTGAGGATCTATTAGGTGGTATGATGATACAAGCTCGACAGAAAATCAGATAGCAGGGTGAGTATAAATTTTAGCAAAAATTGAAAATATAACAGTGATACTTGTACTTTCATTCTGCTAATTCTATCTGCTATCAGATTCCCTATAAAAAGGACATTGTTAAATTCTGGTAAAAGTCTATGTGAAATGAAAGATTTTTCTCAGCCTTTTCCTATGACTATGTTTTTGCCAGTGTTATAAGAGAGAAGGAGCTGGGCCTGGTACTCAGAAAAGCCATCATCCAAAAATGTGGAACTGGAAGCAGTTCGTTTTTAACCAAGAAGAATGGTATTTGTAAACTGAATAAATCATGGTACAGTTTGATAACATTCCTAATCACTCCTCCTCCCTACCCATGGTCTCAGGACAGTCAGCTGAGGATACATTTCCTGAATCTGAGTCCATGTGACCATTGGAGTGACTCCAAAGATTTGAATAATCTAAGGCTGCCCAATACCCTGGGGGTGTGGGGTGACTGGAAAGGACAAGAGAGCTGGTGATATTATATAGGGGAAAAAAGCCAGAATTTAGGAATTAAGAAATGGGGGAGGAGGAGTAGAGAAATCTAGAACTGTTGTTTTGAATTTATAATCATGTGGCCTCTTTCTAATTTTTGTATTCTTTGCTCTAGCAAGTGATCAAATTCATGCAAGCTACTTTCCACTGATGTGCCTCAGGTTCTTTGTAAAAAATCAAGATATTGGCTGCTTTATACTAGTGTTAGGAGAAATGAAATGAAACCTGGTCACATCTTTTTAGGTGCCTCTGAGAAAGGCCCTTAATTAAGGATAGTATATTTTAGTTGTGTTAATACCACTTTTATGAAACTATAATGGGGAGGTGACTCTGAGTTTTGGAAGGTTATTCCAGCAGAAAGTAAATTATGGAAGGTCTTCACCAAGCCGGAAAGGAAGGAATAAAGCATTTATTACTATGTGTGCATACTACTAAATAAGCACTTACTATGAGTGCAAAGTACTGTGTTGAGGATACAAAAAAAAGTAAAACAGTTAGAAAAGGTCCTCATCCTAATGGGGTAGCAAACACACACCGAAAGTTTCAGTTGCAAGTCATACAGAAAAGTCCCATGGTGTTTAGGGTGCAGCAGAATCATTTTAAAATGTCATTTCCACTGATGAAATCATACCAGTTTCTTATGATAGTTTTCACCACCAAACTCCTGAGCACTTTCTTTTCTGGATCTTCAATAGATGAAACCCCTTCAGGAATAATTACCAGACTTCATCTCTACAGGAATTGCTTTTTAGGATGAAGGCTGAGGGTAATGAGCTGGGAGTGTTATTTTTTTTTCTTTTTTAATTTAATGTTTTATTTTTCCCCAATTATATGTAAAAGTAATTTTTAAAATTTAAAAAAAAAAACTTTTGAGTTCCAAATTCTCTTCCTTCTCCCTCCTCCTACCCTACTGAGAAGGCAAGCAATTGGATGTAGATTATACACATATAACCTTGCAAAACATTTCAGTCTTAGTTTTATTGTGAAAGAAAACACAGATAAAAAAAAAAAAAAAAAAAAAAAAAAAAACCACTTTCTTCATCACATTGGCAGGGCAGGGCAATTGTGTTTCCTTGCTTTCTTGCAGACCTTTAGGCTGCAAAAACCTCACACACTGAGAGATACAGATGGATCCTCAACATTTAACAAGAATCACTTAATTTCAGAGTTGTAAGGGATGTTGGCAACCATTTAAGCCAACTTCAGCTGAAGACACTTTTCTACAATATAACAGACAAGTCATCATCCTAACTCTAAGGATCCCCAGTGAGAGGGAACCACCTCAGCTCAAAAGCTTCCCTTTCATTTTCTTTTTCTTTCTTTCTGAAATTATGAATTTATAAACATCAACTAAAATAAGCATTTCAATATCCATTGGAGAGCAGAAAAGGGAACTTATACATGAAATTTCAGATGTCAACTTTCTTTTCTTTTTAAGTATATAATAAGTTCAACTTGTAGCTTTCAAATCTGTCTTGCCTCTAGCCTGTTATCGAGCCTGAGCTTTGAGAGGAGCTGCCAGCAAGTTAGCATCGTTTTTCCAGGCTGCCATGCTCTGAAGTATCGCTAGACTGTGATCCAGAAGGCCCAGTTCTACATCCCTTGACTTACTACAGCAGGAGGTGAATTACCCAGTATCCAAGTGTCCTCAGTCTCTGTCAGAAGGGCAAAATGACTCCAGCCCATCTCATGTAGGTTAAAATAAAGGCTTCTCAGAAAAAAGCAGAATGTTAACTACTCTTATGGCTTTAAAGAGCTCCATTTAATTAAATGATCCCAGCAACTGGTAGCCTAAAAATAATAATAATAACAAATAATTGCTTTAGTCCTTTTGCCTTCCATATCACACTTTTGGCTGATATTGAGCTGGTGGGATATTGAAACCACCAAATCTGTTTCAGAAGAACTTGTCCAGCCACACTTCTTTGATCCTGGACTTGTAAAATTGACTTTTTGTACCCAAATGTAAGACTTTACATTTATGCCTAATAAATTTCATCTTATTAGATTTGGCACCCTCCCCCCCTCCAAAAAAATCTGTCTTGCTAGTCTGTTTCTTCTTTCTGGTTTTCCTTCTGTTTTCTTCATTTTTAAAAAGAGATGTTTTGGGGGAGTTATCCTTTCTCTTACCCCCCTTTTCCTTTCTACCCACGTTGAGAATAGAAAGGAAGGAAGAAAGGAAAGAAGGAAGAGAGAGAGAGAGAGACACAGAGAGAGAGAGAGAGAGAGACAGAGAGAGAGAACAATGTCCTTTCAAGAAATATGTCAAGTAAATAATAATAGTCAAGTAAAACAGATTCTCAATTTGATTGTATCCCAAATCCTTCCATTTTTGGAAACCTGTGTTTGCCTGCTTTCTTATGGACCTTTAGGCTACAACAATCTCACAGGTATAAATGGGTTCCCAGCATTTAACAAGAATCACTCAATTTCAGTTAGAAGGGAACTTTATATCAATCTTTACAGTAGGACTTCTAGTCCCCACATATGAACTTCTGTTTTATCTTTTTTTTCAATTGAAACTTTATAAATATCCACCAATATGAATGTATACACTTGTAAAGAAGAAGACAAAAAGGAGGATTGACCATAAAACCATGAATCTCATTACAAATAGCTTGGATTTTTAAGAGTATATATCAAATTTCACACTATAGTAACAACACTGCTCTATTTGTACTAAGTGCCCTTCAATCTGCTCTCTTCAGTATATTGTAAACATGTTACATTGACATTCTTTTATTCTTTTCTTGCTCTCTCTCTCATCTTTAGTACTGATTCTCTTACATATTTTCCATCCTCCCTCCTTCTAGGGCATCTCATGAATTCTATTTCTTTCTTTCTTTCTCTTTTCTGTGACCACAGTGATCTTTGATATGCAGAAGAAGAATTGAGACCTTTTTCTTTGTGGGGATAGGAGCAAGAGGAAAAGGAGGCAATTGGAATTAAATGACCTGCCCAGAATCACATTGAAAATAAGTATCTGAGGGCAGATTTGAATTCAGTTCTTCTTAATGCAAGGGCAGGTGTTATATCCACTGTGCCACCTAGCTGCCCTGATGGAGACCTTTTTCAAGCATCCTAGAACACAGAAAGATATTGAATACCTCTCAAGAGCTAGGATTCCACTGGGGTAGATAACTGTTTTTATAGAAAAAGACTAGAATATTGCTGGACTTGCTCATGATGGACAAGTCTTTTTCAGTGTGACACAAACTACCTCGCTTGTATACTACATTTTGGCTCATTTCCTATTGTGATCAAGTCCAAAACTCGCCTCTAGCTCCAATTCTAGGCACTCTGGCTTCTTGGGGCTTCCCTGATAGTACTTGCTGGGCTGGTAGTACCATCCTGTCTGCAATCATGGCTCCACCATCCCTCCCCTGGCACCTGAAACTAAGGAGGCAAACAATATGGTACAGAAACAAACCTAGGTCCATTTCTTGGAGAAGAGAAAACAGAGGAAGGAAAGTTAAAGTCTTTCCCTACCACCCATAAGAGTTGTTCTGGGAGGAAGCTGAGAAGAAAAGAATCCCATCAAGAAAAGTCCAGTAAACTGAATGGATGTCCATCAGTTGGAGAATGGCTGAATAAATTGTGGTATATGAAAATTATGGAATATTACTGTTCTGTAAGAAATGACCAACAGGATGATTTCAGAAAGGCCTGGAGAGACTTACACGAACTGATGCTAAGTGAAATGAGCAGGACCAGGAGATCATTATATACTTCAACAACAATACTAGATGATGACCAGTCCTGATGGATCAGGCCATCCTCAGCAACGAGATCAACCAAATCATTTCTAATGGAGCAGTAATGAACTGAACTAGCTATACCCAGAAAAAGAACTCTGGGAGATGACTAAAAACCACTACATTGAATTCCCAGTCCCTATATTTATGCACACCTGCATCTTTGATTTCCTTCACAAGCTAATTGTACAATAATTCAGAGTCTGATTCTTTTTGTACAGCAAAATAATGTTGTGGTCATGTATACTTATTGTGTATCTAAGTTATATTTTAATATATTTAACATCTACTGGTCATCCTGCCATTTAGGGGAGGGGGTGGGGGGGGTAAGAGGTGAAAAATTGGAACAAGAGGTTTGGCAATTGTTAATGCTGTAAAGTTACCCATATATATATCCTGTAAATTAAAGGCTATTAAATAAAAAAAAAAAAAAAAAAAAAAAAGAAAAGTCCAGTGACTCAGTTTTGACAGTGTGAAAGACCCAGGCAGCCAATCAAAGAAGGTTAATCCCACTCACATGGTGGGGGACAGAGTGGGCACACAGGGAATGTTCAAAAGGACACCCAAGGGCATCTCTCTCCTAGTACTGAGCATGCCCAGAGAAATCCATATAGCTAGAAGTGACTAGCTTCATCATGGCTGTTTTGTGATCCATTTAATCCATGGATCATGCCCATCTGATGCATTGCTCTATTGCCAGTATAGCAAATTCAGGGTTCTAGGGAACTACTAGGAGCTGGGTTGTATCTTTTTTCTCTTCCCAATAGCTCCCACAGCTGTGTCCCCTCATCATTAGATACTAGTTAATAGCACCGTGATTCCATTTAACCACTTAACATCAATTGGCTTTTAAAAAGAAATATTTACAATGATCCAAGATAATTCCAAAGAACCTGTGATAAAGAATGCTATCCACCTCCAAAATGAGATTCAATAAACTTGGGGTAAAATTGAAGTATAATTTTTTTCATTTTCTTTATTTTTCTTGCTTTTTTGAAACATGGATAATATAGAAATATGTTTTACATAATTTCACATTATAATTGTTATATTGCTTGCTTTCTTAATGAGTGGGAGGGAGTGGGGCAATAGGAAAGGAGAGAATCTGTAACTCAAAATAAAGAACAAATGCCTAAATAAATAAATAAATAGGAAAAGAACTTTCTTCAAAAATAAAAATATATTTTTTTAAATCATTGATTAGAAGGTTACTTAAGTCAAATTGATACTTGTTAAAGATCTTAGTTTAGAAGGGTCAGGGTCTCCTATTTCATCTACAGACTTCTCCAATGGTCCTAATTTACCTCTGGCCACTGGACCCAGATGATTCTGGAGGTAAAAGTGGGGCAGCACTCCTTGCACAGCTGTCCCTTACTCAAATCAAATCCACTTGCTTGGCATGGCATCACCTCCCTGATGTCATGATCCTCTTAGAGAACTAAGGACAAATAACCTAGGACATTTATTTTCTCTACCACAGAAGAAATATTTAAAACATGAAACTATAGCTCATTTCCATCATTTTAATCTCCCCTGAGAGATAAAGTTGGAGGTCTGCTGAAAAAACATTTCACTTCTACACTATCTACCCTACTATTATTCTATCAATCATGGCTCTCCAACCCTTCAGGTTCAAGATGATCCTGTCTGGGGCCATTTTTGCCCACGAGTGGTATTGGAACAAGAAGCACCTATTGCTAGATAACTACATCAACTCATGAATTTCCAACTTTTCAACCCCTCAGGCAGCTGCTGGAAACATCCATTTCTCAGAAATTCTAATTGGTTATAACAGATGCATCTTTAGAGAAATACTTTGTAAATTTGTGTGTCATCTTTGCACAGGGCCATGCTAATCTTCTCTGTATCATTCCAATTTTAGTATATAGGTTGCCAAAGTGAGCACCATCTTTAGCAAAATAACACAAAGGAGAATCCATCAGGAATTTGAAGTCCAGTCTGTTCATTATTATTATAGGCAAAACTAATAAACCCATAGAATATGGCAGGACACTAAGTCAATTAGGTACAGCTTTCTCAACTTCTATACTTCTTTGTAGTCAATCATAGAAGGAGAAAAGAGACTGTGTATATATATCTACAAATTGTCCCATAATACCAATCTGTACCAATAAAAAATAAAGATCCCAAGAGCAGAGTGGTGTTCTATCAGCTTCTACAAGCCACATTCTGAGATCAGATTTAATAACCTATGAGATTTAGTAACCTATCATGATTTCCTAACATGAGAACTACCATCACATAATTACTATATATGCTGCCATCAATCTTTTTTTTTTTCCTGAGCACAAGAGAAAGCCACAGAATGTGGCTTGTAGAAGCTGATAGAACACCACTCTGCTCTTGGGATCTTTATTTTTTATTGGTACAGATTGGTATTATGGGACAATTTCTATATGTCTGTAATGAGGAAGGCTCTCAATTGAAGATATTTCAGTCAGTGATCAATACACATTTATTTATATATACATGTGTAGATATATACACACACACATATATCTCCATACATAGACACATATATCTTTCCTATTCCTGATGACCCTTTTCATTATTTCTGTTCCATAATTTGCCTTGCTATTACTTAATCTCCCCCCACCCATATCAGATCTCTCCTTTTTTTTCTTCCCTCACACTTTGCTTCCCTGTTCGCATTCCATCCTTATTTCTTTATAGTTCCCTTTCTACTCTTATTTCTTTTTAGATTTTGGAGGGTGCTATATCCTTTATAGCATAAATGTAGTGTTGCCTATTGAATCCATTCCTAATATGAGTACATTTTCAGAACTACAAGCTCCCTCTAATGTGTCTATTCTTCCTCTGTCCCTTGTTTGTATGTCATAATTACCGTTTTTATTTTAACTCTGTCCCAATATTTCTTTTGAGCTATTGTATTGTCGATGTCAATCTTAAACATATATTATAAATTTCCCATGTAAAAAAACACAAATAATTTATCCATGTTGAGTTTCTTGAAATTGCTTTTGGATATAGGCTCTTATGTGTTAAATTTTCTATTAAGTTGGGGTTTGGTTGATAGAAAGTCTTGAAAATCTTCAAGTTCATGAAATGTCTATTATGTGCTAGTCATTATGCCAGTGAATTACAACTAAGATCACTCAGTTATCATAAAAAGAAAAAAGGTGGGGTAGCCAGATGACTTAGTGGAGAGATTGGATAAAATTCAAAATTCAAAAAGGCAAATGATGACAGTACAAATAATCAAGAATAATTTATCTTTTGAGATTAAGTATAATCCTACAGAGGAAAAAAAGTGGATCTTTAATGAAACAGAGGACTTCGATGCATTTATGATAAAAAGCCCAGAGCTGAGTAGAAACTTTGAAATGCAAACACAGGAGTCAAGAAGGTACTCAGAAGGTTCCACACTACTAAAACTCAAGCTTCCAAAGTACTATAAGAGCATTTCTCTTTAATACTTCCCAAGGAGATACAGTTAACTCAAACCAAAGGCACTTACTGAGAATTCATGAGAACAAAAATAATAGGATATTTCCCTTGTAAATGTGGTCTCTCCCAGAAATACCCACACAGTCAGTGGGAAGAGTGGGTGAACACATGGAATTCTACAAGAGAGAACTTAAGAGAAGTCATGTAGCCAAGAAAACTCACACCTCCAATGCACTTTTCCTTATACAAGCATCTTCTTATCAGCAAAGTGTCTTTTGTGAACTGGGAAGGTCACTTGTTGAGGACTGTTTCTCTCCAGTGTTCAACTCCTGCGGTCAGGGCTGACTCCCTTCTTGACTCATATGGGTCTTATCAATCATGTCTCTTCCTTCAGTTCTTAGAACCAAAAACTTATTGTAGTTTCTCTTCCTGGGAAAATAGTGCAAGACCAAGATGTTAAGATCATGGGGCTAGAGGTGGGATGGGAAGGAAAAATCCTTTCTTCCCCAAAAGGAAAGGTTCCTCCTCAAGATCTGGTTTCTTCTTTTATAATTGGCTGTCTTCTCTGCTGCCAGGACTCATTAGAGTCTCTTACTTTTTAGAGGATCCAGACTAGTTGCCTTTTAATTCCATAAATTTTGATTAGAAAACTTCTTGGCACTTTTAAATGAGTAAGAGAAGAAAATCTTTAGTCTTTATTTAAGACTTTAATATTATTTTGTCTCTGTTATATTTCCTCTTTTTTTATGATTTCAAGTGGACTGAGGGAAAATCAGTTGATTAAAGATGTCTTGAACAACTCATTTCCTACTACAGAAAGCCCTGAATTCAATCCAAGGAAGGCAATAAACTATGTATATATAGGAGTCAATAAAATGTGAATAAGTAGAATGCAACCAAATAGAAAATAAGAACCTACTTTGGTTGTAGAGACTTCAGTGTGAAAACAATAACTTTAGGTCCTTTAAATTGAATAAATTCCTTAAAGAAATCTAGTAGTTTTCAAATTTAGATACTTTTCATTGAATTTGTGGATATATTGAATACTAAATTCTTTTTTAAAGCCCTATCACTTCTTTAGTGTCATCATTTCAACAAGTTTTTTAGTTTTTTTTTTTATTCCATTCAAGCCTATTTTCTCCCCTTTATGAAGCTGTTCTCTGGATAAGCAGATCCATCGGTCAAGAAAACTGGCCTCAGGATACATTTCCCAAACTGCAATAGTTGCATGTCACAGGAGGTCAGATAGCTGTTAGCTCACATGTCCAATTTTGTTGTTACTGATAAGGGAAAACATCATTCATTCCAGCCCTCTGCCTTGCTTGAACACACATATACGGACACTCCCAGTTTTCAGTGTTGTCTTATAGTAAATTATTGACATTCTAAATTGCTGAACCATTGGAAACCAAGGTGAAAGCTAACTTTTGTGTCCTGATTTAAAAAAAAATACCAGCAACTCCAGCTTCCATGGAGCCATGTTACATAAAACTAAGATGCTTGTTCCATAAGCAATATGGTTTGTTTGGTTTTTCGTATATGCTTCATATTCTGCCACTTTAGGATGATGTGGAAATGGAACCAATTGTGAATTCAGTTTGGTTTTAGGGAATTAAACAACACTTTCATATTGAGAAAACATCTAGACAGAATTCCCTGCCACAATCTGCATCCACCTGTGAAACTTTTGCCTTGTTCCCTATCCCTTTACTAATTTACTCAACCATCATATGACTCTGAATGGTAAGAATCTTTATTAAGTAATTGTTCTGTTTTCTATGGTGAGCAAACTTTTAGTTCTTGCTTGTTTTATCCCTGTGATTCTTCTTCTTCTTTTTTTTCCTTTAGGCAATTGGAATTACTTGACTAGTCCAGAGAAAAATAGTAAGTGTCTGAAGGCATATTTGAACTTAGGTCCTCCTGACTCCAAGGCTGGTTTTCTATCCACTCTGCTACTTATCTGTCCCTATCTCTTAGATTCTTAGTCACTGTCAGCTTTGGTAAAAATCTCCAAAGTATTCATTCCTATCTATAGTCCACATCCTCCTCTCTTTCCTTCCATTTCCATTTGCCCACTGAAAGAGAAAAGATGACTACTTTGTGTAACTCTTCCTCATTTAAATCCAACTCATGCTTATTACCCTATGATATAATTGATCCTCTTTGAAAATGAAGGGTGAACAAGAGGAAAGCATCATGAGAAGTCTTTTTGAAACCAGTGGCTGGGTCCCTAATTTCATAATTTCATAAACTTGATTTATGACTTTCATTTCAGATACGAATACCTTGTTGTCTCTGGTATCTAACCCTTGATAGTCTATGATTTCAATTGCAATGAAGTAAAATCAATTGATTTTTGATTTCCTAATCAACTTCCCCACATGTAAAGTAAGAAATTATTATAGTGCTGTAAAGTTACCCATACATATAACCTGTAAATAAAAGGCTATTAAATAAAAAAAAAAGAAATTATTATAGTTCCTGAAGGAAATGTGAAAGAGGGTATCAATTAAAAAAGAATAAAAGGATTGTGGTATAGCAGTGGAGGTCCAATGGAAATTAGCTAAATGGGGACTTTTTGTGGGATTCTCAACTGCCTTCATTCCAACCTCTTCTCTTCTTGAATATCTGTCTTTTTCCTGATCCTTTTTAGTTAAGGACCTCACCTAAAACTTTACTGATAAAATGAGGTGATTCCTTGGTGTGTATATATATATATATATATATATATATATATATATATATATATATAAATTAGGTAGAATATTGGCATTAGAAAAGGGAAGACAACTTTATTTATATCCTAGAGCCCACCTCTTTCTTTCTGCTCTTGAGAATTTGCCCCCTATTCTGGTTGGCTTGATGTAGGCAAGTCCTTTGGTGGTTGTTATTACATATTGGAACAAAGTGAACCACTTTGGATCATTCATCTGTTAAAGAAAATAAGATTTACTTATCCATAGCTGTAGAAGGGCACTCAACAAAGATAGGCATCAAGGATGCCTTGAGTTGATTCAATTAAGAAAATCTTGTTTGCCTGAGTTGCTCATTAGCCAAGCATCAGAGAACACCTAGTGCACCATTTATACTTAAGCAAACAGGAAGAGACAGTAACAGGATGGTTTAATATCTTTTAAGGAAAAAATAGCCTAACTTGTATGGACAAAAGGATTATAGTACAACTGCCATACACCCCCTCAATTACTTCCTGTCTGCCTCTTTTTTTTTTTTTTTTTTTCTATTATCTTCAATTTAACTTTAATTACTGCCAACTTTCCTGTGGAACCTTCCAAGAAGTGAAGATTTGGGTCCTTCTAGATCAATCATCCCAGACCTGACTAATTGACTAGGCTATGTGTTTTAAGAATCTACAAGGAGCTTGGCCAATCATTATTGTTTCATTGGTATTGCTTTCTTAGGACTCATCTTTTTGGGGGGGTTTTAAATTAAAGCTTTTTATTTCCAAAATATATGCATGGATAATTCTTCAGTATTAACCCTTGAAAAATCTTGTGTTCCAATTTTTGTCCTCCCCTTCCCCATCCCCTCTCCTACATGGCAAGTAGTCCAATATATGTTAAACATGGTAGAAATATATGTTAAATCCAATATATGCACACATATTTATACAATTATCTTGCTGCACAAGAAAAATCAAATCAAACCAGAAAAAAAGGAGAAGAAAAATAAAATGCAAGCAAACAAGAAGAGTGAGAAACTAAACTCAATTCCCACAGTTCTCTGTGGGTGTAGATGGTCCAATTCATTATTAAACAATTGGAACTGATTTGATTCATCTCATTGTTGAAGAGAGCCACATTCATCAGAATTGATCATTGTATAATCTTGCTGTTGCCGGGTATAATGATCTCCTGGTTCTGCTCATTTCACTCAGCATCAGTTCATGTAAGTCTCACCAAGCTTTTCTGAAATCATCCTGCTGGTCATTTCTTACAGAACAATAATATTCCATAACATTCAGATACCATAATTTATTCAGCCATTCTCCAATTGATGAGCCTGATTTTATATTTTTAAGAAACTCTTATTTGACCCTGTTCAATTAAAATAGAAAACCTGAATTCAAATCTCATTTTGATGGAGGTGAAACCATCAATTTTATCTCTTTCTCTATCTAATTTCAATGCAAATGACCTTTCTATTTTTATAGATGCAACTTTAATGTCTTCCGAATTTAAATACCCCTTGCCTACTACCTACTAGATAACCATACCTGGAGGGTCTCATGGTTATTATGTTCAAAACAGACTAAATTATCTTCTTCCTTATATTCATTTCTTCAAACTTTCTCTTTTCTTTTGAGGGAATGATTATCCTTCCAATCATCTTGGTTTGCAACTTTACAAATAATTTTTTATTCGGTCCTTTTCTTTAACCTCATTAGATCGTGAACTTCTCAAAGGGAGGGATTGTTTTTTTGCCTTTCTTTGTATTCTGAGTACTTTGCCAATAGGTGTTTAATAAATGTTTTATTGCCTGACTGGCTGATTTCTGAACTGTCATCAAGGTTTGTTGATTTCACTTCTGAGCCATTTCTTGCATTTATCCCGGTCTTGCAACTCCTACAAATATGATTTTAGGTCAGACTTTTCTGACCTTTTGCCTGGACTATTGCAATGGACTCAGTTGTACTTTATGCTTCCAGTCTTTCTCTTCTTCAATTTATTTATGTAGCTGCTATTGAATCTGTTATTCCTTGCTCAAAAATCTTCATTGGTCTCTTCTTTCCTTTAAGAAAAAATATAATCTTCTCAGCCTGATATTTACAATTCACCACAATCTAGCTTCTCTCTACCTCTCTGACATTTTATTCCTCTCTACATATTATATGTAGATTGGCCTATGAGGCAGGGAACATGCACAATAAGCTCTGCCAGTGCTAATAGACAATGAGGCTTGAAGAGCTTGCTTCCAGAATTCTAGATGGAAGGGCTTTTACTCTCACCCCCCTCCACTTTCCCTCTCCCAAATAGCAGGTTTAGGTATTCTCGGGCTGATTCTTGTGGGTTTACTGCAAGGCGATTAAAAAGCCTTTTAATTGGTTGCTTAGCTAGAAATGAGTGTGCATACAAAAGGCTTGTCAAAATGCCTTTCTCTTCCCGGGAGGCCAGTGAAACATCAACTGCTGTAATCCTCTGGGTGAGAAGAGGGGTAGCTGAAGCAGCAGGATGGGCTTGCCACCTGCTTTCTATGCCCTTATCTCCCCACCCAGCCACCATGTTACCATGAACTCATAGTGTTCCTTCTCTCTCTATTATGTTTATTCCTTGCTGATCTTAGGTGAATGAGTAACAGACAGAATGGACTAGCTTATGACCACAGGAGCTTCAAGGGGTTGGAAGAACCAGCAGAGGTACTTCAATTGCCGGTAACAGAATCTGCCAGAACAGCTGCAGCAGTCTAGCCCATTGCAGAGTGCAATCAAGAGCTGGTAAAGAAAGTAAGTAACTGGTTTGACCCTTTTTAGCAACTGATGGACTTGGCCACCAAGATACTCTAGCAAACAAGCAAGGAGTGACTTGTCTATCATATACATCACATTCAGAAGTGAACTTGATGGGGACTCATTGGAGGGAGAAAAAACAACTATCTACCCTGGTGGGATGTTATATTTTGGTCCTTATTATACTTCCTCAATAAATATTTCTTTGTAAAAGCTATCTGATATAAATTGATTAGTGGGAAAGAAATAAGCATTTGGTTTTTATTTTTATTTTTTTTAATTTTTAATTAAAGCTTCTTATTTTCAAAATATATATGCATGGATAATTTTTCAACATTGACCCTTGCAAAACCTTGTGTTCCAAATTTCCCTCCCTTCCCCTCATCCCCTCTCCTAGAAGGCAAGTAATCCAATATATGTTAAACTTGTGCCATTCTTCTATACATATTTCTACAATAACCATGCTACACAAGAAAAATCAGATCAAAAAGGAAAAAAATGAGAAAGAAAAAATGCAACCAAACAACAACAAAAAGAGTGAAAGTACTATGTTGTGAGTCACACTCAGTCCCCATAATCTTCCCTCTGGGTGTAGATGGCTTTCTTCATCACAAAACCATTGGAACTGGCCTGAATCATCTCATTGTTGAAAAGAGCCATGTCCATCAGAGTTGATCATTATATAATCATGTTGTTGCTGTGTACAATGATCTCCTGGTTCTGCTCACTTCACTTAGCCTCAGTTCATGTAAGTCTCTCCAGGCCTTTCTGAAATCTTCATGCTGATTGTTTCTTATAGAACAACAATGCAGAATAAGCAAGCATTTGCCTTTTTTTTATTATTATTATTATAGCTTTTTATTTACAAGATATATGCATGAGTAGTTTTTCAGCATTGACAATTGCAAAACCTTTTGTTCCAATTTTTTCCCCTCCTTCCCCCCACCCCTCCCCCAGATGGCAGGTAGACCGATACATGTTAAATATATTAAAGTATAAAGTATATTAAATACAATATATGCATACATATCCATATAGTTATTTTGCTACACAAGAAAAATCAGACTTCGAAATAATGTACAATTAACCTGTGAAGGAAATAAAAAATGCAGGCGGACAAAAATAGAGAGATTGGGAATGCTATGTAGTGGTTCACACTCATTTCCCATAGTTCTTTCTAAGCAAGCATTTCTTAAGCACCTACTATGTGGGAGATTCAGTGCTAAACACTTATAAATATTATCTTATTTGATCCTTAGGACAATCCTATAATTAAGGTAAATTTTAGTATTTCCATTTGACAGATAGATAAACTGAAGTAGACAGAAATTAAAGTGATCTGTATTAATCCAATAAGTAAGCCAGTGCTCATTCAGTAATAAGTAAGTCAGATTTAAATACATACCTTCCAGATCCTAAGGAATCTCTATCTACTGTATCACCTAGCTGATATTGGGGAAGTAATTGATTTAAATTATATTAGGGAGGTAATTGGCTATTGAGATTGGGGAAACATACTTAATGGGTATTCATGAACAACACTATTAAAAAGATAACCTTAATCCTTCTGGGTTATCCCTAGACCTCTGAGGGTAGGAGCAATGGCTCTGGGTACCCAACCTGATGGTCTGAATGTGAATTGGAACAATGAGCCTCAGGTTTTATATTTCATTTGTATTAATCAGAGTTAACATTCTCTCTGTTTGTACAGACTACTCCCTCAAGTCTGGAATGTATTAACTCTGCCTCTTGGAATTCCTGGTTTCTTTCAAAGCTGAGATCATATACCACTTTCTTTTGGAAGTATTTAATAATGTTCCTTTTCCCTTTTCGTCTTCTAAAAAGAAATCATTATTTATTTGTTTTAAACACTCATTTTTAAATTTTTTTGAGTTCTGAATTCCCTCCTTCCCTCCCACCTCTGCTTCATGCATACAGAAGGCAAGAAATGTGATGTCAATTCTACATGTGAAATCATACAAAGCATATTAGCCATGCTGCAAAAGAAAATAAGGAAACATACACACACAAAGTGAAAAATTATACTTTAATTTTCATTCAGTCTCCTCTAGTTCTATTTCTGGACATCATTAAGTCCCTCAGAATTTTCTTGGATTGTCACATTGCTGAGAATAGCTAAATCATTCAACTGATCATTGTACAGTATTGCTATTACTGTGTACGATGTTCTGGCTCTGTTCATTTGCACTGAAAATTGAGGACTTGTCCATTAATTGGGGAATGGATAAATAAGTTGTGCCATATGATCATAATGGAATATTATTGTGCTGTAAGAAATGACAAGTTTCCGAAAAACCTGGGAAAACTTTCTAGGAGTCTCCATGAATATTAAGAAAGTGGAAATGTAGTAAAGTAGAGAAGACAGGATTTGGAAAAAAGAATTGTCCAAAAAATTAGGACAAATAGTTAAGAATATTACTTAAAACATGCATAAGATATTCCCTTTACTTTAGGAGTAAGAAATTTCCAGTATGATATTTCATGCCATTTAAGGAGATCCCTTTTTCCAGTGACTAAGACTTAGGGTTAAGTATGCTGTTGGGTGTGGCAGAGATTTAGGTACACAGCAATCCTAACAGTTTGCTTTTTCTAAAGGGACAAAAAGTAAGCTGATCCTATTTTTGGGACAACTGATAAATGAGTCCCTTCTGAATTTTCATGCCATGAAGTTAATTTCAAGATCCCCCCCACTCCTTTCTCCTTTTGTCCCTGAACTTTACAAAGTAGAATTCCTGATGGGCACAGCTAAGTAATAGAACTGTATTGGAACAGAACCAGTCTTCAAAGGTAGCAGATAAAGGTATTTTTACTAGCACTCATCAAACTACTTTTGCCAGCTTATCAGTTCCCAAGCATTAAAGAATCTTTAAAAACATAGGACATGTGGGTAGATATTTCTAAGATTCATCCCCTCTCTCTTATTTTTTTTTTTCTAAGTTTTCCTCTTCACTTGATTGTTCTTTCTATATATTCTGGAGAGTTGCTTACTAGACAATATAGAAGCAATAAAAGGCTTGTGAAAAAGTTTGTAAACCTCAAATATGATATAACTGTAGGTTATTATTATTATTATTATTAATACTATTATCATCATTTATGATGGGAGCAATCAACTTCCCACTTGGTCTTGACCCACAATTACTCCCCAGTGTCTCTTCACTGTTTTCCAGGAACAGAAATAGAGATGGATGGACAGTTGTGGGAATATAAAGGTCCTCTTACTCTTTCATTTTATTATTCACAAGATTAAGATGAAGAGTTAAGAATTTCTGCATGGAGACCATTACTAGCTTGCATTTTCCCTGAAATCTGCAAAACAGCAGACCCAAAACAGGGCTCAAGGGTGAGATAGTGTGCTATAGTGGAAAAATCTGGGGCTACCTGGCCTCTGGAGTTTAGTAGTTGTCTGATGGTGAATATGTCACAAGCTCTCTCACTAGGGACAGTTTCCTTAGTTATATAAGGAATATTTAATGGCCTTAAAACTTACTTCATAGGATTTTTGATGGGCTTACGAGACAATGAATATTTTTATGCTTTGGAGGAGGAAATTTATCACAAAGAGATGAAATAGGTAACATTCTTCCCTCTCCCCCTCCCCTTTTATCCTCCTGGGCACTTTTAGATTGTGTTTGGAGATGTTCCTACAAATTAATTGATATTAAGCTGGTCAAGTTTCGTTTGAAATGGAATCTTTGTTTCTGAGGAGCACTCATCTAAAGGGGCTTGTTATCCTAGGAGATGATTGTATTTTGCATAGATTAACTTTTTCACCCTTTTAATATGGAAGAGGGAAACTGAGTCAGAGTTAGGTGATGCAACAAAGTTCATTTATTAAAAGAGATAAGCATCGAATCCTCCCTGATTCTCAATGTAGTGGTTTAGCTGGGATCATACTTCTCTATTCCACTCTTTATCTCCTAATAAGGTTCTCAAAGATGGAAAGACAAATCCCTTCATTGTATATATTTCCACTTAAAGATGTTTTCTGTGTATGTTGTCAAAGCCAAAATCATAACTAAGAATTATTATGTCTAAGGCAAATTGAACTTGGGATCTGGGGAGTAGCTTGTACAAAGTACAGTCCAATTATGGTAGAGTTTTACTAGGAGATAGGACAGCCTATTCCCTCAAGAATATAGCCTGTATCCTCACAGGGTTTTAGAGAAAGGTGGGACCTGGAACTTGATCAACATAGCAATGGGATTCTAGAGGAAGTGAGCTGGGAGTGATTGTGCTATATGCATGGAGAAAGCCTATAATAGGAAGTAGTGCTTGCCTCAAGGAGGAAATATACTCACCCAGGAAGAAAGTTATATTCTCTTAGATGCTGGTGCCTTGGGGAAAATCACAGATTGCCCCTTGCTAGTTACAGTTTTGATGAAGGTTATTTAAAAATATAAGTTAATTCTTACTGAGAGTAGTTGAGAGAGCCAACCTTTATGAGATATGGGATGGTAGGAGTATGCATGATCAATTCCTGGATGAGAGTACCCCATATTGTAGGCTGCAGGTTAGGGAGGGAGACAGGATTAGAGAGCATACAGTAACTTCCTAATTTATTCTATAAACTTTAAGAGTCCCTCTTCTTTCTACAATCAGTTTTTAGTGTTGTGCTCAGTAAATACAACCAAAAAATAGCAATACAACAGATGTAAACCTCTTACTCTTTCCAACTAAGGGACTTAGGCTTTTGACTCAGGCAGACTGAATTTAGTCCTACATAGCCAGATTTCCCATAAAATGGGATTAAGCTTTTCTTTCACTTTCTGCTACTCTTCTTCCTCCCCAACAAATACCCTCAAAGTGGTATTATAGGGAAAACTCTCTAAAACAAAGCTTGAGGTTAGTGTCATGTCCAAGGTGTCCCCAAAAAGAACTAGCAGTGTCCCTTTTATTAGATGTAAAAAGTAGATCAGTTATAGGATAGTTATTTATTTTCTCCACCATAAAAGAAATGTTTAAACCACAAACTTAAGAGCACAAATTGATAAATATTCAAAACATAAAATAGCAACCTGTAACTCTTAATTATACTTTCCTAAGAGGTTAGATACTTAATGAAAATTTGTCACAAGTTTCTTTCCACTTATATTCAACTTCTTATACTCACCTCCGTCCCCATTAAACTTTGTTGTATCTCTATTCCTTCTATGATCAAACATAAAATTTTTGTTATTTAAAACTCTGTTCCTACCCCATCTTTCCAGCCCTATTTCATATTACTTTCCTTCATGGACTTTGTAGTCTGATCAAACTAATCCTCCCTCATTCTTACATACTACCCACAAACTCTTGCTTGTCTCCATGCCTTAATACTATCTCCTGGGTAAAATACACATCCTTCTCACCCCTCTATTTCTAGGAATTGCTTCCTTCCTTCAAGTCTCGGGTTAAACATCATCACTTTCTTCATGAGGCTTTTCTTGGTACTCCTAGCTGTTAGTGTGCATCCTTCCAAAAAAGATTCTCTTACATCTGTTTTGTTATCTCTTACACATTTATATGTACATGTATATAAAACCTGTTGAGGGTAGGGACTGGTTTCATTTCTGTCTATATCTCCAATCTTTAGCCCAGTTCCTGCTATACAACAAAAATTTAATAAATCCTTGTTGATTTATTGATGAGTCATTGCCTTCAAGGAACATATTCCTCAAGGAGAATAAGAAACCAGCATGGACAGAAATGCTAGGGCACAATATTATGTAAGTGAATTAGAAAGTTGCAAAGTAAAGTGCTATATGAGGTCTTAGGGGGATGATTATTGTTAAGTAGGAGGACTGGGGAAGGTGTTTTGAATAAAGTGGTGTTTGAGTTGGGCTTTAAAGAATGGGTAGGAGGAAAATAGGTGAAGATGGGGAAGAAGGGATCTCTAGGTTTAGGGAAGAGCTTAATCTAAAGTACAGAGACATGACAGCATGGTTTTGTATTCAAAAGGCAGAAGATTATCCATTTTGACTGGAATGTAGAGGGCATGAAATGAGGCTGGAAATGTAGAAGGGCCACCAAATTTGAGTGACTTTTCCGGGCAGAGACATATAAAGTTTGAACTTTATTATGGAGATAATAGAGTGTTACTGAGGAATTTTAGAAGTGTTAATATTTCCAGGTCTCTGGGTAAAAAAGATTATTTAGGTAGAAGTATGAATTGGAGGAGCAGGGTGTGAAGGCAAAATTATATGGAGATTTATGCCAGAGGATTGGGGGATGGGGAGGGGAACAGAGAAAGGTTGTAATGGGAATAGAGAAGTGGGGGTTAATCAGCTAGATTTCTGAGGAGCTCAGTCAGAATTTCAAAAGCTCTTGAAAGCATGTCATATGAAGTTTGGATTAAGGAAATGGAAATGTATAGACAGGAAAAGAGAAGATTTAGGGGTTTATATTATAGTTGTGTTTAAATATTTGGAAGGATGTCTTCCTTTAAGACTCAGTTCACAAGCCACCTTCTTTTAGTGGCCTTGTTTAAACCCCTAGCTTCTGCAGATTTTCCCTTTCAGGTTACATTGTATCTACTTTGTAAATATTTTATGCCTATTTATGTACATATTGTCTCCCAGATTAGAATGTAAACTCCTTGAAGGCAGGAATCTGGCTATTTCTTTGTATCTCTGGCACTTATCACAGATTTTGTAGATGCTTGTTGATTGATCATGCTGCTGTTGCAAATGCTAGAGATATAAAGACAAAAACAAAACTATCTCTGACCTCAAGAAATTAATCTTCTATAGGACACCACATATATACAGATAGATATGTACAAAATGAATATATACAAAATATATACAAAATAAATTTAAATTAATCTTTTTTTTTTTTTTTTTTTTGGAGGAGGTAAGTGTCCACTTCCAGATTGGGGAATCTGGAAAGGTCCTATGTAGGAGGTGACATTTGAGATGAACTTTGAAATTTGAATTGTAATAGACAAAAGGAGAATGTACATTTTAGTCAGAGGGCAGCTTTGCATTGTAGGAAATAAAATCTTATATATAGGGAACTACAAAAAGTTGGTCTGGCTGGGCCAACAGTAACGTAGCACTTGTTTCCTTAGACTTGGCTGAGCTAGACAAGGCCAGCTGGAGACTAAAAGAATTACACACATGTTAAGGAGAAGCAACAACCCTACAGTTATGTGCTGGCTTGCATGCTTTTAGCTGGTTGTCAATAAACATTTATCAAGCTATCAAGTGTGCCAGAGACTGTGCTGCTAAGTGCAGGAGGGGGTACAAAGAAAGGGAAAAGACATTCCTGGCTCTTTCAGGGAGACAGCAAGAAAACAAGTGTGTACAAACAAGATAAACACAAAATAAAATGAAGATAACTAGTAGAAGGAAGACTCTAGCAAAGGAGGATTGAGAAAGGTACTTATCAAATCTCTGTTGAAACAAATAACTTCAAGATAGGAGCAGAATGTAGACAGACCATTTCTGTGAAATGCTTTTTATTTCAGGCAAGGCAATGAGATTATATAATTATATACATATATAGATACACATGCATATAGATACATATACTTACACACACCTTGCATATTCATATAGATACATATACTTACACACACCTTGCATATTCATATAGATACATATACTTACACACACCTTGCATATTCATATAGATACATATACTTACACACACCTTGCATATTCACATTGTACATATTCACATATACACACAAAAACTATTCAAAATTTAAAAAATATGCAAATGCATATTTATACAATGTACATTTACATATATGTAAATATGTATTTTACATTTATGCAACAATATTTCATATTTACACACCTAGGCAGTATATATTTACACAACATTTAAAATATATGTATGTATATTTAAATGTTGCAAACTGTATTTTATGTACATTTATATATGCAACATATATAACTTTGCAAATTTTAAAGCAATATATAAATATTAAGTATTCTTTTTATTATTATTATAGCAAGGGATTGCCCCACTGGCCTATTTCCAAGAGAGCTTAACCCCAAATTACACTTGCTTATAGAAACGGGAAAATTAACAAGCATTTTATGTATGAAGCATTCTCGACTCTTCAAAATAGACAACCAAATAAAAACTGAAGCTATCATTAGAGTTGTCATTATAATTAATTATTATTGTTGTTGTTAAGAAGATGACGGCAGGAGTCGTTGGAGGGGGGAGGAGGGGGACGGGGAAAGGAGGAGGAGGAGGAGGAGGAGGAGGAAAAGGCCCGTGGAAGTGGAAGGAGAGCCGGAGGAAAAAGCCGAACTACAACTCCCAGAAGGCCCCGGGGGATCGCGCGCCGCGGCGGCGACCCTCCGCTTTCGGCGGCCGAGCCGGAGCCCCGCCCACCGGGTGACGTCACTGAGAGGTGACGTCACGGCGCTCAGAGCGAGGCTTCGGTAGAGGAGCAGCCGCCGGAGCTGGAGTCGCCGCTGGTGGCGGAGGTAGCGAGCGAGCGAGCCAGGGAGGGCGGGGGGAAGCGGAGCTAACGCGGAGCAGCGCGGTGCGGCGCCGAGAGCCGGGGCCGGGGCGGCAGCCGCGGAGCCGACAGCCCGAGCGAGGCGGCGCCGGGAAGCTCGGGGCACCCCCGCTCCCAGCCCCCCAGCCGGACGGTGCCTGGTGTCCCCCCCCGCCCCCCCTCCCGGGGGGAGGAGGAAGAGGCGGCGGCGGCGGCGGCGGACCGGACCTCGGGGTGTCGCCGCCCCCACAGGAGGAGCCGGGCCGGCCGCGGGCGCCACAGCGCCGGGGCCCGGGGCCCGTGACAGACGGGCCTAGGAAGGGGAGAGGCGGCGGCGGCGGCGCAGGCGACGGGAAGGCGGCGGCGGCGACACCATGTCATCTCCCAGCCCGGGCAAGAGGCGGATGGACACGGACGTGGTCAAGCTGTATCCTTCGTGGCCGGGGGCGGGGGGGGCGCCTGCGTGTGTGTGTAGTGGCTCGGGAGACGCGGAGCGGTGACACCTACCGACCCCCCTCCCTTCCCCCGGCCTTTCCTCCCCGGGACCCCCCCGGGCCCGAGGGGCCCTCTCCTCCCCGTGCCCGGGGCTGCTCCTCAGCACCTCCCAATCCCTTTCATCGCCTCCATTAACCCCTCCAAAGACGCCTTGCTCCCCTTCTCCTGCACCCCCTCCACATCTATGACCTCACCCCTACAGTTTTTAAACCCCCAAAGACCGTCCTTTTCTCCTGGGACTGGGGGGGGGGGCTTTCTGCTTATTTCCTCCAGCTACTTAAGCCCCCTCCCAAGACCAAAAATGGGGATATCCCAGGATGGTTCCTTTCTCTCCTCAGAGAAGTGCCCCCCAATCCCTACCCAGGCTATGTGTGAACTGGGGCAACCCCAGGCCCTTTCCTTTTTTATTCCCACTTATAAGCGGTATCAGCGGGTAGAGGCAGGCGGTCCTCAATTGTGTCCAGTACCCCCTAACTAGCCCCCCCCCCATTTAAAAATAGCCCTAGGTGTACTTGTCACGCTACCCCCTGGGTATTAGCTGGGCTACCTGGGAGCACCCCACTTCGCTGCCTGCTTCTGACAAAGCAGACCTTCTGTCCCAAGGGCTGTGAAGAGAGGGGCCTCTAGTTGGGCCAAACACCCTCCCCAGCCAGCAGGGGTGACACGGAGAGTGGGGAGCCCTCCCCCAACATCACTTGCCCCGCATCCCCCGGAGGGGGAGGGGGGGGGGCTTTCCTTCCCTAACGCCCTCTTCAGTGCACTAGCTCTGGGGCTGACCCTGGGGAGATTGTATTTGAGAAGGGAGCCCCGCAGACCGGGCTTTTGTGGTGGTTGGTTAGTTATTCGTATTTACTCAGTGACTTCAGCCAGAGAAATTCCCGAAGGTTCCCGGGCCAAATTCTGGGTGGTTGTGGTTCTGTTGTTGTTTCGTGAGGGTGATTTGGAGGGTGTGGGGTGCGGGAGGAAACGAGCTCCGCCGCCAGTCCCCGGGGGGAAATGGGGTAAAATGCAGTTGGAAAGTCCAGTTTACCTTCTTGCCCTCCCTTCCCCACCTCTCCTCCACTTCCCCCTGTGGCTGGGTTTTGTTTATATAACAAGTAGTTTGGCTGGATTCTCCTGAAGAATTCCTCCTTTTATTTATTTTTTTTTTCATTACTATTTTTGATTGGATGATTTATCTCTTCTGTAAAGGGTGGGCCATACTAGTGAATATTCAGTTTTAAAAAAACTTGTCCGAGTTTTAAAGTAGTCTTAAAAATGTTGGCTTGTAGGTGGGGGATGGGTGGATGTTTGTCAAATTCAGAGACTGTTCATGGTATTTTCAGGAATGAGAAGGTGGCTTCTACCCTTACCCCACCCCAGAGAACTTGCCAGGGATTAGCTGCTGGGGACGTTGAAGTTTGAGTCTGAGCTTTTATTTTTCTTATTTTTAAATTGGGGAGAGGGGAGTTGTGTGTGTGAGAAAAGACAAAGAGGCAGAGGGGATGGATGAAGGAGTAAAAATTGTTTGTAGGGAAAAGGTAAAGCCAGACATTACTGTTCTTGATGTGTGTAATGGATGCTTGCAGTTGTGTTGGTGCCTTTTCATAAGGCTGTAGCAAAACTTGTAAGAGGGCAGATATATTGTTTAGACAAAACTGCTTCAGATTTTAGTCTTGTTTAGAAAATAGGAAATGACACTGATTATAGCAGAACCAGAGTTATTTTTATCCTGGATTTAGTCTTACTGTCACACCAATGCAAATTTTCAGCTAGTGTTTAATTTAGTGGGGGAGGGAAGAGAGGAAACTGGTTTTTTTTTTTTTTTTTTAAACTATCATGTTCTTAAAATATATACATGTGTGTTTTTAAAAGGTTGAAAATAAGTGAGGCCCACTTGACCTGAGTCTTTCCCAAGACTGCTCCTTTTGTTCATTTAGTAGTTGTGGCATCTAGAATGATTACCGCATTTAGGAGTAGGGGTATCTGGGGAGGGGAGGTGGTATAGACAAAGAAGGGCAGGGTAATTTTTTTCTCTTCTAAGTGGCTTTATTTTGTAGCTTATTTTTAGTAGATGATGAAGAAAGACAAAGATACATTGGCTTCCTGTTCATTCCTCACCTTCACTCTTTTTTGACAAAAGAAAGCAGAGGTGCTTAGAAATCACAGGTCTTTAGTAGTCTAACATCCTGGGCATTTAAAAGCCAAGGGTTGTCTTTGCTATATAGGTCTTTGTTTTTTAATCCCAGCATAAACGACATAATTGAGAAGTTCATTTTTTTCAGATACCTTTGAAAATCTTCCTCCTTGTCTTTTTGTGTATTTTATTGGCCTCCTTCCTTGGATTAAATGAGATTTGTAGGCCCAAACTAAGCCATCGTTTTTAAAAATACAAATAATATACTTGTATATTTAGCTGAAATAAAATAAGCCCTGTAACTAAAATAAGTGAAATTATATGAAAAGGAAAGAGAGTGTTTTGAAAATGAGACATTGGGTGAGGAAGTAGAAAAACATAGGTCTGAAGGAATGTACTTGCTTGTTACCCCCACTGGCCCTTAATTTCTTGGGTTTGTGCTTACTACCATTTTCTTTGCAGTCTCGTGTTTCAGCCCATTTTTGGATGTCTCCTGGGCATAATTATGCCACTAGGATTTACAGCCTGGCAGGGAACCTATATAGTACTAAAGTAATAGGGTGTGGGGGCAGGGAGACAAGAGCATGGACGTGTAAGTCTTGCCCCTGATTTCTATGGCTCTGACAGTTTCATCAGAGACTGGGCTTCTGTTAGTTGGAGTCAGTGATCTTTCTTTTGTGACTGGATTGGTAAGAGATCAGACTTCTGAGTTATTTGGGGAGTGAGTGCTTTGCACCGATGCACTGAAATAATTTGCTGGGTGATTGTGTTCTGAAACTCTGACTCATTCATTGTTTCTCTCCTGGTCGTTGTGCAAAGCTTCTGGAACCTAAAACCAATTTAAATTGCTTCTTAGCGCTGTGGGGATGTTGTCCCCCTCCCAGAATGTGCCTTCACCCAGTAGAGTGCTTTTGAGTGTGTGAAAGTAGAGAGAGGAAGGGCCCCTTATCTATCCATTCAGCTCAGTGGAGTCTTTTCTGGGTCAGAAGTGGAGTGTTGTTTTTTAAATTTCAGTTTTAAAACTAGTTAATTATTTAGATTATACCCGAACTAGGGTTCTCCTATTCTTAACCTAGGATCTGCCCTCAAGGAATAACTTGTTAAATTTTTCCCCTGGTGGAGGAACAAACTGATCAGATTACACCTAAGTCTCTTGGCCATGTGGGGGTTTTTTCTCTGTCTCACCCTGTTGCACAGTCTTTCTGATCCTTTTATCTGTGAACCAGAGGCCCCTGCTAAATGCCGAAGCTGCTTGTTTTGGGGAAGCGTCTGCAGGGGAAAGGCCGCAGGCACGGCTCCCTTTGGCTCATTGGCTGTTCTGTTACTACCCGGAAACAGAGCAGTGGGCGGAGCTGCCCAAACAGCTGATGGAGTGTGACCAAGAGTGTGTTTGTATACAAAAGAGTGGGGGCTGGGGGAGCCCAGAGACAGACTTCAAAAGCATAAATTGTGGGGAATCACAAGTGAATAAGTGGAGTCTTCAGCAGAATCAAGAATCCCTACGGGGACATGACATGTCACAGTATTTGTACTTAAGGAGGTGAATATATTTTTTGTGTTTGTGAGGTAACAGATCATAGGATCATGGATCTAGGAGGGGAAGGAACCCCAGAGCCCATCAATCCAACCTCCTTCATTTCCTGGTCTGGAAACTGAGGCCCAGGGAGGTCAAGGGACTGACTCACTATCAGGTCTAAACAAAGCATTGTCTGAACCCAGATCCTTGGCTCTTTTCTGAGAATAGTTTGGGGATTTATGAAGGAATTTATGTGGGGATTTTTGTTGGCATAGCTAATAGTAGAAATTTTGGTGGCAATTTTGAGAACAGGCCTTTTTTCCTCTTCCGGAGGGAATACAGTAACTTAAGCAGAATCCATGACTTGAAATATATTTAGCTGACTATATGCAGAGGCAGCATAATCAAAGCATAGTAGATATTTAACTTCCCTTGCCAAGCTTCAAGTTGGTTTCAGAAAAGGGACTGCCAATGTTGTAGAGTAGAAAATTCATTAATATGTTCACAATGAAAACGTTTTAGGATCTAATATATCTTTACAAATTGGACCTGTTATTTATTGTTCCATTACCAAATGAATAAAAGGAAGGAACCAATGTTAATTAAGCACCTACTGTGTTTATCATTGTGTTAATAAGCATTTTCCTAATATCTCATTTGATCCTCACAACAGCCTTTGGAGGTAGATGCTGTAATTATTCCCACTTTACAGTTGAGGAAACTAAGGCCAACAGAAGTTAAGTACCTGATCCAGGGTCATACTGTAGTGTCAGAGACAAGGTTTATAAGTCCTAGAAGGTCTTCCTGACTCAGAGCAAGCTACTCTACAGCTCAGCTGCTTATAATACTTGAGGGTTTTATAGATTTTTCATAGCATTTGTGTAATGTAGATGAAAATCTCTGTAGAAAGAACATTATATTGTGATAAAGGTCATCGCCATCACATCTTAGAAATAATTTTTGTTTTAAATTTTATATTTAAAAAGAAGTGGTAAAAATGTTCATAATTCCTTGGTGTCACTATAAATGAACACCTTTACTGTGGCTTTGTTTTGACTTAAAAGAAAATGCAAATACAAAAATGGAAATGTGCAACCATTTTCCTTGAAATTGCTACTTAAAAAAACTTTGTTGTTTTGTCATTACTCTTGTTTTCACCCTTAATTTAGTTGTTGGGTTACTTTTGTTCTACTTTATTTTTCACTTGAAGAATAGACAATTCTATAATCTTTTAACCAGCTCAAGTATCAATTGGGAACCTGTGGTTTGGTTTTCATTTCCTGTGGTCTCTGTTTGAATAAGATGATGGGATGGAAGTTAGAACAGTTTTATATTCTTCACTCTTCTAGCTGAAATAAAAGATTTGGTAAATTGTAATGTTCTGAGTTTGTCTCCAGTCTAGATTTTGGTGGCAAAAATAACATGCTGGTCTTTATCTTGGTTAAACAGGGACCCACATGAGTAAGCATTCACAGCTTTAGGCCGTCTGATTCCTACAGTTCTAGTAAGTTACACCCATGTCTAAAAATTCAGCTTTCAGGAAAATAATTTCTACAGATGGGAACCATAAAAACTAACCCGATGTATGTGCTTTTAATACTCTGGTTTTTTGTGCTATGTCATCTTGATTGTGCATTTTGTGCAAAAATGATTAACCATGCTTTCAGTTAATTTTAGTACATCATTAATTGACTAGAATTTCTGATTGCGGGAAACATTGTATTTTGGGCTTGAGAACAGAGTCAAAGTATTTTTTCATACAAAGTTCCCTGTAGTGGGCACTTAGATTTAAACACGTTTTAAAAAAACTTTTAGTACCTCTACTGCACGTTCTAGTTTGTTCTTTTAAGCAGGTTGTGACTCAGTGCTTAGTTACTAGGCTAACAAATAGACTTGGGAAACTCATTCTGAAATCTTATAGTGAGCAAAAAAGAGAATTGGATCTGGAGTAAGACTTGAGTTTAAGTTGTTTTACCTTTGATGTTTGTTAATCTGTAAAATGAGAATAACGTTCTCTGACTCTTATCAGTGTTAATCCATATTCTTATTCTGCCTAACTTTTTAAATAGCAGCGTTCCCCTTGTCTGTAAGGCTTGTAGTGATGAAGAGCAATAAATTGGCTGATGGCAGTGGTGACTAAATGAATTTAATGGTCTAAATACCCCAAATGTACAGAGAGTTAGATCTTTGGCAAAATCTCAAGTAATTTGGGAGCCTAAATTTAATTTTCACTCTTTGAGTTCCACATTCAATTCACAGGTGAAATTCTGGTTGTCATTAAACTGTCATTGTTTTTCCATTTGTGGAAAATCATGGCTCCAAAGCAGTTTCCTTGTCAGTACAGTATTTGTTTCTGATATCCTCTGCCAAAGTATAATGTATGGTCACTTTAAGTCAGTCTAAAATGGGTTTTTAAAAATTACTTTTTTTTTGACCATTTTTGTTAATTGGAAGCACAGTGAAATCAGAATCAAATTATGTTTTTAAAAAGTTTATTCTGTTTTTTTTTTCAAATTAACAAGCCTTACTTTTCTTTTTTCCTTCCCCCCCCCATTGCTTTTATATTTTATGAATCACTTTATTTTTATATTTACCATGGAGAGAATTTAGATTTACATATATTTTCAAAAACAAAACAGTATTTTAGTTGTTTTGTGTCTACATTTTTAACGTAGTTATCGAATCTGTTTTATTTATGTATGTGTATGATTTAAAGATATAGATAACATTTTCAGTCTGGAGCATTTAAAAAAAATTTTCCCACTTTTCCTGTGGGAGGCAGTGATATTCTTTCCTTTTCCTTGCCCCTGATCTGTCTTGCCTTTCCTTTTCCCCTTTCTCTTTCCTTCCCTTTTCCTTCATGGATTGGGGAGAATTAAAATGAGATGAAATAATATCAGTACAGAACAGATCAATGCCAGGGCCATAGATAGACTGGAGGAATTATAAGGGAGATATTTTAATATCTTCCAGTTCTAGTTTTCACATTTTCTTTTGTTTGTAAGTCACCCTTGTATAATATCAGGGATTTAAAAAATTTATACCTGATATCTTATGATCTGATAGATGTGAATATTTAATGATGAAGGCAGGTCGCAAAGTCTTACTAAAGCAGAATACTTTGTGAGTAATAAACTTTTAATTAAGAGTTGTTTAATTACTTAGCCATTTTATTTCCTACTATATGTTATTAGTATGCACCCCTGTTTATATATAGATATGTGAGTGTGTCTTAAAATCTTGTTAATCATTTGTTATTAGCAATGGAAAATCTCGATACTTTTCTATGGTAGTTTCCATTATTTTTCCATGTGTCCCTAAGAAGAGGAATTGGAAGTTACTGTGGCTAAGTTTTGACTCTTATCTTTTGAATTATTTGACTAATGTGAAATCATATATGTATGTGGGATAAAACCACATTCACTGTTTAGTAGGCAGAAGACCTCATCTTTCTAGGTTTGTAGGATTGTATTTCCTTTATTTTTTATAAAATCTCAGATGAGTTGTTTAAAAATATAGAAATCAAGTAACCAGGCATGGCTTTGGTCACCTCTGGTACATTTGTTTAGAACAGTTGTGCTCTCTGTGACTACCTAAAAAATACCAGATACCACATGATATGTTGAAAAGTTCAACTAAATTTGGTATTATGTGAAAAAAGCAACTGTTAAATTGTTTTTCAACTTGCAACTGCTTGACAACATCTGAAAAGTAGATTAATGGATATAGAGACTCACTATACAAGTAACCTCAATTTTCCACTGTAGTGTTTTCCCATAGTTTAGCCTTTTATCAGCATTAGGTTTCCCTGGTTATATTCAAGTCAAATATTACCTGCTCTTATTTTATCGAAATTACTGGATCATTTTGCAAATTCTAGAACCTACTTTTTGAAGTAGTGTTCTTCTGGTTAAATAGTTTGGGACTTGAAATTTCAGCCTATTTTCCTTCCCTCAGTAAAGAAGGGAACAGGTTTATTGACTTATTTTTTTTTTTTCTATAGTAAATTACCATTAGCTTTATTTTACCCATATAATTTTTTTGGGGGGGGTCAGCTTATCAACTTCTAACCACATAGAAAAGTTGTTTGTGGTATATTTTGAAAACCAATGCATTTTTGATTTTAAAAAGGGGTTGTATTTTATAAAATATTAAGGGCAAGACAATTAGTGTGGGAAGAAGCTACTTTTTAAAGTTTTTTTCTTACTAGAGGAGCTTATTTTGTTTTTTTAAAAATAATTTATAATGAGAGGACCTAAAACCATTATCACATGGGTGGAGCACTACTATGACTAGTTAAAATTTGTTATTCCTCACATTTGTTAACTTTGTAAAAGCTGTGTTGATTAATGTTGCCAAACTGGTTAAGTTTTTTTTAAAGGAAAAAATTAAGTCTCCTGTCCATCCCCCTTTCCATCGCATATTGGATCCTCTGTGTTAAAACACTAGTTTCTTAAGGAATAGAAGAAGGGCAGGAAGTAGATGTAAGTGTGTTCTTTAGTCTAATTGTCTGGATGGTTGCCCATTTTCTTGGCAGTAAAAAAAGGCAGCTGTTGAATGACATAACTTTGAATATCAAATGAGACATATATTTGAGTATATGTGTATTCAGTGATTCAGTGTTTACCCACTTTTTTTTTCCTTTTTCTTTTTTTGGTCTTTGCCTTTTGTTGTATATGCTGTTGGGTTAGAAGACATAAATTACTTCTCTTGAATTTGTGAGAGATTAAATATATATATCTATCCTAATAGATTAGAAGACATAAATTACTTCTCTTGAATTTGTGAGAGATTAAATATATATCTATCCTAATAATTTTTTTGGTAGTAATGTGTTTTTATAACAGGTAGCCTGATTATCATTTTTTGCCTTTTCTCCCAAACTTAAATTTCTTTACAAACAGGTAGAGCGATTATATTTCAAATTTGTACTTGGTTTATTCATTTGCTCGTTTATCTCTAGCTTTTCTTGTGTTCCACTTCTTTGATGGTCCCTTTAAATCCTGAGAGGAAGAAGATAATTTATGTTGATAAAAGTAGTCTTAGGTTGATAAAAATTCTTCCTTTAAAGAGGAGTGGGATCTCAAGGGCCTTGGAGAATCTAATGTTTTTCTAAGTTATCTTGAGTGTTTCAGTGCTTTTCAGTTAAATAAAATTAAAAATATTATCAAATTATTAGTATTTTAGTATCAAATTAGTATCTAATACTACTTTCCAGTAGTTTGAAGTCCAAATTTAACTTGTCTTCTTTAATCCCAGTTGTCTTAATTACAAACCCTGATTTTTTTCCAAACTTCACTCTCATGTTGCAAAACTTTTTATATTCTTGTTGTACATTCATGCTGGCCATTCTGTTATGTAGTTAATGTATTAAATGTTATTTGAGAAACATTGAAAGCATGGTAGTTATTTCTAGCTTGTAATTTTGATTTTGTTGTCTTTTGTGGTTGTGGAATTTAGGTTCTAAAGTGTCTAATGTTTGGATTGGTTATTTTTCTATCTGACCTTTTCTTTATTTAATTATACTTTAGTCTTCATATTAGAAGACCTCCTTTGTAACCAAAATTCATTCTTCACTCTGTTTACCCATCTAAGAGAAAGAGGAATAGTGTCTGTTCTTGCATGTATTTCATATGCATATTAAGTTTTTGGTTTGCTGCAATAAATAAAGTTACAATATGGCTTTTATCTTCCACAAACATTCAGGCTTTCTTTATAATCAATTTTTTGGTGATGTGACATTACTGAATCTGAATCTCCAGCTTTAAAAATCAAAAGATTACTACCCAACGTGATAAATGTCATAATGTCAGCACAGAGTATTTAGAATATTTGAATTCAGCAAAGGTTTATTAAGTTCCTGCTACCTCCCAGGCACTTAGAGGTATAGAGGTAAGAACAAGACCATTCCTGCTTTTCTAAATAGTTTATATTCTGCTGTAACTGCTATATAGTTATATAGACAAGTATTATAATAATAGTAGCCAAAATTTTATGGTGCTTCAAGGTTTGCAGAGTACTTTGGATCAAAAATAAAATATAAGGTAGAGAATGAAGAAAACAAAGGAGAGGTTATGTGGGGAATGAGAAAAATTGCATTAGAGGACTCCTGACATCACCCTTGAAAGGAGGAAGATAAAACTTCCGAAAGGCAGAGATGAATTGGGACTTCATTCCCTGTATAATGGTTAGACTATGAATGTCTTGGATATTGGAGTTCATGAAACATTTAAGGTTCTATCTGGTCCACAGTATAAAACTCTACAGAAAGATTAAGGAAATAGGGGACATACAAAACATTTAAATTAGTAATTAAGTGGTATGTACTTTGTTTCCAGTTTTTTGTTTCCACAAAAATGCTAGCCTTCATTGTTAAAGATACGATTAACAACTATTTCATGAACAGTATGAGATATTAATAGACTTGGTAGTAAAATTACTGAGAGTCTTTTTGTTGTTGTTATTGTTGCAAGGTGGTTGGAATTGAGTGACTTACCCAGAGTCACACAGCTAGTGTCAATTTTCTGAATTCAACTTTGAACTCAGGTTTGATTAATTCTAGGGCTGGTACTCTATCTACTGTGCAACTTAGCTAGCCTTGATAATCTTTTAAAGACATACTTTGTAAGATCTTAAGTACAGGGGGGAAGGAGGGTAATAATCATTCACTAAATATCTATTTATCATTAAACTCTGCACTATTGACACATTAAAAGAAGACTTTACATTTATATAGTGTTTTCACATTTTTTTTCCCTCTCATTTAATCTTGACTAAAATCCTGTGAGTTGTTTGTTAGGCAGGCACTATTCTCATTTTGCAGATGAGGATAAGTGATCTACCACAGCTGAAAATGACAGATCCTCAACTAGCATCCATTTTCCATTTTCTAGTTTAGTGGTCATTCCAGATATATCCATATGTTAGTCCTGCTCTATAACTTAGTGTATACATTTTAGAACATTGCCTAATGCTGAGAAAGATTGTGATTTCCCTTGGTTGATTAGCTAGTAATTGTGAGCTGGGGTTGGATTTTAGATTTTCCTAATCCCAAATACAGTATTCTGTCATATTTAGAATTTACTATATTCTGGCAAATCAAATCCCTAAAGTTCTTTAATTTTTTATGAAAAAGGTATAGGAAGAGAATCCTACTCTGATAATTCACAAATCATTCTTATCTTTAATATTTCTCATTTAATCCGACAGAGGTTTTCTTGCTGTCACTTTATATGTTTGAGGAAGCAGATACTTAATTGCTTCTTGGATGGCACTTTTTGAATGCCATTTAGAACTCTTGAGATGGTGATCTTAAATTTCTGCAATCTTAATCTATATCTCTAATATATATCACTTCAGTAAGTCCCATAATTAGGAATAATATTAAAAAGCAGGGAGGTATGCCTAAATATAAAAAGCATTGTGTTGGTGGAAGTAAAGTACTAAGAACTTTACTTAAACCTATGTGGCCTTTAGTATTAGTTAAAAAGTGACGACTTTTAGCAGTATTATTTCTAATTAGAAGATTATGTCAATTATTTGCTGTTTGATATAGAAAATGTACTTGGCTATAAAGAAATGTAATATTATTTCCCTTATAAAATTGAATTAGTCTTATTAACAGTTACAGTGCAACTGGTTGAGAAATAGACCATCTTCCATGTCTTTATTAATTGGCTACACAAGAGATGAAAAGATTAATTCAAAATGCTTTATCTGGTTAGTATTTAGTCATTTTTTTGGAATAGGCTGAATTTTGTTCTTAGTTTCTTAAGAAAGCACAGGTTTTTCATAAGGTGATGTAGAGAGAAAAGAACAGCAGGAGTGTGTTAGGTTATGAATCTTGTTTGGTGCTAAGAGTAACAGAACTTACATTATTAGTATAACAAAAACTGAAGAGGCAAACTCCCCTGCTGAACCCTGCCTTCTTTGTCAGGTATTTTTTAACTGGGCATTGGATAGATAGAATACTAGATCTGGAGTCGAGAATGTCTTATTTAGTTGTGGCCTCAGACACTTAACTAGTGAGGTAAGTCATTTAACCCTGATTGTCTCCTAAAGAGGAAAAAAAGAATCATAGGGATAAGTTATATTTACTCTGTCTTAATTTTCTCATTTGTACATTTGTGAGAATAATAGTACTTAGCTCCCAGGATTGTTTATGAAGGTCAAATGAGATAATATTTGTGAAGGGCTTTGCAAATCTTTAGAATGTTACACAATGCTGCTGCTGTTTTATTAATGTACGTTTGAACCAGTATATGGTGACATGAGTCTAAGCCAACAAAACATTTTTCAGTTTTTAAAATGTATTGTCAAATGTCTTCATTACTTAAAATAGTTTTTGGTCTTTGTTTTGTACATTAAGTACATTAAATATAATTTAATAATTTACCCAAGCCAAGGACCTCATTTGTTAGTTTGAACTAGAATTCATTTCTTGTGCATTAAAAATTAAATCTCTATATTTTAACAACTTTATCTTGAGATTTTAAGTATTTTAGAGGGAAAAAAGTGTTGAAGTTTGGTTTGGTTTTTAAATTGTTGAGTAATGTGGGTTCATTTAGAAACTTTAATATTCTACCAATTTTAGTTATTAGGGTAAAGTTATATGAGTAGACATTTTTTATTCTTTAAACAATTTCATTCAGTTCTTTAAACTGGATTAATTATATTAAAAGGAAAATCAATTTTGTTTTTAGCAGGAATATTCTAATGCTTTCATCCTATTTTTTGATCTTTGATATTTTGAGCTCCTTATTGCTGTTTAAAATCAATGCAAATTCATAATATGAACTCTTAGTTTCTAGTACCTTTAGTTGAGAATAGTGTATCAGTCATTAGTGCCCAGGAGCCATATACATCTTTTAGATGTGTTAATTATATTTAGTTAGTTTCATGGGCAGTTTTATTTCCCATATTTGATTGAAGTAGATGTATAATATACTTTATATCTGAGATGAAGGTTACCTTCTATTTGGGTCTTTCCCAAAAGAGATAAAGACATAATTTTATTGGTTTATGCTACTTTGGGAATCATGGAATTTTAAAATCAGAAACGATTTTAGATTTAAAAAAAATGCTGTGGATAAAGTGCCTTTGATTTCTCATAGGATTAATTAGATTAGGTGAGGTATATGTTCTTATCCAGTGCTAATTCTAATGAGGACTTGTTATCTCTAGATATATAAAATTTTTTATAAAAGTTGTCTAAGTATTGCATCTCTTATCACTATACCATTTTATACTTTTGTATCTCTGTATCCATTTTGTTGAAACTATTAATGAAAGTCCTGCTTTGCCTAGAAAATAGAAAATTTCTACCAGAGCAATGAGATATTCTGTGTTTTCTAGATAACTGAAACTAAAAGCCTCATTTCTGATATCTATATTTCTAAAATGTGTTACATATTCTTTTACTAGTTTATGTAATTGATAGTTGAGGCTATTGGATAAGTATCCTATTTTAAAATTCTGTCAAATCTAATTTTAAGTTTAAAATGTTAATTCTTCTATTCATATTACTTTCATTTTCAAATATATTACTCCCCTCTTAAGTGATCTGTCCTGTGTAACAAAGAATAAAAAAGAGGAAAAAAAAAACCTCAGCAAAACTATTGAACACACCAACTAAGATATTATTATCCATGACGTATTCCCCACTTCTTCAAATAATAGAAGGTGAATCTTCTTTGCTCTTTTTAGAACACACTTGGTTATTATAATTATACATCATTTATTTTTGGCTTTCTGCATTATGGCTAAATACAAGTACTGTTAATAAACAGAATTAGATTTAATTTTTATTTTGATAGAAAAGTAAAATTTTTTTTACTTTTACTTTTGAATATAAAAATGTATATGCCAACTTATAATGAGAATTTACATAGTATTTTAAAGTTTGCAGAGTGTTCTTCAATTAATATCTCATTTAAGCTCACAACATTCCTGGGGACCTGTTCAACTATTATTAATTCTATTTTATAGTGGAGGAAACTGAGGCAGAGAGAGGTGGAGTGACTGGCCCAGGCTCAGCTAGCAAGGGTTTGAGGCTGGATTTGAATCCATGTCTTCACAGCTCCCAGTCCGCAATTGTTTCTATTTTGCCACCTAGTTGTCCCTGAATTATCAGAGATGCCCTTGTTTCTGTCTATCTTTGATGAAACTTTTCCCCTTTCTTCCCCTCCTCCCCCCCAATATTGCCTTCCTGGGAAAAAAGCAGAATCTGTTAGAAGAGTAACCCCTCCAGGAGAGGGAGAGAGCTGGATATAAGCCCTTGTGCTGAGGAAGTTAAAATATAGGGCAGTGGAATCTCTGGGTTGATTAGGGGGGAGGGTCAGTCTGGAACCCATGGGGGGGGGGTAGAAATCAGGACAGGGGCTCCTTTAGACCTCCTGGAGATTAATGCCATGGTGAATGGAAGGAGTCCTGAGATGTGAATCTGAGCCTCTGGAGTCTCGGTACCTCCTTGCTGTGTTCACTGGTCTCCAAGGTCCTTCCTGGCTTTGTTCTTGTTCCCAGCAGGGAGCTTTCTCTCCTTTGAGAAGGACTGAGGATCTTCCAGTGAGCAGACCCCCTCCATCTTTTCTCCTTCATTATTTCTATTGCAGAGCAGGTTCCATCATTAATTTTCTTTTAATTCACTCTGCCCAAGAGAGTGGAGACTTGGGTAGCAGCCTTCTCTGCTGGGCCTGACTCTGAGCCTTCAGACCTGGATGCTTTCTTCCCAGGTGACCATCCACACTTCTCTGTGCCTCTGGCTTCCTCCTGGGAAAATGAGGCGGGGTCGGTGGGAGGGCCTTTCAGGGGGTCTTCAGTTCTGTATAGAACAGCTGGATCTGTGGATTCAAGACAAAATCTATGCTCCCTAATGTGCATTCAGACTGCAGATTTGGTTCCACTGATGGTCTTTGCGCCAGCCATAGGGATTTTTCTTCTTGGAAGACTCTTCTATCCAAGCAACTGACATCCGATTCTTGTGCTTTGTCCTTAGCCCCATCTTTACCTGGGCTCCCCCGTTTCTGCTTTGTATAGGGAATCTCTCTGGCTTCAGAACTAGCAGCTTTTTGTACCTTTCTTGTTAGCATGTTCTGTTATCTTGTATTATGAATATTTGTATGTATGTGTATTTTCTCATTGATTAAATTTTAAGTTTCATATGCTGTCTTTTTAAAAAATATCTCTTAGTGGGGGCAGCTAAATGGCCTAGTGGATAGACTACGGGGTGGGGGGTGGTCAGGAGGACCTGAATTTGAGTGTGACCTAGACACTTAACACCTACTAGCTGTGTAATCTTGGGCAAGTCACTTAACTCCAATTGCCTTGAATTAAAAAAAAAAAAAGTTAAAAAAAAATCTCATTGTATATACATAATAGGTCCTAATTCTTTGTTGAGTGAAAGTTTTAGATTAGATAATTTATAAGTCTGAACACTTAAGCCTGTGATCATCTTATGAGTTCATGTTTGTATTAGAAGCATCCTTGTTTTGTGGGATAGTATAATTTATTTTTTACGGATGGAAAACTGAATTAATTAAACTTTGGCAGAATCCTAGAGGTTGGTAGATTTGGGACCTAAACCCAACTGTGGATTAGATGGTGAATTTAGTTGGCATGAGTTTCCTGCCTCTGGTTGTAGAGCAGAATAACTAGGTTTTCATAAATCAAGTTTTAAGTTTTTGAACTTAAAAAATTTTACCTAGCTCAATCATTAAAAAAAAAAAAAAAAAAAAAAAAAGTCCTTTATTCTGGCAATTAGCAATTAGCTTTGTTGTAGCTGAAATGGACTTAGGTTTTGTAGTGCATAGGGCATAGTTTACTTTTTTTCTATCCGAATACACAGTTCATTTGTCATGGACTCTATAAATAGTAATAATCTTGCAATTTAATAATATAATTGTCTTAAGCTTTAATAGATTTACTTTTAAGTACTGTTTACAGATAATTTCCATCACTTAATTTATCAGTTTAAGGATGTTATAAACATCCTGTTTAGTAAAAACTTACCCACTTTTCAATTTTTTCTTCTGTTAAATTGAGATTAATAGGTTGCTTGTCATTAAATGATAGACAAAGATATCAAAATATTTGTCAGTGGGATGGGGGCAGCTAGATGGCACAGCCAAATGTAGAGTCAGTAACATCTGAGTTAAAATTCTAGACATTTCCTGACTCTGTGTTTTGGGCAAGAAGACACAGTTTGCCTCAGTTTCCTTATCTGTAAAATAGGAGGGAGAAGGAAATGGCAAAGTGCTCCAGTATCTCTACCAAGAAAACTCTGAATGTGGACTCGCCAAGAGTTGGGCATGGTGGAAATGATTGAATAATAAGAATGGTCATATGGATAGAGACAGAACCCACACTGGCAAAAATCTTAGACCTTTAAAGGGGGAGATTGTTTGTCTTGTTTTTTTTGCATTCTCCAGTGTCTGGCACAAGGTAGTTTGTTGATTGGTATTATGTGGTGGTAGTAAAATGATAGGCATGAGAAGTATCTTTAGCTCAGTTGAATGTACTTTTAAATCTCCCCTCTCCTCCTCTGTCTCTGACTCTTTCCTTCAGATGTGACCCCTTAGTATAGTTGACTCAGCGTTCTCAAAGCTATGTCAGCAAAGCAAAGTATGGCAGGTGTCGCCAATCTGAAAAGCTTTAGCATATAGGTGCCAGATTGTGTCTGTCATCCTGTAAGTGACAGTCGTGTTGGGAGGGGCTTATTAGCAGGTGGCAATTTTTTTTTTTTTTTTTTGCTACAGCAGCTCATTAAAACACATAACAGAAGAATTAGAAAGTTGCACAAATAGTGCACCTACTGTGAAGTATCTTATCTAAGAAATCTGTCTTATCTAAGAATTTCAATGAGTGACTCCTTTTGGTAAAAATGGCTCAACAGTGAGTATCCAGAAGAACAAAGAATAGCAATTTTACTACATTATTTTGGATTAAGCATCTATTTTCAAGGCTTATTATAAGCAAAAAAGCCTTCTGCACGGGAAAACATTTGAACTTAATACTCTTGTGTGAAATGAAAGATCTGTGGAATTCAAACATCTGCAAAATATAAACATGCTTCTGTATTCAGATAACCAGAAATCAGTACAGAAAATCTAGCTTTAACAATTTTATCCCAAATAAGAATATCTGAGCTTTTTAATATGAATTTAGACTTCCAGGACAAAGTGGAAGAGTAATATTAGTTATTTATTATACTTGAAATGTCTGCTTTTTCTATTTAAACACAATAGGGTATTGAGAATGCTCTTATTCTTGCACAACATACAGGTGCGTACAGACTTTGAGATAAGTATTATATGATAGCATTCTGAAAAATGATGATGAGTATTGGAAATTTTATTTAATTGTTTACTAGAGGTGGTGAAATACCAGATTTCAAATTTACTTTTTCTGAGTCATTTGCCTTACTAGAATTTTATTCCAACTGGTTTTGGGAGGATCGCAGTAATAGAGAGAGAAACTTAATCTTTTAGACATTTTGTAGTCTCTTAAAGAGGTCTCTTTAGAATCAAGAGATAACCAGATTCTATATGAAAATTATGGAATATTACTGTTCTGTAAGAAATGACCAACAGGATGATTTCAGAAAGGCCTGGAGAGACTTACACGAACTGATGCTGAGTGAAATGAGCAGGACCAGGAGATCATTATATACTTCAACAACAATACTAGATGATGACTAGTCCTGATGGATCAGGCCATCCTCAGCAACAAGATCAACCAAATCATTTCTAATGGAGCAGTAATGAACTGAACTAACTATACCCAGAAAAAGAACTCTGGGAGATGACTAAAAACCATTACATTGAATTCCCAGTCCCTATATTTATGCACACCTGCATCTTTGATTTCCTTCACAAGCTAATTGTACAATAATTCAGAGTCTGATTCTTTTTGTACAGCAAAATAATGTTTTGGTCATGTATACTTATTGTGTATCTAAGTTATATTTTAATATATTTAACATCTACTGGTCATCCTGCCATTTAGGGGAGGGGGTGGGGGGGGTAAGAGGTGAAAAATTGGAACAAGAGGTTTGGCAATTGTTAATGCTGTAAAGTTACCCATGTATATATCCTGTAAATTAAAGGCTATTAAATAAAAAAAAAAAAAAAAAAAAAAAGAGATAACCAGGTTCTATAACTGTGACTCTTATACTTCAGTTAATTTCTATACAAAAGGGTGATGAGAGTACCATATAATGTAGTGTAAATTACAGAGTATACAAATGCAAATACACCCAAACCCACAGTGGTGGCTTTGGGGATGGTGTTA
The DNA here is from genome assembly GCF_902635505.1 of Sarcophilus harrisii. Lineage (NCBI taxonomy): Eukaryota > Metazoa > Chordata > Mammalia > Dasyuromorphia > Dasyuridae > Sarcophilus > Sarcophilus harrisii. The sequence goes on along the minus strand of NC_045430.1, from coordinate 178,045,880 downwards.
TGCTGTTGATAGTTTTTTTTAGTTTAACTATGGAATACTTTTTTTTTATTATAGCTTTTTATTTACAAGATATATGCATGAGTAATTTTTCAGCATTGACTCTTGCAAAACCTTCTGTTCCAACTTTTCCCCTCCTTCCCCTTACCTCCTCCCCCCAGATGGCAGGTAGACCAATACGTGTTAAATATTTTAAAGTACTATGGAGTACTTCTTGGAATAAATGAGTGCTTTAAGTTTGGAAAGACATGGAAAAACAGATTTTTTTTTTTTAAGCTTATGGAATAGAGGATGACGTGGAATGGGAAATTTAGATTGAGGATCAGAAATAGAAGACTCGGATTTGCAAATAGATTTGCCTTACCAGAAAAAAAGAATAGAATTAAGGTAAAATGGGCAAGATATTGAAGAAATGGGCATTTGTTTATTGATATTTGGAAACTGTCAGGTAACTCATTCCTGCTATATTGCTGAATATTAACATGTGTGAGATAGTAGGAAAATGGGGAAAAGATTGAGAGGCTTTAGGGGGGACTAAGTGTCCACAATGTAAGCAGCTCCTTAGGAAAATATATTCCCTCCAACTATATTAAGATCAAGAAAGGCCACCCTTCTGTGTTCAGACCCCTTATGTGTATTTCTGAGCACTTCCTGTGTAGAAGGTGAGTGGAGGAACACTGTCAGGATGTTGAAGAGAAGGGGAACACTTCACAGCGGTTGGAGCTACTGCTTTAGCTTTAGCTCATGATGATGATTTGGACTCCATATAAGAAACAATTCTCTAGAGCAGCTGGGTAGTGCAGCCTATGGAGCACTAGTTAGGAAGACTCATCTTCCTGAGCTCAAATCCAATCTCAGAGTCTGACTAGCTGTGTTACGGGGGGCAAGTCACTGAACCCAGCTTGCTTCAGGTTTCTCATCTGTAAAGTGATCTAGGGAAGAAATGGCAAACTATTCAAGTGTCTTTGCCAAGAAAATCCCAATGTGAGGAAGGGGTCATGAAGAGATGAATGTGGCTGAAATAGTTGAATAACAATCAAGAGCTAATGCAGAAGTAGAAAGGAGTATTTCAAAGTATTGTGATTTGCTTCAGAGGCCTTAGAACTTGGTACTTAGGTTGGAGAGGGAGCTTTCCTGTTCAGGTTTTGGTTGATAGTGTTATAGTAACCATGGATCTCTTCAGAAATGAGAGTTTCGGGGCTTACTGTGCTTAGACTGTCATTAACAAAAGCAATCTGTGGAGAGAGTGTCAGAGAACCCCCCCTCTTTTTGGACTTGGCACAGGCAAGTCAGCAAGCATTTGCTAAGTGCCTTCTCTGTACCAGGCACTGGGATGAACCTTTGGTGAGCACTTGTCCCACTGTCTCCTTGCTTCGTTCTTGAGCAGTGTGACCATGGGTTGCAATTGTTATGGGCTCTTGTATGATTTTAATATTTAGGACATAATCTTACTAGAAGAAGGTTTCGTTAAGACATTTTGCTCTACAAAGTGACCTCTTTTTTTTTTCTTTTTAAAAATAGGCAGAAGCAGAACCTTATACTCTTGTCAGTTGTGTAAGATCCAGATTTTCTTGAAAATTAGTTTTGACATTATAGTTGACATACTTAGCCTGAGAAAAGGGAATCAAAGGTTAACTCTTATATTAAGAATTTAGTAGCCATATTCTAAGCTGCTTACTGCCATTTCTTAACAGCCTCCCTCCCCCAGATAATATGCAGTTAAAAAAAATGAAATAAATATTTTTAACTACTTTGCTGGAATAATTCTTTTGTGCTTATTTGGAGACTTTAGCATAGATATCTTTTTTTTTTAGTAGTCTTTTATTTTGCCAAATACATGCAAAGATAGTTTTCAACATCCACCTTTGCAACACCTTGGAATAGAGATCTTAACCTCCTACTTTCTGACTTGTGTCTGACTGAACTGTGGTAGTAGAGTTACTTGTCGAGTTAATGAAAAAGTAGTTCTTTTCCCCCCCCCCCTTTGTCCTTTGTTTTTCTGTTTTTGGAAGAGACTTTGTCCTAGGCCAATCAATAATTTTATTGATATTTTATTCTCTTCTGAATTAGGTAATGTGTAAGCATATAATCATAATGATGTCTGATAGTAATCCTACTTGCCTAACAACACAGAATTTTTTATGTATTTACTTTGCCCATTCTTTCAGTAACACTATGAAATAGGAAACAGTTGTTGGTGCAGTTTTATGTGTGGTAAAACTGAGGCAAAGAGCCAGTGGATTGATTGTGGGTATGCAGCTGGGAATGTGGTAGAGCTAAGCTTAGAATCTGAGCCTTCTGACTCAAGTATAATGTTGTATGGTGTGTGTGCATCTGTTCACTTTATGTTCAAGGGGAGGGAAACTCTATATTTCCCAAAGGTCTTGTATCTATGTTCTGTTTTTCCTGTAGAGAATCCATTTAGAAACAACATAGTGGAATCAAGAATAGGAAAAGTTTGGCTCCTCCAGAAAATTATAAATTATAAATATAAGGAATTATTCCTTTACCTTCATGTCTAATACTTCGTCTCCAGTTTTAGTGAAAAAAAGTACAATAAAAAATATAATAATCAAAAACCGTATTATACTACTTAGCTACTTTCTATAATTTGAATGATAAACATTATAGATACTTATATTTTCATTTAAATGTACTACTTTCAGTATTTGAGATAAAGGAAATGTGAACTACTTGTTAGAGATATTTTTTAGGTTATTCTGTGAACCCTAATTAGGGATTATAAAATGATCCAGTTTTTTTGCATGGCCTAAAAAGTAAATTGTTTTTAAATTCTATAATGAATCTAGTTTGGATTATTCATATTTTGCTAGTTTAAATTCGGCATTTTTTTTTAACTTTACAGTATTGTACATATTTGGCTTTCTAGTTTTTTTGTCTGACTGGTAAAAATTGATTTTTAGTCTTAATATTGAAATTTTGTGGATAAAGAACAAATTTTTGATTTATTTTTCATGGTAGCATAATGCTGAGGAAAAGCTGATTTCATTTTATTTTTCTTTTTAATTTTGTTATTTTAGAAAAAAGACAATCCTATTTTATTCTTTAGAAATTTAAATATATGTCTAATAATTTGTTCAAGAGGTATCCAAGTGTTGTAGTTATTCTCCACTGACATTTGATTTGGGGGGTAATCATTTTAGAAAGATGGCATTTTTTTTCCATTTATAAATCTAGAATCAAATATGCTATTTTGTGATAATATTTTTTGATAGGCGAGTTTGAAAGAAAAGTTCTCTTCTCCCTCTTCCTTCCTGCAATTATATTTTTCAGTTAAAGCCTGTGCAACTTTTCCTATATATTTGAAATGCATCAAATTGTATGTATTTATCGTAAATGGCACATAGTAGAGATGAATATGCTTTTACACTAAAATTTTAAGTTAATTGGAGTTCTTGGAATTGTATTCTGGTTAATTGAATTTTTTTTCCAGCTAAGTAGGAATTAAGTAGAAATCTGGCTTTAACTCCTGTTTTTAAGTCTTTTTTCAATATTCACTTGTTTGATTTCTTGCCTTAATCAAGTGCAATCTTAGTGAACCTTATTGAATTGTTGGTGGTAATAGTATTTTGTGTTCTGTACATTGATTGATTATACTGTGCCTTAGTCATTATTTCTTACATGTGAGAGATAGGGTTAAATTTCTAAAGCTCAGTATTCTCTGAAAATTGCTTTATTGAAATATATTTATTTCTTGACAATTAGCTTGTTTCTGGTGAGAGTTTTACTATATATATATATATATATATATATATATATATACACACACACACACATATATATAAAAAAAGCTATACCTCTCTACATACTTACTGTCAGACTACTGATGTTCTCTCTTATTATTTTTGCCCTTTTGGACAGAGATAAAAATAGGCCTTTTTTCGTCTGATTTAAATTGAGGTATTGCGTATTACCAAAACATAACATTCATGTAGTGCATAATCCATTGTTTGTTTACTTTCTTCTCTTGTTTAGGATATGAGTAAAGATATTCAGTTTCTTCAACTAAATTTTTCATACATGATTTCCTTCAGTAGACAAATAGACTTACCTGTTCATGCATGTTTTGATATTTTATGAATTTCTTTTTCCCTGTAGCATTTCCTTCTCTGGAGGCAGTTTTTTTTCTTCTTAATAATTACCCACTATTTATACCTAACCCATACTACTATCATAGGAAACAAGCAAGTTCCTTTTAGAAACATTGAGTGTCTCTTGTTAATCAGTCGGAGAGGTCATTTTTGAATGATGTAAGGTGATCTCCTTGGGGCCTCTAGTATTCTGGAGTTGTCAGGATTTTTAATGGGAACTGTTGTTTTGTTGTAACACTTAAAATGAGAGTATAGGCTTCACCTAATTTACAAAAATCTTTTTTAGAAACTTGAGTTGGAGAGCTAAAACATTTTTATTCCTTAGAATTAATCATGGTTGTGCTTATGCAACAATAAATGCTTGTTTTATATATGTGATATTAGCACTTGGCTTTAAGGCTTATAAATCATTCTCTTTTCAGATTGGTGTTGAGATACATTAATTGTAGTCCTAGGGGTTATTTAACGCTGTGAACACTGGGTTAGTTAAGTGGACCTAATTAATTTTAGAAGTCGTCTATTGTGTAAATTGTGTAAACCTCATAATTCAAAGAATTTAGTTGTTTTCCCTAGCAACTTGTTATTTTTATACGTACACATCTTGAAAAAAAAAATAAAGGTTTCTATTAGACTAGGAATTTAATCTAGAAAAGTGTACTTATTGAGATAACCACATTCTAGAATTAAAATGATTTAGTTAGAAGCTTGTGTTGCTTTAGTGTCCTGATCTGTGTAAATTTTAGAAAGAGGTAGGGGGTGGTTAAAAATGTGGGGTATAACATGGGAGCAAGGCTTGTATTATTCAATTCTTGCCTTTAGCATACACAAAACTTAATGCTTTAACAACAAGAGTCAGGCTAACAATTCTAAAACAAAATCAAAAATAGAATAATCTTGAATTTGTAGGAACTAATTGAGAATAAGCAGATTTCTTTACAGGTAAATTTGGCCATTAACTTTGAGCATGTTAGGCATGTGTTTAGATTTAGTGGACAGGATGTTCTGTGTGTGTACTATGTAACCTTGAAAGCTTGCATCTATTTCTATTTGCCTAGGATTGAAATTTAAAACAAGAAAAGCTTCCCTCCCCCTCAGCTTTCAAAACAAATGTCAAGCTGGCAGTGCTGAACTGCTAAAACTAGATTATTGTAGGGTGCTTGTGAGATTTATCTCTTCCCTTAGAGCTCTTGGGCTATGCAGTTTTAAAAAATTTTTTTTGATTTGAGTTAAAGCTTGGATAATGAAGGTGGAGTGTAAAGAATAAAACCTTAAGAACAATAACCTTTGGGTGTGAACTTTCAATAAGTGACTGTGAGGCTTGAGAAAGGAAGTGTGTTATTTACTAAAATTAAAATGTAGTACTTTTAGAAGATTATTTTTCACCTTTCTCGTTAAATAAGACTTATTCAATCTGGATGTTTATATAAACCAGAATTTTCTCCTCTTGTTTTGAGGATTTTAAAAAAAGTTCACAGAATTAGGGAAAATCAGTTGAAAGAGAGCTTTAATCATCTAGTCCAGTCTATATTTAATATGTATTAGTAGAGGGAGGTGTTAGGGAAGTATATTTCCAAATCCACAATTAGGAAGAAAATTCAAGAAACAAAATTTATTAGAAAATAAACTAAAGTAATTTAAAAACTGAAGTTGGTAGATAAAAGAATATAGTTATTTTGGAAATGTAACACATGCATCTTAAAGGTTTTTCATTATGTCATCATTATCATCATTAATAAGACTAAGCTTTATCATTATAAGACTAGTGTAAAGCGAATTTTAATTTGGGTGGACTTTTGAAAGTTGTTTAAAGGAGTATTTTAAAATTTCATTTAAAAATTTATTTTATTGCAGATTTCCTCAAATTGTAGTTTGTTTGAATTGTTGCTTTGTGACATTGTATAACACTTATAGAAAACCAAGTCTGGGACTTTTTAACATTTTTATGATCTTTAAAATTTGGGGGCCAACACTTGGCAACAAGGGGCTTTTTTTCATCTTTTTGCTTACTTTCTGGATTGGATATAGGTAGGAACAAATTTTTCTTCCTTTCAAGATGATCTCTCTTAAGAGTACTGAAATTCAAATCGAAGTTCAGTGCCGCCAGACTGAAAGCTGTCTCTAATATATATCTCTGTTAATAAAATTTCAGGCAGCCCAGTGATACTAAAGAAAACTTATTTAGTGAAAGTGGAGTCATGTTTTCACTATCCTTTAATCTTGATCAAGTTTCAGAAGCAATATGTTATTTTACTAATGTAGAACTTTATGATAGATTTGCAGGAAATCTTTTACTAATTCTAGAAGACTGACCATTTGAATAAAATCTTAAGAATGTTAAACCTCAAAAAAAAAAAAAAAAAAAAGAATGTTAAACCTCTTAAACTGTTCTGTTTTTGCTTTTGTGTAACAGCGCTTGATATATTAGACTCCATTCCCTCCCATCTTCTCTTGCAGATTATGACCTCATTTATCTTGTCTTTGGCTAATCTTTCCTTATCTACTGATTCCTTTTCTACTGCTTTCAAACATAACACTTAATATTGTGAAAAGTGCTTAGCCTAATGGCTGGCATAAATATCTATATCTATCTATCTATCTATCTTTTTATCTAGGGATATAGATAGATAGCTAGTAGGAGCTATGTAAATGCTTATTCCCTTTCTCCCTTCCCTATCCTTAAAAACAACAACAACAACAACAACAACAACAACAAACCAACACATTTATTAGAGCATACAATTCGTAGACCTTTTTCCCTTAAATCTCTCATACTCATATTTTTTTATTCAGACTTTTGAAAAAGTTGTCTACACTTGCTTCCTTCACTTTTCTCTGTGCTTGTTCACTTTTCCACTTTTTATAATCTGTTTTCTGACCTCATCACTCAATTGAAACTGCTCTTTTGAATATTTATTTGCTAGATCTGTTTTTCTTCTTAGCCCTAATCCTTCTCAACCTATATATTTAAGTTGCTACTTTACTACCATACCTTCCTCTATATCCTTTTCTCCCTGGTTTTTTTTTTTTTATGACATTACTTTCTCCTTGTTTTTCATGGAAATTATCAAAAAGGAAAAAAACAGGAGAGGAAAAAAACCAGGCAAATAATGAAGGTGAAAATACTATATTGTGATCCACATTGAGTTCCCATAGTCTTCTCTTTGAATTTGGATAGCTTTATCACAAGTCTTTTTCTCCTGAAGTTTAAGAAGAGAATGATAGAGAAGAAAGGACTTGTAAAAAAAAATTCATTCTAGGTGTAAAATTTTAAAATGGATAGATTTTCTTTTTGATGTTCCCATAAACTTCTGCTTTTCTCCTTTGGTTCCCAGTATCACTCATTGTAACAATCTGACAAATAACTGGGTGTTATAAAAGGTAGTTTGATCTGGTTCACATTGTGTGAATAATAAGTTTATGTTGATAGAGATGGATTTTCCAAAGATTTTCTTCACAATGAGTGTGAGGTCAGCAGCAAAAATATCATTACTCATACTAAAAATGAAGACATATGAGTCTCAGAATTTATGAATTACCCTGTCACTCAACCTGTAAGAGAGTGTGAGAGCTAAGAGTGAAATTTAGATCTGAATCCAAGTCAAGTCTTCTTTTCTTTTCTTCCCCAAGTCACTTCATTTTGAACCATTCCTTGGATAAAAACAATTAAATGAAAACATCCAGTACTGATTTGGTAGTATAAACAATAATCTGTTCTGGTAGTCTCCCACTCCTCTGCCACCAGGGAGAAAGGAGATAAATTACATTGTCTCTTCACTAGGACTTTGCTTGGTTTTTCATTTGCTCATTTCAGTTTCCTTCTGGTAATCTTTTCCAGGTGTTTTTCCAAAGCACCAAGAAACTATGCAGCAGTATGCAGTATATTCATCCATGGCTCCATGGCACCCCCCATAGGTAGTTGTATTTTTTATTGTTTTAGGTACTTGTATTTTTGAGAGTACAAACCTAGTTCAAATTTTCCCTTTTTTGCGGGAATTAAAGATAATGTAACAAAATGAACTAAAAAATTAAGATGTATCAGAACCTCAATCCTTCTTAATCTACACTTCTCACATGCATCTGCTTATATTTCATCTAAAAATTGTGTTTTTGTAAACTTTAAATGATTGCATTAACTTTGACAGCATAGATTAAATAGTTGGGAAGAAAGCAAATCATGTAAATGATATTCTATTACTTTCAGATTCCTCTTTTTTTCTTTGTTTTAAATAGATGTAATCTTTCTTAGCTTAGGTTGGCTACCTACAATGTAAATTGTATTCTTCTGAATAACATATACTTTTTGAACACCGAAGTTTTTCATGTTTTTTGTTTTGTTTTTAAATATTGATGGAAGATAAGCTAGAGAAACCAGCCTTGCAGACTTACCATATATGCAAATGCTTAGGAAAATTCTGATCTTTGGTGAAGCAAACTACTTGCGGAATGAAAGGAATATTGGGTTGGAAGTTGACCTAGGTTTTTGTCCTAATTTTGCAGCTGGGAACTTGGTTAAAAACAAAAAGTTTCTTTGGGCCTCAGTTTTCATATCCATAAAAAAAGAGGGTCAGACTAGATAATCTTAAGAGGAAAAACATATTATCTGAGATATCATTTAATTATGATCAGATGATTTCTGTCCATTTTATTTTGAATGAAATATTTTGGCTATTTTAGTGTTATTATTCTTAATGTTTCCTTTATTTTCATTCTGTGAAATGGTTAAAAACACATAGGATCTTAAAAAAAATTTTTTTTAATGAGGCCATGGATATATATTACAAATTAAAATAATAAATATCCTGAATCTGCATCAAAATTGAAAATTAAATTCATGAAACTGAACTTAAATGTAATTTTTGTTTCATCTTTGACATGTATAAGTAAAGTTGCAAGAGAAATCTTTTCTTCCATAGTACTTAAAAGTTGTGAATGTAAAAGAAAAAAAGAAGGTATAGTAAAATCATAGTTGTGTTTACCTTTATTTCATGCAGACTTTGATATATTTTCTGAATATAGATCATGATGTTGGTAAATTAATGATGCTTAATGATTTTGATCTAAAGTACTTGATTTTGATAAAGTTCATTTAAATTTTCTTTGTCATCTGGAGAAATTAAACCACAGAAAACAATAGGATTTGATGCCAGGCATTTGCCAGTTAAGTTTTTAAGTCCAAAAGCAACAAACATTTATTAAGTGCTTGCTAGTTCTGGGCTCTGTACAAGGTGGGGGATAGCCCAGTTGGAGCAGTGGTACTGAATGGACCCTATCTATAGCGCTTTTTATTTACAAGATACATGCATGGGTAATTTTTCAGCACTGACAGTTGCAAAACCTTTTGTTCCAATTTTTCCCCTCCTTCCACCCCTTCCCCCAGATGACAGGTAGACCAATACATGTTAAATATATTAAAGTATATATTAAATACAATATATGTATACATTGGGACCCCTCTTTATAAGTTTTTAGTAACCTGGGGATAATTGCCTGGGGAGATTGAGTTCAGTGACTTTTGTCTCCTATTTTTTCATCCTCCTGTGTGCGTGAAAGTCAGGATCAGAACTCAAAGCCTTCTAAGTCCCAAACAACCTTGCACCTAGCAGTTACTTAGCAGATATATATTGTTTTGAATTTATTTTGTATACCTTTCTTCTCCTCTTCTCATTGGCTGGAGAGAGCATTAGATGGTTGAATTGGAATTACTTTCTGAATGGAGGGGGAATTTTCCTTTTTCACCGCTAATTTCCACATGGAGCCCATTAGTTTCCGCTAATGTCCTAGGCAAAATTGGCTAATCATACCTGCTTTCCTAGACATCTGGTGCTCTCAGTTTGTTTCAAATTCCCCTTCCCCTCTTCAGAGTTTTCTTTTTAGAAGAGTTCTTACCCCAACCTGGACAACTTTGATGTAATTAAGAATTGATTTCCTTCCTTTGTTTTGTTAATTTATTCTATGTGTTGCCACCTAAAAATCCCACTTCTCCTATCTTTCCCAGTCTGAATTTGCCCCTCTTTTTTGTCAAAGCCTGTCAATACTTAATTTTGGAAAAGAGAAGTAAGTTTGAAGGACTGAACAACTTCAACAAAAATACCTTGTAAAGCATCATATAGAAAGTTAGATTTTAACTGAAGGGAGCCAGGAAGTGGAGATATCTTAGAAGGGAGAGCATGGAGGAAGGAATGGAGTGTCATTATAGGAGCAGAAGGTGTTGCTTGATTATAAAGTACATGGAAGAAAGTAAAGTGTAAGAATATTGGAATATTGGAAGAAGAGAAGGTTGTAAAGGGCTTTCTTAACCGGATTTTTTTTATTTGTCCTACATAGAAGCATTGGAATTTACCCAGATTCAGGGACAAGCCTTTGTAGGCCAGTTTCTGAAAGATTGGGCTATTGATGAAATTGACCTAATCCTCCAGAAACATTCTCAATGTTGCTGGATGTTTCCCTACCCAAGTAATAGGACTTACTTCTGACCTAAGTATAAAGAGAATCTGATTTAGGTGAATTCTAGCCTTTAAAAGCATTAGTCTTACTCCCTTGACACACCTTCCCTTCCCCCAAAGACAGTTCTATGGAAGTGGTCTGAGGGGAGATAGGTTCCTTTGTTAGGGCTTGGATATAGTTGAGTTTCAAAATAAAGTTCTTAGCTGAAAAAACTGAAGACTTTAGGCTCACCTTATTAATATATCTATTCCCTCACTGAATCATCAGTCAGGGTTAATTTTTCACTTGTAGGCACACTAAATTTTTCCAAAGATAATTAAGCATTTGATGATCTCCATGTCTTTGGTTACTAAGAGAGACCACTGATTATTAGCTAGACTAATAAATTGATTATTATGCAGAAACTCTATCTCTAGCTTTTATCTCATTGTATATATACCTGCATATATATCATTATGTGCAATATATATGGATATATGTATGTATACATGTATAATATATATAACATGGATATGTGTGTGGATGTTGGTCTGTTGAGTGAATACATATGGGCATGTTTGTGTATACATGCGCACACACACACAAACACAGAGACAATCTTAAAAATGTAGAAATGTCAAAATTCAACAAATAAGAAATTGGGGGTATGAGAGGATGACACAAAATTTTTGAGTCTGGATAACTTCCCACCCAGTCATAACAAAGTTGAGACTTTATTAGGCTCACATAACGGTGTTGTCAAGGGCAGAATTTATATTCATAATGCTCTGTATTACTTATGCTTTTTTTTTTTTTTAATCCACTATTTGACCCTAACTCTTTGGATAGATTGTGAACTTTAAAAGACTTTTTTCCCCCCTCCTGGGCTGGCTTCAGAATCTAATCACTTTCAATGGGGAAAAATTGTACTGAATTCCATACAGTTTATATATGAATGAATTTAACCGAAAACTGTTAATAAACTACTTTAGAGCAGCATATTATCCATGTATTGATTTCATCAACATCCCCTTTTGTATTCATATCTCTTGGGAATTAGTGGTTAGCATGAGAAGCACTGGCATACACTTGCTGATAAGTCTTTATTACAGTTCAGGCAAAGGCTTGAAACTTTTCTTGTGCATTAGTGTGGTAAATTAATGTATGAACAAGGCTAACCAAATTATAATCATAAGTACTTGATTGAGGGAAGATTTCTAATAATAGGCGTTTTTTTTTTTTTTTTTCATCTAATCTTATACTCAGAGTTTGAGTGTAATCTCAGAATTTTAGATATATTATTTTTGGTATAGCTCCAGATAATAAGTTTTGGACAGTTTTGGGCCTGCGGTCAGGAAGTTGATTGCTAAGTGATATTGGGTAAATCACTTAATCCTGTTAATCAGTTCTTTCTTGGTAAAATGAGCTAGAGAAGGAAATGGCAGATACTCTAGTATCTTTGCCAAGAAAACTTCACATGGAGTCATGAAGAGTCGAAAATTCTTGAATGAAAATGAATGAAAAATAACTAAAAAAGATGCTAAGTGCTTTGGAGTTTTGCTGTGAAGCGCAATTTGACAAGTAGAGAAAGAGGAAATGTTACCTTTAGCTTTGATAGTACATGGGATTCTTTTTGTTTCTTTTCATGGAATGCTTTTTTTTTTTTTTTTTTTTTTTTTTTTTTTTTTTTTTGGTTTTTTTTTTTTTTTTTTTTTTTTTTTTTTTTTTTTTTTTTTTTTTTTGCATTGCACCTTATGGTCTGTCTGCAGGTGGGATATGCACTCCTAAAGATCCTTACCAGAAAATATGTAAAGAGAAAATAGAAAGAACAGGAAAAGGAAACAGAGAAATGTTATGGAGGAGAATGGTACTGCAGTATAGGAATAGAAAGGGTTACATAGAGGTGTGAGCTTCACTGAAATAGGGTTACATAGAGGTGTGAGTTAAGTATCAAATCACATAATGGCAGACGTGGACTAAAACAAGACAAAGATTTGAAAATATAAGGCTATAGCTATAGGATAAAAATGTGACTTTTCAAATATTGTTGATACATTTCAATTTTTAGTTTTTACCACTTGCTCTATTCTTTATGAATTTGTTTTAGTTGCTTTCCTTTTTTATTTTCTGTGAAGTCAGTTTAAAATACAACAGTTGAAATACGTTGACAAAGACAAACAACAGAAATTTAAGTACAATATCTAACATATCAAAGAGGCAAAATAATTACTTGTAAACATTCCTTATCCTCTCTCAAACATTTGCTATGTCTTTGTGCATAAAGTACCACTAAAATACAAGTGTAATTCAATGAAAATCTTTTTTTTTTTTTATAGCTTTTTATGTACAAGATCTATGCATGGGTAATTTTTCAGCATTGACAATTGCAAAACCTTTTCCAATTTTTCCCCTCCTTCCCTCCACCCTCTCCCCCAGATGGCAGGTAGACCAATACATGTTAAATATGTTAAAGTATATGTTAAATACAATACATGTATACATGTCCATACAGTTATTTTGCTGCACAAGAAGAATTGGACTTTGAAATAATGTACAATTAACCTGGGAAGGAAATCAAAAATGCAGGCGGACAAAAACAGAGGAATTAGAAATGCTATGTAGTGGTTCACACTCAGTGAAAATTTATTATCAAGTAGCAAATTGACAATATTTTGTAGCATATCATATGATATTGACTGTATGTAAGCAAGCCACAGAAGCTGTATTTGGTGAATGACTTTCACAGAATTAGTTTATGGATAAATTCATCATAAAATAAAAAGTCAGCAAAGTGCCTACTGACAACTTTAAAAAAAAAAAACCTTCTAATTTAAAAAGACAATGCTAATTTGTATGCTAAGTACAAAACTATGATGTATCTAATCATTGAAAACAGACTATACTCAGCACTTAGTGTCTAGACTTTATGGCAAAACCTATTCTGGTAAACTGCTTTGAACAGTATCTTATGATTGCTTTTCATTTTAGTAAAAGGCAGCTTCAGGGAAATATTTGAAGTCTAGCAAACAAAAACCTAAAGTACTATTCACCAAATAGGGTTTAACAATAAGGCATACTTTTACAGGACATATCACTTTTCAAAAGTTATATGTTGATTTCAATGATTTGTTTAAAATTTTTTTTTTTAAGAGGCAGCTTGTTGCACAGTAGGGTGGCATGCCTGAAGTTAGAAATACTTGAGCTCAAATCTAGCCTCAGATACTTACTAGAAGCATGACACTGAACAAGTTATTTAACTTCTGTTTGCCTCAATTTCCTCAACTTCAATAGCACCTATCTTACAGGTTTCTTGTGAAGATCAAATGAAATAATATTTATAAAGCTCTTAGCACAATGTTTCACATATAGTAGACCCTATATAAATACTTCTTTTTCCTCTCCCCTTCTCCAGTTAAACATAAAAAGATGAGTCTGTCCTTTTCTCCTTTATTACTTTGTAAGCCCGGTTTGAACAGACCTTCTGCCTAGTTTCACACTCTCTCACTCCTAGCCCCCATTTCCTTAGCTATTAAGAAGTCCTACTTTTTTATCTTGAAGGAATAAGAGAGGAAATTACTCAGGAATGAAAAAAAAAGTATAGGTCTTGAAAGAATAAGTTCACTTTCTTTTAATCATTTTTTTCTTTTCCATTGGGTCTTATAGACTATCTTCCTCTAGAGTAGCTTCAGATTTCATTGAAGTTTGGATGACTTATTTTATACTCAAACAAAAACCTTTTAAATTAGAATTTATCACCCCATTGTAATGTTCATTGTTAAATAAATTCAGATATAGTGTGAATTAAGACATCACTTTTCCTCAAAGAAATCCCAATTCAACCATCTATTTCCCCCAAAAGATTATATAAAAACAAAATGAGATAGTTTTGTGAACTTTGAAGTACTACATAAATATCAGTATTTATTATTAGTAACAAAAAGTATAATGTAATTTAGCTATCTTTAGTATCTGTATTATAAAGGATTACTTCTACCTTTAGGATAATCTGTATGTGGAGCTATTATTTTAAAATAGAAGAATAAAATAGGTATTTTAAGATGTTTTATTGCTAGTTTTTGTTTTTATATATTGCCTTTATTTCCAAATATGTATATATTATGCTATACAAAATATATATAATAAGATGTAAAAAAAAAATTCTCCCTCTCTCCCCCACTTCCTCCCTCATTCCTTCTTCCCCCTTCCCCCTTCCAAATAAAGCTTTTCCCTTGAAGGAAAAACAGCTTATCAAAACTAAGCATCATATCAATCAAGTCAGCATTCCCCCTTCATAATCCCTCATTTTTGCACAGGAAGAAATTTTTTCCCCCCTCAGGGACAAGATTGATCATTTTAATTACAGTCTTAACTTTAATTTTTGTGGTTTTTCCTTTTGCAACATGTGCTCATTTCATATATTGTTTTACTGGTTCTATTTACTTTAGTTTGTGTCTGCTCATATAAATTTTCCCATGCTTCTTGTGTTCTTTGTTTATTGTTTCTTAGTAATTTTCCATTACATTCATATACCACAGTTTGTTTAGCCTTTCCCCAGTTGATAGATATCTATTGTGTTTGTAATTTTTTACTAGTAGAAAAAAAATCTATTAAAGTATTTTAGGGCACTTGGGACCTTTCATTCTACTTTTGCTACCTTGGAATAGGATCTTTGCCTACCAGTCAGATCTCTGGGGCAGAGGGAAAAGCAAATATTTTTAGGGGCTTTTCAGTTAAAACCTTGTCTATGGTGAGCCTTAAATAGAAGTAACTTTTGAGCTAAACTAAATTGAAAAGTAATTCTTTTCCAAAGTGTTTTTTTTTTTTTCTTTGAGGGGAGGGTATTTAAATCTTTGTTTAGTTTTTTTCCAACTAGATTATAGAATGATAAATATCAAATGTTGATAGTCATTGAATGGATACAGGATTGCTTTTGCATAGGGACTTATAGTCTAATTGGGGACATTAAACATAATACATGGAATAGTTACATACTAAAAACTTATAGATGACTGTATAACTCTAATAAAATGGGGGAAAAAAAAATGAAACCAGGCTTTACCATTTCTTTCCAGTGTAATCTTAAAATCCACTTAAGCCTGTATGTTAAGGATAGGATAAGGAGACTAGAAGAATATGAAAGGTGTAGGTTTGTACTCAGTGTACTCATAATTATAAGAAAGTAATTCCTTTCCCTGAGCTTAAAAAACAAAAACAAGCAAAAAACCATAGTATAGATATCTAGAATAAGAGCAGTACTAGCCCCTAAAATATTACAATGTAGAAATTATTCTGTCATCATAGTTACTAGTCTCTTATAAATAATTTAAAAAGTATATTGTTTTTAATCATTCTTATGCTATTTTAAAGGAGGGTCTCCATGCTATTGTAATTAAAAAAAAATCATAATTTCTCCAGGGTGAATCTTTAGTCATTGAATATTTTAATTTCTAAATATTTACTCATGATAGTCTTTGGTATGTGTTCTCCCTATTCCCTCCCAAAAAAATCACCTTGGTTGATTCTTTGTAAAATTTAGCTTGTCTGGTGTTGGGAACAGATCACATAAGACCACTGCAGAACCTGTGCTTATAGCCTTTCTGGTTTGTCCAGACCTTTAGAGTTTGTACATCACTAGCATCTCATTTTGAAAACTAAGATCATGTCCATACCACCTTGAGGCATTATTCTGCATTATTTTTGAAAGTGATACTGATGATCCCAAAGAGATTATAAAGAAGGGAAAGGGACCTGTATGTGCACGAATGTTTGTGGCAGCCCTTTTTGTAGTAGCTAGAAACTGGAAACTGAATGGATGTCCATCAGTTGGAGAATGGCTTGAATAAATTGTGGTATATGAATATTATGGAATATTACTGTTCTGTAAGAAATGACCAACAGGATGATTTCAGAAAGGCCTGGAGAGACTTACACGAACTGATGCTGAGTGAAATGAGCAGGACCAGGAGATCATTATATACTTCAACAACAATACTATATGATGACCAGTTCTGATGGACCTGGCCATCCTCAGCAACGAGATCAACCAAATCATTTCCAATGGAGCAGTAATGAACTGAACCAGCTATGCCCAGAGAAAGAACTCTGGGAGATGACTAAAAACCATTACATTGAATTCCCAATCCCTATATTTATGCCCACCTGCATTTTTGATTTCCTTCACAAGCTAATTGTACAATATTTCAGAGCCTGATTCTTTTTGTACAGCAAAATAACGTTTTGGTCATGTATACTTATTGTGTATCTAATTTATATTTTAATATATTTAACATCTACTGGTCATCCTGCCATCTGGGGGAGGGGGTGGGGGGGTAAGAGGTGAAAAATTGGAACAAGAGGTTTGGCAATTGTTAATGCTGTAAAGTTACCCATGCATATATCCTGTAAATAAAAGGCTATTAAATTTAAAAAAAAAAAAGAAAAGAAAAGAAAGTGATACTGATGGTGATCAATATGTCTATTGGTGTATAGCTATAAAGAAATATAGGGAAAGTCCCTTCAGCACCACGTTTGTTAATGTCTATAGTTTGCAGTTATGATTACTTGTTGCAGTACCTGTTACTCTGAGAGTTTATCTTTTTACCTCTGCTTAAGTAAATCAACCTTAAACCATTGATAGAATTTCTGTTGTCTTCTGTTGCTCAGCATTCCACCCTAGGCCACTGCCACTTCAGTTTGAGATTGATTGTGTTCAGTTGACGTTTGAGCTGACCACTTATCTTGATGTAATTGATTCTCTGTGTGCCTTTTTCAGTGGAGGAAATAGATGAAGCATGCATAGCTTGGGTGTTCTCCCAGATTGGATCTATTCTTGGACTCTATATTATGATTATACATGTGAGGTTAAACTTTTCAAAAAGCTAAATATAATAAGAGTATAGACCACAGTCATTCAAGTTCAGATTGTTCTCTCAACAGTCAGTATTGGTGTAAGTGCATGTCTATATATCTACTGTATTTTTGTCTTATTTTGTCTGATTATGTCATTGCCCTGTATAAAAGCTTCATTAGTTTCCCATTGCTTATAGAATAAATGATGAACTCCTTAATTCACATTTAGTGTTTTTCTTATAGCTGTTTGAATTTACTTTTCCAGCCTTCATTCACACACTCGGCCTTCTGTTTAAACTAGATTTCTAGAGCTTCCACGCTCTTGCTCATGCCTAACCTCTGTATATTTGTGAACTTCCATCCCATGTTTCAAACAGATTTTCTCTATATCTTTGCCTCTTAAAATCTTTCTCTTTCTCTAAAGTCCAGGTTTTGTCCTATTTCTTTATTAAATTTAACCTGACTACCCAGTCGGAAGAGTTTTTTCTCCCAAACTATTAACTTTCAGCCTAACCCCTTATGTTTTTGATGTTAAGTCATTTTCTTTTTTTCTTTTTTCTTTTTTTTATTTAATAGCCTTTTATTTACAGGATATATGCATGGGTAACTTTACAGCATTAACAATTACCAAACCTCTTGTTCCAATTTTTCACCTCTTACCTCCCCACCCCCTCCCCTAGATGGCAGGATGACCAATAGATGTTAAATATATTAAAATATAAATTAGATACACAATAACTATACATGACCAAAACGTTATTTTGCTGTACAAAAAGAATCAGACTCTGAAATATTGTACAATTAGCTTGTGAAGGAAATCAAAAATGCAGGTGGGCATAAATATAGGGATTGGGAATTCAATGTAATGATTTTTAGTCATCTCCCAGAGTTCTTTTTCTGGGCATAGCTAGTTCAGTTCATTACTGCTCCATTAGAAATGATTTGGTTGATCTCGTTGCTGAGGATGGCCTGGTCCATCAGAACTGGTCATCATATAGTATTGTTGTTGAAGGATGTTAAGTCATTTTCAATAGTGTTTAACTCTGTGACCCCATTTGGAGTTTTCTTAGCAAAGACAGAGTGAGTTGCCATTTCTGTCTCCAATTCATTTACAGATGAAGACCTATAGCAAACAGGATTAAGTGTCTGAGGCCACATTTGAACTAAGGAAGATGCGTTCTCTTGACTACAGGCCTGGCTTTCTCTTCACTATATCACCGAGTTGCTTACTATTCTCTTTATATATGCACTTAGGAGTTTAACTTAAATCTAGATCCTTTTTTACATTGAGCTTTTGGGTCTTCTATATATTTTATCTCATTGCTAGGTAATGATGTTAAATCTTTTAACTTGACCCTTCTCTTTCCTTAAGCTATGGTCCTATATCTAGTTGCCAAGATCTTTGAAAATGTTGTCCTTCTTTTCACTTTCAGTGTTCTGTATTCTGACTTCCAGTTTCACAACTCTGCTGAATCTGTTCTCCCGAAAGTTATCAGTGATCTTTAAAAAAACAAACCAAACCTTACCTTAACTTAAAATACCAATATAAGTGGCAATGCTTGTGTAATAGCTACTTGTATTTAACATAATCCTAAAGAGATCCCTAACACCTTTTCATGTTCATTATGTACTTGGAATTAAGGGAGGGAGGAAGACCTGAGGATCAAGTTTGTAATAACTGCTACGGAGCTAGTTATTTGATGAGAGAAGCATAGAAGTGAGGTCTTTTTTAAGGTTACACAGCATAAATCCTGTAATGGACCTAATTAGTAAATTTTCATGATTTTCTCCAACTTCGACAAGATCTAGAGTTTGTATGTTAAGGGAGAGTGGAGAAATAGGTTATGAGAAATGAATAGAATGAGAAACTAAGAAATGAGGATGTTTGAGAGTATTTCAATTTATTTGGAAATTTTCTAGTTTGATAGCAGGTGATGGAGAGGGGAGAGACTGAGCTAGGCACTGACCTTGCTGAGAAAGGAAAGATAATATGCAGTTTGATAGATTGATAGGTTGGGTGATAAATTTGGATAACAAAGCTCAAAAGAAAATTGCTTAGAGAATGTTCTAAATTTTTCTCTCTTCTCCCCTTCCTTCTTTCCAAGACAGCATGCAAATTGATATAGGTTAAATATGTGCAGTTTTCCTTAAAATGTATTCAATATTTGTCTTGCTGTGCAAAACAAAAATCAAATCAAAAGGGGAAAAAACACAAGAAAGGAAAAAAAAAACAAGCAAACAACCCCTCAAAAGATAAAAATGCTGTGCTTTGATTCACAGTCTCTTTGATGCAGCTTTCTCTTTGATACAGATGGCACTTTCTATCACAAGTCTATTGGAATTGCCTTGAATCACCTCATTGTTGAAAAGAGCCAAGTCCATCACAGTTGATTATCACATATTCTTGAGGTTACTGTGTACAATGATCTGGTTCTGCTCATTTCACTCAGTATCAGTTCATGTAAGTCTTTTCAGGCTTTTCTGAAACCATCCTGTTCATCGTTTCTTATAGAACAGTAATACTCTATAACATTCATATACCATAACTTAATTAGTCATTCTCCAACTGATGGGCATCCACTCAGTTTCTAGTTTCTTGTCCTGTACAAAATGTTTGTGGAATACTTTTTGTAATGTGAGTTCTTTCCCTTCATTTATGATCTCTTTGGGATAATTGGATGTTTTAATGAGGAGAAAAGACTTAAAGAATGTAATAATTGTCATATAGGAGATGAATTTGACTTGGTCCAAGAGGGCAAGAACTAGGATTAAAATGTGGAAGTTGTAGAGAGGTAAATAAGCTTAATGTAAAAAAGGCCATCGTGATAATTAGACCTAAAGTGAAGATGATCTATGTCAGGCATTAGTGGAGTCATCCTCAATAGAAGCCTTTAAACAAAGACTCTTTAGAGTCTAAAGCATCATCTTTTGAGTATATTGTAGTGGGGATTCTTATTTATATAAAGACTGGACCAGATGCTTTCCTAAGAACTCTTCCAACTTTAAGATTTATTTCTTTTCTGGTTGTTCGTTTGTCTCTCCTTAAGGGTGGATATCTCCCAAGACTCTGTCCTAGACTCTATTCTCTTGATCCTATCTGTTCTTTTGGGTTCAATTATCATTTTCATGCAGGTGACCTATAGATCCCAGGCTTTATCTCACTTCTGAATTCAGGTTTATATGACTAACTGTGAACAGGACTTCTCTATTTGGGTATGGATTTGTCATCTCAAAGTCAGTATTCAAAATGGAATTGATCATCTCACATTTCCAACTCTCAACTTTCCTCTCTTAAATTTTACTAAATTTTACATAGGCACTGGTGCCTTCCTAGTCATCCAATTCTACCTCCACAACAAGTCTTGATCTGTCTCATTCTCTTCACTTACTTTGCCACTACATCAGTTTAGAGGCTAATCATTTCTTGCCAGGAATGCTGTCAGAGCATACTGTTTTGTCTCCTTCCTTTCAGCCATTGCTCTCTCATCCATCTTTCATTTAGGAACAGGTTTGAACATGTCACAATCCTATCAAAAACCTTCCTTGGCATCTAGGATAAAAAAGAAATTCCTTAGTCTAGCTCTAGTATATCTTGACAACTTCTTTTAACATACTCTTTTCTAATAAGTGGCTAATTAATTATTCCTTGAATTTGACTTTCTATCCCTGTCTTCTTGCATTTACTGACTTTGACCCTCTTTTTTGGAATTTATTCTTCATTTTCATCTCTTAGATTCCTTATCTTCAAGGTTTAGGTTCAGTGTCATTTTCTCTGTAAAGCTTGCCCTAGTAATTAATGTACTCTTCTGTCTCAAATGACCTTGTAATCACTTATCTGTGTACTTCTTGTAAATTCTCCAGCAAAATGTAAGCTACTTAGGTGAAGGATGGTTATGTTTTGTTTTCTCTGTATTTACTTTTAATTCTGTAGCTCAGCCTTACACACAGTAGGTGCTCAGTAAATGTTTGCTTTAAATAGAGTTATAAGCTCTTGGAAGATGGGTTTCCTCCCATTTTCATATTCCTAATTCTTAATACTGTATAGTGTCCTGTACATTTGGTTGTTTAGTCATTTTTCAGTTGAGTCTGACACTTTGTGACCCCCCTTATGGATTTTCTTGGCAAAGATACCAGAACGGTTTGTCATTCCTTCTTTAGCATTTTATACATGAGGAAATTGAGGCTTGCTCACACTCACAGAGATAGTAAGTAGCTGGGAACAGATTTGAATCTAGGAAGAAAACTTTTTTACTCTAAGCCCAGCACTCTAGTCATCTAGCTGTCCCATCCTGCACATAGTATACTTTTTTTTTTTTTTTTTTTTTTTGGTGGCTGAGGCAATAGGGGTTAAGTGACTTGCCCAGAGTCACACAGCTAGGAAGTGTGACTCCATCCTGAGGCTGGATTTAAATTCAGGTTCTCTTAATTCCAGGACCAATGCTCTATCTACTATGCCATCTAGTTGCCCTCACATAGTACACTTTAAAAACAATTCTTTGACTTTATTTTTTCAAACAGCTCACATTTATTATAAATTGAGTTATATACAGTCATTCTCTCCTTCCTTTCTCTCCCCAGTAGGGGGGAAAAACCCCAAAACCCTTATAATGGAGATATATAGTAGAAAACAAATTTCCACATTGTCACTATTCAAAAGTGTATGTCTCATTCTGTACCTTGAGTCCATCTAGCATGCTTCATCATTAGTACTCTGAGACAATTGGACTCTGAGATTAAACCTTGAAGATAAGGATTCTGAAATGAAAATGATGGTTGTTACATTGATTGGTGTTTTTTAAAAAAAAACAGCAAAAGAGGCACAATAATTTATTCTGTCATATTTATATGCCATGGTTTGTTCAGCCATTCCCCAGTTTATAGGCCTGCTCTTAGTTTTCTGTTTGAAAACTACTATCGAAAGAGCTACTATAGATATTTTTGTACATGTGAATCTTTTTACTTTTAATTTGATCTCTTTGGAATAAAGGACTGGAATGATGTAGTGGTGGGTTAAAGGGTAATGTGTAGTTCAGTAACTTTTTGGTCATAGTTTCACTTGCCTGCTATAATGGTTATCCATTTCACAATCCTATAAATAGTACACTCATATTTTTTCTTCCTGCCACTCCAAAATTTGTTTTCCTCCCTCCCACCCTCCCTTCCTTCCTCTATTTTTAAATTTTAAGTGCATTGCTTTTGGGCAAAAACTTTAATTTTATATAATCAAAACTGTCCATTTTATCATTTCTCATATTCTTCCCTTAACTATATATCTGAATAGTAATTTCTTCTTTGCTTCCCTAATTTGTTTGTTACTTTGTATGTCTATAAAAGGAAATGGATAGGATATACATTCCTTTGTATTTCTCAAGTTATATATTGTTTTGGTAATTCTTTTGGTGTAGAGTACAGTATATTGGCCCCTGCCTCATTTCTCATACTGATTTTCAAGTTTCCTAGCAGTTTGTTATTTTTATGGAATAGTGAGTCTTTATTCCAAATAGAGGTGGGATTATTGAATACTATTACTACTATGTGTTCCTTTGCTTCTTCTATATTCCTCATGTGTTTCACTGATTAATCTCTAGTTTTAAGCTAGTTCCAGATCACTTTGATGGTCATTACTTTATAGTAGAGTGAGACGGGGTGCTGCTAGGCCACCTCCTCACTGTATTGCAACCATTTCCTTGAGATTCTTGGGGGATTTGTCACTGTGCGTAAATTTTGCTTTTTGTTATTGTCATTTGTTTTGTTTCTAGTTGATATGTTGAAATATTGATAGCCCAATATCCTTGGGGCTTTTTGTTACTGTTTTCTTTCATTTCTTATGTGACATAATATACTTGAGACAGTTAGGTCATGCACTGGATAGAATACTGGGCCTGGAGACAGGAAGACATCTTCATGTGTTCCAATCTGGCTTCAGGCACTGAGTGATTTTGGATTAGTCAGTTCTCCCTGTTGCCTCAGTTTCCTCATCTGTAAAGTGAGCTGGAGAAGGAAATAACAGATTATTCCACTATCTTTGCCAAGAAAACCCCCAAAAGGTTGGACAAAACTGAAAAATGATTAAATAACAAAAATGACAAGAAAACAAAAATGGCAAGGTGCCATTATATGTGTGTCATATAGATTTGGTTTGTTGAATTGGCTTGCTGTCTAGATATTGTATGCTGATCTTCAATATATTTTGCTATTTTTGAGCTCAACTTCCTAATGAGGCTACATCCTGTTATTTACAATCTTAGGTAGCTGCTTTTGGCACCAAGGGGTTGAAGTGCTTAGTTCAAATGGCCAGTTGAAATCAGGAGTAAGGCTTTAACAAATATTTCCCAGTACACTGCCATGCTGAGGAAGAAGGTGCAAGAGATTAACCTTTGGCTGCTCTTGAGTAATTGTTTCTCTCTAGTGCTTATAGGTATTGATTCACAGGGTAATCTCTGGTCCCTATGACTATCCAAGCATCTTCACTATAGTTTTAAGACATTGTTTTGCACATAGTCATCACTTAAGTGTTTTTCATTCACTAGTTCCATAAGTAGGGTGTAGCTATATATAAAAGAACCTATTGTATCTATTTGGTCTACTCATGGGGAATATTTTTTAAATGAATTTTTATTGATTTCTTTTATTTTTACATTAAAAAAAAAATGTATCCCTCACCCTCCCAGAGAGCCATCTCTTTTAACAAACAGTAAAAATGGTGGGGGAGAGGGAGAGAAGTTTTAAAAAATTATCAGTACATTGAAAAAATCTTAAATATATTTACGATTTATTTTTTTTTATTCATTCATTTATTTTTTATTATAGCTTTTTATTGACAAAACATATGCATGGGTAATTTTTCAACATTGACCAAAAACTTTTGTTCCAACTTTTCCCCTCCTTTTCTCCACCCCTTTCCCTAGATGGCAGGTAGTCCCATACATGTTAAATACGTTAAAAGTATATGTTAAATACACACACACACACACACACACACACACACATATTTATACTGTTACTTTGCTGCACAAGAAAAATCTGATTTAGGAAGAAAGTAAAAATAACCTGGGAATAAAAATAAAAATGCAAGCAAACATTAACAGAAAGAGAGTGTAAATGCTGTATTGTGGTCCATACTCATTTCTTGGTGTTCTTTCTCTGAGTGTAGCTGGTTCTATTATAATTTATTTTTATATGAATTTATGATCTGGTCGTCTCACTGAACAAAAGAAAGAAAGGAAGAAGAGAGAATTCTCTACATTAATATGCATAGTTCAGCAAAACAAATTTTCACATTGGCATATGCAAAAATGTCTTTGTATTTGAAATTCACTTTCATCTTTTCTGGCCTCATGGTCATCACTTCATATAAGAGTTTTGCAAGTTAACCATTTTTAACTCTTTTCAATTGTCATTACTTTATAGAGATCTTCTCAGTTTGTCATGGTGTCATTTTATGGCACAATAATAATTCATTTAAAAATATGCCATAATTCTTTTTAGTTCTTAATGGGGGACAACTTTTAATTTACAGGTTTTGGTGATGATATAAAGGGCTGTTATAAGTATTTTTGTACATATAATTTCATCTTTGATTTCTTGGGCTATGAGCCTAGTTAAAAGTATATCGGGATCAAAGAATTTGCAGATTTTTGTGACCTTTCTTGAGCATACTTCCAAATTGCTTTTCAGAATAGCCATAATAATTTTCAACCCCACCAACACTGCACTAGTGTTTACTTCTCCAATATGCATCATTTTCTACTTTTGTCATCTCTGCCAGTCTGATGAGTTTGTAGTGGAACTAATTTACATGTCTCTTGTGATTTAGACCTATCCACAAGCAATAATGCCACAGTTACTTAAGTTTTTCTTTATTTCTGTAATCCATGTCTTTTAGTCTTACAATGTCTTAGTAGGTGGGATCCCAAATATTATTTCTCTTGAGTTCGTTGGTTATGTTTGGAAATGCTGATGACTTATGTGGATTTTACTTTTTGCAATTTTGCTCGTTATGAATTTTTAAATTTAGTTTTTAGTTGACAATTTAGTTTTTTTCTATGTGTTTGTATATTCTTTCTTCTTTTCCTTACTTAAGTCCTTGAAGGAAGGTACTGCTTTACTTTGTCATCGTAGCCCCAATTTAATAAATACTTGTTGATTAATTAAGTGCCTAACTGCTTAGAATCAATTTGGCACTATCAGTAGAAGAGAGCATTAATTATTTAAAAACTTTACATGCTCTGGGAAATTCACTAAGATTATAAGCCCAGTTTATAATGAATTGATTTTTGTGTGTGTGTCAGTGTGTGATTATCTTATTTAACCCTTTCCCTTACCATTGTTAAAGGGAGGCAGCTTTGTATTATAGAACCTGAATTATTCAGTGTATCCTGCATAACTGTGCTAAAAGATTCTGTAAGCTGTTATTAGGTGGCTTTAGTCATAACAACAAATCTACTCATCTAGCATTCTCTTGGTATATAAACGAATGCTTATGGTCTGCTCCCTACTTGTTGCTACTTTTATTCATACTATCTGTACTTAGTATCTAAAAACCCCTTACTCATGGTAGCGCTCTTGTATTCATTTCTTCTGCCTAATCTTTATGATTGAGTTTTCCTATTAATTCTTCTTACTAGCTTTCTTTTGTGTTCTTTGGAATGTTTTTCCTTCATAGTAAAAGTCCCCTATAGCTCTAACTTTCTCCCATATTTGTTTTCTGCTTATTCATCTAAAATTAAATCTGCTTTTTTCTTTTTTTCTTTTTCTTTTTTTTTGGGGGGGGGGGGATTGCTAACTCAGTTAATTAATTAATTAATTTATTTATTTTATTTAATAGCCTTTTATTTACAGGATATATACATGGGTAACTTTACAGCATTAACAATTGCCAAACCTCTTGTTCCAATTTTTCACCTCTTACCCCCCCCCCCACCCCCTCCCCTAAATGGCAGGATGACCAGTAGAAAACCTGCTTTTTTCTAATGAGACTTTTTCTTTGTAGCCCCTACTAATAGGAATTCTCTTTTTCACTCTCCTGGAAAAGCTGACTTTTTCCTTGTTGTCTATACAACTTCTAGACCATGTTTCTGTCACTGTCAATCTTGAGAGGAAATGTGTTGAAAGGCCGTTAGTAGGATTTGGAGTCAGTGAACCTGAGTTTGTTGAATACTTCTGCGGCTACTTAAAAACCTGTGTGAACTTTGACAAGTCACATTAACCTAGCAGGACCTTAAAATGAGAAGATTGGACTTGATGGTTTCTAAGGCTCTTCTAGCTCTAAAGCTATGATTCTGTGATCCCTTCTTTTGAATTCCAGACTGTCCTCAGATACCATCTTTGTTGCTATTTCCCATTGAACACTTTCCTTGATTATTTGAACATCCATCTTTTTTTATTCTCTAATCTGACTTTAATATTTATATTGGTGTCTCATATGACTCCACAATCTCAATTCTTTGAACTTAATTCTGAGGTCTCAATGCATACAGGTTATTTCTTGGTATGGTTGTTGTACCTTGAATCTTATCCTGATTTCCACAGTCTTAAACTTGGAGGTTGGCTCCTGGCCACAGTCTACTTCATTTTCTTCCAGGCTCTGACACCTATTAGCGCTCTTCTCTGGCCTCTGGTTGTTTTATATCTCACTGTACTTTGTCTCCTGTCATATTTTAAATTTAGTGCTCTTTCAAACTATACCTTGTTGTTTTCACTGATTATGATTATGATGTAAAGAGGGAGGAGATGAGTAGGGTAAGAATCACTTAGGAGAAACTCAGTGGGTCATGATTTATGATGGGGTTTAGAGCTGGAAAGGACCTTAGAGCTTGTGTAGTCCATTCCTCCACCTTCGTATTACACAGGAGGAATCCAGAAAGGTTATAGTTAGTAAGTACTGTGTCTTTGGACTCAAAATCAGAGAGTCATTGTTGAAAAAATATATGAATAAGGTGCTTTGTCCTCATGGCCTTATTAATAAATAGTTATTTAATCCTTACCAGTGGTGAGAAGAAATGGATAGACTGAAATATATTGCTATTGCATGTTTTACTTCTGTTTATTTCCAGTTACCATTTATTAAGTGCCCAGCACTGTGTAAGACACATAATTGCTAATTCCTCAGAAGATAATATTTGATATATAACCCAGAAATTCACTTATTAGTTTTATAAATGGAGTTAGGCATTCTTATATTATGAGTAGTATTTAGGAAGAATTTAGAGAAGAGTTTTATTGTCAGGGTTTTGAAAGAGTTCTGGAGTTTTTTGATCACTATAATTTCACTTGTGGTATTGGAAAAACCGTGTAAACAATATGTTGGCTACAGTATATCACTGCACAACGTGACTACAGAAGGGGAACTAAAAGCTTAAATGTTAGGCAGAAGAGGCAGTTGAGCTCAGATTTAGAGTTTACCATAGAGTTACAAAGACTTGAAAACTGAAAGTACTGTAAAAGCAAGATAATTCATGCGTTTTATGTGACAGTTTTACTGAGGTCAGTAATAGAGTAGATTAGCTGTGTTAAATCTGAAGCAGTTGGTATTGAACAGGCAGTAGAAAACATTTCCTTTGCTACCAGAATGCTTAAAACTTGGCAAAGAATTTTAATAGAAATGAGGTGGGGGAAATCTCTGAAAGTTGATTAACCTTTTGGAGCCGAGTACAAAACAAGGAGTTAGGAACTTGAAGTTCTTAATTGAGTTTTGCTTCTTTGCAACAATTTAAAATTTGAAATAGTTACTCATGTGAAGATTATCTGTTGTCAAGTTTTGACTGCAGACTGATTTTGGCCTCTAGAATATAGGGTCACTCCTTTTACTCAGCTAGCTTATGTGTAGGGAATGTAAATTTATTGTGTAAGTGAAATATAATCATTTTGCCAAAGTGGAATACTCATGATCTTCTTTAATATGATCAATCAAGAATTGGCTGGTTTTGGTATGCTAGAAATTTGTAATTTTAAAAAAATCTGAAATGTTGAGAATTTTATTATGAAGAAACTTAGATACAATATTATTCCTAAATCTGATGTGAATTTACACTTTGTAAGATTTAAAAACTAAAAATATGTGTAACTTTATCTCATCTGGGGAAATCAAGACATAGAAAGAAGAAGGGTTTTAACTAGGGACTTTTTGCCTAAGGGTTTAGTTCTCCAGTTTAAAACTCCCATAGAACCTTTTATTAAGGAAAAAAGAATAAAGGATCTTATGGATTTTAAAGGGACATATGATGCACAATATATTGTTACTTACAGAGAAGGGAGGAGAATATTTCTCTTCTCCTTCTTTCACCTTTTCCTCTTACATCTTTTAACCTAGCTCCACTCTGCCTTTCTAGTTTTATTTCTTTTTATTTCCCTTTCTGCTGCCAAAGTCTCTAAATGTGATATTTGGTATCCTGCTTGCATGCTTATTTTCCATTGGCATAAACTTTGAGAAACCCAGGTTTATTGTCACGACTTCCAGAGATATTGGAATAGGACTCAGGACAGAAAGATTCTGTGTTAAATACTCAAATGGATTTGTGATCTCATTTTTTTTGGGTGTTCAGTCCAGCTATGCTATTTGTAGTCCCTCCATGCTCAGCCTTCTCCTAAGGTTGAAACAGGTTGGCCATTTATACTACCAGTGGTTTCTCCTGAGCTTTGTCCTCACCTCAAGAGATCAGTGGCCCACTTTGTGTCATCCTTCCCTTCTGCTATGAGATCTGCCTGCTCTCTTTTCTTGTGCATATTATACATAAAGATGTTACATATTTTTTACTCCTGTTCTTTTAAGTCCTTCTTTGGTAATAAATTGCATCTTCATGTCTTCTAATATTCATTTTTTGATTCTTCAAGACTGTTGAATTCTTATATCCAAAGGCAATACCACCAATAGGTCTGTACCCTAGAGAAACTTTAAGAAAAGGACCGATGTGAGCAAAATTATTTATAATAGCTTTTTTTGTGATGGCAAGAATTGGAAATTGGGGGGGTGGTATATCAGGGAATGACTGAAGAAGTTTTGGTATATGATTTGAATACTATTGTGGTATAAGAAATGATTAGCAGTATACTTTCAGAAAAACCTGGGAAGACTTACACAAACTGATTGAAGCAAGCAGAACCAGGAGAATTTTGTGCACAGTAATAGCAATATTGTTTGGTGATCATCTATGAATGATTTAGCTCTTCTCAGAATTCAGTGAGTGATTCAAGACATTCAGAGGACATATGATGAAAAATGCTATCCATCTCCAAAGAGAACTGATGGAGTCTAAATTCAGATTGAAGCATGCTTTTTTTCACTTTATTCCTTTCTTTTTAATTTTTTTGGGGGGATGGAAGAGGAGGGCTATTTTCTTCCACTGCATGAACAATCTGGAAATATCTTTTGCTTGATTGTACATGCATAATGAAAATCAAATTGCACAATAAAACTGTGAAAATACTATGTGGTGATCTACATTCAGTCCCTATATGCAACTCACAATTTCAAAAAAGAATGTTAAATATCATTTTTAATATGTAATGGGAAATGAAATTGCACCCACAAAACGAATAGCAGAATCACGCTTGAAAGCTCAAAAGTGGGGGGGGGGGCGAGAACAGACTTGTATTCTATGGCTTATAGTCATATAACAATACAAGTAGAATGTTAGTATTAAAAAGATATACTTTTGTTTCTGTGGGAAGTTTGGAATTATTAAAGGAACACTGAATTTCCTGATGGCAGTCCCGTTCATTCTACATTCTTCTATTCAACTCTGGGTCTGTCTTGTCCAATTAAATGCACATAATAAATAGTTTTCATCCATTTGCTCTTGGTTAGGATCAAATTCTTTTGAGTAGCATTACATATTTGTTCAAATAGAAGAACCTGTCCAAAATTGCACAAATAAAGTGATAATTGGGATTACAAATGTGGATGATAACAGACTTGAAAGAGAAATTACAAACTTTGAATAAAATTTCCATGCCATCTCTCCTGTTTGGCTTTAATGTGCTGTTCTTAAAAGTGAAAGGAGAGCTTCTAAATGTAGGACCATTAAAAAGATGGCACTTCTGATTAAAATGTAGAATAGGAATAGAAAGCAATATGAAGTATTAGTTACCTCTGATTAATTACTGAAACTACCTTCCTCCATATTTTAGGCACTTACCAGTTTAAGAGTTTTTTTAAAAGGCTATTTTTGATATAGAAGAGTAGCTTTTTTTATATCAGTTTTTAAAGACAGTTGTCAATGAATTTTTATTAAAACATTTATTTAACATCTTCTGTATATCAAGGAAGAAAAGACCCAAGGAAGTAGAAAAGTGAGGAGGGAGGGGGAATGACCTGACTTAGGTGCATAATGGAGAGGTCTATCTGAGGGCAGCCTAGTGGGAAATGAAAAAATAGCTAGTTGGGTTCCTTCCATAAAATTGTGAAGTTCATTACTCTGTCCTCATATCAGAGGGCTCAAATGGTATTGATGAGGTTGATTTGATGTGTCAGGATGGTGAAGTTTCCCAGTGGAATATTTAAAAAGTAGGTAATCACTTTAGGACCTATTCAGATTTATTAATTTGAAAGAAATGGATTTTGTTTTAGCATTTCAAGCTATGAATATTATTCCATTTTAACTTGGGAAAAAATAGAGTAATTTCCTTCTGAGAAGTTCACTTGCTGAATGGACAACATTTTACAATTAGTGTAATTTTGAGGGTCTTTTGGTTTCATTTATTTAAGTTGAACTTTTGTTTGAAATTATTGTAGTTTATGTCTTTTGAGGGGTTGGGGTCATGTTATTCCATATCTGCTTTTTTTGGACAGCATTAATTTATATAAATTGGTCAAATTGGAGTGGTTTTAATTCCATGCCATATATCTTTTTCTCATTGAATTGAGACATTTGGTATTGAAACATGAAACATTCTCAAGAATTGAAAATTGAAAATATCAACTCAGTAGACACTGGCTCTGTGGGTTTGTGCAGGCTTTAGTATATTATACAAAGAGAATTGCAGAGGAGTATTGTAAATGGATATCATCAAATGGAAGAAAGAATAAAATGTGAGAAATGAATGTAATATTACTGTGTCATAATAAATTCTGAAGAACTTAGACAGACACATGGGGAACTCAGATCTTTCTGTAATACATTATACAATAAGCAAAAACAGGAAAATAATCCATATAATAATTATAAAAACAAAGACAAGAAAAGTAAAATGCCTGAATGTGATATAATTACCACTTATCTTTTGGACAGTTTGTAATCTTCATCATTGGAGAGAACACACACTCTGATGAGATCCCAGATCAATTAGAATATTTTAAGTACTTAAAATAATTCCAAATGATTAAGTGAACTTGCCTTTTTTTTTTTTTTTTTTAAACCTCCCTCTGTAATTTTGGTTAGTCTATTTTTTACAACTTGAATGCTTTTCTTCATAGGGGCTGTAAGATTTTTTTGGAAAAGTACTATTACTGCTAATTTATTATATAATTTTGAAGGTCTTAATTTTGTTCTGGTTTCTTTATCTTTTCCTTATTGTTGTAAGGATTACTAAGTTATATATATGGCACGTTATTTCTGGAGAAATAGTTTATACAGTTTTAAAAAAGATAATTACAGCATTTGTTTAATGTTTCATTCTGAAGAAACATAGCCAGCCAAACTGATCCATTCCATGAAGTGGGCCTTCCATTTGCTGCCTCCTTCCCTTGTTTTTCTACATGATTGAATGTATTCCTTCTTCACCTGCTTTTAGGAGCCTTAGCTTCCTAAGCCACCATCCCTGTCTTTCGTACCTTAGTATATGTACTCTCTTCTTGATTGATCTCATATTTAATTATTTGTGTATACTGTAAAGTCTTCTGGTGGAATGTAAGCTCCTGAGGTCAGGGACTGTGTTTCATTTTACTTTTCTATGCCCTGTGCTTAAGTGCGTTATACTTGGTATATATTTGAACACCTTAATAATTGACTTGAATTATCCAGTGATTAAATGTAGGAAGCTTTCCTAGCTCTGAAGCCATGGTGTACTGCCTCATTCTTGAAATGCCATGCTATGTTAAGACTAAGGTGATGTCTGTGTGATTAAAAAGAAGAGGTCAGTTGCCAGAGATCTTGTGAAAATACAAGTAATAAAAAACTGATAAGAAGTGAAAGACGAGATGACATAATCTGTGAAGCTGGTGACTGGAAGGATGGTAGAGCTTTTCAACATATCGCTAACTTATGATGGGGAAGATAATGTGATGAGATCATTGAGGAACTATTTGGCTCTGCTCATCCTATACATCAGTTCTGTTCCATTCCAAAAAAGTGAGGGAAATAGAACTCTTTCTGCCCCAGAACCTACTGGCCTATGAAGGAATGCCTTCAAGGCATTAAAGTGAGCTGAGGAGAGTTGTGTGGGTGTGTGAGAATTTTAGGGAGAATGTAACTGACCTCAGGGGCCCATTGAAGAAAGGGTGGGAGCTTGTGCAGTTTAGGAACCTCATATTTGGGGAATATTAAAGGATGAGGATGGATGTGGTTTCCCAGTTTTGCACAGCGAATAATAGATTGATTATTATGTGGCAAATTTTCTCATACTCACAGATTGATCACAAACCCCTTTGGGAAGGTTATGGCTACCATTTTAGAGATCATTGAATTCAACCATGCTTCCACAGATTCTCACATTGTAGGGTTAATAAAGATATATTTTATTGGATTAAATTCCATTGAGTTTTGAATTTGGTGGAGAAGCTGCTCTAAAAAACGGCTAATACTCCCAACTGAGTATAAATTGGAAAAAGATAATTTCTCAAGTTTGTTGCTGAATTTTCTTTTCAATAGTTATAATGCCTTATTTCAATAAGCAGATATTTTTTTTTTTTTTTTTTTTTTTAATTTAATAGCCTTTAATTTACAGGATATATACATGGGTAACTTTACAGCATTAACAATTGCCAAACCTCTTGTTCCAATTTTTCACCTCTTACCCCCCCCACCCCCTCCCCTAAATGGCAGGACGACCAGTAGATGTTAAATATATTAAAATATAACTTAGATACACAATAAGTATACATGACCAAAACATTATTTTGCTGTACAAAAAGAATCAGACTCTGAATTATTGTACAATTAGCTTGTGAAGGAAATCAAAGATGCAGGTGTGCATAAATATAGGGACTGGGAATTCAATGTAATGGTTTTTAGTCATCTCCCAGAGTTCTTTTTCTGGGTATAGTTAGTTCAGTTCATTACTGCTCCATTAGAAATGATTTGGTTGATCTTGTTGCTGAGGATGGCCTGATCCATCAGGACTAGTCATCATCTAGTATTGTTGTTGAAGTATATAATGATCTCCTGGTCCTGCTCATTTCACTTAGCATCAGTTCGTGTAAGTCTCTCCAGGCCTTTCTGAAATCATCCAAGCAGATATTTATTAATAGCTCACTATGTACCAGGCATAGTGTTAAATGCTGAAGATAGGAAAAGAGAAAAAAGACAGCCCCTGATTTTAAGGAGCTCACAGTTTATATTTTTAGAAAAACTTTTTCCTGGAAAGATTTACATGAACTGATACATAGAGAAGTAGACAGAACCAGGAGAGCATTGTACATAGTAATAGCAAAATTATTTGATGAAAAACTTTGAATGACTTAACTATTTTTTCCACAATACAATGATTCAAAACAATTTCTTTCTTCTTGTTTTTTTTTTTTTTTTTTTTTTTTTTTTGGGCTGAGGCAATGGGGGTTAAATGACTTGCTCAGGTTCACACAGCTAGGAAGTACTAAGTGTTTGAGGTCAGATTTGAACTCAGGTTCCTCCCCGAATTTGGGGCTGGTACTGTATCCACTGTTCCACCTAGCTGCCTCAATTCAAGACAATTTCAAAGGATTAATGATAAAGTATACTATTTTCCACTTTCTTTCATTTTTTTTTCTTTTATTTGAGTTGTCTTTTGCAAAATGACATGTATAATCTATATCTGCTTATTGTCCTTTGAGGAGAGGAAGGAAGGGATAGAATTTGGAACTCAAAACTTTAGATAAAAAAGCTTAGTAGACCTTTAAAAACAAAACAAAACAATTTACATAATTGAAAAAAAGGTATATTTGCATAATCATTTTTCAATGTAACTATTTTTCAAAGTATTTTTCATTGTAATTATATTTTTTATATCCAAGAGACCTTGTATAGTTTGTGGTCTCTGTATTTGTCCATATTTTGAGCAGTGTTAAAATCTCAAAAATTAAAAACATAATTTTAAAAACTTAAACATTTATGTTAGAACAGTTAAGAATTAGAACTATTTTTGTTTAATCATTTTCAGTAATTTTTGATCATATTCAATTTTTCATGGCCCCATATGGAATTTTCTTGGCAAAGATGATGGAGTGGTTTACTGTTTCTTTCTCCTGCTCATTTTATAGATGAGACCGAGGCAGACAGGGTTAAATGACTTGCCCAGAGGCACAAAGGTAATAAGTGTCTAAGGCCAAAGTTGAACTCAGGCAGGTGTCTTTCTGATTCCAGGCCCAGCCCTCCATCCATTGAACCTAGCTGCTTCAGAACTATTTTTAGCCAATTTATATAGCATAAATATTTAGAGTACTGTTTAGTTGGTTTGAGGTTTGTGATCCATTATAATACTATTAATCCAAAAAAAATAGTTCATTTGTTCCTATTGTCTTGATGTTGAATCATATTGTGGTTATCCATTGCATACTTATGCAAAACCAAATTTACTCAATTATTTTTTTCCATTTAACATGAAGCTTTTTTCCATGAAGATTCTGAAGAAGTCATCTTGTCTTATGAGAGGTAGAGTAGCCAGAGATCCTGTAGGACTGGGAGTTACATCTCGGTTTTAGTCCTAACTCAGCCACTTACAATGACCCTCAATATTCAAAGGAACACATATTTATTAATTTCTTATTATGTTTAAAGCATTGTGGCAGTTGCTTGGAATATAAAAAACGGGAACCAAATAGTACTTGCTCTAAGGGAACTCCATATTTTGCTAATTGGCTATAACATTGATGTAAGAAAGTCAAGTATATACAAAGCATAAAAAATAATTTTCAAGAATGTGAATGTACTGTTAAGTAGGTGTCTTCAGCAGCTTCTTGTAGGAGGTTGAATTTGAGCTGTGCTTTAAAGGGAGATTCTGAGTCTGTAAGAAAGGAATGTGTTCTAGATAGAGAAGATCACTTGTACTAAGGCAGAAAGTCACAAGGTGAATTATTATTTCCATATTTGTGATACTGTGTAAGAAAAAACATATCAAAAGAGGAAAAAAAGCCAAACAACAATAGAAGGTGAAAATATTGTACTTAGTTCTACATTGTCTCCATAGTTCCAAGGTGAGGAAGGGATACATTCTATGCATGAGGATAGGACAGCCTGAGCAAAAGCCAGAGTAAGCGTCATGTGTGAGCAATAACCAGGACAGTAGCAATTTGAAGGTATGTATGACAAGTTTGGAAACATTAGGGCCAGGTTGTAAAGGATTTTCAAAGCCAAACCATCCTTCTTTAAGCCTAAAAGTCATAAAGAGGCATTGGAATTTTTTGAGTATATTTTATAACATATATAATATGTATGTTATTAATATATTATATAACATTATTATGTTAATATATTAAGATATAATGCATATGACCAGACGCACATTTAGGAAAATCACTTTAGCCAGTATGGGGAGGATGGGTTGAAGTGTGGAGAAGAAAGGAAAAAGGCAGGGAAACCAGTTAAAAAGCTTTTTCAGTCCCACTAGTGAGAAAAGGGCTGAATTTGGGTAGTGCCTTTGTCAATGGAAAAGAGTAGGGATTTAAGAAATGTGGTTGAGATAGAAATTATTAAGATTTCACAATTGATTGAATACCTGGCTTGAAGAAGTTTGAGTGTTGAGGAGAAAGCCAAGATTGTAAATCTTGATATGATTGGAAGGATAGTGAAGTTTTGGCCAAAATTAGGGCAGTTGTGTAGAATGCCATTAAGGGATATGTGGACTTTGGGCATGGAGGAGTAAAGAGGATAATTAAATTGATAAAAATGTCAAGTAGCCATATCTATTTTCATTTTATTTAAATTTTTTTTTAAAAATTACAATTTTTGTGGAAATCGGATTAGGATTTCATATCCAGATGAATTATACTGAGAAACACAAAAGATATTATGATATTTTAAATTTCTGCATTAAAATTGTCTTCAAATTTTACATACTTCATTTTCAAATTCTGATAATAGTGCTGTGATCAGTCTTTTGAATTCCTCAATCTCAATTAACTTGTGGTTGTAATGGCATAGCATAACCTCATTTAGAGATCTATTCATATTTGATCTCTTATCTGTATGAGGTTTTAAGTAATTGTTCTAGGTTTACTGTTGGAGGGAATTTGCCCTGTTAGTGTTGCTTTCATTTACTGTTTGAATTGAGAGTTCTAGAAAATCCCTAGTTATTTGATCATCGCTTTATATGCTTGTCCTGAGAGTCTTGTTTCCCCTTCCCACAAAATAAAAAATGCTACTATTGAGTAGGTAGGAGGAAAACCAAGAATATCACAAAAACCTATGGAAGAGTAATTTAATCCAGAAGTTTAGGGAGAAGATAGTTCAGTTAATCATTAAACATTTATTAAACACCTATTATGTGTTTATGCTATGTATGTCATTGGAATGCAAAAAAGAGGCAAGAAATTCTTACCACAAGGAGCTTAAATTCTTAAATTTTAATGGATGGTTGATTGGATCTTAAAACTAAGAAAAGGCCATTGGATTTAGTGGTTGAAATCATTAGGTAAGTTAGTTATACTCATTGAACCCTTTTCCTTATTTGTAAAATAGAAAAAAAAATATTTTTGTGATCAAATAAAAATTTGTGTAAAGTATATTGTAAACTGTTATAGAAATGTTTCTCTTATTTCTCTTCTACTTTATAATTCTTATATTTTGCTAAATTTGCTATGCCTAAACAAATTTTGGTCTTTAGGAGCTTTCCCCCCTACTCAGAAAATGTAGAATATTTCTCAGTTTCTTTTTACAAAAGAGGACTGTTCTTTTTGCAAATGTTTTATGGGAATATATTTTTGCATTTGTGTATTACGTTATTACTCATTATAGCAACTTTTTTTTCTGTTTTTTTGTCATCATCTAGACCAGTGGTCTCTAGAGTGTTGTCCAAGTGCCACAGTCATCCGTTGGTTATGTGGGAAGAAAATATTAGAACTGACTTATTTTTGGCTTTTAAAAAGAAATTAAGTTTAATAAATATTTAATATATGAGTTGGCAGTAGTGTGCTCAGATGGTCAATTGTCACATATTACATGCAGAGAATCCTGTGGGAAGAACAGGAGGCCACAGCTTGAAGGGGTTGACGGTTTCCTCACTTAATCACTTTTAAGCATATTATGACATACTGCAGTTTACATATGCTGTCAAATGGATTTATATATTACATTATCTAGTTTTAACACCACAAAATAGACAAGTGGCTTAAAAGTATCATTACAAAAATGTTGATTAAAGATAATGTTAATAATATATACACAAGAAAATGGTAAATTGAAGCTAATCCTTATTCCTAGTACAAACTCTCTGCCTGCCACATTATAAGGCAAACATGATTAATTTGATATAGGTTGGCCAAAAAAAATTTAGGATTATTCCAAATATAGATTTATGTTGAACATATTCATAGTGTTAATGTTTAATCTTGCACCATGCATATTAATGTATTAATCTTGCACCTTGAGAACTTAGATAGCGTGAAGTTGCCAAAATTAGGAACACTTTTAAAAACTAAACTTCTTTAAATTGAAACCTGCCACCTATAGAAATTCATATATACATACTTTAAAAGCTGTGAAATAGATTTTTCTAATTTGTTAAAATCTTCCAAATGAAGAATTTTAGTCTCTGATACTATGATTTTGAACTTTAATAACCATTAATTCGTTAGATTAATTGATGGCCATCAAGGAAGGTTGGAGTTTACTAGTTGAAATTTAAACAAAAGAAAAGCTTTCCATAATTGGTGGATTGCATTGAAAAAAGTGTCATAAATGTGAATATTAAAGAGGAAAATATGACAATTATAAAAAGTATTTACTTTTAAATTATTCATTAATTTTGTGTATGGTTTTGATGTATAGAATGTACTCATATAGTTGCATGTATATAATTTATTAATAAATACACGCATTTATTCCAAGTGCTTGCTCAAAAGTGTTTTACTCAGAGAGATACATGTTCAAAAAGTTTTGGAGAGTACTTGTCTGTGCCTTGGGGAAAGGATGATAAAGAGACTGTTATGAAATTCTTATTACAATTTGGCCCCAGTCTATCTTTTCACCCTTACTTCATGTTCTCTTTCACAAATAATTGTGGCTGAGTTAACTTGGTCTATTTGCTTTTACTCATCCATGATTTTGCTCTTCCTTATACAACATATAGGTAGTTAATACTTATTGTTTGCTTAATAGTAAGTATAGTATACAAATTGAAATTTTTGGGGAACTTGTACCTTTAAAAAAATTTTTAATTCTTTGTCTTAATTGAAAGCCAAGTGCACAAAACCATACCCTTATCGTTCTTTTTTTTAAAAATTTGTTATTTTAGCTTTTTATCATAAACAGCAAACATGAAGATTTCCACATACAAAAAGAATTATACATAAAACTATATCAATTACATATAGTTTAAAATATTTCTTAAACTCATCCAAAGTATTCTTGTCTGTCTATCTCTAAATTTCCTTGTGTTAATTTTTGTGCAATTAAAAAAAAATGTTTTATTGATATTCTTTCCCTTTGTCATGCCCTTTCCCTTTTCTTCTCTTTTTCTTTTCCTCCTTTCCTTACCTTGTTCATTTCCTGTTTTTCCTTTTTGTTGTAACTTTTCCCCTTCCCTCTCAACCCCAGCCATTCTTTATCATTTGTTATGTTAACTCTATGGAGGAATTAATGATGGATCTCATGGCTAAAATGAAAAGCCCTTATAAGGCAAAATTTAATGTAAATCTTGCCATTTGGATTCAAAAAAATCACTTGCACAAATACAGACTTGGGAAAGCATAACTAAACAATTTGCATAAAAATTTTGTATTTGGTTAATGGTTGTATCTGAAAAACATACCTCTTAAAGATACATAGATCCAAATGGAAGAAGTACACCATTGACTGCTTAGAAAAAAATGGCCTGGTGGTTTTAGGCTTTTAGATGTAGAGTTGGAGGAATTTTAAGAGATCCTCTGTTCCAAGTCCTTAATTTTATTTATTTTTAAAATGTTTTATTGTTTGAAAAAATAGCTTTGCTGCTGATATTACTCAGTCATTCTCTGCCTTCTAGAACCCTTCCTTTTAACACAGTGGCACAGTTAATCCTTGAAAACTGGTAAATTGCTGACAATGTATGCCTCATTTTGCACTTGTATCCACTGCCTCTTTGGGAAGAAAAGGGAGTTATATTTTCTCTCAAGATTAATTATTGTATTTATTTGAACTCTGCTTCTTTTAATATTAATTTTCTTTATATTATTGTGTTCATTGTATATATTCTATTCTGTTTACTTCACCGAGTCTTCCCAAGGCTTTCTGAATTCTTCACATGTGTTGTTCCTTCCCTTTCCCTTCCCCTTTTCCTCTCCCTCTCTCTCCCCTTCCCCTCCCTCTCTCCCCTTCCTCACTTCATTTCACATGGGTAGGACATATGACGGATTAAGTGTTGGAGGCAAGATTTGAACTCAGGTGCTCTATCCACAGTGCCATCTGGTTTCCCCAACATGTGTTGTTTCTTATGGCAAAAATAATTCAACAATTTCTCATTTGATGATCTATTTTGCTTCTAATATTTTGTTCTCCAGAAAGTTCTGCTTGAGTATTTTAGTGCCTTTGAGACCCTTTTCCTTATTTTTGACCATTTTGAGATATATGCCCAGTAGCAAGTTAGAGGTCAGGAACACTTCACTGATTTTTCTAGCAGAGTTCTATCCGTCTTTAGAATGCTGGCCCCTAATATGGAAATGAGGGGGAAAAGGCCAAGACAGAAAGGTGAATTGCCTCGGTTAGGAAAAAAGACACTACCTGCCAGGGCTGTAGGTGCCTGGAGGCCCAATTCAGTCCTCCCTTCATTGTGGGTGGCAAGCTCCACCTGCACCAGCGCTGTGATTTGTCATGATAAAACCAAGGCATCCTTAACCTTGAACAAGTCAGCCACTATTCATTCAGTGTCTCTTCTGGGTTCTGGGGATAAGAAGATGAGAAACCAGGCCCTGGCCTGCAGGAGCTTATTATCTGATCTCATTTCCCCTCCACCTGAGGGGCAGAAGAGGCCTCACAGACTTGCCTCATTAGGGCTCAGATTTCCTGAGCATGTGTTTTTTATGAGGCAGCTTGGCTTGGTATTTCAAGTATTGGAGTCTGCTTTAGGAATCCCTGAGTTCAAGTCCTTCCTCTGACCTATACTAGCCATGTGACCACAGACAAGTCACTGAAGCTAAGAGTAGGAGTTGCTGATACCATTGGTGGAATCATGAATTAGTCTAACAGTTCTGGAAAGCAATTTGGAACTGTGCTTCCAAAATCACTAAACTGCTGAGTACGGTCCCTTTTACCCAGCAGTACTTTTACTGTACTCAGTACCCTGTACTCAAAGAGGAAAAAGACCTATAGATGAGACAGTACTTTGAGCATCTCCTTTGGTAGTGCAAATAATTGGAAACTAAGATTGTGCTTATCAATTGGATGGTGAATGAGTACATTATAGGATATGAATATAATGAAATACTTTTAGACCACATGATGCAGTGGACATAAGAAAGGGATGGGTTCAAAGACACCTGGGAAGACTTGTATGAACTGTTAATATTGAAGTGACTAGAGCTAGAAGATTGACACTCGGTTTTGAAATATTAAAAATTGTGCTTGATGTAATGAGCAAACCTAGTTCCAAAAGATTGCTGGTGAATTACGCTCTTGACAAGTGATGGATTAAATTTGCAGAAGGACAAGTGCATTTCTAGACATGGACAATCTGGGAATTTGTTTTTCTTGGCTTTGCATATTTGTTCCAAGGGTTTGGTTTTCCTTTTTATGGGGTATGTGTGAGAAAAATGAGTGCCTGTCAGTTGGAAAATAAAATACTGAATTATAATTGGTGAAGAGAGTTTCCATACTATGAAGTTTCCTGTACTTTGGGGACAAAAAGGATATTTTGTTTTATATTTATTTGTTTTCTTTTGGCCTGCTAACTAATTTCTACTTTTTTCATTATATTTTCTAATATTTCAGAAAAGCTTATTCTGGGCTTAGTATATGTCATCTTTTTCCTTATGTTTATACTCATAACTATATTTCAACTTAATTGCTTGCCTTCATTATATAAAAAACTTATGCTTACTGGCAATTGGTGTTTGTCTTAGGGTTATTTAATTATGTTTTATAACTCTTTTCATCTCTTAATAATTTTATTGGAATCTTCATTCAGTATCTTTCTGTTTCAGAGGTGCCTGTGAATCAGTGCCATATTCTAGTTGTGATCTTACTAGTTGCATGGAAAGAAACTATCCTTTCCCAGTTTACTGTTCACTTGTATAGAACCTAAAATAGCACCAGTCCTCCTTTTTGCCATATCCCATTACACATCTAATTTACAGTCCATTTTTACTTCTGATCTCTTTGGCACTTGGTACTTTCTGGGGTTACTCTGTTGTTTCAACTGAGTTTGGAATTGTTTCCCCCTACAAATTTTTAATTTTTTAAAAGTGGCAATATATTGGCTTTGCTTTTAGATTTCAATTCATTTTATCATCTGTTCTCACTTTATTTTTTAAGTCCCTTTCCAGTTTCCAGTGAAAATTTAAGATTATACTCGTTTTCCAGAAAGATACTAAGTTTAAAGTAGATTAAATGGCTCCAGAAATTTGCTACTTAAAATTGTACCTTTAGCTGCTTGTTATTATTTATGATTTTGAAATAGAGAATCAAGTTGATCAGGTTGAATGCTGAATCTGAATACAGTTAAGTTGCTTTGCATATTGAATTCTATTGAATTTGCATGGTTATAACCTGAATGTTTAGTTTTCCATTTAAAATCTCTCTAATATTCCTGATCTCTTTTCATTTGAGTACTTATTACTTGGTGATAGTATACTATTTGCTTCAGAAAATCTCTTTTCATTCCTCTATTTATTTTTTCTGATACCAGAATAATTATTTTCTTTGAGATCTAATTCTTTGTTTCTTTCAATAACCATATTAAAAAAATGCACCACGTCACTAATAATTAGCAAAATGAAAATTTAAAGCACCTCTGAAATGCTATCTTGTAGGACCATGCCCTCTCCCCATCTCTCTCCCACCCTCCTCAAAAGATAATTTAAAAAAAAAAAAAAGGAAAATGACAGGTGTTTCAGAGACTTAAGGAAAGCAGACATCTTAATACATGGATTGGTAGAACTATTAATTCCAAAATGGTATAAAAATTCTGGAAAGCAATCCAACCCAATGACAGTTCTATGAACCTGTGACCCTTAAGATCAAATAAGGGGATAGAAGATCCATTACATACAAAAATATTTATAACAGCTTTTTTTGTAGTGGCAAAGAATTGTAAACTAAGGTGATCTTAATCAGGGAATGGCTGAATAAATTATTTGATAATTATGATTAATGATATGTTCTTTTTTTGTTTTTTTAATTTAAATTTTCTAATCCTTACATCATCATAGTTATCCCCATTATCATTCCTCCTCATAGAGGGCCATCTCATATAACAAATGTTAAACAGGAAAAAAATCAGCACATACATTGAATATGATCTGAAAACATGTGCTGTATATATCTCTGAATGTCTCACCTTTAGAAAAAATGTGAATTTGGAGTGTCTTCTCATACCTTTTCATTTTGGTTCTGTTTCATCTTTATAATTTTGTCACAGTCACTCTTGATTTATTTATTTACTTATGTATTTATGTATGCATATATTTATTCATGTGTTGGTTGTGCTTTTCCTTGACCTTGTGGTAGTTATTACGTATATATGGTTTTCTTGTCTCTGCTTATTTTATTTACTTGACTTCATGTAGATCTTTCCTCTAGAAATTGCACACATTTCCAATTCATTCCATTCCATTCATGCATCACAATTTGTTCAACCATTTCTTAATCCATGCTCATCTACTTTGTTTCTAATTCTTTGTTATCACAAAAAGTGCTGCTATCAATATTTTGGTGTATGTGGTGACTTTCTTCCTATTAGTAGTTTTCTTGGGAGATAAGCCTGGAAATTAACTCTCTAGTTAAAAGGTTGTGGACATTTTGGTCACTTTCTTTACACACCAAATTTCAAATTGTTTCACTAGATGTTTTTTTTACCACTTTACCGCTTCATCAAAATGTCTAAGTGTGCCTAATGCTCTTTTTTCCATATTTCATTTTCTATATTGACTCTTGCCAATTTTTTGGTCATTTCCCCCTCGCTCCCTAATTTGTAGGGTGTGGGATAAATCTCTGGGTGTTTTGGATT
Organism: Sarcophilus harrisii; assembly: GCF_902635505.1. Classification (NCBI taxonomy): domain Eukaryota; kingdom Metazoa; phylum Chordata; class Mammalia; order Dasyuromorphia; family Dasyuridae; genus Sarcophilus; species Sarcophilus harrisii. The sequence goes on along the minus strand of NC_045430.1, from coordinate 178,002,012 downwards.
TGTATTTATCTTACTAACAATGTAAATAATAAACTTAAATTAATAAATTGTAAATAATAAACAGCAATTAATATATGTAAGATAATACCAATAGTAGATATAGACAGTTGCTTATATGTCTTATAAGTATAAGCATAATGGGCTTATAAGCACATTAATATGCTTATATATTAATTGCTATATGCTATAAATTGCTATATGCTATATAGAGACATAAAATTGTCATTAAATATAATAGCAGCTAGCATCTATGTGAAATTTACTTTATGCTAAGCATTATGTTAAATGTCAGTAATATCTCATTTAATCCTCACATTAGCTTTGAGTGAGGCAGGTGCCAATGTGATCTTCATTTTATTTATAAAAGAGGAAATTAAGATAGAGTTTAAAGGATTTGTTCAAGGTCACATAGTTAATATGCGAGATCAGATTTGAAACTGTCTCCTTGAATTTAGACCTTATGCTTTTTCAAACACTATCCCACCTTGCTGTCTTCATAAATTTGTTATCAAGGCTCTTTTTGCCTCATGATCATATCCCTTCTTAATCCTAGGGTGCATTAATTTTGTCTTCACAGAATTTTTTCACTGTGAGAGTGATAAGAGCTGCATCTTTTTTTATAGTATGCATAATCTTTAATCTTAAGATTATGTATCTATTCAGACCATTTTGTAGAATGTGCTGCTAAGTTGTTGATACAAACTTAATTCCTCCCAAACGGCTTAGGAATTTCTGGTAGTAGGTTTTTGTTTGTTTTAATCAAATAGTAATTTTTTCCTAATACTTTGTTTTTCACTCTTTATCAAACAGTGGGAGTTTCATTGTTTTTGATTTTCTCTTATCTGGTCCATTCCAGTTTCTGGCCACCACAAAGAGACCTGCCATAAACATTCGTGCACATACAGGTCCCTTTCCCTTCTTTAAAATCTCTTTGGGATATAAGCTCATTAGTAATACTGCTGGATCAAAGGGTATGCACAGTTTGATAGCTTTTTGAGCATAGTTCCAAATTGCTTTCCAGAATGGTTGGATGTATTTACAATTCCACCCACAATGTTTCACTGTCCCTGTTTTCCCACATCCCCTCCAACATTCCACATTATCTTTCCTTGTCATTCTAGCCAATCTGACAGGTGTGTAGTGGTATCGAGTTGTCTTAATTTGCATTTCTCTGATTAATAATGACTTGGAGCATCTTTTCATATGACTAGAAATAGTTTCAATTTCTTCTGAGAATTTTCTGTTCTTATCCTTTGACCATTTATCAATTGGAAAATGGCTCGATTTCTTATAGAGTCAATTCTCTATATATTTTGGAAATGAGGCCTTTATCAGAACTTTTGACTGTAAAAATGTTTTCTCTGGCTTAGTTTCTTTACAACTCGATGTATTTTCTTTCCTGAGATTGAATTAATTGTTTGAGAGTTCTATCTGGAATTCCGATTTTTGGAAATTCTCTATTTTACGTACTTTGTTAGCGTATTACTACAAAATATATTCTGATTATTCTTTTCTTGTGTTTTCACTTGCTCATTTGCTTCTTTATTAATTTGATTTTCTTTCCTTTTTTTAGTCATACTAGCCAATTATTAACATTTTCAAAGAACTATTCTCTGTTTTCTATTTTTTTCTATTTTATTATCTTTTTTCTGCCCATTTTATGTTTTTACTTGATACTCATTTTTTAAAAAATACATATTTAGCTCTCTTTATTAGTAGATGTGTGTGGAAATGATTCTGCCCAGTTGCTTTAAGCCTTACTCCAGAAATTTGGTACATTTTTTCCTAATCATTAATGGTTTCTTTGATGTGTTATTTTTGATCTACTCTTTTAAGATTTCATTGTGAGGTCTTCATATAGGAGTGTTTCTTGTTTGTGGTTCTTGGACTTTTTATTGCATCATGATCTGTTAAGTAATTTGTTTCTGAATTTCATTCTTTAAAAATTTAAACACTGTCTTGGTATTTGCAGCCTTTGGTTTTTTGTTTTTTTTCTGGACATCATCAGTGATTTCTTTCAATTGATAATACTAGGCCCCTTCTTGATCAGCCTTTATATGCCTATGGCCAGCTTCTTGACTCCTTGCTTGGCCAGTCTAATGACAGGTTTGATTTCTGTGCTGCCGTTCTCCAAAGTTCTGGAAGGAGGGAGTGTGGCTTGAGTTCTTTTCAAGCTGAGACACAAGTCCTGCCCTTTTTACTCTCTGATCTTTGGTTCTCCTACAGAAATCTTTTGAAAGACAGAATGCTGCTGTTGTTAAGCTTTGTGTCGCAGCTGGGGTAAACTTCTGGGATTGGCACATGCTAGAAAGGAGGAAACAGCAAGTCTAGGGTGTGGGGTTGAATGTCACAGAAAGCTTGTATATCTGTTCCTTAACTTAGCAGCCTGGCTGAAGGATGGGGACAGGAATGGTGAGTGAGGGGGTAAGCAACATTTCATGGGTTTCTTTGAGGTAGAAAGAGAATAGTGCATAATATCTCATTTGAAGAATTAGGAGAAATCAAGGGAAGGTTAACAGAAAATGTCTAATCTAGAAGCTTGTCCATCACATGACCCAAGTGAGCTTTAGAGCTTCGTTTTTCTCATCTGTAAAAAAGTCATATTAATGTATATCTCAGGTCTCTTCTACATCTAACATTTATGATGCTGTTTTACTTCATCATCTTGATAATTTTCAATATTAACTCATTAGTTCATGCAAAATGATTTGCAAATATGTTCCTTGTATCTGTTCTAGTAGTAGTACAAAAGAAATTTTTCTCAGTGATTTACTTATACTCATCAACTAGAAGTTTGTGGGTAGCATTTATTGACTAGAAATGGCTTTAATTTATTCATCTGAAATTTATTCATATCCTTTGACCATTTATCAATTGGAGAATGGCTTGTATTCTTTTTTTTAATAGCCTTTTATTTTTACAGGTTATATGTATGGGTAACTTTACAGCATTGACAATCAATGCCAAACCTCTTGTTCCAATTTTTTCCCCTCCTTCCCCCCACCCCCTCCCCCAGATGGCAGGATGACCAGTAGATGTTAAGTATACATGACCAAACTGTTATTTTGCTGTACAGAAAGAATTGGACTCTGAAATATTGTACAATTAGCCTGTGAAGGAAATCCAAAATGCAGGTGGGCAAAAATATAGGGATTGGGAATTCAATGTTATAGTTCTTAGTCATCCCAGAGTTGTTTTGCTGGCCGTAGCTGGTTCAGTTCATTACTGCTCTATGGAACTGATTTGGTTCATCTCATTGCTGAAGACGGCCAAGTTCATCAGAATTGATCATCATATAGTATTGTTGTTGGAAGTATATAATGATTTCCTGACCCTGCTCGTTTCACTCAGCATCAGTTTGTGTAAGTCTCTCCAGGAATGGCTTATATTCTTATAAATTTGAGTTTATTTCTCAATATTTTATTGAGAACCCTTGATTGTAAAATTTTTTCCCCAGCTTACTGCTTCTTTTCTTGGTTATCTGTATCATGTACTCTAGTTTTTCTTTGGCAAAAATTCCTTCCTTCTCCACAGATCTGAGAGGTAGACTATCCTTTGTTCTTCTAATTTGCTTATAGTATAGTATTAGTCTTTATGTCTAAATCATGAACCTATTTTGACCTCATTTTGGTATAGGATGTGGATGTGGGTCAATGTCTAGTTTCTGCTGTGTTAATTTCCAATTTTCTCAGATAGTGAGTTTTTATGTGAATAATATTTATTAAACACTTAAATAAAATGTTGTATTTGGGTAATAACTATTCCTTCAGAACCAGCAACATGAATCCTACAAATAGGTAGCTGGAAAAATGGGAAAAACTATTTTCAATAGGTAAAAAGTATTGAGAAAAGCAAGTCACTGTTATACCTTAGAAAACATTTTTTTCCTTTTTCCTACATATAATGCTGTCTTAAACCTATGATAAGATTTTACTGATATTTACTTTTTTTTAATATTAATAATAGCTAAATAGCTTTTTATTTTTCCAAAATACATGCAAAAAAGTTTTCAATATTCACCCTTGCAAAACCTTGCATTCCAAATTTTTCTCCTTTTCTGTCTCCCCTTCCACAGCAAGTAATCCAATATAGGTTAAACATGTGCAATTCTTCCTTCCTTATCCACAGATCTGAGAGATATACTATCATCCCTTAATGTTTTTTTTAATTATTACTTTTCTTCTTATGATTTGTTTCTGATTGAGTCAAATCTTTACTCTTCTTTAATTTCATTTCAGTCATATCAGGCTTGTGCTACTTATTTGGTCACTTCCTTGGAATTTATATAATGTGTGAAGACTTGGTTGTGGCCTCTTAATTGTAAGGTGTAAGGTGTTTTTGAATTAATCTGGCATTTTATAGGCAAATAACATTTCTAAAGATTTCTGTGGTTACTCTGAAAGAAGAGCATAAAGAAGAAATGGAAGTTGCTTGACAAGTGAAGTCACTCCTCCAACTTGGAAACAGTTCTAAGTCCACAACTGGAAACTGCTGTAACTTTTTGTGGAATTCTCTAACTCACTTTAAAGAATTGAATCGGTACAAAGTATGGCATTAAGTAGAGGGATTTAAGTAAGAATCAAAATTTTTCTTCTAGAACTAAAATAATCAGAATCATAGTAGATCCTTGATCATAGTAGATCCTTATCCTTGCCAAAAATCAATTAAATAGTATAGGTGTGATGGATTTCTCTTAGCTTTATATGCATGCTGTCTTCCCTGATAATTGAATACTACTTTCAAGTAATGACTGTTTGATTTCTGTCTTTGTCTCTCCACTGACTTCTACATGTACATCATAAATTCTTATTAATAAAGCTTTGGTGGGTCTTTTTTTCCCCTATGAAACTTATGTTCAGACATCTTACTTGAAAAGACAGCCTTTAGCATAGTTTCCTAAACTAATTGGTTATAGAATATTTTGTAGTTTGGAATGAATACTTTTTGGTTTTAAACTGAATGATGATAAAAAAGAGAAAACTGTCTTAACAGGTAGTCATCATGCATGTATTGAAATTCTAATGCTTTCATACTAGGCACTGTTTGGAGGGAAATAAGGAAGAAAAAGGCTTGTTTAGGGGCTTTGTCTTGTTGGAGAGATAAAAGAGACTCAAGTGGATTTTTGTGACTTGGGAGATTGCTGAGAAGATCGAGACTATATATAATGTATTATAAATATATATTCAATTGTGAAAACCTGACATTGTTAAAGAATGGTAAAATGTGAAATTATTATCCTTATTGGAAATTCTCTGGTGCATAGAATTCCTTAGGTACATAGAAAATATGATGTCACAAAAATTAGAAACAGTCTTAATTGTCCCTAAAGTCTTAAATTTCTGGGATGTCCAGAATTTAGCATGTAATATAAAATAAGATTTTCCTGCATAATTTTTTTTCAAGCATTTTGGATATACATTTTTTTGTACAAGATGTAATATAGTCTAAGTGGCTTTGGGAAAAGTTTTTATTATCTAAGAAGTGGTTTTGGATTTGAGAAAATTTAGTATTTTAATGAAGTCCTTGAAAAGTGTGGGATTTTGAAGGACAAGGATTACTGTTTTCTAGGTCAGCTATTGAGATGTTTATTATGAATTTCATTGTGGATTGTGGATATTCTTGTCTCCATCTGGTGTCTGAGGCCTTCATGTTGTTATTTGTTTTTCTTCTAATTTGAGATGAATTGGATACATAGTGATTTATAGATCCGTGGACTACATCTTACCTTTTAAATGTGTGTTGATCAAATCTATAGTGCTGCTGAGTAGTAGTATTAAATAATGATAATTTGTTAGTAGAAATTTTTAAAAATCAGTTGGTTTATTCTAGGAAAAAAATCAATTTTACTGATGAACTCAAGCTAATAGGATATAAATGATAAAGAAAAACCAAGTAAACTACTGATTGGATACAGTCTCAAGTCTTTCCCAATCCAAGCCATATTCCAGTGAGACAGTTATCTATTGTATTTATTTTGTTCCCAGCTTTTGCTTATCTCATATAATGCATCTTTTCACTCTCCTTCCTATTTGAAGAATAAAGGAAAAAAATTTTTTGCAACATTTTGTTATTTTATATATATTTGCAAAAAAGTTTCATTGACTATGTTTGAAAAAATTTGTCTTAATTTTCTTCTTTGTTAGGAGTTGGGTCAGTCTGTCATATAGGACTGTTCTTCCTTCACTAGTCAACAATCAGTAAACATGTATTAAATTTTTACTGGTGTGTCAAGCACTGTGCTGATTATTGGAGGTACAGATCTTTTTAAAAGGACAGTCCCTGCCCTTAAAGAGCTTCTTAAAAATCTAATGGGGGAAGATAACACAAAAGGAAACTGAAAGTTGGGAGGCACGTGATAAAGTGTCAAAGGAGTGCATCCAGGTAGGAAGTAAGATGCCCTTTTTTTGCCTTAAAATAAAACTTAAACTACATATTACCATGTCAAGCAGAAAAAGTAATTCCCTAATGCTTGATGCCGTCTGAGACTGTTAAAATCAGTAAGAATGGAAACAAGTAACAAGCATTCATTTCTGAATTGCATTGGGGGAAAGGAGAGAGAAAATGTCAGTTTTGTTCAACAAATAGTTTTAGACCAGCCCTCCAAGATTAATTCAAAATCATTTGAATTAAAATAAACTCGTAATGCCTTTTCAGCCTGTTCTGCCAATTCTTCATCTAGCAGGATTTGTTATCTTTCATCTCATATTTACTGACTTTCACCCTGCAAGAGGAGGAGCTATGTTATCTTTACACATGGTAGCATTAATCAAATAATTATTTTAATGTGGAGTATTTTATTTACCAGTGTAGGTAACACATTCTTTTTTTGATCAAAAAGATATTATTTGGTAAAATAGACTTTAAATAAATTGCATTATTCTAAGATGGTATAAATTTATCAGTTTTTTTTTAAACTAACTGCTTCAAAATTAATAACCTTAAAGAAATGGACTATAGTAATAGTTTTTCCTAAAGTATCATATAAAGAAAAATTGATCAATATACCAATTTGACAGTTGTTCACATTCAGCAATATGAGTGGTATTTAGGATATTTTAAGGATTTTAAAGATCAATTTTAAAAGTCACATTGCTTAGTGTATTTTTCTAGCAGGTATATAAATCCTTTCTCCCTCCAAATAACAACAAAAAAAATCTTAATCCTGAATCATGAAATTGACAGATCTAGATTAGTAAAGATGATAGAAAATGAGAATTAGCAGTATTAGCAGTTCTATGGGAAGACGGGCATCCTAATACACTATTGAAGGTATTGTGATTTGGTCCAGTCATTTTATAAAGCATTTTGAAGTTATGTCTGTACTATGTGATCCAAAGATCTCACCATTAACTCTTTCCCAAAGAAGTCAAGAAGAGAAAGAAGAATCCCATATATACCACAGTATTCATAATAGCACTTGCTGTATGGTTTAAACCGTGGTATATTAATATGATAGAAATTTACATGAACTAATGTACAATGAATTAGCCAGAACCAGGAAAAAAGTATACACAAATGAGAACAATATAATAAATAGAGAATAGAAAAATAAATGTTATGAAATTATAGTGACAGAGCTTGTCCCAGAAGAGATAAGAAAAATGCATTTCCTTTCAAAAGTAAGGAAATATGGGTGTGGAATATTGCTTATTCTGTGAAGAGTTGGTTAATATGTTGGTTTTCCTATGCTGATTTTAACCTTCTCCCTGCCTTAGTCTTTCTTACAAGAGCTGACATTTGAGTAGGAGAGAGGTGAGGAGTACATTCAGAAATGAAGATACTACAACAAAAAATATGAATAAAAAATTTAAATTAAAAATATTGCAGTTTGGTTCATTCTTTCCATAAAAATGGAATATTTCAATCCTTTCGCAGTTGACATTCATATGTCATAATTTTAAAAAATTGATTAAAATTAATTGCCACAATACGATATGATTATACAGTTCATTAACTATGATTTATAATAGAAGCGTCGCTTCCACAGATTTGTAAGCTGTGATATCAGGTAAATTGTCTTTAATTTTTCTTTTGAATCTAAACTCATTTCATCTTTTATCAGACTCCATCCAAATAACAATAATAATAAACAAATAACAGCTTTCTATATTTACTTAGTTTTAGAGGATATTGTTTTGCTATGTTCATTTAAGTCCTTATATCTTTCTAACTCAAGGAAAATAATAAAGTGGATGAGAACATATCCGTGATGAATAGGATTTATTTTTGTACTGGCAATCTGTCCTGTAGAAATCCTAGCAAAATCAACTTTGAATTATTCTTTTTATATTTTCAGTTAAGATCTTTTACTTTTTGTAATATCTTTCAGTTCAGTACTTTCCTTATCCATTTCTACCGTCCTTAGCTTAGAAAAATGAAATAATATGTAATAATATGCATCCCTGCAGTGCCCTACTTGCCTGAGATCTACAGTTAGCTAGCTCACGTGTCCTATTAAGCCAGCAAATTTTACCCACTTGCCTTTTACTCTACTAGTAGTGACTTCCATTCCTTATGCTAGCTCACTGCATCAGAAGCAGTAAATAAATGCAAAAGTATGATTGGCACACATGAACATCTCTGACTCTGTCCTAATAGCGAAAGTTAGCAGACTCTGACAGTGTAGTGCAACCATAAATGAGAAGATTAGAGAGTTTAGCTAAACTCTACCACCTAGACTCATTTGGGAGGGGGGGAATAGGTTCACCTCTTTCATCTGTAAGACCCAGCAGTTGCAATAAGTGATCTTAAGGTGAACTTTAATTCTGTGATTAATGGTTCTGCTGCAGGTGATTTTTCACATTGCTTTCCAGAAGTCGATTTGTCTTCTGAGGTATCTAATCCTTCCTATCTATGTCAATGGAATTTTTTTTAATATAAAATATTTTGTTGAATTATCCTTCGCTCAGAAGTAGTTCAGTATATCCCCATTACCTATGAAATAAAATCCAAACTTTTTAGCCTTTTTAGCCATGTTTCATGAGCCCCTCAATTTGGCCCCATTTAGGCTTCCTTTTCCATTCCCATTCCCTCTCCAGCTCTCTCTCTGCTCTAGACACACACACTGTGGTCACTTGTCATCCTCAGCACAAGAGGGTTTTTTGAGAACTCCAAACTTCCTCTGTCATGGGGAAACACAACTCATTGCATTCATAAAAGGGACTTAGGCATTTAGAGAAAAGTAAATACATTAATTAGAAATTTTGCTGACTAGTGTAAAATTTAGGCGATATGAGTCTAAAATTCAGAAAAAAATTTGTATTTCCTCGCAGAAAATTTGAAAATTCTGTTTAAATTTCTAAAGTATAACATGAGAAAAAGCTTGCTATTCAGGTTTTGAAGATTTGAAGGGGATGAAGAGGGAATAATAATGAACTTTTCTAACTTATGATCATGTTGGGCTTATACCTTCCTGTTTTAAAAAATCTTCTGTTTCTTTAATGGTGAACTTATATTTATACTTTAGTGAGAGTATTAATTTAGTTGATTGATTTAAAAAAAATAATTTTAACTTTGACATGACTTCATAATTTTAGCTGTGATTGGGATACTTGAACTTATGTCAATTAATGTTTAAGTGTTCTTTCTCCTCAGTTTTATTTCTGATAGATTTGTTGTTGTTCTTGTAAAGACAAACTAATATTTGTTTCGAATAAAGTGACTTTTATCAGAGGTACACTTGCCATTTCATTGAGCTGGAAATGAGTCAGTTCTATATGCTGTGGTGAAAAATATTAGTATACAAAGTATAGTTCATTTAGGTTTTTAAAGAAATTGTGTCTAAAATTTGCCTTATATTTCTCTTATATATTAATATATAATTAATTCCTTCTCTCCTCTCCCCTCCCTTTCCCTTCCCTCTCCTCTTTCTTCTCCTCCCCTCCCCTTCCCTCCTTTTTCCTTCCCTCCTTTCCCCTCCCCTCCGCATTTAAGCAAGGAATTTTAAAATAAATTTGACATCATACTCTATCTGGATATTTGCTAGTAGGTAAATGCAACAAGTGTTCTAAAATTATCGAAGTACAAAAAAAGTTGACTTAATGCTTTTTTGGAAATGGTAAATTACTCTTTCTTCTTAAGCTTTCATTTCTATTTAAAAATTTAGGGAAAGGACAAAACTACATTTAATATCTTTGTTGTTTTCCTATATAGCGAGGTAATCCTTTCTATTAAGTATGAAGTGATTTATAAATTTAGCTCATTAACATTTTAGATCTTGAAGTTATAATACTTAACACTTTAAGTTGGGAGAAAAAATAAGCACATGTTGAGCATAAAAGCATGTGTGAAGTACTGTTCTAGCTCCATTATATTCTCATTTGATCCTCCCAACTACCCTGTCATGTTGAGGTAGGTGTTATTTCTATTTCACTGCTAAGGAAAATGAAATAGTCAGAGGGTAAGTAACTTGTTCAGAGTTATCTTATTAAGTGTCTGAGGCTGTACTTGAACTTAGGTCTTTGTGATGGCCAATTCTAGCCCTCTATTCACTGTACCTACCACCTACCTTCCTGAGTAAAAGATAAAAGGAACATTACAGATAGAGGAAAGCAAATATTAAGTGTTTTAACTTATGAGAGGAGGAACCAAAGATATTTTGGTATAGATAAAAATAAGTTCTTTCCATTTATAGATATAAGAAAATGTGGTTATCTTAGTCAAGATTACCCAGCTTCCCAACCTTAATATTTAGCTTATGAATGGCAGAACTATATGTGCAAAGGGATAATGTTTATTAGTTTTGATTCTTATGACTGTTGGCAATGCTGATAAAACACTACGTTATTATAATAATAGCTAACATTTATGTAACACCTACTATGTGCCCAGGCCCTGGTGTGCGAAGGCACTTAACAAATACTGTCTCTTAACTATAATTAACAAATTAACTGTACTGTTTGATCCTCATAACTGCACTTAGGGGACCAGAATTTTTCTACAATGCCCTGTCGGCTTTGAAGGAAAATATTTTATCAGCTCCTATAGTAAACTGTTTTCAGGGTTTGAAGATAAAAATTCTTTAACAGACTTAAACTTTTTACTTGAATTTGAATGAAGGTATAAATACTGGTAACAAATTATGTCTTAAATGTCATGTCTTAAATTCATAGGATTTTTATGATTATGTACTTCCCATTCATATCATCTTCTCTTTGATAACATTCCTAGGTAAGACTTCATGACTTCTAAAAATAAGGATAGTATGTTCTGTCATGTGTAATACTAAATATGGATATTTTTCCTTAACTCTTGATATTAGCATTGAAAGCAAACATGAAGTTACAATCCTAGGAGGACTCAACGAATTTGTAGTGAAGTTTTATGGACCACAAGGAAGTAAGTACATGTAATCTTTTCTCAATGTAATTTTGCTTTATACTAATTGACTTTTCAGATAAAGCAAAAATAATAAGCTAAGAGAATATTGGACAGGTGGCACCTATAATTATTGGCAACCAATTTAAATTGAACTACAGGGCCATTGTGGAATTTTGTGCCATGTTTATGTGCTCTTTTGCTCCATAATAGATTATTTATAAATTCAAGTTTTCATTCTATAATGTTATTGCTGAATGCAAGTTTTTATTACAGATAGCTGCATTCTTTTTCTGCTTGGTGGGAGGTATATGACCATGTCTTACTAATGAGTGTTTTTAATTTTTTACAGAATAAATGAAACTCTAAAACAATGAAATCTGGTTTTTGCAGATTTTCTTGTGCTATGTCTTTTAACTAAAATCTTGCTTATCTTTTAAAATAAATTAAACATTAATATTAAAATTGATTCTTTATTCCTAAAGAAACTAGTTTTTCAATTAGTAAAGCATTCATTAAGTACTTATATATCAGGCATTGTACAAGGCACCAGAGATAAAATTTCAAAAGTAGACTGTCTCTTTCTGTAAGTGAGAAACAACATGTTCATAGAGACATTCACAATAAATAAAAAGTGGTTTTAGTGTGGGACATTAGTAAATGGGATAATTAGAAAAGGTGTGTTGAAGGAGGTAGTATTTGGACTGAGTCTGGAAGGAAAATGAGAAGTAGTGCTTTCAAAAAACACAGATAAGCAGAGTGAACTTTCCAGACATGTGAGACAACCCATGTTAAAGCATGTAGGAAAATGGAATATTATGTATGAGGGAATAAAAGGAGATTAATGTCTCTAGTCTCTATATGTTGGAACAAAATTGTGAAAGGGCTTAAATGTCAGAAAAATTTGCATTTTGTTATAAAACTCTGGGTGATAAAGCTCCTTGAATAAGGGAGTTATATGGTCAAAAGTTCATTATAGGGGTGTTCATTTGGTAGCTGTGTATTGAAGAGCAGTTGGAGAAGAGGAAGGCTGGATTCAGGGAGACCGTAATAAGGAGGCTTTTGCAATGGTGTGGATGAGAGGAGCCAAAGGCCTACTGTGTGTGTGTGGTGGTTGTGGTAAGAATTGAGGGAAAACTCATGTGAAAGATCTTGAAGTAGAAACAAGGAAAAATAAGGAAACTTGGTAGTTGATTGTGTATTGGGCTGAGTCTGAATAGAGTAATGAATGAGAATGAAGCGTTGAGCTTTAATTATCAGAAAAAATTGCTGGTGCCTTGAATGAAATAAGGATTTTAGAGTGAGAGGTAGATTTCAGGAAAAAATGAGTTTAGTTTTATCTCTAGTGAGTTTGAGATGCCTATTGGATATCTAGATGGTGACATTCAACAAGGAGCTGGGGATATAATTTTGGGGCTCATTGGGGAGATGAAGAATGCATATTTAAATTTGAAAGTCATCTGCAAAGAAAGATGATAGAACCATGGAAGTGATAATAAAGAACATTATGTTACACTTAATCCATAAGATGTAGGGCATATTTAATACTCCAAGAAAGAGCAGCTAGGATTGGTTGGACAGACAGAAAGATAATTATGACAGAGCAGTTTCATAAAAACTCAGAGATTAAATTATGCATATGAGAAGATAGTTAACAGTGACAAGTCCTCCAGAGAAGTTAAGGGAGGGGAAGACTTAGAAAAGGACATTTTAGAGGATTTTGAAATGTCTTTAAGTATTTTAGAGTTTCACCTATACCCTGACTTTGATATTTTGTTGCTTTATAGTTATATATTTGATTTATATTTATATTCAGAAAAAACCCAAACAAACATATTTAATATGCTTCTCTTTTACAGCACCATATGAAGGTGGAGTGTGGAAAGTTAGAGTGGATCTTCCTGATAAATACCCTTTCAAATCCCCATCTATAGGTATGCAGTAATCCAATTTTTTCTTTAAAATTTTTGAGCTCATAAGGAGAGAAAAAACAATTGGAAAGCTATAATTTGTGGGAGTTAATTTATTCTAATAATAATTATCTGACAGAATCTGTTTTACTTAATTAGTGAATACCTGTATTTCTTGTAAAGAGAGACGTTTTAATACAGTTTGCTTGGTAGGATGACTCTTGTGACAAAGGTGATATATTTTCTTTTCTTCCCTTCTAAGGCAAGTTAAACAATTCTGAGACTGAAGGTACTTAGGAATATTTACGGTTCTTCTTTGAGCAATATATGATTAATTAAGCCTTACTTAAAAAGGCAAAGTTTACAATTTAATATTTCGACATAGCATATTGTCAAAACTCTAATCTTGTAGACCTATAATTTCTCCATAGGAAGAATTTTTTAAAATTGTCTTTCTGTTCAGAATACTTAGTAATATCACTCTTTCTATTTTGATTCCCCCTTCCCCCCCCCCTCCCATTTTGTTCAAATCCCAGCTCTGACACTTAATTGTGTGGCCAGGACCAAGTCATTTAACCTTTCTTTCCCTCGGTTTTATATGTGACTGAAAGATGCACCTCTAAGTGTAGTTTTTGGATTAACCAATTTAATGTTAGTTTTTTAATTTCAGATAGCTTTTTATTTAACAAATTGGGGAAAGTTTTTTTTTTTTTTTTTTTTTTTTTTAATAAAAACACTAAAAGTACTTAAAATAAGTGACAAGAAAATATTCACACACAATAAAACCATTCACTGAATCAGAAAGGAAGGGTGCAGATCTAGGCCAAAAGAGGTAAGGAACCACAGACATTACCAACATCATGAGATAATTGTATAACTTTTGCAAGATGTCATAGAGTTCAGGAAGGGTGGGTTCTCTAAACATCACTTTTGATCCCAGCCGGATGCCCCTGCACAAAAAGCTCTTAGTCTTGACCATCTGCCTCTGCTTCAGGCTTATGGCTAAATCCCAAGCTCATAGCATTTTTATCTGAAGTTGATGGGCCCCGGAAAACCAATCCTTACCAGGAAGATTCAGCATTCTTCTTTCTAATTTCCTCAGCCATCAAAAATATTCTTAATTAAAAGATTGAGTACTTTGTTGTAAAAAACCTCTTATAATACACATAAATGAAATATACACATACACATTATGACTTATTCCTAATTCAAAGAATAATTTAGTTCTTAAGTTGAATTTTCTTCAAGTATTTGGAGAGGTCATACTGTTTATTAAATAGAAGGGAAACAATGATATAGATAAAAGCTTTGGTATTTTTCTGATTGCCCAGTTGCCTCTCATTAATCTGATGAGAGGCAGGGAAATAGAAATCAGTTTTTGTGGAGGCTCCTCTAAGGGGTAGGATTAGTTAATTAAATTCAGCTAAACCATTCATAAGTACCTTTTAATTGAGCAAGGCCTAGATTCTAGATATAGTCAATCCTCTTCTTTCCCGAGGAAAACAGTGGGGTGATCAAAAAGGAGAATGTTGATATATTGAACCTATGGAAAAGAGGGGATTAAGTTCTACCCTGCTCCAAAAACTGTAGTCTTCACAGTCAACAGCGGCTGCAGACATTCTGGCATGAAGTTTTATCAAACATTTTTATTTCACTAAGCCCCATCACTGATTTTGCATGTTTGGGCTTACAGCCCAAAGCAGTTGCACTAAGCTTTTGGGGCATAATCGCAACACAAAACTTGAGTTTTAAAGGTAAACAATGAAAATTTGATAAAAACATGGAGAGTTCCTTACAATCATGGGGTGAACTAGACCAAGGTATTTAGTAGGACACCAGCACTTACACAAAGTTGCACACATTGTGCCTCTTTTTTTCCCTTTACTGTGCATAGTTGGCAACTCCAAAGTGAAAATGAAGTTACTGATAAAATTATAGGCATGTTTGAAATCACAAAAGTTAAGGGAATGAATGTTGAAGACTGTATTATCTTTTGAGTCATCTGATAAACCTTTAAATGGTTCTTTTTGAATCCCTTAATCTCTACTGATATACAACAGAAGTTGGGGGAGAGTGTTAACTGATTTTTTTAAAAAGACAAATGAATTCGCTCCTAATTTACATAGAGTTATAATCTGGATAAGTGTAAATCACATGTTTTAATGTATTGGACTAGAAGGGTCAATTTATGTTTGTGTGGGAACCCAGGAAGAAGCCTTTGAGGTAGATTGCTTGGGAATGTTTGTATGGTGAGGCAACATTTATGCTTTAAGTCAGAGAAGGCAACACATTTTCCTATGAAAAGCAAGGCGAAAGCCTGACAATGAGTTGTTCTACACATGTGCAAAGCCCTAGATGTCAGATACCTATTAATATCTTGAAGGAGTGCCTGCAATATTTGCATTAAGGAAACAAATTGAATAAAAGAATGAGTACATTGTGCACATTCTGACCAGCAAGATACTTAGCAACAAGATAACATTTTAAACTCTTATTATCTTTAGTAAAAGCCTGCTTGCTATAGAACTTCAGAGAGCCCATTTGAAATAACATTTTTGGTAATTATTTCTTACCTTTTTTGTGCTGAAAAGAACTTACCTTACTGTGAAAATGAAGAAACAATAAAAGTATTAGAGGAAAATGTTAGGATACTAGATATGAAAAGTAATCAGGTTTAATTAGACAGAGGAATTACCTTCATTGCTGTCTTTTATCTATCAGTATTACTTAACTGAGTATTCATCATGTCCTGATTACTGTGTTGGGCCATAGTATACCTTTTCTGCATAAATTAATCACAGGAGGGAGTATATTTTTAATTGTATATTCTTTTTAAAGTTTCGGTAGCATATGCACACACTTAGTCACACATTTTTGACATCACATGTCAGGGATACATTTTGTTGTCCTAGAAGAGAGCCCCATTGGAATTGAATTTGTGACTATAGCTTTACAAACATTATACTTCACTCTTTAAGTATATACAGAGGAATTCAATGTTTTTTCTTTGAAAGACAATCTAATTATGATGAAGAATGAGTCATAAAGAGAACTTCAACTAGTGAGACTTCTTGTACTACTATCGTGTATTTGAAAGTTAGACTAATATTAAATTGATTTGATAACCTTCGGGGTCTTTTCTAAACACTTTCTCTTTTTTGTGATTGTGTATGATCATGAAGTAATTTAAGGAATTTTTCTGAGTGACATTTTCCAAGTATTTATATTTATAAAACATTTAATACCATCAGAACAATTTGTAGAATCTCATGAGAGACTTGTGCCAGATATGTTAAATTGAGAATTAGAAATGTCAGGAATTCTTATCATGATGGATTTTCATTGGCTATTGAAAGATATTTCTAAATTAAAATTGAATCAACAAATAAACTAAAAAGCTAAACTGCGAAGGGCAGCTATTCTTTTGCAGATAGAGTGTGACATGAAGAGCTAGATTTAAGTTTCTGAAGCAGTTTTAGTGTTTGTATTTCTAATGATTATAAACACAAAAGTTGCTGTTTCCTTTGCAAATTGTGCTTAACATTAATCATAAAGCAAGATTATCATCTAAGATCTTAGAGCTCCAGCACTCACTCTACCAATTCTGAAGCTGGTCTATGGTTTGGCTATATGAGCAGAATACATATGCGTATGACAGCTACATTATCAGCTAGCTACTTTATGCTGAGCTGAGCCTTACTGTCATTATTAGCAAAATAAACAGAATTACAATAAAGGCACATTGAAATAAATTATAGGTGGGTAATGATAAATGGATTTCTGAAAAGCAGTAGCCCAGATGACTAGTCTGGCATGCATCAGTCAGAAATATGTCCTCACGCTCTCGCTCTCTCACTCTCTCACTCTCTCCCTCTCTCCCTTTCCCTACTTCTCTCTCTTCCTTTCCCTCTCTCCTTCTCTTCTCTTTCTCTCCTTTTCCCCCTTCCCCCTTTAATCACTTTTACCAGTAAGATAGAGAAAAGAGTATAAAGGTTCTACAGATAAAGATTTGGTTTCACCAAGAATAGGGTTTTTATGTGGACACAGAATATAGTAAGACTTGATGGTGTATAGTCTTTTCAACCGTACCCAACCATTATGGGTGATTAGTTTTGTTAAAACATGACATTGCATTCACTTGAAAGGCATTAAAATAACGTTGCATAATGATAGTGGAATTCTTCAATACTTCATTAGTGACGTTTGTTGTGCAGTAGCCTTAATTGGGCTAATTTAACTATACTTATACAAAGTATGCCTCTATTGAGAAGTTAGTTCATAGCTATACCCAGAAAAAGAACTCTGGGAGATGACTAAAAACCATTACATTGAATTCCCAATCCCTATATTTATGCACACCTGCATTTTTGATTTCCTTCACAAGCTAATTGTACAATAATTCAGAGTCTGATTCTTTTTGTACAGCAAAATAATGTTTTGGTCATGTATACTTATTGTGTATCTAAGTTATATTTTAATATATTTAACATCTACTGGTCATCCTGCCATTTAGGGGAGGGGGTGGGAGGGGTAAGAGGTGAAAAATTGGAACAAGAGGTTTGGCAATTGTTAATGCTGTAAAGTTACCCATGTATATATCCTGTAAATAAAAGGCTATTAAATAAATTAAAAAAAAAAAAAAAAGAGAAGTTAGTTCAGTCCCCAAATGTAATGTTGTCGTTGAATTTAATGATATTCCAGATTCCCATTTAGGAAAATATAAGTTCTTGGATCTTACTTGACATTGAACTTTTGGAAGCAAAATTATGCATTCTATATATCTTTATAAAATTTGTTCCCATCACATTGAAATTGTTACACTGTATTATAAGCTAGGAGCAATTTATTAGCACTTTATGCAGGTTGACACTTTCTGTCCTTTAATTATACATTTTACTAACTTGTGATAATGTAGAAACCTGTACAGTTATTTGAACAGTCAATCAACAAGTGCCAGGCATCGTGTTAGGTTTTGGAGATACAAAGACAAAAATGAAATCACCCCTTCCTTGGAGCAGCTAGGTGCCACAGTAATAGAACACTAGCCCTGAAGTCAGGAGGACCTAAGTTCAAATCTGGTGCCATACACTTTTACACTTTCTAGCTGTGTAACCCTGGGCAAGTCACTTAACCCCAATTGCCTCAGCCAAAAAAAAAAGAAAAGAAAAGAAAAGTAATCACCCCCTCCTTCAAGGAGTTTCTATTTTCTTTGGAGAGCAATATAATGAATTGTAAGTATAGACAAAATAAGGGATATAAAATTCCTTGTGGCCTCATGTTATGGGATTGGCTTTCAAGCTGAGCATAGAAGGAAATGAGGGCTTCTTAGAGGTACAGGTGAAGAAAAAACACCTGGGCATGTTGTGAAGAACAACAAGAACATCAGTTTGGCTGGACCAAAGAGTACATGAAAAGGAATAATGTGTAGTTCTGGAAAGTTAGATTATAGCTAAATTGTAAAAATAAAAATTTTAAGGCTAAATAGTGTTTGAAATAGTTAGAGAGTTGGTATTTGATCATAGAGACAATGAGGGGTGAAATCCACTAGAAGGAATTGGTGATATTGGTAGGATGGAATGGAATGAGGAAAGACAAGGTAGGAAAACCAATTAGAACAGTAGTTTAAGCAAGAGGTGAAGAGGAGAGAATAGGAGGTTGAAAAGACGGGATTTGACCATTGATTGTCTGTGGACTTGAAAGTGAGCAGTTGAGCATTACTGCGGTGCTTAGAAGGATGATACTGTCCTTGCAAAAGAAGGGGAGAAAAGATGATGAATTTGAGACCTCCAGAACATTCGATTTGAAATGTCTAGTAGGGAACTGGAGATATAAGACTAAAGCTCAGGAAAAAGGCTAGGGCTTGTCTTTATCTTCAGAGAGTGATGAGGTACTGAAGGGAAGCATGGAAAGAGAGTCCTCTTTAGGGCACACACACACAGTTACGGGGCAGATTATCCATCCAGGAAAGGAGGCGTGGTCAGAGAACTAAGAGTTGTGCCTTAAAAACTCTAGGAGTGTGTGCTCAGGAACCTTGGTGACTATGAGGTCCAGAAGAATGAAGGCTTAGCAAAGACCCTCAGATAAGAGCTTGTTTGTTCTTGGGGAGAGGGCTTCTTTTTTTTTTTTTTTTTTTTTTTTTTTAGACATTGCTATATTGATGTTTTTTAGTCATTTTTATTTTCATATATTTCCCTTTTTTGTGGTAATAGTGGTAAATGTCAGGAATTTGGTATTTGTACTTGGATTTAATTTCTGATGACTGCTTTCTAGTCATGTTGCCTTGGGCAAATCATCTCCTGTCTCTACACCTCATCTGTAGAATGAGGACATTATATTAGAAGATTTAAAAGTTTCCTTCCAGATGTAAACCTGAAATCCTTCCCCCTCACTTCCTTCCCTAAAGGAAAGAATATAACAAATAAAGAGAAGCAGTTAAGCCTTTCTATTCAGTTCATTATGTCTAGTCTGACAGTTTATTCAGTGTTACACATCCTCAGCCCCACCTTCAACAGGAAGAAAGCCTGTTTTTTTTTCCCCCTCCCCCCCCCCATTTCAGGCCAAGCTTGATCATTATAATTATTATATATAATGGGTGATATGTTATAGATATACAATATAACATAATTATAATTTTGACTACATAAAAGAGGCCATTTTCTGTCTCATTTCTTACCTAGCCTTAATCCCTGATTGGATGTTGCCTCAGACTGAGACCTATTAAAAGACCCAAGTTTAAAAAGGCCAAGGTCTCCTATCATATCCAGGGCCATGTCCAGTTGTCCTGATCTACATCTTGTCACTGGACCCAGATGACTCTGGAGGGGAAAGTGAGGCAAGTGACCTTTCCCAGCCTCCCTCACTGAAATCCAGTTTCCTTTCATGTTATGATATCACCTCCCTGGTGTCATAGTCCTCCTCAAGAATGAAGGACAAACAATGACAGTTGTTATAATTCTACAACATCCAGGGATTAGTTTGTTTTTTGATGTTCTTTCCATTTATCTATTTTGTATTTATTATTTTCCTAATTATGTTAATTTCACTTGCATCAGTTTATGTTTTTCCATGCTTCTCTTTATTATTCCTATTTTCTTCCTGCACAAATAATATTCTTTACATCCTTATGCCAACTTTTTATTCTTTATTTGATGGGTAGATACTTTGCAAATCTTTGCTACTATAATAATTCGTTCTATAAATATTTTTGGTGCATATGGGGTATTTTTTTCCTATCTTTGACCTTTTTTGGGGATATATGCCTAGCTGTGGGTTTTTGGTTATTTTGAAGAAGGTAATTTTACTTGAATGATGCCTCTTGGAAGCCTTATTACGATAGAGATTGAGGAGCGAGAAGAAAGGAAATGGTTGTAATGAGAATAGATAGCTTTTTCTAGGAATTGTGATGATAGCTTTAGAAAATAGTAGTCAAGGAAAAGATATTTAGGGATGGGAGAGATGGATAGATTTGTGGGCAGCAGCTAAGAGTCACATTTAGGGCAAGATATGGGAGGAAGAAAAGGGGGGGGAGGGAGAAGGATATGAAGGTGTAGGTGGTGATGGTAGGATCAGTCTGCTGGAAGAGCTGCCTGAGAGTAGGGGCCTGGGTGGTGATAGTGCGGAAGGCCTCTTTATGTGAGACTGATGAATGGCTTTTGTCTCTGGAATTTGGGAGGGGAGATCGAAGAGGAAGCTCACAGTGCATGGCCTTTCTTCTCGGGCATGTCTTCTGAGAGGACGACAATATGGGGCTGGGTGGTGGAGACCGGAGAGAAGAGGGTTTTTGGAACAGTGGCAGTGAGATGGAAACTTGGAGCTGCCAAAGTGTTGCTTTGAAGAAAGGGCTGTCTTTTAGATCAAATAACATAATTTTGGTGGAGGACCTCATGAGTACAGTTAGACAACTTCTTGTAGGATTGGTAGAAGTAAATGGTGCCAGACTGACTGACAGTCAGTGTGTTTGGTGAGATGTGAGCTAGCACATTTGGGAAGGAGTGAGGTTGGAGGTGGATATTAGGGAGCAGAAAACTATTTACCTATAGAGTCAACCTTGGGAAGTAGTGGATTGTTGTCTATATTCTTCAAACTTGTAAGAAATCCTGAGAAGTGGTTTAACACATTAAATTACGATATAGTAAGGTCTTTCATTTTGTTTTCTTATTCATTTTCTTTCCTTGTTCTTTTCTTGTGCAGCAAGAGAATTGTACAAATACTTTTGCATATATTGGATTTAGCATATATTTTAACATGTATAACATATATTGGATTACTTGCCATCAAGGGGAGGAGGTGGGGGGAAAGAATGGAAAATTTGGAACACAGGCTGTCCAAGGATCAATGTTGAAAAAGTATCTATGCATATGTTTTGAAAATAAAAAGCTTTAATTAAAAAAAAATGAAAAGTGGGGGGAAAAGATATATATATATATAGTAAGTTCTTTAAAATATAGTTAAGAAACAAGTTAGGATGAATGCTGCATTCATTTTTTTTTTTGCAAGTCAATAATTCAGTCTGTTATGTCCTGCATTTTTCTTTAAAAGAAAATTGTGTATGAGTTGTAATCAGTTCTGTAAGGTGACACAATTCTAAATAGTTTTAATTTAAAACCACAACATAATTGTTGTTAAATGAAATGTTTTTAAATAATTTGAGATACATTTGGAGCACTACAATAAACAGCATCTCGGTTTTCTTTGAAAATAGCATATAGGCATGCCATTGTAAATAAAAATAGGAAAATGTGTTAAACCACCCCTCAGGATTCCTTCTTCCTTTTAGACAATATAAGCAACAATATATTACCTAAAATCAATATGTAGTTTATAAATGCTTTTTTTTTTTATTTAATAGTAGCTTATAAATGCTAATAAATCTTGTGAAACTGAACCTCTTTTGAGTTTGTTCATTTTTGAGCTCTTTTTCATGTACTTTTAGGATTGCATTCTTTTTTTATATTCCTGTCTTTGGAATACTGTTATTTAAGCCTGTATTCAGAAGTTTGTATTTAAGGAGATTCATCATTTAAGTGTAAAAAAATTTATTTCTTAAAGAAATTCATCAAAACTTAAACATCTAATTGAAAAAATGTCTGTGTTGTTTAAAATGGTCACATTGAATATCTAAGCTTTCTATGACTACTAATGCTATTCACACTTCCAGTACTTCTAAAGTACTTTAAGCATTATCTTCAAGGCTTCTTTTACTTAAAATTATGAAATCTGAGAGTCAAAAAGAAGCTTAGGGGTTATCTGATCCAATTAGTATCAGACCCATGAGTCTCTTCTATTTATAGCACTAACTATAATGTCAGTAATCAGTTAACATTTATTAAGGACCTGCTATGTGCCAGGCACTGTGCTAAGCTCTGAGGATATAAATGAAAAAAAAGATAATCCCTGCTCTTAAAAAATTTACAATCTAATAGGGGACAATGGTAGATAAAAAGAAGCTGAAAAGGAGAGAAGAGGGGCCAGAAGATATCTGGTAAAGGGACATGAATCAATTGGAGCAGCTGGTAGGAATGTAGCTTCCAGTTGAAGACTCTTGTTATGGGGGATTCACTAACTTGGAAATAGAACAATCAGTATTGATATGGCAAAGTGCTTTTATATGCCAAACCTCATGTAAGCCTTATAACTCCTCAGAAAAGTAAGTTTTACAAAGTACCATTATCTCTGTTTTATAGATGAGGAAACTGAGTCTTGCTTATCGATACAACTAATGTTGGAAAAGCTTCAGTTTCAGAAATACATCTGAGACCTGTGGTTTAGCTAGCGGGCAGAGTCTCAAATTATCTTCAATCTTTGTGGGTTTTCTTGAACCAGCAGTAGTGGTTAATTGAAAGAAAGATAACCTGTGTTTAGAGTTCCTTCCTCTAGTGTTCCATATTATTTTGATTAATTCAGAAAAGAAAGAAAATCTTAATACATTAAGACTTCATAGAAATAAAGGCCAGAATCATATCTTGGAAAAACAAAAGTTTGAATTAGTTGCATTATGAAAAAATACTCACATTCGTGTAGCATCTCTATCCTGTACATCTTTTTCATATGAACATCTGACTTTAAAACTTGTTTATATAAAAATGACTGATTGACAGTATCTTTCTTCTTTTCCAACCTCACATTACTGTGTCTTGGATTGACATTGTTATTCAGCAACAGGAACTTTAGGGTTACTTTTATAATCACTTTGATTACACACCCTTCCTCCACAGTGAGGAAAGGATATCAGAGACTTTTAACAGAATCCCCTTTACAGCATTCATACATTTTCATCTAACCTTTCTTTGAAGGGTTATTCTTTGAAGATGTCTAATGAAGGAAAACCTATTAAATACTCACTTTGTGTATAAGTTCACTGTCTGTTCTACTTCTTTATATACATATATGCCTTTAATATTCTATCCTTATAATATTCTTTATTTCCTCTTTCTTTTTCCTGTTAGCTTTTCATTGTTTTAGCCAAATAGCCCTAATCAATAAGAACAATACTAATGTTTTACATGTATCAAGAATAAAGATAATTTTTATGCTAAATTAGATTTGATAAAGTACTAGTAGCAGCAGTCTCTACATCCTTGAACTTAATGACAAAATACCAATTGAATGCCAGTAGGTATAAAGTACTGCACTTAAAAAGTTCTTTACTTGTCCTCTGGGAGAGAGGGCAGGGAGAAGGGAGGGGGGAAAAATTGGAACACAAGGTTTTGCAAGGGTGAATGTTGAAAATTGTCTATCCATATGTTTTGAAAATAAAAAGCTTTAAAACAAAAGAAAATTCTGCAGGAAAAAGTTCTTTTTAGTATCTTCACAAAATTATCATGTGTCTTATCTCTCCATCCTCCATAAATTAAATCTACTTTCTTTCTTAAACACCAGAATTTGAATAAAGAATGCTTTTTTTCCTTGTTTTATTTATTTAATAGTATTATAGAGTCTTTTGGTAATTTTAGTGAGTGTGCCATTTTGTGTCCATTCTAGTGGTTTTCTGTAAAGCTCTTCTTAATCTAGTTCAGTCTTTCTATCAGTAACTTGAATAATAGTAAAGGTGTGGTTAAAACATTTTCAAACTGGTATGAAATTGGGAAACTTAGTTAATGCATTGAAGGAAAGTATTGAGCAGTTGTAATGTTAGGTTAATAAGGTTATATTTAAAATCCCTTATGGACTTAAAAAATCAATTACATAAAAACTGATCAAAGGCGAGAGGTGCCTGGAAAACAGTTCTTATGAATGATTTGTGATTTTACAAGCTCACTATGAATCAGCAATATAACAAAGCAGCCAAACATCTTATTTGGTTTTTGATTGCCCGGTCAGGCCACGTCAGGAATATCCAGCTCAAGGAACTAGAGTTTTATAATCTATAGAGAAAAGATTTAATGAAAAGCAAGATAACTGCCTTTAATGGCAGTTGATCTTATGTGGAATTGAACTTGTTCAGGGCCTGGTAGGTGCTGGGGGGAAACTCCAAGGGCACAGATTTCAACTCAGCATAAGAAAACACTTCTGGAAATTTAAAGCTACCTCCAAACAAATGCGTCACTTGGTGACCTAGGAATTTTTATTCCTAGAGAACTTGATGTGAATCTTGGAAATCAACTTATATGTAGAAATGTTGAAGAAAGGATTCATGCTTATAAGAAGTATACTTTGATTAAAAAAAAAAAAAGTATACTTTGATGGTTGAGGTTGGAAATCTAACTGTATATTTCAAAAATGTTACTACTGGTCAATAAGCATGCATTTATTAAGCTCCCTACTATGTGAGAACTGTGTCTGCCTTCAGGAAGGAATTGACACAACTTCTACATATGTAAGTGTATAGAAAATAGAGCAATATTGAAGGGGATTGCTTCACAGTGCTCTGGGCGGGCATCAGGAGATTCCCTATGATTCTACTTTATGAAAGCATGAAGTAGCAGCAATAAGTCACCTATAGCCAAGGGTATCACTTGTGCTTGTGCTTGAATTCCTATTGTGGGGTTCATCGTTATGGGGCAGATAATACTTTGTAAGCAGAAGTCCTCTGCAAGGGAGAGAGACTTGTGAATTTATGCTCCTGCAATTTGTCTCCATTACATTTGATGTTTCTATATTGGAGCTCCTTCAACCCAGAAGAGGAGGACATTAGCAACTGGAGGAATCAGGGAAGACCTCCTGTGGATGGTACTTGAGCCTAGTGTTAAAGGAGACCAAGGATTTTTAAGAGAATGGAGGTGATGGGGAAGTGACGACACATTTTAAAACATTGTGCTAGGCACTGTGGGAAGATGCTTTACTTTGATATATCTATCATCTTATAAGTATGAGAATTCTCTCTAGAAAAGTAGACTTCAGTCCCTTTACACGTTCATTTCCTATACAGTTTTGATACTTCTCAGTATAAAATTGAATGGAATTCTAAAGTTGTTCTCACTGGTGTCCACCTAAAATGCTAGAGGCTTCAGGTTCTTTAAATATACTGATAATGATTGATGACAACAAGAACCCTAATAATAATATATCAATGACTAGGATTTATATGGCACGTTTAAGGTTTGCAAGGTACTTTACAAATATTAACTTATTTGATCCTCACAAAAATCCTGGGAGTTTAAGTGCTATTATCTCCATTTTTCAGATTGGGAAACAAAGGCATTCAGCAATTTGTGGCTTAACCAGGATCACTGAGTTAATAAGTGGCCTCTGCTGGTCAGGAAAAGCTGGGATTTGAATTCAGGTCTTCCTACTTCCACCTCAATATTCATCCACTCCTCTACTTCTCTTTGCCCTGGTGTCCATATCATCCTGTAAACCAGTGTTGGTATGCCTTGCCCTCTATATTGACCCATCTTAAATGTTTCTTGGTGATATCTGTTATGCCATCTCACATGAAAGTCACCATTTGATAATATAGTACATTACTTACTTCTGTTTTGTGTCTTTCCACTGTCCTTTATGTCTATAGCAATTTTGGTTCTTCAGAGGTTTGTGGTGATTCACACCCCTACAGGATTCCTGAAGAAAATAGAAAGCTAAATTAGACAGGGACTTAGACCTTAAGGAACTTAGAATATTTATCACTTTGTAGCTATGGGGAAATGTGTTCTGAATTCCAAATAGACTTTAAAAAATGAAGTTTTGGAACACAGCTGATCTGTGTGCTGTCAATATGTATTGAATGTGAAACCTCTGTGTTTTTTGCTTCTGGACTGTTAGTGTGCTAGTAGGTCCTCTTAAAAAATGAATCAGTCCATGGATAGTATATTGATAACTTTACTACTGCAAAGCTAAGCAAGTGACAGGTATAGTTCACAATGGGATTCCACAGTACGAAAGAGTGATCCAAAAGATCCAGAAGAAAATACAAATAGTTCTACAATGTAACTTTTTTAAAAATGTATAACATTTTTAGCCAAAAACAAACAAAAACCTTGGAGTAATAAGTCCACTGTAAAGTTGTTTTAAATAATGAATGGATTTTGACATAATATATTAACACTAATGTGAGTTAAAAACAAGGGAAATCTTTAAAATTAGGGTAGATAATTGATTTGAATTTATTTGATGTATATTGGCCTCTTGATTGAGTGACCTCAAAATTCCTCCCAAAATATTCAGTTCTATAATCCTCTCTCTTAGTGATAACCACATCTTTAACTTAAAGCTTTTTATTTGAGTAATCATAGTCATAGATGCTTGTTAGTCTTATCAATGAAAATAGGAAATGATAGTATCTTTAGAATATTATCTTCAGATTGGACTTTGACCACCTATGACATACAATTTTGATTCTAGAATAGAAATCTTACAGCTTTTGGAGGAATAAACAGTTCCTGAATTTTTCCATTATTTTTGTTTTTCCAGCCAGAAATTACATACCACAGAGCTTTGTTTTATATGCCAACAAACTCAGCATCACACTTGAAAAGTTTATTGCTATATTATCTTGTTTACCACTATTTTCTTTTAAACTTCTGGTTGCAACATTAATCAGAGAAACTTCTCCAGCTGCTTTCTTAGGAAGCATGAACTTAGGGGACATTTCACTCAGTGAGCCTTGAGAATATAGGCCAGTATTATAGGGAACTATGTCACTTTAATGGATTTGACATGTAGTTTAAAAATGAAGCCCTTACTGATGTACTATATTTTCCAGAAAACAGAGTGGATTTCCTGATCTTTGAGCCAAAGCAGTTCTGGAGATTTAGGGATAAATTGAAAAGCAAAATTGAAAGCAAAACTATACAAGCTCACCTCCACAATATGTTTTATTTATGATCAAAGAAGTCCTTTCTATTTCCAATTACTTTACTGATTAGATAACATTGAGATATAAATTATATTGGCAGTTTACTGCTTTTCAGTGTAAGGTCATGAGTTAATGGTTTATGAATGTGATTGTACTATAGAAATTGATAATTATAAATTCTTACATTTCTTGAATTATTTTTAAGCATTTTATTTTCAAAACATATGCATGAATACTTTTTCAGCATTGACCCTAGCATAGCCTTGTGTTTCAGATTTGTCCCTTCTTCCCCCCATCCCCTCCTAGATGGCAGGCAATCTAATATATATTTATACATATACATATACATGTTATACATATACAATATACATGTTAAAATACATGTTGAATCCAATATGTATAAACATGTATACCATTCTCTTGCACAAGAAAAATCAGATCAAAAAGGAAAGAAAATGAGTAAGAAAACAATGGAATGAGAATATTATGTTGTGATCCACTTTCAGTTCCCACAGTCAGTCTTTTCTCTTGAGAACTTTTTAAAGAAGCTTTTTGTTTTCTTGTTTTTGCTTCACTTTCAGTACTAGCAATTTAATTCAGACTTTCCTAGATCATATGAAAGAATACTTAGTGGTATTCCCAGTAAGATTAAGCTTATATTTTAAAAAATCTTACATCATTCCTTAACCAGTTTATCTTTATTATACTATTGGAGTGCTTGTTTGAAAGCTTAAGACAAGTCACTTTAAGCATAGCTTAAGTGTTCTTAGGAATCTTTAACTAGACAAATTAAGTTTTTAAGAAAAGGTTGGACTAGATCTCAAACGTCACTTTCAGTGTTTCAACAGGTGAAATGCAAGGATAGTAGCTTGAATACTTTGTTGTTGCCTGGGTTGCACTGGTATTCACATAATATTGAGGGAAAGCCCACAGAATATTGAGTGGACCACTTCTCTCTTTTGTCAAGGATGCATGGGGGAAGATGACAAGAATTACAAGATGAGGTAGAGGTAGGTTGTTCTTTTAATTGAATGGAGTGGCACAAATAAGATAAATCACAGCTCCATTGAAGTGTTCAGAACTAGTTCAGAAGAAGTGTGAAGACTTAAAAATTCTGGACTACTTTTAAAGTTAGTTTAATCATCCAACCATTTATACTAAGTATACTAGGACTTTTGTATATGTGTATTTCTGATTGTACATAGGCATGTCACAGATACATTGTAAAAACCCACAGTATGGTTCCAGACTATTGCAATCAAGAGAATATGTAATAAAGTGAGTCACACAAATTTTTTGTGTTCTCACTGGGCATAAAAATTAGTTTATATTATATGGTAATCTGTTAAGTGTGTAATAGTATTATGTCCAAATACACATACCTTATAAAAAATACTTTGTCTCCCCCCAAAAACAACTACTACTAAACATAAGCCTTGAGTGAATCATAATCTTTTTGCTGGTGAAGTATCTTGCTTCCATGTTGATGACTGCTGACTAATCAGAGTGGTGGTTGTGAAAGGTTGGGTTGCTGTGACAACTTCTTTAAAAAGATAATGTTGAAGTTTGCCACGTTAATTGATTTTTCCTTCCACTTGAACACTTAAAAGCCATTTTAGAATTATTAATTGACCTAATTTCAATATCATGTTTCTGGGAATAGGAAGGCCCAAGAAGAGAAAGAGAGATGAAATGACTGGATGGTAGAGCAATCTGTAAACAAACAACATTTATCTATTAAGTTTGCCATCTCATATTAAACAACTAATATATAATGAACAGATCACCTTAACATATAACAATAATGAAAAAGTTTGTAATATTATAAGAATTACAAAAATATGACTCAGACATAATATGTGTAACATGCTGTTGGAAAAATGGTACCTCTATACTTGCTGAATGCAGAGTTGTCATAAACCTGCAATTTGAAAATATATATATATATCTTCAAAGTGCAATACAGTGAAGCATAGTAAAATGACCTATACCTGTACCCATTGTATGTCAGATTATCTATTTCCTTCTAGAAATTGACATGTCTTTTTAATTTTGCCATAGGCCATTGATTATGCAATCTTATCACTCAGTATAGATTAGTTACTATTTCACTGGCAGTGGGTATCCTTTAATTTATGAGTTTGTTACAATTTTTGACATTCTTCTTTTTTTTTTTTTTTTTTTTTTTTAAATTTAATAGCCTTTTATTTACAGGATATATACATAGGTAACTTTACAGCATTAACAATTGCCAAACCTCTTGTTCCAATTTTTCACCTCTTACCCCCCCCACCCCCTCCCCTAAATGGCAGGATGACCAGTAGATGTTAAATATATTAAAATATAACTTAGATACACAATAAGTATACATGACCAAAACATTATTTTGCTGTACAAAAAGAATCAGACTCTGAATTATTGTACAATTAGCTTGTGAAGGAAATCAAAAATGCAGGTGTGCATAAATATAGGGATTGGGAATTCAATGTAATGGTTTTTAGTCATCTCCCAGAGTTCTTTTTCTGGGTATAGCTAGTTCAGTTCATTACTGCTCCATTAGAAATGATTTGGTTGATCTCGTTGCTGAGGATGGCCTGATCCATCAGAACTGGTCATCATCTAGTATTGTTGTAGAGGTATATAATGATCTCCTGGTCCTGCTCATTTCACTCAGCATCATTTTGACATTCTTTTTAAAAATATCACTAACTTCAATTCATATATTCGTATCAGTGATAACTATGTTCATATCATTAAGCTTCCTTTTCCTCCATTTCCAGATGAAATTTTAAAAGTAAAGTGTTTCAATTTTCATTTTATGTTAGAAGGGGAAATCATATATTCATTGGCATAGTAATTTTAAATCAAACCTCATATTTAGATAACCATATGGTTTGAGACTTGGAAAAGAAGTTAAAGATTAACTAGTGTTAAATTCTCTCATTTTACACTTGTGGAAACTCAGGCCCAGAAGGGTAAAACTTAACCTTTGCTCAAGGTTTTACAGTTTGAAGCAGAAGTAAAATTTATATTTTCAGCCAGACATATAATGCTCTTCCAAATGTAATCATAACAGTTTTGTCACCAATATATTAAACAAGTCCTTTCTCAATCAATTCAATATTTGGCTCTTCCTCTTCATTCCATGTCTTGACCTCATTCTAGGAGACTTTAATATAGTTGATGTTTCTTCAAACACTGTCCTATTCCATTTCCTCAGCTTGTATGACCTCCTTTACTTCAGTTATACATTAGGACATTTGTACTCTTGAATTTGCTCAAGGTGCTTTATTTCACTTTCATGTTCAGCAAATCTAAAAACCTATTTTGATAACTAGATTTCTGTATATTTTCTTTGTTATCCTGTGTATTTTACTTTATATATTTAAAAAGATTCTGAGAAGGCATCCATGGGTATTACTAGATTGTCATGATCTGTCAGGTAGATAAATAATTTTCAGATGATCTCTCCTGGATCTATTTTCCATGTCATTTGTTTTTTCAATGAGATTTTTTTTCTATTTATTTTTTCATTTTTTTCCTTTTGCTTTATTATGTCTTGGTTTCTCATAAAGTCATTACCTTCCATTTGCTCAATTCTAAATTTTAAGAAATTATTTTCCTGAGTGTTAAATATGTTGCAGCATATCCTAGATACACAGATATGTGTGCAGAACCGAATATTTCTCTTGTTACACAGGAAGAATTGGATTCAGAAGGTAAAAATAACCCTGGAAGAAAAACCAAAATGCAAACAGTTTACATTCATTTCCCAGTGTTCTTTCTTTGGGTGTAGCTGCTTCTGTCCATCATTGATCAATTGAAACTGAGTTAGATCTTCTCTTTGTTGAAGAAATCCACTTCCATCAGAATACATCCTCATACAGTACTGTTGTTGAAGTATGTATAATGATCTCCTGGTTCTGCTCATTTCACTTAGTGATGTCTGTGTCTGTGCTTTGAGTCTGTTAATTTTTAAAACAGACACAGACACACTAGCATTCCAGTAGAATGAAAGCTTCCTGTGTCCCCAGCCTAGTGCTTTCTCAAATGGCAGGCACTTAGTAAATATAATTCACTGGAAATGCAGGACCAGCCTTTGTGGAAACAGAGGTAGGTGTGTGTGTCTGTGTGTTTGTGTCTGTGTTTGGATATGCTCACACAGTGTCTATTATGGGTGGCTAGTACCTAATGAGTCCAGATCAATGGCTTTGATCTCCAAGTAAGCCAGTTAATTTTGTTCTGATCTGCACCTCCTACCAGTGGGACAGAATGTGGTCAGATCACTGAAAATCCAGTGGTAGTGGTGGATGAGTTATTTTTCTTGTTTAGACCTTTACTTCCATCATTGTAACAAAGCTCCCAGTGAGGAAACTTTACCAGTATGGCTCCCCACTGTTTTTAGATTTGTGGTCTTAGAGAGTTTTCTGGCACATTGGGAGGTAGAGGAACTTACAGAGCCTATAGTGTCAAAGGCAAAAGTTGGAGGGTCATCCAGACTCCATGGCTTTTCCTCCATCTGGTACCCTGCACCACCTGTTGGGTTAGTGATAACATATAGGAAAGGCTGTATTTATCCTTCAGAGGAGAAGAAAAGCCAATGGGAATATGTTATTTTTTGTATTCTCAGCAGATTTGGTAATGGTTGTTTGAACTTTAAGTTAGGAGGCCTGTTATTGTTTGAAGGTAACTGTGGTGACTTCAGTCTTCTTTCATTAGTACTATATCTGCATTTAAGTCAATATCCCTGTATTTTTCCCCATATTCCTGCATTTTACCTGTAATATTTGGATGTGCTTTTGATATTCTGAACTTTGCTACCTCAACTCAGCTGCTTCTTCATTCTAATACTTTCCTCGGTACTTGGGGCCATCTTACCCTAAAACAGCCCTTCTCTAATGGTAAGCTTCTTCTGTTTTTATATTCTGTATTTTGTGATGGGCCTCCATTTTGAGGACAACCTAGACTGATTATGCTTTGGTCTTTCCCTTCTGAGTTTCTGATTCTTCAGCCTGCACTACCATGCCCTCCTGCATGCATGGGTCTTGAAAATCTCCAGATTTGAAGTATCTTCTCTCTTTTTGACTTCTCTCACTAGAGCAGAACTTTATTTCCTATTCTCAACCCCTTTTTGCCAAAGAAAGATTTAAGCAACCCCAGTTGCTTATATATAATAAATATAATATATTTATATATATTATATATATATGTATTATATATATATATAATAAATAAATATAAATAATAAATAAATGTGTCATTAAAATAGGTATATACATCAAACATTTGCTGATGATAAATCATAATTTTCAACCTCCATATTTAGTTACTTGGCCCCATATAGGGTCTCAAACCACAGTTTAAGAAGCTTTGCATTAGAATGTAAATTCCTTATGAAACAAAGACAATCCTTTTGCTTGTGTTTTTATCTCTAGGGCTTAGTCCAACCACTGATGCATAATAAACACTTAAATGCTTCTTGTTTTGCTCCCTCTTGTTTTTGTAAGGTACATTAATGGTAAGATCCAAGCTAGTGCCCTTCTAATATTATTTTTCTTTAGGAAGAAAGTTTAGTTACATCTGCCATTGGAACTGAAGTTCTGAGGCAGAAACTAAAATTGTGGCCAAAACATTATATAAAACAGATGAGAAAGCATTTATCCTTTCAACAAATTAGTTTGATTCCAAATAATGTTTTCTTTATTCCAAATGCAGGTTATTGTCATAACTTGTTTTTATATACTTAGACCTGCAAATAGAATTCTTTGACTTAAACTTGCATTGCAAAACAATATTCTGGTCCATTTCCAAATCATAGGCCTATTTTATTTCTGTATTACTAAGCTTGGTTTATTTTTTTAGTATTTGGTCTGATTATTATAAAATGAGATTTTGAATTTCTTAAGTCATTAGTCTGTTCTGTCCCTTTGCAATTCACCTCATTCTGAATGAAGTTGGTGCCTTTTAACATGTAAGTAATTAGTAGTCGTATTTAATTGCTTTACCATTAAAAAATGTTCCGTACTCTAGGTTACTGTAACCCCTCCAATAAAAATTTAAGACTTAAAACTTGTTTGTGCCATACCAGGTATCTGTGAACCCAGTCTCTGGAGTTACTCGGAGCTCACTGCTTTATACCAGATCTTCCCCTGAGATTAGGCATGAGAATAGGCTGAAATATATAACTTGTTTTTGCCATGACTTAGCATGTTTTTATTCACCTACTGTTGTTCCAGTTTGCTAAAAACTTGAGTCATGTGATTTTTTCCACTATAAATGAAAAAAAGTGTTCCTCTGTCCAACAGTTATCATCTGTCATAGCTTATTCAGTTTTCATCCCAAAAATGAGAGAGAAAGGTGGCTTTAAAGTCAGCTTTCCTAATAAATAACTAAATAAATAAGTCAGCTTTTTCTTCCCCTTCTTCTTTTTCTTCTAAGTGATTAAATCTGATCCCCAAAATACTTAATCAGAAAATTCTTAAGAAGTTCTGGATTTCAGCTGTTCATTGAAAAACACCATTATAAAATGCCTGGCAGGGAGGAAAATGTCACACCACAGAGATTTTAAGAAATGTTAGTTTTCATTTAGCTTGCCTGCATAAAGTAGTTTTAAAAAATGATTGCCTTAAAACATCATCTTCAAAACATCCTGATTGCATGGAAATAAATGTTGGGAAAACTTCTTTGTGGCAAACTTATATAGTTAAAGAGGTGACAGCATGCCAGGGGGAACATGTTCAGTCCTGAGAATGTTCCTTCTCTGAATTCCCGTTTCCTTCTTTTCCCTCTTCTCCCTCTCCAGAGGTTTCACTGCTGATGCTATTATCCAGAACCCAAAAAAAACCCCAAATTCCATAGATACTGCTCATTGCTTGGTGAGAACAAATAAAAAGAAAAATGTTTGTTTTGGACATTTTTTTTGGTCATTTTGTTTAATATAATGAAAGAAAATAACCTTAACCCACAAAGTATTTTTGGCAAGTGTTAACTTGTTCTTTATAACTCTTGTTATGGCTATCAGTTTTTTAACTATCTTGTTAGGATATCTAAAAATCTAAATGATTAGGTAAGCATATGCTTATTTATATTCCAGGCAATTTTAATTTTGTGGGTTGTATTCTTATGAAAACTTTTAATTATAAAGATTTCTCAAATTCTGTCCCCTTAGATCTTCTATCAAGGAAGGAGAAACTACTTTAGTGTTCTTCAAACCATTTTAAAGATTTGAGTATCCCAGCTATGAATGGGCAAAAGTGTGCATAGGAAAATAGTAGTGTAAAGGGGAATCTTATTTATCTTGTGCTTGCTCTGATGTGGCTGAAATGGGTATATTTGCATTATAGAAAAACTAGCATTTACTTTCTAAATTATTTCAAAGTGCATACTCAGTGAATGAATGAATGATGGATGATTTTCCTTATACCTTTAATTTTGTGGCTCTTGATGAAAGCTGGCTTCCCTGGATGCTCTCTTTTACATTGGGTACATTTTCACTCCTGTTTTCACTTCACCCTCTGCCCCCCTTTCTCTTCTTCCTCCTCATTGGTTATCATTGGGATGTTAAATTATGCCTTAGTCCCCATTGCTACTCCACACCATTGTTATTCAGTAACTTTTTTTCTTGGGAGTGGCTTTTATTCATATCTCCCAGCTAACAAGATACCAGTGGCTGTGTTCTGCCAACCACAGAGGGGACCCATTCCTTTTTTGCCCACTGAATTCAGTTCCTGGCTAGCTCCTGTCAGTGCAACCTTCCTGGTGCCTCTTTTCAGCAATTTCTAGCCCCTTTAGGTCTGTGGGGGCATTGGAATGTTCCTCTCCAACTCTAGGCTCTTGCTCTAGCAGCATTACTCAGTGACCTCTCCTTAAGAAATTCATTCCACTCATATTCAGTTATTTTGGCAGCTGTTGAATGCTTCCTTTCTGGACACACTGCTTCCTGCCCCCATACTAGGGAACTTCAACATAAAAATTAATTCTGTCAAATACCCTAATCTGTCATGTCCTTAATTTACTCATTTCCTATGACTCCACCTCAGCTATAGGTCACCTCAGATCTTGCCATCATTCACAATTATTCCACTTCCATCTTCATAAACTCTGAAATTTTTCTTAATAATCTTAGTGATGTTCCACTTCTATCTTTACTATGCTTACAACATCAAACTCTCTTCTTTGTGTTTATTGTAACCATTCATCCCTCAGCTCTTCTTTTCTTTCCCAGACCATCATTATCTTTATCTCCCTCTTTTCCCCATTTTGTCACCTTGATGAACTATCCAGCTCTACTGTATCCTTCTCTACTCCCTTCTCCAGCTATTATTGATATTTTTTGGTTTGTTCCCATTATCTTCTGCCTGCATTCCTTCTCAAGTGCTAGTGGATGGACCTAGAGAAAATCATGAGACCATGCTATGCACTACAAATTTGTTATATAATCTCTTCTGGGCCTTTATGGATGCAAAACTGCCCTTTTACACCTCCATAATTAAATTCACTGTCCCACTCACCATAGCTGCTCTTCTAGATCTTTTTATTTTTCCTCAAGCCTTCCATAACTGCTCTTTTCTCTCCCCATTTAGCTGCATTTTTTTCTCATTAGTATTTTATTTTTCCCAAAAAAATGTAAATATGGTTTTCACCATCAATTTTTGTAACATTTTGTGTTCTAATTTTTCTTCCTTATCTTCCCCTTCTCCCCAAGACAGCAAGCAATTTAATAGGGTTAAACATGCGCAGTTCTTTTAAACATATTTCCACATTTGTCATGTTGTGCAAGAAAAATCAGGCCAAGAGGGAAAAAGCCACAAGAATGGAAAAAGCACCGAGGTTAAAAAAAAAAAAAAAAAAAAAAAAAAAAAAAAAGGTTAAAATCCTGTTTTGATCAAATTCTCCATAGTTCTCTCTCTAAATGCAGATGGCTCTTTCCAATACAAGTCTATTAAAGTTGCCTTGAATTACTGCATTGCAGAGAAGAACCAAGTCTATCACTGTTGATCATCATAATTTTGTTGTTACTATGTACAATGTTCTCCTGGTTCTGCCCATTTCACCCATCAGCTGAAAGGCCTGTCTCATATTCCACTGGAAAAAACCCAAGTTTTTTCTCAAGACAATGTCCTTATTCCTTCTTCTGATCCCATCTCCCAGAAGCCTTCTGTTGTTATCTCCTCCTTCATATTCCCATCTCCCTTTGTTGTGCATGTGATACCCTCTCTTTAGCAGATTGCCATCCCCCACACCCGCTTTCTCTTTGCACACAACTTCTTTACTGTCTACAAGCAGCCTTGTGTCTTAACCCATGCCCCAAACTCCTCAGTTGGTCTGTCTGTCCGATTAGTTACCACCTCACACCTCTCTTTTGTGGCTACATTTGAGAAGGTCATCGACATGGGCATCTCCCCAGGCCGCCTTCCCACCTTGTCATTCAACCAAACGTCAGCAGTCTTGTTTTGGTTGCCAAATCTGATGGCCCCTTCTCCATTCTTGTGCTCTCTGAAGCCTTGACACTGCTGCTGCCCCTCAGGGATCCTCCATGCTCTCCTCTCCAGGTTACTCTTGTTCCTTCATTGTTTCCCTTGTTGGATCTTCCTCCACGTTGTGACTCCTCCTGTGTCTGGGGGTGCTTCAGACAGTGCTCTGTGTTGGGCCGCCTTCCTTTCTCCTTCTTCCCTGTTTCACTTGGTGGTCATCACCAGTTGATTTTCAGAGGTGGTCTCGATGTTGATGGTTTTAGATCTCTAACTGCCCCTAATCTCTCACCTGGCTTTTGCATCATCTTTTCTCCCTTTAGAGATTTGGAATCGGCTCTGCCGGCCATCTGCCAGGCTGCCTCTCTTCCCAGTGACCCAGGCCCTCTACTCTTATCCCCTTGCACTGTGTTACTTTCTGTATCCAGTCTGTTACTACATTCTTTGAATTTTTATTTTCATGATACCTCTCCTATACACCCTTCTCTCCTGACACTGCAGCCAATTTGGTGCAGGCCCTCGTCACCTCTCACCTGGATTATTGTCATAACCTGCTTTTTTATTTCCCTTCCTCAAATCTCCTCAAATCTTGTTCCATCTTCTACTCGGCTATCAGAATAACCTTTCTAATCATGTACACCCCTGCCCTGCCCCTCTCTTCTTTCATTAAATTCTAGTTCATGCTTGTCCCTTTCAGGATCAAATATAAAGATTAAGTATAAATTCCTCAGTTTGGCTTTCAAAGCTCTTCAGAACCTGGTTCCCTCCTTCCAGGCTTGTTATACCTTAACCTCCCCCTCCCACATTCCCCAGTACTCTGCTGGGTTGTGGCACCTGCAACCTGCATCTTGGCTGTTCCTCAAAGACATTCCATCTTCCAACACTGGGCATTTTCATGGAAGCTCTCTTCCTTGTCGGGAGTTCTCTACTTCCTCATTCTTGGCTTCTGGCTTCCTTTAGGTCCCAGCTAAATTTCCATCTTTTGTTAGAAGCTTTCCCTATTCTCCCTTAATCCCTAACCTCTGTAACCTCTAATCTCATTGAGAGCAGAGACTGGCTTTTTCTTTACGTTTCTAGTGCTTAGCATTGTGTCCAGCACATAGTAGGTCCTTGAAAGTGCTTATTGATTCTTTAGAACATATCTTTTCCTAGATCTATTAACTGAGAATATTTTCAGTGAAAAGAAATGTTTAAAAAATCTCATCTGATACTTTAAGCAAAATTATCCAATACAATGATTTACATTTTATGCCACCTAATGCTAGTTAGACATTACGTTTTCCACATACTCACTTAAAAGTAATTTGAGCCCCAGAGAAAATATGTAATATGATGATTACAGGTTTGCACTTAGTGCTTCTGAGTTTGAATCCTGTCTCAGGTGCTTCCTTTCTAGGCAGTTCATCGGCCTGTAAATCTGATTTAATAATATTTAGGCTATCTGTTTCACAGGATTGTTATGAGGATCACTTTGAAAAACATTTGTGTAGTGCTATGAGAAAGTCCATTGCTAGTTCATAACCCTACATAAAGTTGAGTCTGTTACTTGGCATAAATGGTTTTGGAGAATAGTGTGCTTTATACTCTACCAAAATACAGTATGGTTTAGGGATTTGCCTAAAAACCTACTTTGGCCGAGAGGAAATGAATATAATAATAGTATGCCATTTCCAAGGTTCTTATAGTAGCTCGGATTGCTTCCATTCCTGTTAAAATATTTAAAAAGGTACAAAGCCTATCTTGTGCTTTTGAGTTTAGCATACCATCCTCTGGTTCTACAGCTAGAAAAAATTATGCTGAGTCAGTGGCCTTGTTATCAAAGGTTAGTTCTTGATATTCAGCAAGAGACCCTTACTCTTAATTCATTGCTCTACTTAGCATAACATGTTTAGATAATGTTTGTAAATTAATCAAAACATCTGATCTTAATTTTATATTAGGTTTTTGAGCCAATCCAAATCTCTCAAATGTATTTTGAGAGATTTTCTGTTTATTGTAGAGTTTGATCATTCTTCTCTCTCCTTTCCTTCTCTCCCTTTTCCCCAGTTGTTTAGAGGTCATTTCAGTTGTTTCTTGTTTCAGATGTTTGGTGTTTTTGGTACAGAAGAATATTGACAGATTTGATTGTTAAAATCAAATTGACAAGTTAAAGTAATTTAGAGGGGGAAAAGTTTTCCAGGCTTAGATGCAAAACACTGATGAAACAGAACAATTTAAAAATGAAGGCAGTCCTTTTAGAAACATCTGTTTCCTGCAAATATGACTTTGAAAAGTCCAAGACTCCTGTGGAAAATGATTTCCTAAAATGGTGACTTAAATTGTTAATATTTCATTTTCCTTGATTGATTCAGGCTGCTATCCAAAAATTTTGATTTAGCAATCCCATTGGTGAGGAGACTTTTTTTCCTTTTTCTTTTTGGTCTAGGATAAATTTTTTTTAAAAATATTTTTATTTAAAGTTTTGAGTTCCCAATTTTATCCCTCCCTCCAACTTTTCCCCCCTCCTTGAAACAACAGAAAGCAATTAGATAGGTTATACATTAGCAATTATGTAAAATATATTATTTTGAACAAGAAGCCTTTCAATTAAAAGAAAAATGAAAGAAAGTGATAAATAGCATGTTTCAGTCTATATTTAAACAATATCAGCTTTTTTTCTGATGCTGGATAGTATGATTCACCATTAGTCCTTTGGGATAGGACAGGCTTTTTTTAAAATAGCTTTTTATTTACAAGTTAATGGGTAATTTTACAACATTGACAATTGCCAAACCTTTTGTTCCAATTTTCCCCCTCTTTCCCCCCATCCCCTCCCCCCAATGGCAGGTTGACAAATACTGTTAAATATGTTAAAGTATAAATTAAATACAATATAAGCATAAATGTCCTAACAGTTATTTTGCTGTACAAAAAGAATCAGACTTTGAAATAGTGTACTTTTAGCCTATCGAGGAAATTAAAAAAAAAAATGCAGGTGGACAAAAATATCGGGATTGGGAATTCTGTGTGTCATCCATCTCCCAGAGTTCTTTCCCTGGGTGTAGTTGGCTCAATTCATTACTGCTCTATTGGAACTGATTTGGTTCATCTCATTGCTGGAGATGGCCACATCCATCAGAATTGAAGGACAGGCATTCTTAACCTGGAATCTACAAACAGATTTTTCAGGAGTTGTGAAACTTGAATAAGCAAAATAATATATTTTCACTAACCTGCAACTGAAATCTAGCATTTCCTTCAGTCATGAATGTAGACAAGTCATTTTTCTTTCTTTTTTTAAATAATAGCTTTTTATTTTCAAAATATATGCAAAAATAATTTCCAACATTCATCCTTGCTGCAAAACCTTGTGTTCCATATTTTTCTCCCTCCCTTCTCCCTACTCCCTACTTTCCTCCCATAGACAACAAGTAGTTCAATATATGTTAAACGTATAGGAAGAATATGGCTTGAGGTAACATATTTGAGAAGCTGTCAGTAAATCAGGGTAGCTTGACTATATTCTACTTGGAGGGTATAGTGAAAAGTTGAAAGGAAGTAGGTTATCTAAATTTGCCTCTTCTTACCCTCTTTTTCTTATCTTTAAGGAGGAAAAAAAAGGCTGCAAAGTTTTTTAAATCTAATAAAAGGTTATAAATTCTTAATTCAATGAATATCTCTTGTCCTTGTTAGATAAAAACATTTTCTTTTTTAGATAATCTTCATTGATTGTTAGATTGAAAATTCCATATGTGGCAGGAAATAATCTGAAAATTCTAGGACACTTTTTAAAAATGTACTGACCAATAAATATTTATTTTAGTATTGACTAAGTCAGCTTTAATTTTTTTTTTAAACTTTGGGGATCAAAAGTTATTTGATTAATATGGTGTCATGTATATAGAGTGAGAAGCTTGCTGCATAGTGGATAAGTGCCCCAATTAGAAAGACTTTGTTTCTGATATTTAATATCTCTATGATGGATCTTAACCTCTAAGTTCAACAACACTCTAATATTAAGAACTATTTCAGATTTTCATTGGCGAAAAGGGTTTTCTCAGTTTTTTAATACACATGACTTCACTGTTACTTTTCTTCCTTTCTCCTTCCAAAATAATAACCACCAAAAAACCCAGTAATAACAGAAAGGAAACAAAGTATAAAAAATAAAGGCTACATTAGGGATGTCCAAATGGGTAGATTGGGGTTAAATGTTGCTGAAAGTAGGTGATGATTTTAAACTTTTGAACATAGGATGAATCTAGTCAAAGTAAGAGAGAACACTATTATAATGTAATATCAAATTGGGTATTGGATCTTGATTTGCCTAAAAATTGATGATAACCAAAGACAAACTAACTGAAAAATTATAACACTAGTTTTAGTTGACTAAGAAATTTTTTTCATCGGAGTATTTATTGTGAACCATATTTCGGGGAGGACATCAACAAGTTGCATATGTGTCAAGAGGATAGCAATCAGAATGCCAAAGGCAAAGAAGATCTTGCCATACAAAAATTAGTTGATGGAACTAAGGATGTTTAGTTTGAAGATGATAATTTTCACATCATTCCTTTTCTAATAAAGATTATCTGGAAATCCTTGAAGAGCTATCCTGTGCAAGAGGGAATAAATTTATTCTGCTTGTGACTCCTTCTCCTGCCATGAACAATTGATGGAAGTTTCAGAGAAACATATTTTGGCTTTTCAGGATCTTATACCTTGGCTCCAGAATACGTGTTCCTGTCAAACTTGTTTACTTGGTATTCCCTGAATACCAATACATTTTGACTTCCATGCTTGCAATGCACTCCTCTTTCTGATTCTTAGACCCTCTGCCTTCTCCCCCCCTGCTTCTTTCGTGACTGAACTAACTTACTGTATTCTATGGAGTGTCATTCTTGATCCCATTAGTTGTTAGTGATTTCTCCTTTCTCAAATTATTATGTATTTCCTTCGCTGTATGGGTAATTTGTCTCCCTGAATAAAATGTAGGTCCTTAAAGGCAGGAAGTATTGTTTTGTCTTTTAGTCCTCAGTGCCTAACACTGTGTGCTGCATATGGTACACATTTAATAAGAGGTAGTTGGATTGAATGGAAGCAAGAATTTAACAATTAAAAAAAAAATCAGTTATCTTTAAGTATGTTTCAGGGGATAGTTTACTTCCCTCTTGGTGGAAATCTTTAGGAGTCTGAAAGACTACTTGTTCTGAATATTTGTGTAAAAAGTGGTGATGAGATGGAAAGGCTCTGCTTAGGTATGAGTTGGATGGGATGGGCTTTGAGGAACTCAGATATTGTCCTTCTCTATCATATACTTGTTAATCCAGAAGAATATAATAGAACTGATTGGTACCAAATTTAGCTGTTCACAAATTGAGTATTATTTTTATATAGAAAAAAATTAACTTTTTAAAGCCATTTCTCAAGACCCTGTAGTTTTTTTCAAACATAAATTTACACAAATGAGCATAATATAATTGAAGGATGTGTTTTAGTCCACTGAGTCATTGTCTCTTACTAAAGTTATCTGGCTGTTTTGAGGTTTGTAAAGTTGTTTAGTGCCAAGCCAATATATTTGGGTAGCCCCCATAAGGATCATCAGAAGGAGAAGTTAGTTAGTATTGAACACCAAATCTTTTTAATACATTTAGAAATTAGTATTGAACACCAGATGTTTTAATAGACTTCTTAGCAGTATGAAACTTTTAATATTTAGTATTATTTTCTTGAGGTATACCTTTTAAAAAACAAAACAACAACTTTGTTGAAAAGCATTTGTATATAGAAAACATCAGTTCTCCCTTCAAATATATTGGCTTGAAAAATTGTATATTATGTTTCTGTGGAGTTATCTTAATAACTTAGTAATAACAAACCTTTAGTATTAAAAAAATGGTATATTATCACATTTATTTAGAAGTGTTTGAAACTATTTGAGAGAACTCATTTTGAAATCTGCAAACTGTTCTTTGGATATTTTTTGCTACTAATTAACATTTCTTTTTACAGGATTCATGAATAAAATTTTCCATCCCAACATTGATGAAGCGTAAGTAAAAATTTCAAGTAGTTTAAAATTTTAGTAGGAAGCACTTTTAAGTTAGAGATCTTTCTGTTTTATTCTTAACAACAACAACAACAAAAAAGACAAAATAACCAAACAACTAAAAATGAAACACAAAGATATATTTTCAGAGACTACAAACATTTGTAATTGTAAATTGTGAGAGTTTGATACCCTAGAGGAGTTGGTTGTTAAGACCACTATGTAACTTATATTTTCTTCACCACCATAATTAGAGTTGTATTTACTTATATCTAATATAATAGTAGGATAGCTTATCTCATTCTCTTTACATAATTACATTGTCAGAAATCTTTTTGAGTTTCAAATTTCTTCCCTTTACCTCCCCCCCCCCCAATCCATTGAGAAGGAACATAATATAATGTCAATGATATATGTGAAATCATGTAAAACATATTTTCATATTAGCCATATCACCAAAAAAAATTTTTTTAAGTGGAAAAAAAAATACATTTTTCCCTCTTGTACTCAGTTCATCAGCTCTTTCTTTGGGGATTGAAATCGCTTTTTTCATCATGAGTCCTTTGGGACTGTCCTGGATCATTGTGTTGACTAAGAGTAGTCAAGTCTTTCACAGTTGATCATCATTCAATGTACTTTTTTTTTTTTTAAACAATCCTGTTAATGAAAATAAATGTAACTATAAATGGTTATAGTTGAGTCTCACTTTTACTGTCATTAAAGCAAATATATATGTGCATTTTCTTTTTAATTGTAGAGACCTTAAAACTCAGTAGTATTGCTCTGTTGTTTACATCCTTTTTGAGTGTATCTAATAAGCATCTCAACATTTGTTTTTTCTTCCATAAATACTTACTAAGCTGATCAAATTGTTTTATAAAATGATCAATTAAATAATAACAATAACCAAAATATGCTTCATTTTAAAATGAGAAATAAGAGTGCCCCGAGAGACTGAATTTCTTAAAATGTCACTCTTTCTGTCTTTTTCAGGTCAGGAACTGTGTGTCTAGATGTAATTAATCAAACTTGGACAGCTCTGTATGGTGAGTTTTTTAGTGGTATATCTCTGAATGTGTGATCATATATTTCTTAAAGAATGTTAATTTGGTTCTCTCATTTTATTTTTTTAAACATTTTGTTGGGAATTGTATTCCCATTTTATATACTTGGTTGGAAAAGATATTCATTAAAGATTATCTGGCCTATACCAAAGTATAAGTGTTAAAGTAATAATGTGACAAAAAAAATCTTAGTGTAAGGTCTGTATATATAGGGAGATAAACACATGATTTGTGTGAATTTCTGTAATCGTTTTTAATCCTACATCATCTCCTTTTAAATCTGGAAAATTCCTTTAGCGAAACATGTTTTTGAAAGCAATTATATCTCTAGGATAAAAATTGTCTATTTCATAGTGTACCCACCAGCCTTGTTTGGTTTC
Organism: Sarcophilus harrisii; assembly: GCF_902635505.1. Lineage (NCBI taxonomy): Eukaryota > Metazoa > Chordata > Mammalia > Dasyuromorphia > Dasyuridae > Sarcophilus > Sarcophilus harrisii. The sequence continues at coordinate 177,957,611 of NC_045430.1, read as the reverse complement.
CCTTTAGGGTACAGTGATAGAGAAGATAATTTAGCCTGGGTCACCTATTCATCAAACATTTATCAAATATCTACTTTAGGCTAGATGCTGGAAATATAAAGACAAAAGCCAAATTCCCCCTTTATTTTACAGATTGTAGTACTAAGTTTTCATCTTTTCTAAATAAACAGTTATTTATTCAGTGCCTATGTACAAGATTATTTTTAACTGTTGGAAAAATAGAAGGGTAAAGGAGACATGGATTTTATTTTTATTTATGTGATTCTTTTTATTGTATTTTTTAATTAAAATTTCAATAGTATTTCATTTTTTCCAATTATATCGTTTTCAACATTTAGCCTTTGTGAGATTTTGATTTTTAGTTTTTTTTTTTCCCCTCCTATCCCCAAGACTACAAGCAGTCTGATGTAGATTTTACATGTACAGTCATTTAAAATATATTTTCATATTAATCATGTTGTGGAAGAAAAATTTAAAAAAAAGCAAAACCATGAAAGAGGAAAAAAAACAAAGAAAAAGGTGAAAATAGCGTGCATCAATCTGCATTCAGTCTCCATAGTTCACCTCTTTAGAGGTGGATGGCATTTTCTATTTCCATAATTGCCTTGGATCATTAGATTGCTGTGAAGAGCTAAATCCATCATAGTTGATCATCATATAACCTTTTTGTTGCTGTGTACAGTGTTCTCTTGGTTCTGCTCACTTAGCATCAGTTCGTGTAAATCTTTCCAGGCTTTTCTGAAATCCTGCTGATTGTTTCTTACAGAACAATCATATACCATAACTTATTCGCCATTCCCCAACTGATGGGCATCCACTCAGTTTCCAGTTCCCTGTCACTACAAAAAGAGCTGCTACAAACATTTTTTCATATGTGGTCTTTTCCCTCTCTTTTATGATCTATTTTGGGAACAGACTCAGTAGTGACACTGCTGGACCAAAGGAGATATGCACATTTTTATAGTCCTTTGGGCATAGTTCATAGAAGAGAGCCTCCCCCCCCCCAAAAAAAAAAAAAAAAGACAACTAAAAATATAGGGGTAACATGATTACAGAATTAAGAGAAATTCATTGTTATTCTTAAGTAGAAAGGATTCTTTTTGAAAAAGGCTCTCTGTTATTTACATTAAAGTGTCCTTATCTTTATCCAGGAGTAGTAGCCATTGCCTAAACCTGCTATCCTAGTTTTCGGGCCGAAGTACTGATTGAGAGTCAGTCAAGGAGGGAGTGCTGATTAGTAACAGTACTTTTGATCTTGGTTTTTCCTAGGTTTGCCATTCAAGAACTGATCATTTCTTTTTTTTTTTTTTTTTCTTTTTTTCTTTTTTCTTTTTTTTTATTTAATAGCCTTTTATTTACAGGATATATGCATGGGTAACTTTACAGCATTAACAATTGCCAAACCTCTTGTTCCAATTTTTCACCTCTTACCCCCCCACCCCCTCCCCTAAATGGCAGGATGACCAGTAGATGTTAAATATATTAAAATATAACTTAGATACACAATAAGTATACATGACCAAAACATTATTTTGCTGTACAAAAAGAATCAGACTCTGAATTATTGTACAATTAGCTTGTGAAGGAAATCAAAAATGCATGTGTGCATAAATATAGGGATTGGGAATTCAATGTAATGGTTTTTAGTCATCTCCCAGAGTTCTTTTTCTGGGTATAGCTAGTTCAGTTCATTACTGCTCCATTAGAAATGATTTGGTTGATCTTGTTGCTGAGGATGGCCTGATCCATCAGAACTGGTCATCATCTAGTATTGTTGTTGAAGTATATAATGATCTCCTGGTCCTGCTCATTTCACTCAGCATCAGTTCATGTAAGTCTCGCCAGGCCTTTCTGAAATCATCCTGTTGGTCATTTCTTACAGAACAGTAATATTCCATAATTTTCATATACCACAATTTATTCAGCCATTCTCCAACTGATGGACATCCATTCACAAGAACTGATCATTTCTTAACCTTAATGATTGCTTACCTTAAGAAATCTTAGGGAGAAGTTATGGCTTATGGTGGGAAAGAAGGAACAACACAGCAAAAGAACGCATGTTCTGAAGCTGATTAAACAGTCTTCTAAAGATGGAAGGTTTTGATCTTATATTGCAAACTCCCTGGATTATTTAATATGATGGTTTTCTTAAATTGCATTTGCAGGATATTTAGATCAGGTACTACAAGTTATTTTTATTCATATAAAATAATTACTTCCTTAGATTTTATTTATTTCTTTAACTTTCATCAGAAAAGTTTGTTTGCTAATCCAAGTCATCTCAACTCAGATTTTAAAGGAAAAAAAAAGGAAGGTTGAAGTGACAAAGATGGTAGCATGTTTTTTTTTTCCCCCAAAGTAAAGAAAATATAAATTTAAGCATTATGGAGTTGACCTGAGTTAACAATGTTTAATTGTGTATGGATCTTTCAATACAGGGTTATGGGCTACATAAATAGAGTAATGAGAAGGTAATTTTGAAGATTGGACAAAATTTTTTAAATTGTCTGTTCAAAACCGAGTTTCTCATAATAGAAGGTAAAAAGCAAGGAGGCATGGTGTGGGTGTGGGGGAGTAACAATTAGGATTAAGTGACTTGCTCAAGGTCCTATAGCTATGAATGTTAAATGTCTGAGACAAAGTTTGAACTCCAGGGAAGGTGCTCCATCTATTGTGCCATCTAGCTGCCAAGGTATGGTATATTAAAAGTTATTTCTGTATCTCTAAAAAGAACTAAATTAGATGACTGGGAGGAAGGTCCTTTCCAGCTCTAATGTATGACTCTATGTAGTTTTTCTTCATTTTTTATTTAAAAAATTTATAAGATTAAAACCCACCAACAAAGACAGTAAATTAAACCTATTGAATTTAAAAAAAAAAAAAAAAACTTTACATACAATCCTTAGATTTTACCAAAGTGAAATCAAATGGATTAATAGACAACAATACTTTTGATACTTAGAGAGCTTTCAGTTTATCAATATGGTTATTTTTTTCCCATGGTGCAGATATAGTGATTTATATTTATTTTCTTATTCTATGTGACTTTTCTCCATGCCTTACTGTGGTCCACTTTCTGAGTCCATTGCAAACTTTTCCCCAGGTGTCTATATATATATAATTTCAAAATCTATAATAAAAAGATTGTCATAAATATTTCATTTTCATTTTGTCCATTTCCTGTAGCAGATTTTATTCTGAGAACTTTAGAAGGTAGATAATTCGACGTTAATAACATAGGCAAAAAATTGACTATTTATAAAATTAAATACTCAACTAGAAAATGAAAAAAAATTATTAAAGTTCTTACATTTCTGTGCAAATTAATTTTTCTTTAAATTTTGAGGGAGATGGTTATAAAATTGTATGTAAATTTCCCCCAAAAATACATAAGTATCCAGAGCTGTCTTTCTTATCTATCTATTTCCTCAGTGAATTTTTACATAAATGTTTTCTATGATCAGTTTTTAGGGGAAAGAATCTAGACTCCAAAATCCTTGCAATTTTAAGGAGTTTTTTTTTGGGGGGGGGAGGGGATTTAAAAACCTAGCAATCTAATAAAATCACATGACTTTACCTGTTGTAAATTTGCCTATGTACTCTACCTTTAATTACCTTTCCACTTTAAAATAATAATCAAGATCTAATTTTTATTGAAATTGTTAAAGTGTAAACTTTTCTACCATTATTCTTCGAAGTTTCATAAACTACTTGTCAGTGTGTATTAAGTGCCTACTTTGTGTCTATCTCCTCTCACAAGCTACATGAAATTCACTTAATGTCATTTGACTTTGTCTTGATTTGGTAAGTTATCACTCTTCTGTCATAGACTCTATTTAACTCATTTCCAAAGATGAAGCAGTTTATTTTTCTCAACAGTTGGGTCAGATATATTATTTAATTAACCAGTAAGTTCTCAGATCCTCACCTGCATATTTCCATTCTGTTGATGTGAAAATTTACAGAAAAAAGAGGGAAAATATTTTGCTTTTGGATTATGGGGAATCAAGGGATTGGTGAAGTGGACAACTCTGTAACTTTTTGATTAGAGAAAGGAAAGAGTTTCACCCTACTCTATTATAATTTTATAATATTAAAACATTGCTTGGGGCATCAAAAATTCAAGTGGTTTGCTTATGGTCACACAATGTTTTATGACAGAGGGCAACAATATAAGACAGCAAAAGCATTTCTTTTAAAAGTATAAAATTTATTTAAAACCACCCACAAAGTTCTGTTTAATCAGTAATGATACAATTTGTAATAGACTTTTTAAAAACTCATGATAAGATTTAAAATATATTTTCAATTGCATTATTCATTTAACCTTGTTTAGGTGAAAAATGAAATTTAACACACTAAACATTGAAGACATGGGAAAATAGGACAAAACGGACAAATTCCATCAAGACTGTTTTTACACGTATATTTCAATATTATTATCAACATCATAGTAACATCTTGGTACCATAAACGTGGAATCCTATACAATTGCTATGCATCAAAAATTCAACTTAGATCTTTCAAGGTAGCATGCAATCACAACTCAAAAATTTTCAAGTTTTTTGATACTTGAATCTTGAATCATTGCTGGTAAGAGTTATTCAAATGTTAATCATGAACTTGTCATTATACTTCCCCCTTTTAAAAAAACAAAACCAACTATGGAGTGCTTTTCCTTTTTTAAGTTTCCTCCATATGTTGGGAACTTTTTAAATTTTTTTTTTAAAGAAATATTTGATTATTAAGTCATTCTCTTTACCAGAATATGTAATATAGTAGGTTGATAACAGGAAAACATTCCCAAACACAAAAGATTAAAGCTGGAAAATATATAGTAAAGATAACCATGTAAAAGAATATATTGACTAATGGTTATTCATTTGCTTTAGAACTATCTTCTCAGATTCAAAGATGATCTTTAAATATAATCTTTGCTCTTCTTAGAAATAAATGTTGCTCAGCAGAAGCATTCTTGAATCCATCTTCTCCTGCACTAGCTTTTAGTCACTGTGCTGTTTCTTTGATTGTCACTATTTTCCCAAAATGTATCTAATGCTTCTGTAAGTTTTTCAAACCTTAATTTCACTTTTTTTCTGTGAATTGGAAGAAGTTGTCTTGGGTCCATTGTTACACAGCTTAGGGGAAGCATGTTAAGCAGTCATTCAGATAGTGTCCAAAAGTAATTTGTTTCAAAATACTGTGGGTTTTTTTGGAGCTTGTGTGTTTACAGCATTTTTATCTGTTTATGCCCAGTAGAAGTGTATGGTTTTTTTTGGTCTTCACGAATGATTTATTGGTCCACAATTATTGTTTGATTAGAATTGAGAAATCAATATTGATCTCTGTCACAAACATCGTATTGTCTTTGAAACATTTCATAACAAGTCTTAGTGTTTTATTTCCAGGACTTGATATTCAAAAAATGTTGATTGTGGTAGATAAAATGAGAAGAAATGAATTGAGACTGTTGGATTTAATAATAATCTCCAATGATGCTTCATTCCATGACCGAATTTCAATATATACCATATCTAAAAACTAGGAGATCTTCAGATGGTGTTGATATATAACCCAAAAAATTAATCAGCCACATACAGCCTAATATTCCTTGGGATTGAGAAATTATTTGGAATTCAGTAGTGATATCCATTTCATGATAATCTGCAACCAAAACACACACATGCATGCACACACACTCTTTTTGTGTTCTCTGTTACAAAGCCAGTGCTTCAGAATCAGCAATTAATTTACTGCTTATTTTGAAACCTTGACAAAAGGTAGTTTCCATTTTGGCTCCTGGGTAGTTCCAAAATAAACTGCTAGAAGTTGGAGCTTTGGGCCTGATGTCAGGAAAAGCTGAATTTATATATGGCCTCTTACAGTTAACTAGCTGTGTGACTCTGGGCAAGTCACTTAACCCTGTTTCCTCATTTTATAAAATGATCTGAAGAAGAAAATAACAAATCATTCCAGTATTTCTATTAAAAAAAAAAACAACAACACAAAAAACCAGACGTATCTGCAAAACAACTGAGTAACAACAGAGTTCCAACAAGTCTCACAACTTAATTTATGGACTTACTAGAATCTAGCATTTATCATGTAGTGAATGTTGATAGGCACTTACTCTTGGATTCAGTATGGAATTTACATATTGATTATTCTTACTGTTTGAAAACTATAGGATACTCTGAAAATGTTGCTCAGTGGTTTCTTGATGCTAAATTTAAATGGGAGCTGCAAAAAAGTACCAGAATGCTTAGTTGCCTATTAACTGCCATTATTTAATAGAAGGTTAATAACAAATCTTGTAGTCATGATGCTTTTGTTTGCATTCCCTAAAGTAAAAAGGGTCACTTCAGATTTAAACAAGATTTCAGAAGAACATCTAAGAAATAAAAGAAAGAATTTTGATTTAAATGACAACATTCTTCTTTTTTGGAACCCATATTCTGAAGATCTTCAGTCATGTTAAGGAAGGACCACATAAATTTTGATGAGAAAGAATTTACTTCCTTCAAATTTAAGTTTGAACAATTGCATTAATGCTTCAATTTTTTGCTGTTGTTAAATAAATACACAGGGTGTTACACACACACACACACACACACACACACACACACACACACGATATGATATTTTGGGGGTTTGGTGAACTTATTTGATAAGTAGATCAAAATCTTTACAATGGTCTCTCTTAAATGACCAAATTGTATGGTCCTGGTTTGCTACTCTAAATAAAAATATACTTGTGGGGCAGCTAGGTGGCACAGTGGATAAGAGTACTGACCTTAGAGTTGGGAGGATCTGAGTTCAAATCTGTCTGTAGGCACTTAACACTAGCTGTGTGTTAATCACTTAACTTCATTACCTTGAGACAAATGTACTTGCTGATGTCACAATGTTTTAGTGGTCCATGGTTTTGATAATTTCCCTTTTCTATAACCACAGAATTGTCTACTTTTTAAATGGTTATTTTGAAGTAGGTGTACCCAGATTTGCTAAATTTTTCATTTATTGCTTCATATTGCTTTAGTGTTTCATCAAATTAACCATCCAAGTGCTTTGATCTTGGATGTAATTTGACTATTTCTTGGTTTTCACTTCTATTCTCAAGGAGTTCTTCCTATTTTAAAGTCTAGTTATTCTGATTTTTCATTTGGTGGCAAGCCTTTATTAAGCACTTACGCCTAAAGCCTTGTGCTGTATGTGGGAAATGGTTTCAATAAGAGATAATTCTCATCAGATTAAAAAGGAAAAACAAACACAAGAAAGAAAAGCAAGCAAACAAAAATCAACAACAAAAACTATTACTTTGATCCACATTCAGTTTCCATAGTTCTCTTTCGGGATGCAGATGGTACTTTCTCAGTTTTATTGGAATTGCTCTGAATCACCTAATTGTTGAAAACAGCCAAGTCCATCACAGTTGATCACATAATCTTGTTTCTGTGTACAATGTTCTGTTCATTTCACTTAGCATCAGTTTATGTAAGTCTTTACAGGCTTTTCTAAAATTAGCCTGATCATCATTTCTTATACAACAGTAATATTCCATTACATTCATAAACCATAGCTTTATTAGATTTTGCAATTAAGAAATCATTAATGATTTTGAAGAGGGAAACTTTCCTTTGAATGATGAGTTGAGAAGTTGGAAATGAAATAGAGGTATCAACTTAATCTTGTCAAAGAATTTAGAGAGAGGATATTGGATAAAATGAGGGATTTTTGAGGATGGGAGCGATATTGACATGTTTGTAGGTAGTAGTGAAGTAGCCAGGAGACAGAAAGATTTGCAAATAGTGAGATGGGAGTGAGAGAGGAGAGCGAATGATGAATTGGAAATGAAATCCCTCATGCATGTATAATGATTTGCTTTGGTGTGGAGAAGGGCCTCCTTAGTTATTTATATGAGACAGGCTTGAAGAAGAAGGTAGTGGCTTCAGGTATTGGGTAACTCTAGAAGTTTAGTACTAAAGGGCAAGAGAGTTGAGATGGTAGCTATGAGGTATAGAAAAGGCAAGGAAAGCTTTTTATCTAGGATTTTCTCTTTTTGAGTTAGCCGTATAATTGAGTACATATTTCAGTTTTTTATTTAAGAGGTAGATGACGTTTTTCTGCATGAGAACCATATCAGCAGTGGCAGGATTAGCACACTAACATTTTGTAAATTAAACGACAGTAGAGTAAGTTCTTTTGATATCCAGTATCGGTTTATTTTACAATACAAGATTTACAATGCAGCCAACTTTAGATTGTAGATTGTATAGCTGCAGAGACAAAATGTTCCATCTTAAAGCTAGGTTCAATTCTGCTGCTCAGAAAATTACTTATGATCTCAAACTATTTCTTTTTCATGCCTGCCTATTTCAATCATACAGTACATTTTGTATTCTAGTGGAAATTTTCAGGACTTTTTGTTTACCAAGACTTCACATAAATGTTTTTTGCAGTTATATAGTGTTAAATGGCCACTTTATTACTTGTGTCTAACTACATTTTTCCTCCATTTCCCTTTTCTCTACTCTTAGTGCTCATAAACACCTATGGAATTGAATAGAAAAGAAAAAAAAAAACTCATTAGTTAATTTTGGTAGAAAACAAAATTTTGAAGATTTGTACATGTTCTGTTACAGCCTTAGAAAGTTGACTATATAATTTTACAGAGTAGATAAATATAAATGTATTAAGTGGATGAATTATAATGTTATGACTAGTCATATTACAGACTTGTTCTATACAATTCATTACACAGATTTATGATGTAAACTACATTTATTTTTATGATGTTGATTTTACTAAATAATCAGTTGAGAGTTTTTCCATTTCCTATCATAGAAAACATGATAATTGGATAGGGGTAATATGAATAAATGAAATTAATGGCTAAAATGAGTATTACTTTCCTTTTTCTCTGTCATTGTCAATAGGCACAGAAGTGGTCACAAGTCCACAAAAAAAGATCTGTAAAACAATAACAAGTGCCTAAATAATAGTGACTTACATACTTAGTGTCCATAAACATCTATTCTCCAACTCTTATACCAATCAGTTGTTTAAATCTTGCTATTTAAAAAAAAAAAAAAAAACAAAACCAAAATTGTAAAAGTTAGTCTCCAAGATTAACTGACTATTCATTTGTTTTTATAAAAATTTCAGGGGCTCTGAATAGGATTGAATGCTAAAGTTAGGCAAAAACGAACTGGCCATTGTCACTTATTGATAACGTTATTCCTATGGAACTAATTCTGTACTGAAATATTGCTCTGACAGATCATGTTATCTTATTATAGTCATTTAAAAATATTAAGTTATGTCTTTGCTATTAGAAGAACTTTGGGTAGATAAAGTAGCTCTTGTAGTTTTTTAGGCAGACCAACCTACTTAAAAAAAATTCTCTTTTCATAATCACAGACCTCAGACTTATAGAGACAAAAGGAATTTAGGACATTACTAATTAACTATCCTTATTTAGATTATTGAATTGAGACCCAGTGAGGTTAATTGTCCAGATGACAAAGCAAATATCTATCACATGTGTATTCTGCTTAGCCCCTCACTGTATGAAGTGCTGAGCACATGATGATGTTGGGAATGGGAAAAGCAGAAGAAAAAAAAAAGTACATTCCAAATGAGAAGCAGTTCTGGGAAGAGAAACAGAAAACATGGTGGTATCAGAGAGAAGGTTATATATTTGGTAATTAGCCTGGTACCAATAGAATAGAAACATAATGGCCTTGAATATTAGGCTATAGAAGTTAACATTTGACAGAAAATTGATGACTCTTTCAATACTTCTTCAGGCACCTATAGTTTGATTACTGTGAGTTTTTAACCAACCATGGATTAGCTTCCATCATCCTAATTCTCCTCCGCCTCCATTCACCACATGGAGATGATCTTCATGAGTTGCTATATTCTAAAAAACAAAAGGTCACCTGTTGAACAAGCTTCTAATAATTCTTTTTGAACTTAGGCAGGTATGTGGATGGCAGATGTTCAGTGTGTCTCTGGGACTGTTTTTCTATGCCCTTGTCAGCTGGGTAGCTAGCATCTGCCCAGAGTTTTATAAACTTGAAAGAATCCAGAGTCATCTGCACATACTCAGGAGACATCTGAGTGGGACTTTAATGGAAAATAAATAGATACAGAAGATTAACCTGTTATTAGCTTATAGATTAAAATGGTGAGGAGGAAGGATGCTAGATTGAGGAATATATATATATATATATATATTTATTTATTTGACCAAAGTATGAGGTACCTATATTTGAGTCTTAACTAGAGCAAAGTCCATGGAAGTAGAGGAGGAAGGATGATTGTAAGAAAGGAAAAAGAAGATGGGATACAAAATGACTGAGGTTTTGTACCTGGGGGACTGGGGAATAATGATCCTATTAATAGACATAGGGAGTAGGAAAAAGGAAATTGAAGAGAGACGATTTGGGTTTTAGAAATAAAGAATTAAGTGGGCAGAAATTTGAGGGACTGGTCTAGATTTGGTAATTCATTATATCCTTTGAATGTATAAAAATAGATTTCTGGAGTTAAAAAATGTTAAGATGAGATTTAAAATACAAATACCCCTAGGAAACATTGAATTAAATTTACACTGAAGTGTAAGTGGCTCATACCAACATTCTGAGAAAAGGTTTAAGTAGAAAGGACAAAGTGTTTAAAAGTTATTGAATATTATAGGAAAATGGTATTAAGGATGCTTGGGATACTAAACGGAAAGAGAAGACTGCAGAATAGAGAAACATTTCAATGATACTGACTACTAAGGAGCCATTTTGGTCTACCACTAGAGTGACAGAATTATTTTTTGGGCAGAAATAGCTATTTGATATAAATCTCTTTTAGAAGGGGGGTGGGTGGGGAAGTGGGGGGTAGGGTAGTGGGTATCAGGTGGTAAATAGATATGTAGCTGAGATTCTGTCAGTCAGGCCTTCAGATTGCCAGAACAGTTGAGGAATGCAGTTGGGAAAGTGCAAAGATCCAACAGGCCAGTTATATCTTTGCACTTCCACATAGTTTTCATTTGAAGATACCAGTATGCTTTATAGACAGATGCCCATTTTAACTGAAAGGAAATTGATATCTGAAAATGGAACAAATATGGCCACTTGTTATAAAATGGATAATTGACTGATTTTTCTATATATTAGCCTTTTTTAAAAAATGAGTTACTCTTAGTGGAGCTGGTAGATTTTTTTAAAAGACTCATTCCAATTAACTTATTTTGAAGAACATGTAGAATATGGTAGTTTTTTTTTTAATTACTACTTTCTCCTGAAAATAAGATTATATTATTATTATTATTTGTAGTTGTAGTAGTAGTAGTAATTTTTTAATATAGCCCTTTGGTATAGTTTGAAAAGTACTTTACAGTAATTTTTATTACTGTAAAGGATAGCATATTATATTTCTCCTTTTACAGATGAGGAACTTGAGATGCAGAGAGGAAGAGACTTGCCCACAGTCACACATCAAGTCTTGGAAGACCTGGGATTAGCTTTGTGGGTTTTTTGAGTATGTGCATCCCAAAGAGCCAGGTTGCTTCGAACCACTTCCCCTTTGCTTAGATGTTTCTCATCTTTGTCATCCCCACTTTCCACCCCCAAAGACTCCTGGTACTTTGACCTGCTATTCCTTTGCTGGAGATAATTCAGTGTAATTTCTCTCACTACTGATTCTTGTTACAAAGTCACCTTAAAAATACCAAAAACAAACCAACTCCTCTCTCATCCCTCCCCTTCCCCACACCGACCACCACCTTCATCAGTTCTTGCCTGCATTCACTTTAATAATCTTTTACCTAGATCTGTCAACACTACAAATTAGGGACAGGTGATGGCCTGGGCAAAAATTAGAAGATGAAAGGGTTAAAGGTAGGGATTCAGAATCTGTACCAGTCCATAGAAGGGAGAGAGTAGCTGTGGGTCACCAGCTCACATTCACATGGTGATTTAAAGGCTGCCAGGCACTCTGGAGAACAGCATGTAGAAGCTATGGGCTTTATGGATATCCCTTTTTACAAAGGAGGGAAACCATGGTGCACACTGTCAGCTGTCCAGAGGTCACATAGTGGTTTGATGTCAGAACTCTTCCAACTGACTCTCTTCATCCGACTCCAGCACATAGCCACACTGCTTTTCTAGTGTGGGCAGCTGGGTGGTGCAGTGGCTAGAGCCCTGGGGCCTGGAGTCAGGAAGGACCCAGTTTCAATCCAGTTAGCTGTGTGACCGTGGGCAAATCACATAATTCTGTTTGCCTTGGTTTCCTTGACTGTAAAATGGGAATAATAATAGCACCTACCTCCCAGAATTGTGAGGATCAAATGAGAAAAAGCTTAATACACTGTCTGGCATTATTATTGTTTTGCCTTCTTTGTGTCTTGAAAGCTTAGCAAAGTATCTGACCCATAGTAGGTGCTAGCTGCTATGCTTAGTGTGCATAGTAGGTACTTATTGACTGAAAAGTGGGGTTAAGTGAGGTTAGATTGCTTTGAAACTATTTGAGAGGGCAAGAACAAAAGGGGAGAGGGGTGGGAGAAAGAAAAAAGAATTTAAGTGCAAACTATATGCTAGGCAATATGCAGTCATTTCACTCAAGTGTTCACAGTTTCAATTTTAGCTTCAGCATGAAAGCAGTAAAATGCAAACAAAATACACACATGATAAAACTAGTGGTAATCAACAGAAGGAAGTCCAGTATTGTTCTGCAAAAAAGACCTCTGTTTTCCAGAATCAGTGAAATGGATGTTGCTGCTTTTTAGAGAATTTGGAATTTTTCTTACTAGAAATACTTTGAGGGCAGAAACTATTTTATTGCTTGCATCCTGAATCCTTCATCCTATCATTCAAAGACAAAGTCTTTGAATATAGAAGGTGATAAATATTATTCAGTGAATAAATGAGATGTAATTGTAGTTTGCTAGTTTGTGCCCAAAGCTTAAATATGGATGTTGCCATGTTATAAATATTCAGTTCATAGAGCATCTAGGGACCAGTAATGTGTGGGCTACATTTTGACAACTAAAATAAAACAAGAGTTATCAGTTTACTTGTTCTTTAACATGAACTGGCATTGTAAAGACCTCTTGGTAGTCTTGGCCTTTGACTGTTGTCTACAAGCTATGTGATTTGCACAAATAAGTCTTATCTTATTTCTCCATTGTACTACTTTTCAAAATATAGTGGTAAAGTGGTTTAAGATTTTGAGGTTTAAAAAAAAAGTTCTTCAATTACTAGGCATCATAGTTTATTGTGACTAACCAAGATAGGTGCCCAATTTTTTAAAAATGAAAACAAATACTTTTAATCCCAGGAATAGTTTGGCTTCTTTTTGGTTTTCTTGGTTGACAGTTGTGTGATATACATGTGAGACAATGGTGAGAGATCATTCTTATTTACTTTCTTTTATTTCTTTCATTTTTTTTAAAAGAGTAGTTCTCTTTAAATGTCTTGGCCCAGTAATTTGGTATTTAGTAGCTAGCATCTGTATTTGTATCTGAGCTATATAATTTTCTTTTTCTGCTCTGTGTATAGTTCTTGTTTTATAGATGTGACTCTGTATTTTAGTGAAATGGAACTGGACAGGGTGTATTGAAACAGGAAGAGAAAGTAGAAGCAGGAAGGAAAAACTAGTAATTGAGGTTTCTTTTGCTTCTTAGATATATTGCCTACACAGAACCCTTATCAGTAACTTTAAAAATCATAAAAGTTTGTAGGAGCAGAGTTTGACTACTTTTCCTGTAATAGATGAAATCCTTGGTTATGAAATGTCATTTCTGAGGTATTTTTCTAGCCCTGAAGTAAATTTTGAATGTTTACTTAAAGAATTACTTCTGAATTATTTTTAAAGCTTCTTTATGGAGTGTGTGTCTGTGTGTCTGTGTTTTCACATAAATAAATAAGCTTCTGTTCCTTTGAGTAACATTTATGATAACATTTCACCATGAAAATCCTCAGGGTTAGCAGTAATTCTGGATTGATCTGGAAAATGTTCTCATTTCCTTTTACTGAGCTGCCTGAAACACAAGGTTGTAGGTTTAAAGCCAGGAGGAACTTTAAAGGTCATCTAGTCTGACCCCTTTACTTTATGGATAAGTAATTGAAACATAAACAGATGAAATGGTGTGGTCACTGTTCCTCCTTGTAGTAGGAGCAAAAAAGATCTTTTGGCTCCAAATCCTACACTCAAAACCACTTCTGCATGTATGAACAGTTCAACAACGTAGCTGCCTGAAGTGTTGGTTAGAAGGGATTTTCTGTACCATGAATTTCAAGAACAAAACAAAACTTTTGGGGCATTTCTTGACCCAAAGTGTAAAAAAGACATCTTGATCACTATGTATGGGAATTTAATGTAGCTATTGAAGGAGGCCTTCATTGCTACTTAAGTTAGAGATACTGTTGGGAACTAACTTATGTTAGTCCCCATTGATAGGGAAGAGTTACTTAATCAATTCATTGTGAATTAGCCATACCTTTCATCTCTGTCCTTTTAATTTGGAAATCTATTTCTCTAGTCATTTGTGTTTCTATCTAAGGGTAAGTGATGAGAAGAAATAGGGAAAAAAATCTTCAGATTTTAAAAGTAACAATTTTGATACTGTTGTTGGAACCCACTCTAACCTACCAACCTATAGATGAAACATAAAAAAGACCATTACTTTTTCACTAAGTAAAAATAAACCATCTTGGTGGAGATAGAATGATCATAAAAAATATTAAAGCACTCCTTTAAATTAAATTAAAATAAATATTTACTTATTTATAAATTCAGTACATATACCTGTGTACTAATAATGATGTATATTGTAAAAGTTACACACAAGCAGAAATTTCAAAGGATGAAATAACATTTGATCCTAGCTAGAGTAGGAAGCCACTATTAACGAGTAATATGATTAGACCTTCACTTAAGAAAATTATTTTGACAACTACATGGAAAATGGATTTGAGAGGGAAGAGAAGTCGAAGCTTAGAGATAGACCAGTTAAAAGCTATTCTAATCTAAGCAAGAAAAGGTACAAATGTGAGAGAAATTGTGGAGAAAGAAGTCAAAGCATAGCAAATGATTAGCTATGTGCTATGTGGGAGAAGTGGGAGCTTACAATGACAAGATTGTGAACCTCAGCAGTAATATACAAAGTCAAGGTGAGGAAGAGGCTGAGAAGAGAAAGTAATGTAATGAGATCACAAACCATTCATACCTGCTTGTCCTGTTGGATTCCCTGTTGTCCCAACCAAAGTGTACTTGTGAAATCACTAGTCACTAGCCTGGAACTCAGATCGATTCTCTTTAACTTCCAGAGGGCACCTGTCATAGCCACAGTGAGCAGGGAATGGATCTGCTTGAGAATGTATATGTGTGTTATTTTCCCAATAACATCTTCACAATATCTCAGAGAACAGATGAGATTCAAGAAGATTTTCTATGTTTTTAATGGTTTCAACTTTCTACTGGTTGATCATACATCTTACGGAGTCAGACCATATTCTTTGATCTTCACTTGGAGGTCACTTGTATATAGTTTTAGAGCTTCCTGATTTGTCTGTATTACAGCTCTAACTTTTTTAGAGTGACTAAAGGTAGCAAATGGAAGATGAAACAAACCAAGTTAGTGAGAAAGTGTTAACCAACTTGGCAAAATGTTTTACGGTACACTTCTCTTGCATAAGGCTATTTTATACATATAGCTTTAATGGCAAATTGGCATCCAGTTTTTATACAGCTATTAGGTAGTTATTTGGCATTTTGAATACTCTTCTTTATCCACATTTTGGTCTAAACATGGACTGATGTAGGGAATTCTTAGTGAAGGAAACACTGTCCACTCATTCAGGGCTGTCACTATTCTCAAATTTACAATCTTAAGATATTTGCTTAGGTCATTCACTGTTAGATTATGTGACTTCTTCAGTGTTTTACTGGAATTTACTGGAATGCCTACTGGAATTTAAGCTGCAGGTCCATCTCACTTGGAAGTCCATTATTCTTCTTGGTACTCCAAATAACTGGAGGACGGTCCTAATGAGATTGGAAGCTATGAGAAGATTGTATCCAGGTGTCAGCCTGGTACATTGGAACAGGGCTAGATTTGGAACCAGAGGAATTGCTTCCCCGTATGAACAGGGTCACATTTCAAAACTCCTGGGATCTTAGCTCTAACCTGTAAACCTCCTGATGACCTTTGATCTCATGAGCCTGCAAAATTCCATTGAATTTCTTTAGATAAAAATAGTGCTTAAATATTTTATTTGTGGGTGGAATAGGAGGTTAAGAAGGGTGATATAGAAGATTTCTAACTCAAGAAAATGGAAGCATTCAGTCATTAGAAAGTAAAAGTAACAATAATAGATACTTAAGGAGAAAATGATTGTGTGTAGCAAATTCTGTAGTATTACTTTCAAATTGTATTTTGTTTGAAAATGGAAAACCAAGTTGTAGAATGAATTAGGTATGGGAATTGTCTTTAATTTTAGGAACAATGAGGATTTTTAGGAACTTAAATTTACCAGTGGATGCTTTTAGAACAGAAAAAATATTGATGTAATCGTTGCCTGGGGGGATGATACCAAGCATGCACTCATCAAATGCAGAGCAAACTTAATGATTGGGGGGAGTTGGGGAATTTAAAAACAATTAACATAAGTTTGTTTAGCAGATAGGCAGGTAATAAGTGAATTCCTGGAATGTGTGCAATAAATGAAATTTAAACCTACTTCCATGCTCCAATGCATAAAATATGTGCATCTCCTGATAAATATTTAAACACATTTGTGTTTTTGTAGATCTTACCAATATATTTGAGTCGTTCCTGCCCCAGTTGCTGGCCTATCCAAACCCCATAGATCCTCTAAATGGTGATGCTGCAGCCATGTACCTTCATCGACCAGAAGAATACAAACAGAAAATTAAAGGTGAGAGAATCGACAATTTTGCTCAGAAACCATAGGTTTTGCTTGAGTCATTGTACCGCTGTCTGTACCATTCACCAGGAATGGATTGAGAAGTATGGTCTAAGACAAGCATCCGCATTCTTTTTCAGTGCTGAGCATTGCTCAGGAGTGTGATTGACAATTCTAAGAGAAAGAAAAAACAGAAGCGGGAAAGGGGGAAAAAATGCAGAGGCCCATTGTAGCAGGGAGTTAGTGGTAAACCCAGGTTCGTGTCATTGTAAATTGTCCACCCCACCTTTGCAGAAAGCATTGGACTTAAAAGTCATTGGTCAGAGTCCTAAACTCAGGTCTACACCACCGACTTGGGGCACTGGTCTCGCTGTCCTTAGTCACCCAGTCACCCTGATAGTTTTCCTGTTGAAGGCACATATACTCTGCTAAAATTACAATTAGATTTATGAAGATGGCACCAGAAAAGGAAGGGGATTTGAAAGTACCATGAACACTTTCCAGTTTCTTCAGGGCAGGGCAGACTTCCCTTTGGTGCCTGTCCAATTTAGCATAACTTGCTACCCACCTGCACAGCAATCCAGTACATCAGCTTCCTTAATAAATGCTGAGACTTCTGGCCTCTTTGAAGTGCACCTGCAAAAGATTACAGTCAAAATTATTTAAACATGGTTTGTGCGTGAATGTCTTTTCATGAAGACAGGAGCAAAAATACTGAAACATGTTTTGTCAGTCAGCTAAAGATGGTTTCTTTTCTTTCTTTCTTTTTTTTTTTTTTTTTTTTTTTAATAAACCATCTCAGTTCTGCAAAGACTAGTAGTGTTCAGTGACTTTGCACAAGAAGGAAAAATAAATTCAGAAAAATTAATTTACTCAAGTGGCATATTTGGTGCATAATAACTGCCCATTTGATACAACTATCTTTGAAGTGTATATAAATCATTTTACCAATTTTAAATTCTCTCACAGCAAAATGGATATCAATTTCAAGATAAGAATTTTAAAACCAAATATTAAAATTTTGACCTAGAAAGTGTTTGATGGCAAGATTGGATAGTTTTAAATAGAACTCATATTACAGCATTGCAGTAGATTTCTTCTGTTTAGTTTTTACATGGAAATAATTAAGACAGGGTTTTTTGTACAAACAGATACATAACAGTAGCATAATTTAGAAAAGAAAAATGATTTACATTCCTTTGGAATTGCTCAGACCTGACCTATAGAATCAGTTGCTTCCTGAAATGATAATATTGCAAATCACTTTTCTTCATTCTGTTTTCCTTGCTTGTCTGAGAAGAATGAGGCTACCAAATAAAAGCTAACCTACTTTTCTTCCTTTCCACCTTTAAATATCTCCATCTGACATATTGATATTAGATTAATCTCTTTAAAATTCTGTTTTGATCATGTAAAAAAATTTTTTTTAATGGTTCCTTTTATCTAAAGGGTGAAGTCCCATTTAACTAGCATTTAAGACATTTTATATACTGTGATATAAAAGGTTTTTTTCCTTTTAGTCTCTATCCCTATATGAAGCCTATTCACTGATTTGCTCACTTTGTCACAAACACATCTTGCTCTCTCTACCTCTGCTGAGATACCCATTTTTTCCTCTTTCCCCCTATAAATTCTAATCCCATTTTTAAAGTAAAACTTTCTTGTAGTACTCTTCATCTGTGGCATTCATATGGCATCCAGTTGTGTTTGTAATTGTAAAATATCCATTATCTTGTTGTCTTGGAATTTCCATTTTTTTTTTTTAATTAAGTTTGATTTTGTAATGAACTGGAAATAAGTCATTTTTCTCTCACCACTTAACTTTACCATTAGAAAAGAAAAGAAAAAAAGACTTTTCTTTTTAAACACATAGTTGAGCAAAACTAATTAATCATGTCCAAAAATTTTGTCTCATTCCAAGCCTCAAGTCCATCATCTTGTTAGGAGGGTAGATAGTGCATGCTTCAGTATTGATCCCCTGGAAGTATGTTTGGTCACTATCAGTTTTTATGGCTTTCAAAATCATTTATTTTTATAATTAGAACTATTTATTTAAAACTTGTGCTGTTATTAACTTATTAGGATTTTTATTGTCTGTAAACTTTTCAAGAATAAAGTTGTAGGTCTTTTACTTTTTCTCAATAGTTCCTTATAATAAACATTAAATAAATCATTCCATTTTATTACATTAAAGTACGTATGTAACTTTTAAGGGGTTATATACAACCTGCTATTTTTTTCTTTTCTAAAATACTCTTATTTCAGACCTAAAAAATACTACTACTGTGTAACACAATCACATGACTGGTTATGATTTCTAAGTTAGCATACCCAAACTACTGTCTGGTGCCTTCTTACATAGCTGTTTCTCCCAGCAGAACTGTTTAGCATATATGGTCTCCTAGTGGAGACCAATTTAGTTTTAAGGTAAATTGACTTAAGCAGTTCTTGCTCTACTGACCAGTTACTTTTCCACTTGCATATTATAGCTCAGTTCTGTGAAATCCATCTGCCATTTTGGAAGATTGGTTGTAGACCTTCTTAACAAATCTTAACAACACTTAACAATTATTAAGCCATGGTTTTTAATAGTTATCTTGTATATTTCCCTAGCTTTAAAACAAAGAGTTTAATATGCATTTGACTTCTAAGACTTTTCTAAAATTATACAAGTCCTATAATCTTGAACAACTGATTTGAACTAATATATTGATTGTTCAGTGGCTTAACAGACTGCCATTTCAAGTTGTGAGAAGCTGTGGGAAAAACTATACTTGTTGGAATTTATCTTATAGAAGGGCTGCCGAAATATCTCCCTTGGGTGACTAAAGCATTCTCTCTATTCTGTTATTTGATTAAGATGTATTTCCAAGATAAAGACTATAGTAGGAACAATAGTTAGAGATATTATTATCTTGCTTACTCTTCAAGATTTTACTATCTGCCTAAAGCAACATATAACAGTATATAAAATTCTATAGTTAATAATAACATGTGCCTGAATTTCCTAAGTGCAGCATTTTTAAACATATTCATTTATGAATACTCTTTTTTTGCCTTTGAAAAAAAAAGTTTAATATATTTTAACAAGTTTAACATATATTGGATTACTTGCCATCTAGGGAAGTGTGGGGAGGGGGAGGAGGGCAAAATTTGTAACACAAGGTTTTGCAGGGGTCAGTTGAAAGTTTGAAGAATGATTTAAACTGGTGAGGAAAATAACCTTTGAAATTAAACTATACTCGTATTTACATCCTGCCCTTCCTTATTATGGAAATTACTCAGTACTTATCTTTTATATTTTGCCCTACAAAAACACCTGTCAGTTAATGTATGGTGATATAGATAATCAGATCAGGTCCACCCAAGTTGGGAAGAACTATTCTAAACCATTTTGATAATATTATCATTCTTTCAATATCATGTTGCTTCTGGATTGGAACAAATAGAAGAAACAAAATAATGAATCTGTTAACAGTAGTACAAAATTGCAGTGATTTCTTTGATAGCAGAATTTGTTCCTTTTCAGACAGACATTTTGTTCTCCTTATAAGGTAAGCCAAACAGCCTCGAGTATTTTTTAAAAACTCCAGTTTTTTGAGTAAACAGACCCTTCTTACCATCATCTTTTGCAGTTATTCCCTGACACCTCTATAGGGGCAAAAAAGTGAAGATGGGACAGGAAGACGGGGCTCAAAACAGTTTCTCCCACAAGGATCTTTTATTTGTCTCACATATATGTATAAAGATCTAATTCAGGAATTAAATTTCATACATTTATATGGGAAAGATGAGACAAATTTAATGTCTCAATTAAATTTTATCCTGTAGTCACCACCATTTGAGAAACTTACACTTTAGAAGTTTACCCTATGCTTAGAGAAAGACAAGGTTTTAATGGAAAGCCCTCAGTTTGGGATCGAAGAACCTGGGTTTAAATTCAGACACTGGGGTTTACTTCCTGTGTACTTTAGGTAAGTTATTCATCCTTTTTACTCAAGTGGCTGAATGAGGTGTGAGTCTTTCATGATATAGGTAAACTATTCATTTGAAAACATTGTACACTTAGGATTCCTAGGAATAATCTTTAATGGTTTAGTCAGTGGTTCTAATTTTTCTGGGAGTAGAATTCAACCCAGGTTGAAAAAGCCTTGTTTGTAGGTAAATAATGCAAATTAAAACCAAAAAGAGCTACTTGCTTCTAGGCAGTTGGTGGCACAGTGGATATGGTTTCTGGCCCGAAAGTCAACAAGACCTGCCTCAGTTTCTTTGTCTGTAAAATGAGGATCATAACAACCAACACCCACCTCGCAGGATTACCACAAGGTTCCCATGAGATACTGTCTGCTACATAAATGCTAGCTATTGTTACTGTTTCATTTTTTTCCACTTAATCAAGTTATTTTTAGTGACCTTTTTTTAATCATATAGCTCAGTACCTGACAGGCAAAGTCTACGGTTCAATAACATTTCAAAATCTGTTCTTATAGTAAGAGACTTAAGTTACCTGTGTTTACAAAACTATAAAATCAAGAATCATTGTGTTTTGGAGCCCTTATATTGTTAAATAAGTATTGGAATTAAATATTTGTTTTAGAATAGAAACAAACAGAAAAAGTGCACATTGGACTGGGGCAGATTGTAAAGGCTTCTTGCAGAAGGCCTTTAAAAACTAGCGTGACAGATTGGGGAACAGTGAGTAGATCCATTTAGCTGGAGACAATAATAATAGCTCACCTTTATAAAGTGCTTACTATGTGCCCGGCAGTGTGCTAAGGGCCTTACATTTACTTCATTTGATCCACAACAGCACAGACAGGTAGGTGCTGTTATTATCCCCATTTGCAGATGAGGAAACTGAGATAAACAGGTGAATTGACTTGCCCAGGGTCCCCCCAGCTGGTAGGTATCTGAGGCTGGATGTAAGCTCAGAACTTCCTGATTCCAGACTACCACTCTCCCTTGCACTCCCACAGGATGCCTAGAGAAAGGGGGGTTGATGGAGAAGAGGCTGAGGGCAAGGTGGGATTATGTCAGGTTCTTTTTTCCCTCTCAGTTTGCTTCTTCTCTCTTTTCCTCTCTTCTCCTTTCCTATTCACTTGGACTCTAGATATGTGGTCCGTGTTATCTTGTCCTCGGTGGGTCTGTTAAAACTCCCAGCAAGGTGTGCTACAGTTGGCCTTTCAGGAATTTAATCTAGAAGGGATCTTTCCCTATAGACAAGGAGACTGAGGGCCCATGAGGACCTTGAGAGGATGAGCAACAACCCTGGGACATGAGGCTGCTAGACTTCCAGGAATGAGGCCTTTTGGCTATCACAAGTTCCTTCCCCAGCACATCCCTCTCGTGACTAGTCTAAGAATGTGAGCTCTCTGCTCACTGTCTGAGGCATCCTGGGAGGTATCCACACTTGCTCACTGTGCCCCATCTCTCTTGTTTCCCTGCAGAATACATTCAGAAATATGCAACAGAAGAAGCACTGAAGGAACAGGAAGAGGGCACTGGAGACAGTTCGTCGGAGAGTTCTATGTCTGACTTTTCGGAAGACGAGGCGCAAGACATGGAGTTGTAGTAGAAAAGGCCACCTGCTTTTCAGAAAGACTATTATTTCCTAACCATGAGAAGCAGACTATAATATTCATATTTAAACAAAGCAATTTTTTTTATTACTAAACAAGGTTTTTATGAATAATAGCATTGATATATATATATTATATATCACCCTTTAGATCTTGATTTCTTGGTCATTTCTCAACCTGAGGTGCATAGCATATTCCCACATTCCATTTTGGTAGCAATATGCAGCCTGAATGCATGCATTCATAAGTCCATTTGGCCAAGTCAACTTGTACGCTACTGAGCTGTCAAAGAAATAGCTGCTCTGATAGGTAGATGTGAGAACAGAAAAATACTGCTTCCTTTATTGGTGGTTCCAAAGAAACAAACCAAATCAACCAACCAACCCTTGGACATTAAGATAGACTAGAGCTTTTTCAAAGTAAAGAGGAAAGACTTGGGGAGGGAGAAGGCCTGATGTAAGCATGCTTAGAGAGACAACAACCCAGTAGCAGTGATGCTCCTTCCCATTGGTGTTGGCGCCCTGTTTTAAATGGAGTGACCGTAACTGAGTACAGGGAGCTATCTATCCTGGAGTATTGACGCTTAAAGGAAGGTTTTTTGACTTGGATTTTAAGTACTTTTTTATATGTGGATTCCTGCCCTTCAAGCTACAGGGCCCTGCAACCACGGGTGTATTTGCTTTGGGGACCTTTTGAAATCCCTTTTCTGAACATGACTCATTTTCTTGATCTGGATTCTGAGCTCCATCCCTTTTGTGGGCAGAGGGGGAAAAGGAGGGAAATGACATGGATAGTGCTTCAGTTCATTCAGAGCACATGCAAAATTAGACTCTACTTCTTTGCCAGTTTGAGACTGCTACCCTTGACCGAGAGCTTTAAAGTTGCTCTTTCGTGCTTGAACTGTGTGTTTAGACATATGTTGCAAATTGTACCTTCATCTACCAGGAGAGGGTCTCATCAAAACGAGTCATTATGCTGAGCATTAGACCTGGAAAGAATGGGCCAATGGCCATGAATACTTCGGCACTCTCATTTCATGTGTTGTCTTTTTTTTTTTTTTCCTTTTTCCGTCCCTTGGCGGTGGCGTGATTACCGTCTGTTCCCGGGAGTGGAGAGAGGATATTGCAGACCCTAACACACATTCAGAATTCTAATTGAACACAAATTTGAGCAAATAAAGGTTATTCCACCCAAAGTGATTAGAAATGGGGAAAACAAGTGCAAATTTCTTCAGATATAGTTGAAGGACTCTTCTGAAGGGGAAGGGGGAGGGAAATGGAGGGAATAAAATATCTTCTGATGTAGTAGAACAGGTTTTGAAGGTGGATTTTTTTTCCCTGTTAAATGTTGAGGGAATCAGACACTTTAAAAATGCCCGCCAATCAGATGTAAACTCAGCTAGCTACATGTCCAGAGGTTGCCCACAAAGTTCCTTTCAGATCCTAATGTTGCCTACTGTATTTTAGGGGAGTTTTGTGAATCTTTTTAGACAGCCAGGAAAATTTCGATTTTTTTATTTTGATTTTATTTTATTTCATTATTATTATTATTATTATTAATATTATTATTATTATTATTTTGGTGCAACCAGTAAGGACAGTAGCAGAATTAGCCAATTTTGAGACACTTTAAAAACAAATGTTTTGAATGTCCCACGGGGCTTATTCGGTAGATTTTTAACAAAAACAAAAAACAAAACTTTTCTGAAATGCGTTTTTAAATTTAGAAGTACTGTATTCCACAAGGTTTGAGTCAATAAGGTTGGAAGATAGCCTATCTTTTTTTTTTTTTTAATTCAAAAAGCACAATCAATCTCTTTTCCTTTGAAAAAATCTATATAAAGTACAACTTGCTTTAGCATGATTATTTTCCTAAATAAAAAGACATACAAAGAATTTATTTTACGTTAATTACGGGCATGACGCAAAAGGTTTTCTTTCCTTTTTATTTGCTTAAAATAAAAAAAAAAAAGTGCAGTTATGTAGGGCTGTGGTTAGTTACCGTGCTGAAGTTATCTATCTAGCATTTGTGGCTTGTTGGAAGGGTAGTATTAACTATTTAACCTGTAATGGTGTACTTTAAACTCTTATCTAGCACGTTGTATTCTCATTACTTTGGGGGAGGGAGGGTGTCTCTGCTGGCACTGTCTAACTTGCTTACCTGCTGAATTAGCAGTTTGCTTGTGCTATAACCTTTACTGTAGGTGCTATTTAGGGGTAGGCTTAAAGTGCTGGGGTGGTGATTTCAGTTAAAACAATAAAAAATTGTATTTTTTCAATATTGTATAAACAATAGTGTTCTAATTACCTTAAATTTATTTCCAGGTAACTATTGTTTTTAATCTAGTTAACAACCAGGTTGCCAGTCCATAACTAGGTTTGGGGGCATGTGAACCAGTATACATCTCGTCTCCATGACCAAGGCCCATTTCTTTAATTAAACAGACAAGCCAACAATTCCTTCTACTCTAAAGCACCAGCATCAGAGGTTTTTATAGTACAGGGTGCTCTCCTAAGTGAGACTCGTTCTGGAGACCGTAAGCCAATCTGAGCATTGCTTCATCTTGTGTGTGGGTGTGTGTGGGTGTGTGTAGGTGTGTACACAAGTGTGTCAGTGATTAGATTTCTTAGCTTTCAGACCCTCTTGCCATTGCTGTACAAATTGCCATAGTGTCCCTTCAGATTGTACACATTTATGCTTTCTGGGGGACTAACTATGGATTTGTGCTTTTTTTTTTTTTTTTTTTTTTTTTTGGCTCTAGATGGGACATTTTCTTTATATGTGGAAACTGGTTTTCTACATGTTAAAAAAGATTGCCTAATTAACATTTCTTACGCCTGATCTCTGCCCCTCTACTGCAGTCAAGGGAAGCTGCTCTAGGTGATGAGGCCCACAGTGGTCCCAAGTCATAAGAGGACTTTCTGTATTTCAAGGGAACCCAATGTCTTCCCTCCCTGCTCCCTCTTCTCCTCCCCTCCCCCTCCTCACAAATATGGCTGGGAGAGTAAGCCAAAGTCAATTTCCCTACACCAACCAGCTCTGTCTGTGCTCCAAACCTTACCCGGTTTTTTCCTCCTCCTCCTGATGAGATTGATACCGAGTTTTCCTAAGGAAAAGTAGACGCAGCTATTGAGGTAACTAGCAGTGGCGTTCTGTTTTCCCTTTTCCCCCATTTGGGCAGGACCTGTACTTTCTAAAACCCTATCCTGTGGTTTTGTAGGACTGTGCCATTCTCTGCCTGTTCTTGTGACTGATCTTAAGCTCTGGCCAAACACCAACAAGCAGGATGGTCTCAGCCCGGCAGCATTCGATGCGCTGTCCCCGGCCCTCCATGGAGGCTGGTGGGTAGACTAGAAACAGGCACTTTGGCTTGTGTCCTTGGGTGTCCCCCTCTCCGAGGCCACCGTACAGTTATACCCTGGCATCTCAGACCTTGGAGATGG
Source organism: Sarcophilus harrisii (assembly GCF_902635505.1). NCBI lineage: Eukaryota > Metazoa > Chordata > Mammalia > Dasyuromorphia > Dasyuridae > Sarcophilus > Sarcophilus harrisii. Next base: position 177,931,661 of record NC_045430.1, on the reverse strand, counting down.
AGGAGCCCCAAAAGTTGCCATATCTCACCAGGACCTAATCTGCCCCCTCAAAAAAAACTTTTCTAATTGCCAACAGGTTCATGATAAACTCAGAGAAGTGTTTAATTTTGGAAAGGGAGTTTGATCTCAACATATTCCTCAAACCTCCCAGTTCTCTTTGGTCTGATGTTTTATCTGTATTAAGCCTCCTATGCGGTGACTAGGGGGGACAAGGGTGAAAGGGAGGCATCCTCTGTTAATCCTGACCGGTGAAACAGCCACAGCTGGGCAATGGCTTCTCCCCCGACTAATGGTCCCGTCTCACGGGCTCGCCCAGGAAAGTGGGAAGGAACACAACACAACACTCGGAAAGGTTAGCAGGGTTTGTGTGTGGTGTGTTTGTGCGCGTGTGTGCCTGCGTGTGTTTTTTAATCGGCACCCCAAACCAGTCCTCTGAAATCATCTTAGTTCAGATTACCGGAGGGCAGCAAGTACTTCCCTCCCCTTAACCCATGTTCATTTCCCCCTGGCCGTGTGGAACATTCACAGAAGATTCTGGAAGGCAATGGATTTCTCACTGGAGCCTTGAGTCTTGTGGAAGGGTGTCTCAGGGCATGTGGACAGAATGAGCAGCTTTTAGCTATGTGAGGACTCTCCACCATCACCACTCGCCGCCCCAGGGCAGGGCCTGCTTGGGGCTCACCTCCTGGGGCAGGGTTGTAGGCCTCATGAGAAATGGCTGTTATTTACTGACTGTATTTGGTACCTATTGTGTGATACTTGAAGAGATGAAAGGGGCTTCCGTGCCCTTCATTGGAGTCTAAGATTTTTATCTTTTTTTTTCTCCTCCCCCCTCCCTACCACCTTTTTTTCTTGCATTGTGATGATGTAGTGGGCACATCTGTCAACAGGACGAATGCCTCTTCTCTAAGACTATAACCTCTCAAATAGTTGTGTATAATGAAAGAACTGTAAACTTTTTTAAATAAAATGTATATACCTTGGCATTTGGCTGGACCTTGATCAATAAGCTCAGCCGACAAGCCCCCGTGTTTCTCTTAGGAGTTGGAATCCAAAAAGCTGTCTCCATAAATCAGTTGAGGAGGCAGCCCTGTGTATTTGAATCTCAATCTCGGAGCACACATTGCTATTTAAAGGGAATGAGTCTGAGGCAGATGAATGAATTGGTCTGGGAGCGTTACAGTATGTGTTGTTAGCAATTGGTTCAAAAAAGAGCTATATCAGTTTTCTGGCCTGACCCTCATGCTAAATTTGGTTCCCCGGGCAGGGTGCCTGTCTCCCGGTTTTAGCCCAGACCTTCCTGAGAAGGTGAAACCAAGGAACCATTTAGACTCCCAAGAGGTGGGTAGTGAGGGCTCTGATGAGAAAATGGCCCTTGTCCATGTCAGGAATGGCTTCTTGAATACAGGGACTAAGAGGTATGAGTAGTAATCACAAAGTCTGGCCAGGGAAATGGGGTTCAAAGAGAGGATATTCCTAGTTCTCCTTTAGACCTCAGGACCTGCCATCAGTCAACACGAGATGGTACTGCAAACTATAACAGGGAAATACCACATGGTTTGGAGGATTTCTTTGGAGAACAAGACGCTTCCACATGGCCTGCCTCCCATATGCCAGAGGTCTGACTCGTCTCCTCCCTCTCTTTGCCCTCTCTTCTTTTCCTCTCCCTGTCTTCACCCAAACCTTGATCCTTTTGCTCTTTGGTAGCTTTCCAAATCAAATCCAAATTCTCTCCAAATCAGAGACCCTCAAAGGCCTCTTTTTGATAAAGCCTGCATACTCATGGGAAAAAAATTCCCATTCCCACTGTTACTTTGGTTTTTCCTCGGTGCCCAAAGCAGGAGAGAAACATTCCTTGTAGATTGAGCAAACCCTATATTCAAGGCCCCCATTATAGTTGAAAGAGAAAAAAAGCTCCGGAAGTAGCACTTGTCAAGCATTGAGCTCCGTGCCAGGCTGTGTGCAGAAACAGAATGAAAGGCTGGAGAGTGCTCGCTGTAATGGGGGAGATCACATGCAGACAGATGTGCAAACAAGACGTAGACAGGATGTACTGACCATCATCTCAGGGAAGTCGCTGAAGAACTGGGGAAAGCTGCCAGGAGAAAGTGGAACTTGGAAGAATTGAAAAAGGCCAAGAGGCGGAGAGGAGAGAGTTCCAATCATGGCGGACAACCCAGAGTGAGAGATGGAGTGTTGGGTGCGAGGGCCTGAGTAAGGAGGCCTGTGTCCAGTGGCTTGAGGTGTCAGGACTGAAATGATGCCTCTGATGAATGATTCTTGTATTTATTTGGGTGAAAGAAGGCACCCTTTTATAACTGCCAGACCAAAGTAGATCAGTATGAAGTCCCATCCAAAATCTGGGTGCTTTTTCAGTTGAAAAGGGACAAAAGCTGACTTGGTCTTAAAGCCTTTAGATTTGGAAGGGAAATTAGAGGTCATGGAATCCTATTTTATGGGTGAAGAAGCTGAGACCCAGGTGGCACAGTGGACAGTGTTGGCCCTGGAGTCAGGGAGACTCCTCTCCCTCCATGAGTTCAAATCCAGCCTCAGTCACTAAGTAGTCTTGGGACCCTGGGCAGTCACTTAACTTTGCTTCTATTTCATCAAATGTAAAATGACCAATCCAGTATCTGTGCCAGGAAAACCCCAAAAGGAGTCACAAAGAGACAGGCTCAGAAGTGTTCAGTGACTTATTCACACAGTGAGGGCATTAAGTAGACCCAATAACTGAATTTGGGTCCCACATGGCCCAGTCCTGGTCTCCTGCTGCTGCACTAAACTGCCTCACATCCCGGTTGTAGACAGCAACTCAGACGGCTCTCGTGTGCCCCTGTACATCATTTGGGCTGAACTCGTTTAATCATTTTGAAGTGATTACTGGTGACAGGCCTGGTCTCAGCAACCCAATGTCTCATCTCTGGGATTGTCCAGGTGCCTTCATTCCCAAATGAAGCTTTGATGACTCTGGAGAGAGAACTGGACCTTGAGTGAGGAAGACCAGCCTGACACTTAACTAGCTGTGTGATTGTGAGCAACACAGAACCACTGTTTCCTCAGCTAATAAAAGCACCTCCCAAGGTTGTGAAGATCAAGTGTAATAATAAAGCCCGTAGCACAGTGTGTGACATGTGATTGATGCTTCCTTCCTTCCTTCCCTCCTTCCTTCCTTCCTTCCTTCCCTCCTCCCTCCCTCCCTCCCTCTCCCTTCCTTCCTTCCTTCCTTCCTTCCCTCCTTCCTTCCTTCCTTCCCTCCTTCCCTCCTTCCCTCCTTCCTTCTTTCCTTCTTTCCTTCCTTCCTTCCCTCCTTCCCTCCTTCCCTCCTTCCCTCCTTCCCTCCTTCCCTCCTTCCTCCTTCCTCCTTCCCTCCTTCCCTCCTTCCCTCCTTCCTTCCTTCCTTCCTTCCCTCCTTCCTTCCTTCTTTCCTTCCTTCCTTCCCTCCTTCCCTCCTTCCCTCCTTCCCTCCTTCCCTCCTTCTCCTTCCCTCCTTCCCTCCTTCCCTCCTTCCTCCCTCCTTCCCTCCCTCCCTCCTTCCCTTCCCTCCCTTCCTCTCTCCCTTCCTCCCTTCTGTAGAGCCCATCCAAGATGAGCTTACCATCTGCTGAACTTTTGCCCAGAGGTGCATCCCAGAAAGGGACCAATCCTTTGTATCCTGGGGGCTTTGTGAAAAGGCCACTGACCCAGACCCTACCCAGAAAAGAAAGAGGCTTTGATGTGGACTGAGAAGCGGGGACCCTGCATACATGCGCTCGATTCTTTCAGGCAGATGAAAAGCAATGGCTCTCCCTTGTTGCTCTCAGGACCCTAGTAAAGCCATATAACCTTCTACAACCTCCATATTGGGCTACACCCCAGGGACAGAATCTCCATCATCATCAGAGATTGACATGACAGGGGGTTATTCGTGTTGTAGATGGGAAACCCAAGAAAGACTTTCTGAACTTTGTCCGTTTCCCCTAGTATTTCGAATTCCCCTATCAGATGGATGATAGATGGGTGATCCTCAACTCTGAATCCTCTAGCTGGCAGATTCCACCAGCTCTTTCCCCTTCACTCTTCAGGGGCAGAGAACCCAGCTCTAGCAGTCTGTTCCTGTGATGTTCCAATGAAGTTCATTCCTGGGATAGGTGCTACCGATATTAATATCACCGTTTTATAGGTAAGGCTGCTAACGATCAAAGCTTTGGAGGTCTTGAAATAAAAGATCTGGCTGAATGTAGACAGGCCCTGTATTACTTAAAGGTATGTAGCAACACCACTCCATCTGTGCCTAGATGCCCAGTGTAATAATTACCTATTTGATGAGATTACTGGGGGGCCTCCTACCTGCTTCCCTGAACCACTCCATGACTAGTTGGCAGTTGGTTAGATTTATCTTTTTGGATTAAGATTTCTCCCCAGTCCAACGCAAACACTCATAAGAAGAGCAATATATTAAACCCTATTCAGTTTACCCTTAAGTAAGAATGGATTTATTGGGCAGGGTCTAGGGGAGGGGAGGAGGGAGAGAGGAGGAAGATTTGGAATATAAGGTTTTGCAAGGGTGGATGTGGAAAACTATCTGCACACACACACACATTTTCCCCCTGAGGTAATTGGGGCTAAGTGACTTGCCCAGGGTCACACATCTAGGAAGTGTTAAGTGTCTGAGTCTGGATTTGAACTCAGATCCTCCTGACTTTAGAGCACCAACTAGCTGCCCCTTTTGCATCTATTTTGAAAATAAAAAGCTATTTTAAAGAATTTATTGAGCAGATCTGGAAAGCGAGAAAGGAATGAGAACAGGAAGAGGGAACTTGGTAAAGACTGGGGGAAAGAGGCAGAATTAGTGTGATATTGCAGCGCAAAGCCCTTTGCATTCAGCATTCCCTGTGAGGGTACTGTACACACCCACAATAGCATCCCCATTTAATGAGAAAAACAAAAAACAAAAACAAAAAGCCAGGTTCTGCAAGTTCAGTAATTTGTGGCCACACAGCCAGCAAGCGGGGCTTCTGCCCGACGTCTCCACGGTTCCGAGTCCACTTTGTGATGTCACAGCACTAGACACCCACGGTTCCTCCATAGCCGAGACTGCCCCTTTCCTTTCCCCCACTGGGGTCTTCCAAATTGCTCCTAACCCCCTGCCGCGGTGCCCGCTGCTGCCACCAGGTGGCTCTCCTGCCTCTCTGGCTGCCTCTCAGCTTTGCCCGGCTCTCGAGCAGGTCCCTGGGGAGAGACCGGCCGAAAGGGGCACAGGGACAGAGGGAGCCGGACAAAGGGCCGGCTGGGGAAGCCGTGCAGCACGCCGGAGTATTGGAGGTTTCCCTCGCTCCATAAAGCACAGGGAGTTTGCCTCCGTGGAGAAGTGGCCATTCAATTCGATCCAGAGTATTTATGAAGCACCTACTACGGGCCAGGCACTGCTGACACAAAGACAGGCACCTGAAAGGTGCGGAGGGGAGGGTAAATCCGCACAAAAACGTTTATAAAAATAATTCTGTCAGCCGCGGAAATGGGGAAAGGCTTCTTGTAGGAGGCGCCCCCAGAACCTGGAAGGGGCTAAGAGTCAGAGGGAGGAGGGAGAACGTTCCAGGGCAGCCTGTGCAAGGGCAGGATGAGAAGCCCGGAGACGGCGGGAAATGGAGAAACGTGGCCTTTAATGAATAATGTTCGATGGCAACTAATAATGTAAGTTCTTGTGCTAATGAGACAGCTAGGAGGTGCAGCGGAGCCGGGAAACCCGAGTTCAAATCCAGCCTCAGACACTTACTAGCTGGACAAATCACTTAACCTGTTTGCCTCAGTTTCCACAAATGTGAAATGGGGTTAATTGCCCCTCTCTCCCAGAGATGCTTTTTGTAAAGCCCTTAGCACAGGGCCTGGCCCGGAGCCGGCGCTCACCAAATACTCCTTCCCTCCCCTTCCCTCCGAGGGGGGCACGAGTAAATGTGGGTGGGACTGACCTTGGAGCGCGGGCAGAAACCCCCCGCCCGGCTTCATTCCTTAGAGTCCGCACAAACCTCTCATCTGCTTCCAGGAGAAGTAAGGGGGGGCTGAGGAGGCCGGCCTTATCCATGCGCGGCGCAGGCGGTGGCAAAATTAGGTGCCCACCTGGAAGAACCCACGACTGGGGAATGGCCCTGAAGAAACTGAGTCTGCAAAAAAAGACATGGCCCGGGGTTCTTGGGCCCCTCCGTTGCCACCCGACTGGGGCAGGGCAGCGGCTGAGTGGGCAAAGAGCTGGTTTCCTCCATCATGGATTCGTGACCACAGGATGCCTCCGGGTTCCCTTTTCTCTTTTCTGTTCATTCTTTCCGGCTCGTAGGTAAATGATTATTGGAAGGGGAAAATGCCTCAGTGACCACGTGAATTACAGCCCGAGGCTCTGCCAGCAGAGTTCCCCGGAACAGGGATCAGTAGCCACAGGACTGGAAAGTGAATTAGCATCCACCCTGATGGCCGTGCCCAGGAGGCAGCGCTGCGGCCAGAGCAAAGCCTGGAGAGGTTTCAGGGCAGGAGACCCCCGGCTTCCCAACCAACGCCAGGCCCGAGACAACGGGGTCTTCCCCTTCTCTAGCAGGGACAGAGGGACCCCTCTCTAAACGCCCCGTTTCTTCAGAGCAGCTCTTCTCCTGGAGGTTATTATGGAACTCCCTGATCTGTTTTCCTGCCACCCCGACCTGTTCTTGCACATGGCAGCTGATAGACTGATATTCATGAATGTACAATTCTGTCATCTTCAGACAGTTTGGATCTCGTTTTTTCTCTCCTTAAGAACCTTCCAAGGCTCTCCGTTGGCTGCTGAATAAAACATAAGCTTCTGAAATGCTATTCAACCTCCACACCTTCCTTTTTCTTACTTTACGCTATTTCCCTTCTCTTACTCCATGGCAGGGAAGAAGTAGACTTGTCTTTGGTCCTCCAGTCAACAAGCATTTATTAAGTGCCTACTATGTACCAGAGACTGTGAGAGTGCTAGGAATGCAAAGAGAATTAAAATTAAAGATTATCTGTCTCCAAGGAGCCCACATCCTACCAGGAGACAAATGTAAAATATATGCAAAATACAGATGCAATGAAAACAAGGTAATTATGGGAGGAGGGAAGGCAGCTAGAAGAAGGGGGGGGGGGGGGACAGGAAAGGTCTCAGGTAGAAGGTAGTACTTGAGCTGAGCTTTAAGGAGACAAGGTCTTCAACCAAAGGTGAGGGTGGGATGAAGGACAGCCAGAGTACAGTTATAAGAGTGGAATGTGGGTAAGGAACAGCAAGGACAATTGTTCTATGTGTTGGATAAATGGAGTCAGAAAGATTCATCTTCATGAGTTCAAATCTAGCCTCAGACACTTACTGTGTGTTCTCAGGCAAGTCACTTAACCCTTTTTGCCTCAGTTTCCTCATCTGTAAAATGAGCTGGAGAAGAAAATGGCAAAGCCCTCCAGCTATTGCTGGTATTCAGCCTTTTTTTTCCAAGAACATCAATGACATAGAGAAATGATTTGACTTACACATGAATTGGATTTAAGTGAGGTAGACTTGCACAGGATAACCCCTCTCTCTTCTGGAGTCATCAAATCTCTGCTGAGAGAAATCCACCGGAGTCCAGTAGAATAGGACCCTACTGAACAATAACAATGATGGATAAGAAGACGAATAATGTTTGCTTGATTGAGGGGAAAAGTAGGTTGGAGCCAGCCTGTGAAGTAGAAACGTATGTATTTATTGACAAAAGGGAGGTAGGCAGCCAGTAGAGTGGACAATAAATACATGGCGTGGCCCCTGACTTCAAAGAGCAATCTGGTTGAGGAGACAAAACTTCCAGACTCCATAGTTAGAGAACAGTGCAAGATGAATAGTATATAACTACAATGATAACTACAATGTTTTGAGAAGAGGGATATCACAAAGCAGTAGTTTCCTTTTTTTTTTTTTTTAATTTAATAGCCTTTTATTTACAGGTTATATACATGGGTAACTTTACAGCATTGACAATTGCCAAACCTCTTGTTCCAATTTTTCACCTCTTACCCCCCACCCCCTCCCCCAGATGGCAGGATGACCAGTAGATGTTAAATATATTAAAATATAAATTAGATACACAATAAGTATACATGACCAAAACGTTATTTTGCTGTACAAAAAGAATCAGACTCTGAAATATTGTACAATTAGCTTGTGAAGGAAATCCAAAATGCAGGTGGGCATAAATATAGGGATTGGGAATTCAATGTAATGGTTTTTAGTCATCTCCCAGAGTTCTTTTTTCTGGGGACTGGTTCAGTTATTACTGCTCCATTGGAAATGATTTGGTTGATCTCGTTGCTGAGGATGGCCTGGTCCATCAGAACTGGTCATCATATAGTATTGTTGTTTGAAGTATATAATGATCTCCTGGTCCTGCTCATTTCACTCAGCATCAGTTCGTGTAAGTCTCTCCAGGCCTTTCTGAAATCATCCTGTTGGTCATTTCTTATAGAACAGTAATATTCCATAATATTCATATACCACAATTTATTCAGCCATTCTCCAACTGATGGACATCCATTCAGTTTCCAGTTTCTAGCCACTACAAAAAGGGCTGTCACAAACATTTATGCACATACAGGTCCCTTTCCCTTCTTTATAATCTCTTTGGGATATAAGCCCAGTAGTAACACTGCTGGATCAAAGGGTATGCACAGTTTGATAACTTTTTGAGCATAGTTCCAAACTACTCTCCAAAATGGTTGGATTCGTTCACAACTCCACCAACAATGCATCAATGTCCCAGTTTTCCCACATCCCCTCCAACAATCATCATTATTTTTTCCTGTCATCTTAGCCAATCTGACAGGTGTGTAGTGGTATCTTAGAGTTGTCTTAATTTAAAGCAGTAGTTTCCAAACCTTTAAGATCTCTTATTCCATCAGTAATATTGAGCATATATATTTGTTAATTATATACATGTATTACTCTACCTAATTGCCATGTATTTTATAAAACATTCAAAAATGGAAATTAAAAAGGATGAGATAAAGAAATAACATTTGACTTGCTGGAGTTTATTCAATAGGCAAATGATGTAGTCAGATCTGAATCCTAAGAAAAGATCTTTAGCAATTGTTGGGAGATGATTAGGAAAATAAAGGAGATTTGAAGAAGGGAGACACTAGGAAGCCAAGCAAGAAGGGATGAGGGAGCAGCGAGGCGGTGCAGTGGATAGAGCCCTTCCCCTGCTATCAGGTTGACCTGAATTAGAATGTAACCTTGGACCAGCTGTGTGATCCTGGACAAATCATTTAATCCCAATTGTCTTTAAAAAAAAAAAAAAAAAAAAAAAAAAAAAAGCGATGAGGATCTGAACTATGGTAGTGGCTTGAGAGAAGAAAGGGATTGATTGAGAAAGATGTGAAGATAGAAAAGATTCTGAATGGATAAGTGATTTGAGGGATAAACCATTGAAGATGATGCTGAGGCTGTGAATCTCTGATAAAAAAACCAGAAATGTTTGGATGAGGGCTGGGGTAAGAAGTAGACAACATCAGTTGCAGACTGGATTTCTGATTTCATTAGGATGGAGAACTCCCAAGTGAAGAAACTCCCTCCACCAATGCAGGTTGATACCTTATTTGCAATTTAAGGTAACCAGTTGCCTTAGAGTAGACGTGTCAAATGCCTACAATACTTCTGACTGAGGCAGAACCAGATGGAAATGGAGTCCCTGTCTGATTTAATGTGTTGATGTATTAATAAAAAAAAGGGAATCTAAAAACAGGTGTGGTTTTCTAAATTAAAATGTGGCTCATAGGGTTTGGTTTTAATGTTCTTATTTTAATGAGTTTCATACAGCTGTGATGGTGATCACCACCCATTCATGTCTCCTTATCTTGTGATTCAGTCTGTTACTGAAAAGGCACAGGTAAAGCCCTTATGGGGGCTGATATGGGCTGGTGAGGGGAAGGAGAGACAGGGCACTGCACAATTTTTCCCATGTCCCCTTCGAAGGTATGTTGCAGTAATGTCTTGGGGATATGGGGTCATAGGGAAAGATTGTCGTGTGTGTGTGAGTGTGAGTGTGTGAGAGAGCAGATTAGGGCCTTGCAGAATTTCTCCCAGTGTGCCCTACACCTCTGCTGTAAGTGGCAGGTAACAGTCCGGTTTTAGCCACCAGGAAGGGCCAGCATCTTGGTCAGGGCAGCATGAGGAGAAGGGAAGGGACCAAGGCTAGGAATGGGATGAGGAATGGCTCCCACTTTGGAGAGCTCTGTCAGGGGTCCTGGAGCGGCCAGTCCAGAAGGGCTGTCTAGAGAAGATGGCATCGGGAGAGGAGAAGGGGAAGAAATAAGGGAATGAGCACGGCTCTTTGGTGCCTTCTGCTCACCCTGGGGCCGCGAGGGTGGCTGGAGCCTCTCAGCTTAGACGTCACCAGGAAGAAGGGACTAAAGGAGGGGGGGGCTCGGAGAGGAGATGGCGGGCTCTCTTGCAGTGATGTTCCAAGTTTAGCCAGCAGATGGCCGGAGGGAGCCATGAATGTCCCAGACTGAAACCGTCTTGGGCTATCGCCTCTTATTTCTCCTGTTTCTCCGCCCACCCCCCTCCTTCAGGGAGCTGGCTGACCCCAGGGCCTCTAGTGACCAGTGCCCAAGATGTACCCTCCACACTGGCAGCCGCAGGCTTCTTCTGGGCCTGTTGGACATCCGGGGGGTATCTGCGTAGGAGAGGAGGGGAATGATTTGGGAGCAATTGAGAAAACTAACACTGGTATTTAGAAAGGGCCAAAACCTGAAAAAAGCCAAATAAGAGCCTTGAATGGGATGGGGGAAATGTCCCCTGGATTTAGAGTCAGAGGACCTCTGCCTGTGCAATTTTGAACAGTCTGTTGCTCTGTATAATAGTTTATCTGTATAATGAGCGGGTTGGACCAGGTGAGTCTTAGAGCCCCTTCGACCCTCAATCTACAAACCTGTGATTCTGTATATGGTTTTGCCTGTGGTTTACTTGTTATTTTAATTTATATTCATTTCAAAAATCATTTACTAACTACTTACTAGTGCTAGGTCCTGTGCTTAACTCTGTCAACACAAAGACAAAAAGAAAGGCTACCCTCAAGGCGCTTGTAGTCTACTGGAGAGAAATAACTGTGCCCAGGTAAATAAATGCAAAGTGCAAGCAAAGTAAATATAAGTGGAATTTGGGGAGATAGGAGGGCCGAGAACTGACTTGCTGACGTTGGGGGATGGTGCCCTTTCTTCCTTGGTGTGGTCCAGATCAGGGGTGTCAAACTCAACTAAAAATGGGGGCTACTACACAGAACATAAAGATCCCTGTTGGTGCCTACTGACTTAGAAAACCACATATTAACAAAATGTTATTGCTTTTTATTGGTTTTTAAAATAATTGATTTAATTAAATAAAAAAATTTAAAAATTTAATTTAATATTTAAAAATATTTCCATGTTTCACACCTTTGACCATTCCCATTTCTAGTGGTCTTCCTTAGGTCCATGTCCCTGAGGGATAAAATACTTCAAGAGAGAGTCAAGTAGTGCAGTTGTTGTTGTTGGAAGCCAAAGGAGAGAGGGTAGAGGAACAGGATGGAATGTACTTTGGGGGCTTCTTGGAGAATAGGGGCTAGGCTTTTCCAGGGAAGTAGAAAGGCAGCCATAAAGGGGGGAGGAAAGAGAGACAGAAACAGAGACAGAGACAGAGAGGGAGAGACATACAGAGAGAGAGAGAGATACAGAGACAGGGAGAGAAGAGAGGCAGAAACAGAGAGACAGAGACAGAGAGGGAGAGACATACAGAGAGAGAGAGAGACAGAGACAGGGAGAGAAAGACAGAAACAGAGAGGGAGGGAGCGAGAAAGGGGAAGAGAGAGACAGAGAGGCAGAAACAGAGAAACAGAGAGAGACATACAGAGAGAGAAAGACAAAGAAAGAGAGAGAGAGACAGAGAGATTGATAGAAAGAAAAAAGAGAAAAGAAAATAAGGAAGGAGGAACAGAGAGAAGGAGGGAAAAGGAGAAAGAGAAGGAGGGAGGGAGGGAGAGGGAGGAGACAGGTACTATGCTAAATGCTAAGGATACAATGAAAAAATGGAAACAATACCATTCTCAAATAGCTTACATGCTTAATGGAGTTGACATCAAATACATATATAAATATTCATAGCATTGATGAATATAGAATAAATATAAAGTAAGCAGGGTTAAAGTGCAGTGGATAAAGTACTGGGCCTAGAGTCAAAAAGACTCATCTTCCCGAGTTCAGATCTGTCCTCAGATGCTGACTAACTGTGATCCTGGGCAAGTCACTTAACCTCATTTGCCTTAGTCCCCTCATCTGTAAAGTGAGCTGGAAAGGAAACGGCACCAGTTTCCTCTGCCAAACTCGACTCCATCAAAATGGGGTCATTATGACTAAGACGCCCGAACAACCACAAGGAGCAGAAGCAAAAATGTTTTGGTAAATATCTAACAATTGGCTCTCAAAAAAAATCAAACAAAAAAATGTGTGACATTCATTTTTTAAAAATTAAATCTGTATTATTATCATTTTCTCCACCACTTTTAAAAGTCTAGATAATTAACAAAATAAGCCAAGTTCTGCTTTATGTCTTTGCAGATTTCTGATTTTTAATGCTCACTCAGAAGACTTGATTGCTGTTCGGCCAGTTGGGGCCAGTGCCATTGTTTCCCTTAGATGGAGGATATTAGTAGATGGAGAGAGTCACCTTTGTTTAGAAGGTAGATGTTAAAGAAAGTGAGAAATTCTGAGGCAGAGGAAAGAAGGGGATACATCTCAAGCCCCGGGCACAAAGGCACAGAATCACAAAATAAATAGGCCCGTGTAAAGGACTGAGAGAAGATCAGTTGGACTGGACTGTAGGCTATGAGAAAAGAAGGAATAAATAATGAGGTTTCAAAGATGGGTTGGATCTTTGACTCAGCAATACCCCTGCTAGGACTGTATCCCAAAAAGATCATAAAAAAAGGGAAAAATGACCTACACGTACAAAAATGTTTGTAGCAGCTTTTTGTGGTGGTAGAGAATTGGAAATTGAGGGATTGCTCCAAAAATGGAGGAATAGTTAAATAAATTGTGTTATATGAATGTAATGGAATATTATTGTGTTATAAGAAATGAGCAGGCAGATTTCAGAAAAGCCTGGAAAAATTTATGTGAACTGATGCTGAATGAAGTGAACAGAACCAGGAGAACATTGTACACAGTAACAGCAAGATTATATAAAGATCAACTGTGATGGACTTGGCTCTTTTCAATAATGAGGTGATCCAAGACAATTCCAATAGACTTGTCTTATTTTATTTTATTTTATTCTTTATTTATTAATAAAACTTTTTATTTTTCAAAACATATGCATGGACAATTCTTCAACATTAGCCCTTACAAAACCTTGTGTTCCAATTTCTCCCTCTTCCCCCACACTCCCCTAGATGGCAAGTAGTTCAAAATATGTTAAACATGGTAGAAATATATGTTAAATCCAATATGTGTATACATATTTATAAAATTATCATGATACACAAGAAAAAATGAGAAGCAAAACAAAATGCAAACAAACAACAACATCGAGAGTGAAAATACGATGTTGTGAACCACACTCAGTTCCCACAGTCCCCTCTCTCAATCCCAATAGATTTGTGATGGAAAGTGCCATCCACATCTAGAGAGAGAACTATGGAGACAATGTGAATCAAAGCATAATAGTTCATTTTTTGTTGTTGTTTGTTTGTTTTTCTTTCTTATGCTGTTTTCCCTTTTGATCTGATTTTTATTGTTCATAATAACAAATATGGAAATGTTTTGAAGAACTGCACATGTTTAATCACTATTGGATTGCTTACTGTCTTGAGGAAGGAAAGGGGAAAAGAGGGAAAAAATTTGGAACACTAGGTTTTGCAAAGGTAAATATTGAAAACTATCTTGTATGTATTTGAAAAAAATAAAATCTATAATAAAGATACTTTAAAAAATGAAAAAGCTCATAGTCTAATGGGGGAACAATAAGCAAACACAACTACATGCAGGATAAATTTTAAATAATTTAGCGGGAAAGTACTAAAATTAGAAGGTGTTAGAGAAGGCTTCCTATAGAAGGTGAAATTTTAGTTGGATCTTTAAGTATATTTTTATTTAATTCATTGAATATTTCCTAATTCCATGTTTTAAAAAATTAACATTCATTTTAAAAATTTTTGAATTTCAAATTCTCTCCCTCCTTTCTTCTCCTTTTCCATCCACTGAAAAAGCAAGCAATATGATACCCATTATACATGTGAAATCATGCAAAACATTTCCATATTGGCTATGTTGCAAGAGAAAGCACACACACACAGACAAGAGCAAGGTAGCCATTTGATACTTATGACCCTGTGAAGTAGGTTATATTGCTATCCCCATTCTGAAGAAAGCCTGAGATAAGTTAAACGACTTTCCCAGAGTCACCCAGTTTTAAATGCCTGAGGCTGAATTTGAATTTATTGCTGAATGCAGCATTCTACTTTTTGCACCCTCTAGCTCTTTTTTTTAAAGAGTAATTTAACTCCCAACTACCACTGGGTGCTACGTGCCCCACTTAGGGAGGGTGCTGAGTTTTGAACTGAGCCCCTCTGTCTGATGTTTGCCCTAAGACCTAACCCCATGAGAAGTTCTCCTGTGGAGAGAGGAAGGGGCTTTAGTTTACAGCCAGCAGCCTGTAGCAGGAGGAAGCCTGGGCAGGCAAGGTAACTTCAGCTCCTACTGAATTATTCAGCTGCTGCATCTTAGCTACATTAGGCAGAGCAGGGGAGGGCTAGAGGAGGAGGTGGATGCAGGGAGTTGTTATATCTGGGTGGGATAATGTCACGGGTTTAAGGAGGAGGCCAGGGGGGTCTCACTCCCAACAGTAGCTACCTTGGAGACTGTGGAGAAGACCGTGTCTCTCTTGCTTCCTTTTCTGTGTCCATTCCTTAGCTAACTGGTCCCCTTCTCCATCCTCGGAGCCTCTTTCTGGCTGATGGAGGAAGAAATGAATAGACTCTGGATCTAGAGAGATCTCCTGGTGACTCTGCTGAGACAGAAAGGAGAAACAGGAAGGAAAGGGTGAAGGGGAGAGGAAGGGAAAAGGCCCATCACCAGCCCCTGCCTGTCTGTTTGATCCCTTCTGATTATCTCAGAAACTAAGAACCCCTCTCCTACTTTTACCTTGGGGTCAGGAAACTGAGAGGGAGATAACAGTAAGATATTACATTCAGGATGAAAAATAAGACTTATTTTTGGACAGGGCCAGGGTGGGAGTTTATTTTGTTTGACTAAATATATTTGTTGTAAGGATTTTTTTTTTTTTTTTTTGGTCTCCCACTTGCAGAGGTTGTGAAGTAAGAAAAGGAAAATAAATGCTTGTTAATTGAAAAAAAAAGTTTTTTTAATATAAGAAGATAAAAGGAGGAAAAGTCACTCAGGACCAGAAAAAGATTCGCATGTTAGCTAGATCCCCATAGTCTGAACAGGGTGGGGGGAGACCCCAAGGCATTAGAACAGACCAAAAAGGGACTCTGGGGGGGGGGGCTGTTCTTATATTGAGAGGACCTTAAACAGAATTGGGGATGTCAGTTTTGAACAGGGGGACAGATTGGAGGGAGAAGCCTTTTGGCAGTCAGTGCCAAGAGGAATGGAGTCAGAGCTTGGTCGATTCCAAATCCATCGTGTAAGAAATCCCAGGGCTAGGCAGGAAACAACTCAGAAAACTCCAAGCAGGAGGGGTTTGTGCTGGTGGGATCTCCTGGACCATCACAGAGCGCAATTAGCCATTAGGCAATTACAGTTACAAAATGGGGGTCTCCCTTTGGCCCAGAAGTCCCAGGACTAATCCCAAGGTCATTGACAGCAAAAGCCAACCAGGAATGTCAGAACGTGGGAATGTGACAATCACATCATCAGGAAGGAAAAATTGGATAAATTTAAAGAAATATATGAGATGTGAAAAGCTCAAAGTGAAGAAAGTAAAGACCAAAAAGATGAGATGGATACCATTTACAACCGTGCAATTAAAGAGGATGGTTAATTCTTTTTTTTTTTTCATTCCAGACCTGTATTCTCATTGGCACAGGTCAGTGGTATCAAATTAAGAGAGAAACAGATCCATGCCAGTCACATATTGACTTAGAAAACCACAAGTTAATGCTATCTATGTTATATTATATTTTTATTCATTTTGTTAATATTTCCTAGTTCCTTTTTAATCTGGTTCAACCCCTCTGGGGAATTTTGTGACCTGGACCTTGATTCTGACACCCCTTGTTCCACTGGCTGATTAGTAACATATTTAAAATTGGAATTATAGATTTAGATCCTTCAAATGCCATCTACTACAGCCTCCTCAATTTTTTACAGATGAAGAAACTGAGTTCCAGAGAGATTAGGTGATTAGATCATAGATAATAAACATCAAAGGTGGGATTTGAATCCAAATTCTCTGGCTGTGTTCATTTCACTGTCCCACTGTTAATTCTCAGGAGATTTTTCCTGGAAGCAATGAGTTTATTAATAATAATAATATTATTATCATAATACATAATATTATTATTATGTGCTACTATGTGCCAGTAAGTAGTAAAGTCAGGATTTGACTATAACTCCTCTGACTTCAAATGCAGAGTTCTTTCTATTGTACCTCACTATATGTGGGATGGGGTCAATACTTCCCATAATCCTTTGTTAT
Source organism: Sarcophilus harrisii (assembly GCF_902635505.1). Taxonomy (NCBI): domain Eukaryota; kingdom Metazoa; phylum Chordata; class Mammalia; order Dasyuromorphia; family Dasyuridae; genus Sarcophilus; species Sarcophilus harrisii. The sequence continues at coordinate 177,914,980 of NC_045430.1, read as the reverse complement.
TGTTTAGTTATGTCCTACTCTTTGAAACCTCCTTTGGGCTTTTCTTGGCAAAAATGCTGGAGAAAGCACTAGCTTAAGGAGCCCAATAAAACCTTCAATCGGTAGAATTTTAGCTGAGACTTGAGTCCAGGAGGAGAGACAATGAGGGAGAGCATTTCAGACTTGGTGGCCAGTGAGAATGCACTTGTATGAATAAACAAAAGGGTCTGTATTCATAAAAATGGGAATAAAGATTGGACAGCTGCATAGTGTAATAGAGTGCTTAGATTCAGGAAGACCTGAGTTCAAATACACCCTCAGGACACTTAGTACACTGTGAAGAAGTCACTTAACCCTGATTGCCTCAGTTTTCTCATCTGTAAAATGGACTGAAGAAGGAAATGACAAACTAGTTCAGAATCTTTGTTAAGAAAATTCCAAATGACTAAGTCCAAAGGGCTATAAAACTGTGCATCCCCTTTGACCCATCAGGGCCATTACTGGGTCTGTATCCCAAGGAAATTATAAAGGAGGGAAAAGGACCCACATGTGCAAAAATGTCTGTAGCAGCTCTTTTTATGGTAGCAAAAAATTGGAAAATGAGTAAATGCTCATCAGTGGGGGAATGGCTGAATAAGTTGTTTTATATGAAGGTAATGGAATATTATTGATCTATAAAAAATGATGAACAAGCTTATTTTAGAAAGGCTTGGAAAGATTTACATGAACTGATGCTGAGAGAAACAAGTAGAACCAGGAATACGTTGTACACAATAACAGCAAGAATTGCAATGATCAACTAAGAAAGACTTGGTTCTTCTCAGTGGTTCAGTGATCCAAAGCAATCCCAAGACTTTGGACGGAAAACACCTGCATCCAGAAAAAGAACTATGGAGATGGAGGAAATCGACACATGCTCTTTTTTTCCTTTTTTTTTTTCTTTTTAATCTCTCCCATGGTTTTTCCCATTTGCTCTGATTTTTCTATTCCAACATAATTCATAAAGCGATGTGTATTAAAAATAAATAAAAAAAAATTCCAAATGGAAACACAGAGTTTGGCAGGATTCAACAGCAACAGCAACAGCAACAACATTTTCTCAGTCACTCAGACTCATAATCTAAGCATTATCTTCTCTCCCTCTCTCTTTCTCATACCCTGGCCCAGAGCCAGCCCTCTCCATCCTACCTTCAGGACATGTCTCCTATACTCCTGCTCCTTTCCTCTGACACCATCCTGATGCAGATGCCCATCCCCACTCCTGGATTATCCCACTAGACTTTTGGCAGGGTCTTTCTCTGCCTCAGTTTCTCCCTACCCAGTCCATTCTCTGCTCGGCTATCAAACTAATCTCCTAAAGGCTACCCTTCCCCCATGGACTCCGTCAAGTCCAGCGTCTCCCTCTTGCATGGGGAGTGAGGTGCCTGGAGTCACACAGCCAGGAAGTGTCTGAGGGCACATTTGGACTCAGACTTCCTGACTCTACTGAGCCCCAGCCGCCATTCTTGAAATCAGAGTCTGTCCTGGTACATAGTAGACATTTAATAAATGCTTAATAAAAACAAATAAAAACATGAAAAAATGCTCTAAGTCACTGCTGATCAGACAAAGACAAATTAAGGCAGACACTTACTAGCTGTTACTGCAAATGCTCTGGGCGAGTCACTTCTCCCTGTCTGCCTCAGTTTCCTCATCTGTAAAATGAGCTGGAGAAGGAAATCACTCCAGTATCTCTGCCAAGAAAACCCCCAATGGGGTCACGAAGAGTCGGACATGAGTGAACAATACAAATTGTGAAACAGATAAAGCTCTAAACCAGGAGTTAGGAAGACCCGAGTGGCCCCAAACACTCACTAATGGTAAGCCATTTAACCCCTGGCTGCCACAACTTTCTCATCTGTGAAATGAGGATAATGACAGCACCCAGCTCCCAAAGCTTTGGGGAGGAAAAAATAAAATATTTAACACACTTTGCAAACCTTAAAGTATCTTATAAGTGCTAGCTAGAATTACTATTATTTGAGTCAATATTTATATAGCACTATAAAGTTTACAAAGCATTTTATCTACAAATTAAGTCCTTGAGTTGTATTAGACCCATTTTGCAGATAAGGAAGCTGAGGCTTAGAATAGTCCCCAGGGTCATGTAAGCTAATGAGTGTCAAGTGTGGGGTTTTAGAACTCTTCCTGACGCCATGTACATCACTTTATACTATTCCACACTTCCTTCTCAATAATGTCTAGGAAAAAATGTAATTTCCAGGCATCTTAATCTTGGTTGAATTGATTCAAAGATGAGAGCCCCCCCACTCAGGGGGATGGAGCCCAGGGCTGGTCCCAGATGCCCCAGTCTCGTTGCCAAAGCCCTTCCCTCCAGCCAGGAAGGTGACATCCGAGCCCCTCAGGCTCCCCCACCCCCCACCCTGCAACCCCCTTCTGGAAACAGGGCCCCGAGCCAGGACAGGATCTGTGGCCATTACTAATGCATGTGTCCCTGGCTCATCGACCCCGTCTCAGTTTTCCCTGACAGCCAGGTCCCGGCCTTGGCCTGGTCCCCTGCACCCAAGGCTGGAGGGAAAAGTAGCCTGGGTCACCAGTGGCAAGAACAGGGTGGGACTGGGGGGATCTTTCGAGCAATAACGTCGAGTGGTCGACCCCCTTCCTCCTCTTCTCAGAGAAATTGCTCCCTCTTCAACCCTGCATCCGTGGGTGGGATGGGGGTCTCTCTGGAACTCACTGTTCCCCCTGGCTCCTTGATCTCAGTACTGGTTCTCTTACCTTCAGACTGGAAACCCCCGGCAGACGGGGGAGCAGGGGATTTGCCGGGGAGGGAGCTGGGAGACCCAGGAGCCAATACGGCTCAAAACTTAATAACTTTGGAATATGAACATGTCACTCCCTGAAACTCAGTTTCTCTATCTATAAAACGGGGCTAATCACTCGGATATTGCCCTTTTGGGGTTGTTAAGGCGAATGCTTAGTGATCTTTAAAGTGCTCTGAAAAGTGAGCTCTCTGGGAGTGAGATCAAATTTCCATGTGAGCCTAGAGTTGTTTTCCTAATAATGATGATGATAATAGCAGTGATAATAATAATATAATTAAGATTTAGATAGCACTTTTAAATTTTCACATATTATCTTATTTGAATCTCATGACAACCCTTTCAAGGTCGCATTAAATGTATTATTTTTTCTATTTTGCAGATAAAAAGATGGAGGATTAAAGCAATGTGACTTTCCAGTGAAACCTGGGAGGCGGAGAAGTCCAGATTGTGACGTTTTTTGTGAATTAGTCATTCAATCAATAAAAATTAATTAAATGTCTGTTCCAGATGCTAAGGTTATAAAAACAAGAATGAAACTGTCCCTGCTTTCAAGGAGTTTACCTTATTATGAGGAAACAACATGAAGGAATGAATGAGTCAATGATCGACTGAATGAATGGAAAGCATATGTTGCGAGCCACAGATACAAAAAAGCAGACAATTCTACCTTCTAGGAGTTTATATTCTAATGGGAGAGATGACCAACTGTGTGAGCGTGGGCTAGGGAGGGAGATATTGTTTGGGAAAGCTAAAGGGATGTTAGTAGGGCAGTAAGGGAGACTAAATGCACACCCTGGCTAGGAACAAAGGCGCCATTATTACACAAGCTAGGGGCAAGGAAGCAAGGCAGCTGTTGAGGTCTAAGAATTAGGAAGCAAGTGGAGCATGACCGGGGCTTTGACTGATACAATTGTCCAGGAAAGGCAACTATCAGCTAGAAGAGTGAATTCCAAGGGTAAATGTCTAAAAACCGTATCTCCAAAACCCCATATATGATATGCTTATATTTAATCTTCATTATTACTATTTCTCCATCACTTTCTTAAGTCTAGACAATCAAAGAAATAATGAATTAAACCAGTTCCAATTGTTCACTGATGAAGAGAGCCATCTACACCCAGAGAGAGAACTATGGGAAATGAGTGTGGACCACAACATAGCATTTCTACTCTTTCTGTTATTGTTTGCTGCATTTTTTGTTTTCCTTCGCAGGTTATTTTACCTTCATTCTAGATCTGATTTTTCTTGTGCAGCAAAATAACTGTATAAATATGTATACATATATTGTATTTAACATATGCTTTAACATATTTAACATGTATTGGTCTACCTGCCATCTAGGGGAAGGGGTAGAGGGAAGGAGGGGAAAAGTTGGAACAGAAGTTTTGCAAGAGTCAATGCTGAAAAATTGCCCATGCATATATCTTGTAAATAAAAAGTATAATAATAAAATTTTTAAAAAGATTTATAAAATGCTTCCTTTATGGGAAAAAAAAAAAACAATGAATCAAATCCTAATTTGTAGTATTTGTAGAGTTCTGGAGTAAATGTTCACACTGAAAATTTTGACCATTGATTCTGGGAAGCCGGTTAGAGCTGGCCCCAGCATGCCCTGGGACCTAATAAGAAGGGGCAAAGTTTCTTCAAAGCAGGAGAGGGAAGGTAGGTTTTGAGGTATTTGTAAATAAGTACATGCAAGATTAATAATAATAGTTATTATTATTATTATAGTTAGCATTTATATATTGCTTTAAAGTTTACAAAGAACTTTGCAAATATGTTCTCATATGATTCTCACACAACCCTGGAAAGGAGGTGCTATTATTATCTCCATTTTAAAAATAAGGGAACCTTGACAGACAGCAATTAAGTGATTTGCCAAGGTCTGTCTGAGGTCGAATTTGAATTCAAGTTTTCCTGGCCCCATATTGAAGTCCACCTGACTGCCTAATTTAAATGGTCAGATTAATAGAATATATATCTTCACTTTTCAGGGTCTCCTGGGGGATTTCTGTCCGCATGTCTCCTCCTAGTCTAGTGCAAGGCCCAGTCTTTGCCCTGGCTCTAGGACACAGATTTGAATTCATTTTTGCAAGTGAAATTCTCCAAACTCTGCTTGGAAAATGTCATTGAAGAATGGCATCCTGGGATTTTTTCCTCCATTTCCCCTAGGTTCCCTCATTTGTATTAGCAAAAACCTACTCAAGGTGATTGCACATTCTCTCTTTTTTTTGCCTGTTGAATGCCATGTCTTTGGGGGAGGACATGGATACAAAATGGTGGTCCAACATTTACATTTCGAAGAGACCTAAAATGAGATCGCCATGTGAGGAATAAGTTAAATAGTGTCTGGCTGTGGCTGATCAGACCAATATGAGCTCAGAACGTTCTACCACAAGTAGAGCACAAATAGTCCATGTGAGGTTATTTTTTGTCCATCTTTCTTGAAGACATCAGGGAGAAGACATACAAGTGAATTGGAGGGAAGGAAGGCTGTGCAAAGTTACCTGCCTCCCTTTATCCTACAAAACCATCTGGATCCAATGGCCAGATATACATACATATACATAGATAGATCATTGAGGGGGATTCTTTAAATTTGCACATCTCCCATTTTAGCAACATGAAACAAAGGAAAAACGTAGACCCATATTTAGAGGATCTCAGTTCCAACCCGGAATTGTTATGAAATACCTGTGTGTCTGTGGACAAATTGCTTATCTACTCAATGAAATGTGGAGGATTGAATGAACTGACAAGCTTTCAATCTATAATCTTGTTTAGCCTAGAAAAAAGTAGGCTTGAAGAGAGAAGCGTGAATGCTGATTTTTGTAGGATGTCTGTAGGATATCATGTAGAAAAGGAGCTTTGCTTGCCCTTGGAGGCCGGAACTAGGATCAGTAGGAGAAAGCCATGGGAAGCAGATTTTGCCACCATAAAATGTAGGGAAGAATCTCCTAATAACCGAAGCTATTCAAAAATATAATGTTACCTTAGAAGATAGTAATGAGTTTCCCAAAGCTGAAAGTTTTCAAGGGAAGATTGGAGGACTATCTCCAGAATTTTATGTCAGGCAATGTCCCTTCCACTGTGGAATTCTTTGATTCTACGACTCTCCGAGCCCCCGTTTCTCCATCTGGAAGTAATATTTATTAGGCCAGTAATATTTGCAATAACTACCTAATAGGGCTATCTGAGGTAAGTGCTTGCCAAACTGTAATATGTTATATAAATGAGCTCTACTACCTTAAACATAATTATTTCACATCTTTTCAACCTCACAATAGGATAATTTCCCCTCTTCTACAGATACACAAAAGGAGATCCCCAGAGATTGGATGTCTAACGGCCATGTAAGCAAGGATGGAAGACCCAGATCTCCCCACTTTCTACCAGGCTATGATACCTCCCCATTAATTATTGGCACTGGGCTGGCCAGCCAACGACAGGATCTCTTCTCATTTTTCTGGAACATCACCCCCATCTTCTCTTCTCTCTTCCCCCCTTCCCCGTCTGTCTGGGCTCCCCCACCTCCCACCCCCTGGCAATGGGCAGGAGAAGTGGTGCAAAGGGCAGGGGCCAGTTCTTTCCTAGAAGGGCGGGAGCTGGATGGTTTCACATGCATCCATCTATTCAAATTATTAAGGAATCACCCATCTCGGCTTGGGCCAATTTGGTTTCATGCCTTCCTCACCTGCAGTGACCTGGCTATTTCACCATTCTGGTCCCATCCAGAGTCTGCAGAAACCTTTCAGAGCTCACATCTATAATGCTCTTGACTGTTTGTAATGGGAGCTCACATTAATATTGCACTCTACAGTTTACGATTTTAGCCCAAGAGACAGCATAGAGCAGTGGATAGAGAGCCAGCAAGGGAGCCTGTCTCTGTAACCCCGGGCAGATGATTTAACTCGGGGACTCCACATGATGCCCTCAGTCTACAAGTTGCTGAGCAGTAGCTGGGGGTCCTTGTGGATAGAGGGCTGAACCTGGAGTCAGGAACATCTGAGTTCAAATCTGGCTCTAGCTTACCAGCTGTGTGACTCTGGCCAAGTCACTCTATCCTGTTTACCTCAGTTTCCTCCTCTGTAAAATGAGCTGGACGTAATATTTGTGGAAATATGTAGAAGAATTGCACATATTTCACATATATTGGATTACTTGATGTCTAGAGGAGAAATGGGGGAAGGGAGGAAAGAAATTTAGAACACAAGATTTTCAGAATACATACATGGATAATTTTCAACATTCACCCTAACCTTGTTTGCCTTGATTTCCTTAATTGTAAAATGGGGATAAAAATATCACCTACCACCTCTCACCCCCTAGAGTTGTTGTAAACATCAAATGAGATAACTGTAAAGTGCTTAATACAGTGCCTGTCACATAGTAAATGCTACATTAATATATATGTGTATAAATGTTATTATCATTATTTATGAGTCTCTCCTTTGTGCTTTCTAAGAGACATCTTTTTCTCTGTATTTGTGTAGACTCTAATCTCAGTGCCTTATTGAGTATATCACAGAATGGTGGATCTGGAAGGGGCCTTGGAAGCTACTGTGATTCCCAACCCAATCCTAACTACATTCTATTTTGGCAACATCACAAAATTCCCTTAGTTTATTCCTTCTCCCAGAGCCTCAGCACAGAGATTTTGTTAGTTAAAGCAGAGGAACCCTTAAGTAGTAGGAGCTGACCCTGGGGGAAGAAAGAGAAGAAGAGAGAAGAAAAAGAAAAGAACTTTGCTATTTGTTTAATCATATAATCATTAATCAAGTCTGATTCTTTGTGATCCCATTTGCGTGTCCTTTTGTTTTTTTGTAAAAATACTGAATTGTTTGGTCACTTCCTTCTCCAGCTTATTTTACAGATGAGGAACCAGAAGTCAATAGGGTTAGGTGACCTACCCAGGATCCCATAGCTAGTTATACGTGTCTGAGGCTGGATTCAGATCTGACTCCAGGACTGACACTCTATCCACTGCATCACTTTGCTGCCCCAGAATGATTTTATAGATAAGAAAATTGAAGCAGACAGAGATGGTGACTTGCCAAGAGTCGTCTCCGAGACTACATTTGAACTCAAGTCTTCTTACATCCAAAAAGAGCAGGAGGAAAATTTCATTTTAATTTGATAGATTTTAAGAAGTAAAGATCTTTAAAAGTAAAAGGGATGTATGTGTGAGAGAGAGAGAGTTAGGAAGAGACAGAAACAAAAAGATAAAGACCCATAGGACCTTTTAGGCAACACTGTAAGGCAACAAATCTCAGAGTAGTTGCCAAGAATAAAACCCATGGCTTTAAATATTTATTCCCAAATATACACAATCTAGGTAACCAAGAAGGTGAATGAGAGGTCCTAAAATCAGGCAACGTTTTTTACTTTATAGATATCATTAAGACTGAAAGATATGAGACTTGTGACTGAAATATGCCTCTGGAAGCATACGTTTTGTCCAAAACAAACATAGGTAGAGGAAAGGGAGTAACATTGCGCATTAAGAAAATTTATTCACATAAGGAAATTCAGAAACCAGAGTTCCTCTGACTAGTCTTTGGGTGAAGGTCAATGGAGACAAAACCAGGAGCAGTATTCTGGCTGGAGGATGCTACGGGCTGCCTGGATAAGATAGGAAATTGATGGGAAGTTCTGGAAACAGATCAATAGCATTCAGCTGCAGAGACCCCAGAGCAGAAAGTTAATGCCGTACCTAAGTCCACTAGCTTTGTAACCAGGGGCAGGTCCCAGCCTCTCAGCGGTTCTTTTCTTCAGCTCTAAAGTGGCAATAATTATTCTTGAACTGAAATTTGTAAAATTGTCAGGAAGGAGTTCTAGATTATAGAAATTCTAAACTGCTGCTGTTGCTGGAGATAGTGCTGGTGATGACTCAGTTACTCTGAATTCTGTCCAAAGCAGGGAAGTTCGCTTTTTGGCTCATTCTTCAAGAGGAGAAAGCAGAAAAGAAAATGGCTATTCTGGACCCGATCTTCATGAACAAGGAAGAACTGGTTGCTTAAGGAATCTTGTAGACCAAAGACTACTCTGTCTTAGAATTCCTGAGAAGGAAGACAAGAACTCGGCAGTTTGACCTGGACCTTGGTTTAGGGGAGGAAAAATTTCAAAGGATTAACAGCAGCAATTCTCAAACTTTTTGTCTTAGGATCCATTTGCTCTCTTGAAACATATTAAGGGGACATCAATTTAGACAGTAGCAATAATATTCTCACGAAGAACTCTAAATTTTAAATAATAAAGAAATATAAGAAAAAAGAATACCCAGTCCTTTGTAATGCCAAATATCATGTGTATTTAACTTCCAGTTCTGAATAGTTGGAAGAAATTATTTAAATTATGTGTCCAATCCTATTCATACTGCTTTATTTAATTTTTGTTGTTCCATGATTGTTGTTTGACAATCACGTTGTTAAGGTTATTTGATGCTTTACTAAATTACATTTAGTGGTAGTTTCAAAAAACCAACAACTTATTGAGGGAACCTCCTTACCCCATCAAGAGCTTTAGTTTATGTTGATGATAGTATCAATACTGATTGTATTGATTTAATTAAATTTTTTATTATGTTAAATTACATTTAATTTTTTACTATGTTAATAAAATTTTTTTACTATGTTAATTATAAATTTTTATAAAAATAAGTTTTACCTTAAAGATCCTTAGAAAGGGTCTAGGGGACTTTTAGGAATACCTGGACTTTGACAATCTTAAGTTTAGAATGAGGCTAGGTAGGATCTGACCTAAGATTCTACAAAGATGGGAGGGAATGAAATGCTTAAGAATGAAATTCTATGTTGAAAACTATCTATGCATATATTTTCTTTCTTTCTTTCTTTTTCTTTTCTTTCTTTTTTTTTTTTTTTTTTGCTGAGGCAATTGGGGTTAAGTGATTTGCCCAGGGTCACACAACTAGGAAGTATTAAGTATCTGAGGTCACATTTGAACTCAGATCCTCCTGACTTCAGGGCTGGTGCTCTATCCATGGCCCCTATAGTTGCCCCCATGAATATATTTTGAAAACAAAAAGCTTTTTAAAAAAGAAAGAAATGATTGTGATGAACACAGAGAGTCATAGAAAGATTTTTATGAACTGATACAGTTGGAAGTAAACAGAGCTCAGAAATATCCACAATAACTACAACCATGTAAGTAAAATAACAACCCATCCCTCAATGACATATTGCAAAGAATAATTTTAGCCTCAAAGTAAAGATATGAGAAAACACTTTTTTCCTTTATTATTTTATACTGATATGTACTGAAATGTTATTATTATAGTGATATTATATTGAAATGTAATATTTTCAATATATTGATTTATTTTTATTGAATTATTTTTCTTCCTCCTTTTTCTTTTTAAAAATGTTATCAAGTTCAAGGCAATTCCAATAAACTTGTTATGGAAAGAGATATCTGTATACAGAGGGACAACTATGGAGACTGAATATGGATCAAAGCATAGTATTTCCACCTATCTTTTGGTGGTGATGTTTGTTTGCTTGTTTGCTTTTTTCTTTCTCAGGATTTTTCCCCCCTTTGCTCTGACTTTTCTTGAGCACCATGACGAATATGGAAATATGTTTAGAAGAATAGCACATTTAATCTATAATGGATTATGTGCTGTCTAGGAGGGACAAAGAAGGAAAGAAAAATTTGGAGCACAAGGTTTTGCAAAGTTAATGTTGAAAACTATCTTTGTATATATTTGGAAAAATGAAAAAGCTATTATAAAAAAAAGAATGCAATTCTAACATAAAGAAGACAAGGAAGAAGATGGAAAATGGGGAGTTTTCTAATGAAAGTCATGGATACATAAGAAACTCATTAACCCATGTATATTTGGTCTTATTTCTATTAATATCTTTTGTTGTTACTTTAATAGTAACAACAGGATTAATCATTAATAGATTGATATCAACCAAAATGGAGGTTTCAAACGTAATTCTGTTTGATTCTATGCTGCTCAACATCTTCATCAATGACTAGGATGAAGACATTAGTGATTAGGATGAAGAGATCAATGATAAGTATTCCAAATTTGCAGAAAGATCAAGTGCTAGTAAAGAGAGTTAACAAGCTGGATACAGAACCAAAATCCAAAAAGGTCTCTACAAGTTAGCAAGTTGAAAATCCTCTATTTCATTGAATGTCTATTTTTCTCCCAGAAAGATTATACTTGGTTTTTCTGGGTAGATGATTCTTGACCTTAATCCTAACTCCTTTGCCCTCCAGGATATCATCTTCCAAGCCCTCCTAAATGTCGAAGCTCTTAAATCATTTGTTGTCTTGACTATGATATCACCATACTTGCAATAGGTTGCTTCCAATATTAACTTGCTCTATTAGGTCTCTATATTTTGAAGACTTTTCATTCCATGTATATTGGAGATTATGTGTATTTAATATGTCAACATTTGACATCATGTGTGATTTTTTATAGACCAATGTAATATTCCTAGGCATTTTCATTTTGGGATCTCGTTCAGGAGGAGATTGAAGGATTCTTTCTGTTTCTATTTTACACTCTGGTTCAAGAATATCAGGACAGTTTTCCTTAATAATTTCCCAAAAGACAATGTCTAGGCTCTATTTTATAATTTTATTTAATTTTAATAATAGTTTCTTATTTTCAAAAGACATACAAAGATAGTTTTCAATATTTACCCTTGCTAAATCTTGTATTCCAAATTTTTCTCCCTCCCTTCCTCTCACCCTCCTATCCTAGACAACAAGCAATCCAATATGTTAAATATGTGCAGTTCTTCTAAACATATTTCCGTATTTATCATGCTACACAAGAAAAATCAGATCAAAAAGGAAAAAAGTGAGAAAGAAAAAAGCAAACAACAAAAAAGGTGAAAATATTATGCTATGATCCACATTCAGTCCCAATAGTCCTCTTTCCGGATGCAGATGGTTCTCTCCATCACAAGGCTATTGGAATTACCTTGAATCACCTCATTGTAGAAAAGAGCCAAGTCCTGTAGAGTTGATCATCACATAATCTTGTTGTTGGTATGTACAATGTTCTTTTGGTTCTACTAATTTCACTTAGCATCACTTCATGCAAATCTTAACAGCAGGTTCTTTTTTTGATCATGACTTTCAAATAGTCCAATAATTTTAAATTTTTCTCTCCTGCATCTATTTTCCAGGTCAGTTATTTTTTTCAAAAAGATATTTCACATTGGAAATATGTATAGAAAAATTACACATGTTTAACATATATTGAATTACTAGCTATCTAGGAGAGGGGGTGGGAGGAAGGGAGAGAAAAAAATTTGAAACACAAGGTTTTGCAAGGGTGAATGTTGAAAATTATCTATACATATGTTTTGAAAATGAAAAGCTTTAATTAAAAAAGAATTTCCCAAGGCTAAAAAATATTAAGTAACTTGCTCAAATAAAAAAAAGATATTGTCTTCTATTTTTTCATTCTTTTGTTTTATTGTTTCTTAATTTCTCATAAAATCATTGGCTTTTCCACTTATGTTCATTTCCATTTTTAAGGAATTATTTTCTTCAGTGAGTTTTTGTATCTCCTTTTCAATTTGGCCAATTCTACTTTTTAAAGATTTGGACTGAAAAGAATAATTATGAAAGTAATATTAAATATTAAATGAGAGTAAATATTAAAATATTAAAATTATAATTAGAGGATTTCTACTTACAGTAAAATAACATATGACAAATCCCTTCAATGCATCTATTAAACTTTCAAATATATTTTTGCATCAAACAAAAAACGAGAACATCATCATGGATCACCTGTCCATTACATTGGTCTATAAAAAATCACTCATGATGTCAGATGTTGACATATTAAATACACATAATCTCCAATATACATGGAATGAAAAGTCTTCAAAATATAGAGACCTAGTGGAGCAAGTTAAAAATATGTAGGAAGAAGATAAAGTACATTTTATTCAAATGGTCTTATCTGATTTTGGAATCATCCCAAAGATAATAACAGTGAGCGTGCAGAAGATGATTTGTTTTTGAATTAAAAAGTGCAATCATTTTATCTACCTGTGCAAAAGTCCATTGAACAAAAAGCACAAAAGGACAGTATAATGATGAGGAGACTGACCAATGAGGGCCCAGTCCTTAGTGAAGGTATAGATATATTCCTGCTGGATTATCCAGAATACAGTCCAACATGTAGAAACTTGGTGAGCCAACTACCAGCCATAAGTCACTGGAGGGCTGGTACTGTGTGGTGACAAGGAGTCTCCTGGTTGGCCGAGGAGCCAGCAGCTCTGAGAACTCAAGACTCAAAGAACTGGAACTGAATTTGAATATGAAGAGATCAATATTCCCTTTCTTCAGTCTTTTTAACCTTTTTTCTTCCTAGCCATTGGTGCAGTAAGATCTGTAATGACCTGCTGGAGTAGCAGTGGCTGCCTGCTAATGTGTTTATGAACCCATGAAATCTTTGCTTCTTGTGTGATTATTTTTGAATCCATGAAATCTTTGGTTCATATGCCTTTATTCTTTCTTGATCTTAAACAAACAAATATTCAGAGAAGGGAATATCCCCCAAAGACCAAAGAAACCCAAATGAGCAAAGCTGTAAGAAATTCAACCAACAGCTGGATCCAGGGGCAACAGATCACAAATTTGATGAGGAGCAAATCACTTCCTATCTGAATTAAGCAGATAATTCTTTAAGATTGTAAATTCATCCAGAGCAATCCCAATAGACTTTAGACAGACAATGCCATCTGCATCCAGAAAAAGAACTAAGGAGACTGAATGTAAATCAACACATGCTCTGTTCGCTTCTTTTTTCTGTTTTTTTTACTCTTTCTCATGATTTTTCCCTTTTGTTCTGATTTTTCTCTCCTAACATGATTCATAAAACAATGTGTATTAAAAATGAATAAATTTACTAAGAAAAAAAAGACTGTAAATTCAGAGGAGCTTTGGGGCTGTTGGGAACTCCCCACTCATGAGTTAGATGAGGGTATTTTCTGTATTTTGAATTCCCTATATAGATGAATCACAAATCCAGACCAAAGTTAATATGCATTTTAAAATATGTGATTAATAATTATATACATATAATTATATTTGCTAAATGGTTTTAGTTGTCATCAATTTTTCCACAATTATCCAAATGTTTCTTTATTTGGATAGTTACAAATTTTGAAGAAAAATAAAAATGGAACAACCTCTTCCTTGAAGGTGTGTGGTACCCCTGATGGATGAGATGGGATTCCCACCAAGGGTATGGGGATGACTAAGGAGGCCCCTTCCATCCCGAGATGCAATACTTGGGTATTATTATCTGAGACAAGGGGATTTTTTTGGGAGGGGAGTGAAATCTGGCCAGGTAGAATAAAGAGATATTTCACTCTCTCTCTGAGGTCTGGGGCTCGAAGGACAGGGAGGAAGATTAATAGAGAGTAAAAAGGAAAAGAGGAGGGGGGAAGGATTGACAGGCTCTGGCTGTTTACAATTCCAGTGATCTTTGTTTACAGCTAATGAGACCAAGAGCACCATAAGGGTATTAACTGTGCCCTAACATGACCAATGTTAATTTGCTAGTCCGGGGCTCCAGTCCCTAGGAAGCCAGCAATAAAGGAAATTGCTTGTGAGTCACTAGGAGTGGGAGCTCTAGCCTCAAGAGTAGCTCAAGCTTCCCCCTTCTTTTCTTCCTAGGTCTTGCTTACTAATCATGTTATCCTGAAAAGACTTTAAGCCCTAATTAGTCATCCTGCAAATGCTATTGGTCACAAGAGAAGCAGGTGAAAGAGTGTGTGGGTGAATCCATGCAAATCCATTTAACTTCTGGGGGGAAAAACCCCAAAACTCAACAATTTGAAGAGGCTTCTTACTCATGGTGGGTCCATTAATAACATCATTCTAATTGAAAAAGTACATTAATATAATAGTTTTTATTTTATCAGATCAAATACTTATGGAGCATTTGTTTTCTACCTATATGGAGACTAGTGCCAGTCTTTACCCTTATAATCTAAGCAGGAAGAAAGGCTAACATACATTCATTTTTTTCGTATTTTTGGAGAAGTCATAACCTTAAGGCTTCATTTTCTACAATGTTTACGCTTAAGATAATAAACTCACTGGAAGAAGTTTGCTGATTGTTGTCTCCCACAATGCTTGAGCTGGTTTTGAGAGGGTGATTTCATTAGGTGTAATTGCTGGTTGGGGGAGCTTTCACCACAATGGAAGGTGGTTTGCAAAGATGAGTTACTGAGGGGGGTACAAAGGGACAAACCCAGGCAAAAAGTAGAAGCAGAAAACAGAAGGTGCTCATAGAAAGTGTCGAGGCGGGTCCAGAAGTCTCAACAATACCCCCCAAGGACTCCAGAACCAAGGTAAGTAGTTTCAGTTGTGGTTCAGACTGCTCCAAGGGACTCCTAAGAAATAAACTCTAAGAAATAGATTTTTTAGTTGTGACCCCATTTGGAGTTTTCTTGGTATAGATACTAGAATGGTATTTTGCCATTTCCTTCCCTAGATCATTTTACAGATGAGGAAACTGAGGCAAGCTGTGTGCCCAGAGTCACACTGGATTTGAATTCAGGAAGATGAGTCTCTATCCATTGAACTACCTAGCTGTATCATACCTTTCCTGCTTACCACTGGGGCAGTGAGTTCTAAACTGTGTTCTCTTACTGTGCTGAGAAAACAGATTATAACTCCCTTGAAGGAGTAAGAGCTTGTTCTCATTCACATATGGATTCTATGTTTTTAATTTACTGATTCCCTTCCTGAGAATATTTTTAATTAACTCATCTCCTTCCTTATTTACCTTGTTTTATGTCTTAATTAAATACTTTTGCTACTTTATTTGTGTGTCTCAAGTATAGTCTGATAATGGGAATTAGATTATATTGGGAGTTTTGTGATTAATTATTCAAAACAGCCACAGTAAATATATCAAGGGAAAGTCCCAAGGTCACGTCCACTGTATACTCATTCATTCATTCACTTATTCATTCATTCACCAATAAAAGGAGGAAACAAGGTGATGCTATGGAAAAAGCACCCGCTATGAAGTCAAGAGGATCTGAGTTTGAATCTGTTACTAGCTATGTGACCCCCCCCCCCCCCCGCAAGTCACTTAACCCTAATTGTCTCACACACAAAAAAGGAAACAATAAGGGGAAGCACAAGGACCTGCATTTTTCTAGGTACTAGGGTGTAGAAACTGGACCATAATTGCAGTGGTATAAAGAACTCCCAAGTGAGGAAATACTCCCAACCAATGTCACATCATGACACATGGCCTCTCAGGTACTGGAGATACAAAACTTAAAAATTACATAATCCCTTCCATCAAGCAATTGCCAATCTAATGGGTAAAGGAATATGTACCCAAATAAGTGTGATACAGGTAGACTTTAATAGGGACAAAGGTAGCCAAAGTAATATGGAAAATTTCAGGAGGATGAATAAATTTTTGTCCAAGAGAAGAAATGAAATCACTTTTGCCTAAAAGTGGAAAAGAAATCTTTTTTTTTGTCCAAGAGTGGAAGAGAAATCATTTTTGCCCCAAAGTGGAAATCATTTTTGCCTAAGAATGGAGGAGAAATCATTTTTGCTCAAAAGTAGAAGAGAAATTATTTTTGCCCAGGAGTGGGAGAGAAATCATTTTTGTCCAAGAGTAGAAGAATCAAGAAGACTTCATGGAGGGAGTAGTATTTGAAGGACCTTTAAAAATAGGGAGAAATTACAAAGGATGGAGATGAAAGAAACCTATTCTAAGTATGTGGGACATGTGAGCAACAGCCTAGCACTTGGAGGGGGCACAATGAGAATGAGGAACAGAAAAAAGCTGAGTTTGGCTGCTCTCATCCCACCCAAGGATGTCCTGGCATCCCAGCAGAACGCATATTCCCCACCAAACCAGCTCCTTCCTCTTGGGCGGCTTGGCTCTCCTGACAAACAGAGAGAATGAAACGCCTCTTTACCCAGGGCAAAGGAGACTTTTGGAACAAATAGGGCTTTAAAAGGGCTCTGCCCTACCTACCTTTCTGCCCTGGGCAGAAAGGCTTATTCACTGTGTCATTTCCAAGGGCCCAGTAAAATGATCTTGGCTCATGGCTGGCTTGGGTGAAGATGAATAAGTCATGATGACTGAGTATCTCCCCTTCTAAGGTTCCCTGGTGTGGGTGGCCAAGGAAGAAGGGAAGGGGGACAGGGAGGAGTGGGGCACCCAGCAATAAGTTAGTAGGTGAGAAAAGCAGTGTTGGAGAGAGGAGAAGCCACCTGAGAGCTGAATTCCAGAGCCAGAGAAATTCAAAGTCGGATGAGAAACGCCTTGTGATGGGCATCCATGATTCGCTCTGAGGGTA
Source organism: Sarcophilus harrisii (assembly GCF_902635505.1). Lineage (NCBI taxonomy): Eukaryota > Metazoa > Chordata > Mammalia > Dasyuromorphia > Dasyuridae > Sarcophilus > Sarcophilus harrisii. The sequence goes on along the minus strand of NC_045430.1, from coordinate 177,897,828 downwards.
GCTACCTTCGTGGGTCAATTTAATTGAACAAACATCCTTTGAGAGCCTATTAAGGGCAAGGCTCTTCGCTGCAGCAGAGCAGGAAAGCAGGAAGATCTCAGGGCAGTCGCTTTTCAGTCGTGTCTGACTCTACGTGACCCCATTCGGGGTTTACTTGGCAGAGATACTGGAATCATTCACCATTTCCTTCCCCAGCTCATTTCACAGATGAGGAAACTGAGGCAGAATTACATTACTTGTCCAAGGTAACAGCTAGTAAGTGTCCGAGTCCAGACTGAACTCAGGAAGATGGATCTTCCCAACCTAGACCTGGCACTCTCTCCGCTGACTGCCAAGCTGCCCCAATTAGCTATCTAAACATGGGCAAATCACCCTAAATTCCCAAACCTCAGACAGCTCTCTAAAACTCTAAGTTAAATCCTGCTTGTGATCTGCATGGTGGAGAGTGCTTCCCCACTAATCACAGGTCTTAAAAGTGTGTGGTAAACATGACAGACACAATGAGGTATTCTTCCCCCAGGGAGAGGTGAGGAAGAAGGAGACACCACAAATGGGAGGGAAAAGGTATAGACCAGGGAGCCGGGAGAACTTATTATTGTGAAAACAATAATAAGTGCTTTATGTGGTTAAGGTTCGAAAAGCACCTTACAAATGCTATCATCTCCTTTTATCCTCCCAACAACCCTGGGAAGTACTTTTACAGATGAAGAAACTGAGGCAGATTAAGTTAAATGACTTAATAGTGATAATGAGTATCTGGGACTGGATGGCTGCAGCAAGGACTTAAAATGAGCACATTGAGATTCAGAGAGCTGTCATTTGCCCATGGTTCTTTTATCTCTGTTTTATCTCCCTATTAATTTAGAGGCTCTGCAAAGGCACTTTATTTTATCCAATGTCTTACCTACAGCCCAGTCATTCTTTTGAATAGAATAAGCACTTAATACTTACTGGGCTTATGTTTGTTGCCCTGTGCTGGTTCTTTGACCAAAAAAAACATGGATTTTTTTTCAGGTTTTCATATTAAGAAGAAATAGAAATATACCTAATAAGCCTTTTTTGAGTTAGATTGATAGAAAGTTGTTATTTCTAGGTTGGGAGAGGAGGATCAAGAAAGGCTACATGGATGAGATGGTATTTGGATCTGGTGCTAAAGGATGAGTAGATTTTTAATAAGTAGAAATGGAGAGCATTGCTGGTGCTGGTGGTTGTAAAAATAATAATAGTAGTTGTGATGGTGATGTTAGTAGTAGTAGTAATAATAGTGAATAATAGTGTAATATATCACTTCAGGCTACATAAATTTAGCATCCACCAAATTATCCAGCAAGATATGACCTGGTGGCCAGAATTTTGCATCAGAAACTCACTATTTTCCATGGATTGAGAGATGTCACATCCCCATACTATAAGCACAGATCTTAAAAAAAAATCTAAATAATCAAAGGATATGAACAGACAATTTTCAAATAAAGAAATTGAAACTATTTCTAGTCATATGAAAAAATGCTCTAAATCACTATTGATCAGAGAAATGCAAATTAGGACAACTCTAAGGTACCACTACCCACCTCTCAAATGGGCTAAAATGATAGGAAAAGATAATGATAAATATTGGAGAGGATGTGGGGAAACTGGGACACTGATACATTGTTGGTGGATTGTGAACAGATCCAGCAATTCTGGAGAGCAATTGGAACTATGCCCAAAGAGCTATAAAACTTTGATCCAGCAGTGTCTTCTAGTGGGATTACATCCCAAAGAGATCTAAAAGGAGGGAAAGGGACCCACATGTGCAAAATGTTTGCGGCAGCCCTGTTTGTAGTGGTAAAAAACTGGAGATGTCCATCAATTGGAGAATGGCAGAATAAATTATGGTATATGAATGTTATGGAATACTATTATTCTATTAAAAATGACCAGCAGGATGATTTCAGAAAAAATCTGGAGAGACTTAATGAACTGATGCTGAGTGAAATGAGCAGAACCAGGAGATCTTTGTACACGGCAACAGCAAAATTATACAACAATCAGTTCTGATGGACGTGGCTCTCTTCAACAGTGAGATGATTCAGGCCAATTTCAATGGTTTTGTGATGAAAAGAGCCATCTACATCCAGAGAAGGGACTGTGGGAGCTATGTCTGGATCACAGCATAGTATTTTCACTTCTTTTGTTGTTGTTTGCTTGAATTTTATTTTCTATCTCATTTTTTCCTTCTTGATCTGATTCTTCTTGTGCAGCAAGATAATTATATCCAAGCTATATTGGATTACATATATTTTATCATATTTAACATATATTAGATTATTTGCCATCCCTGGAGAGACTTACACGAACTGATGCTGAGTGAAATGAGCAGGACCAGGAGATCATTATATACTTCAACAACAATACTAGATGATGACCAGTTCTGAAGGATCAGGCCATCCTCAGCAACGAGATCAACCAAATCATTTCTAATGGAGCAGTAATGAACTGAACTAGCTATACCCAGAAAAAGAACTCTGGGAGATGACTAAAAACCATTACATTGAATTCCCAATCCCTATATTTATGCACACCTGCATTTTTGATTTCCTTCACAAGCTAATTGTACAATAATTCAGAGTCTGATTCTTTTTGTACAGCAAAATAATGTTTTGGTCATGTATACTTATTATGTATCTAAGTTATATTTTAATATATTTAACATCTACTGGTCATCCTGCCATTTAGGGGAGGGGGTGGGGGGGTAAGAGGTGAAAAATTGGAACAAGAGGTTTGGCAATTGTTAATGCTGTAAAGTTACCCATGTATATATCCTGTAAATAAAAGGCTATTAAATTTAAAAAAAAAAAAAATGTTGCTATTACCATGTACAATAATCTCCTGGCACTCAGCATCAGTTCATGTAAGTCTTTTTGGAAGAGACTTTAAAAAGGTGATCCAGTTTAACATATATTTCTACCATGTTTAACATATATTGGACTACTTGCCATCTAGGGGAGGAGGTGGGGGAAGGGGGAGAAAAATTGGAACACAAGGTTTTGCAAAGGTTCATGTTGAAGAATTATCTATGCATGTGTTTTGAAAATAAAAAAAGCTTTAATTTAAAAAAAGAAAGAAAAAAAGTGAAAAAAAAAAAAAAAGATTATTTGCCATCTAGGAAAGGGGGTGGGAAGAAGGAGAGGGAATTGGAACACAAGATTTTGCAAGGGTCAATGGTAAAAAATTATCCATGTGTATGTTTTGAAAATAAAAAGCTTCAATTAAAAAAAAATCCTGTAGAATTCAACCAAAAAGGTGGAACAAGAGCTTTATCCAGGAAACAGAGCATTATCCAGACCAAACTGTGACCCACAATCACCCAGAAATAAACCTGACTCGAAAAAACTCAAGGGCAACATTTTTAATAGATGTTACCATGCCAGATACTTATAATCTCCAATCCATGTGGGGGGAAATGTTCTCATGTAAAGACTTTCATAGTATCAGAAATTTCTGTTAGCTCTTATTCTTTGGGGTTTGGTGTTCATTTGGGGGAATTCTTTTGTTCCTAAAATTTGTATTTTATGTTTTTATTGATTTATATTTTGTTTTTGTTATAAATAACTGTATCATAGGGGAGGAGGGCATGCTGGGAAATGATTGTAGTGTAAATAAAAGCAAAAGAACCAAACCATATCTATAAATCTTTTTTTAATAATAACGATCAGAAAGGATAGAGATCTAACAGAAGAGATAAGAATTCTGAAGGACCAGGATAATATAGAGACTACTCCCATCATCCTTGCCACGCCTAGATTTGTGCTGAGGATGCTCTTAGCAAGCCTGCAGAGGAGGAGCTTAAATCCTCATGGTTTTATTCAACTACAATATAACAGGTAAGTTGGAATCAGCTCTAGAAGAGTCCAAAAAGCCTTAAACATAAGGGATAATAGCAGGATGTGGTATTGTCCCCAATTGTTTCTATGTGAACTCGATCCAAAAAAAGAATGAGGTGAAGAATTGTTCTTTTTTGTGTTATTATAACATGTTCTAAACTGTTTTCATGTATATATATATATATATATATATATATATATATATATATATATATATAAAAGAACAAGGTGATAATAATTAGTGTGTTTTTGTTATCTTATTCTCTTATCTATGACTGCAAGAAACTATGTCCACCTGTCTCAATACAGTAAAAATCATCTCAGCAGCTGGGCTAAACCAGGTTGAAGATAACTGATGGATCTCAAACCCACAAATGAACTGGGGGGACGTCTGCCCCAGCAGGTGAAGGCTTCTTCCCGGCAGACCAGGCGGATGACAGCAATTTGTTTCATTGGCTAAGAAGGAAACACAGATGCCGTGGAACACTTAGAGCTTGGTCAGACACTGAATATGTCAAGGTCATCCACTGCCTCCGGGGCCATGGCCAGTCCCCTGACTTTTTGTCCTGCCACTGGACTTTGGTGATTGTGGAAGAAAGAGCCGGACTGCAGCTTTGCTCACTTAAATCCAACTCACATCCTCTTCCAAAACAAAGTATCAACAACATAACAATTGTAAGGTTTGCAAGGCAGTTTCATTTGAGTGTTAGGTTATTTTTATTTTACAGTTAAAGAAACTGAGTCTCAAAGGGGCTCATTGATTTTTCATAAGCAGAGAGGGAGTGAATACAAAAGCTGAAATTCAAACCCTGGTTTTCCTGTCTCCAGGTTCATCGTTATTTCCACCATACCACACTGCCTGATTTAAGCAAGGCAGGGAGGTAGGAGTTTTTTAATCTGAACAAAGAGAGAAACAACATCTCTCTTTTGAGTTCAAATCCTAGTTTAAGCGCTTACTAATTTTGTGACTTTGGTAAAATCACTAATCTCAGACTTAGTTTCTCCACCTTTCAGATGGCCCAGTGGATAGAGTGCCAGATCTAGAGAATGTCTCCAATGCTAGCAGTGTGATCCAGAGCAGATAATTTACATTTTCTGGCCCTTAGTTACCTCATGAAGAAATAAGGGGTTATGACCAATGATCCCAGAAGTGCTAGAACAGGGGCCAGAGGGCCTGTGTTCAAATTCTGGATGCCATTCAGTTTCTTCAGCTTTGAGATGAGAGGGGTGAATTAGGTGACCTGGAAGGTCCCATCTAGCTCTTTGATGAAGTGACTCAGAACCATGGAGACTTGACATCTGTCATCCCCATTCCCACGAGACTCCATTTAATTCTCCTTTCCCTTTGAAACTCTCCCACCCGACACAGCAGACACTCTGGGATGAACTGTATTAGCAACATTGAGTAATGGAGGAGGGTGGGTTAGGAGGGAGGCCTGGGATGGGGGATGTTCAGGGAGCCTTGGGGTCAAGACTGAAGATTCTGGCCTCTCTTGCCTAATGTATCTTGTCGATACAACTCCCTAATCCCGGAGCATCAATATTGAATCATTAGCATTTCTGTCTGATCCTTGCCTATAGGGGCCAGATGCAATTTAATCCATTCCCATAAGAGACAGACCCTCCTGTAATTCCTCACCCTACCCCCTCTGCTCAGGAAGTAATGGGTACCCAGGCAGGTAGAGAAAGCGTAAAGAACCAAGAGGCTCTTTCTTCCTGCTCTCTACCCTTCCCCTCCCTTTTCCATTTCTTTTTCACTGTCTCTCTGTTCTGTTCTTCTCTCCCTACTCTTTATATTTCCCTCCTCCTCTTCCTCTTTCTTCTTCTTCTTCTTCTTCTTCTTCTTCTTCTTCTTCTTCTTCTTCTTCTTCTTCTTCTTCTTCTTCTTCTTCTTCTTCTTCTTCTTCTTCTTCCTCTTCCTCCTCCTCCTCCTTCTTCCTCCTTCTCCTTCTCTTCCTGTCTTTCTCTTCCTCTCTCTTTCTTTTTTCTCTCTCTCTCCTTCCCTCTCTCTCTTGCTCCTTCCCCCTTCTCTGTGCCTCTTCCTGTCTATTTCTCCTTCCTTCCCTCTATTCCTTCCTCCCTCTCCTTCTCCATCTGTCTCTCTCTGTCTCTTTCCCTTGTCTCTTTCTGTGTGCCTCTGTCTGTCTGTCTGTCTCTTTTTATCTCCCCCAACATACTGCCTCCTTTCTTTCTTTAATTTTCCTCTCCCCTCAGGCAGTTCTCTTTGCTCTCTGTGCCATATGTTCACACTTGATCTGTTACCCCTAAGCTGAAGTCCTCTTCCCAGGCTCTTATTCCCCTCCTCCCTGCCTTCCCTCCATCTAACCTTATTTTTCCTCCAGTCCATCGGCTCCAAGATATTTCTACAGAATGTTGGAGTTAGGAAGGATTTCAGAGATCATCTAGCCTTGGCGGTCTTCATTTTCTCCCTGTTTTTGACCCATTTGGCAGTTTGGTAAAGCCTATGAACCTCTCCTCAGAAACATGCTTTAAAAAAACATAAAATAATATAAAAGAAATGAAAAGTAAGTGAAAATAAAGACATAAATTTTTGTCTCCTCCAAGTTCACTGATCTTTTGAAATTTATCCAAGTTCATTTCCATTCATGGACCTTGGCTCAAGTTTCCAAATGAGGAAACTGAGGCTTAGGGCAATCAAAGGACTTGTGCAAGTTCATAGAGCTGGAAAAGGGCAGAGTTGGTTCTAGAGCTCGGGTCTCCTGATTCCCAGATCAGTGTTCTCTCACCCAGGATGCTCTCCTTAATTTTAGAGCCTTCTTATCCCTCCCACACTACTTAGCATCTTCCTCCCTGGCCTCCAGGAGCTTCCATTCTAAAAGAAAGACTAGGGAAGGAAAGAGAAATTTCTAGACAAAGATCTTTTTATTCTTCTTTTCCTAGATAGACTCATGGGCTAGAAAAAAGGCTCCTAAACCCAGGGGTTCAGCCTTCTCTGTTCTCCATTTGTGTCTCCTTCCTGAACTCCTTGAGATTTAAACCCCAGGGTCTACAAGGGAACATAATGGTCACCTCATCTCACAATCGTATTTCAGAGTTTTTGGAAGGGAATTCAGTGACCATTTAATCTAACTTAAACTAGAAAAAAAATTTCTTCTCCATCATTCCTGAGATGTAGACATCCAGCTTCTGCTTCCTGTGAAGGGGAATCCACTACCTTCTAAAGCAACCCATTCTTCTTTGGCACAGCCTGTTAGACGGAGTCATTTTTCAGGTGTCTGAAAAGCCCGTTTGGGCTTCTCTTGCCAGAGATACTGGAGTGGTTTGCCATTTCCTTCTCCAGCTTATTTATTCTCCAGGCAAACAGGGTTAAGTGACTTGTCCGGGGTCACACTGTTATTAAGTGCTGGAGACCGGATTTAAACCAGTTAGATGAATCTTGCTAACTCCAGGTATACCAGGTATACCACTCCATCCTCTGCCCCATCTAGCTTTACATGGAGACTAAATCAGTCCCCCTTTACTACTAGTTTTGCTCCCAGAGACCAAACAGTATAATTCTAATTTCCTATCACAAGTTAGCTTTCTGGTATCCACAACATTTCCTCTTCTCCAGGAGAAATATCTCCTTTTTCTTTCAAATGATGTCTATGGGGTGTGGACTTCCAGGCCCTTTTCTATTCTGGTCACTTTCTTCTGTATGCTTTTGGGTTTGTGGATGTTCTTCCTAAAATGGGGGGCCTAATCAATTGACCGCCTAATGCTCCAATTGTGACCTCATCAGGATAGAGAACAGTGGGACTGTCCCCTGGATGCGAGGCTTCTTAATGCAGCCCAAGATTGTATTCATTTTCTTGGTTCCCGTGGTATTGTTGACTCTTGTCAACAACTTGTGCACCACTAAAAATTCCAGGTCTTCTTCAGACAGACTGGTGTCCCTCATGTCCCCCTTTCCCCACACACAATCTTGTCCAAGTCCTTACACACTGCTGAACTGGTTCTCCCTGTCAGACCCTTTTTACATATTCAAATCCTGGTCTTTCTCCTTAATGACACACAATTGCCATAGGAAAATCACCCTTCTCTTGGACCAGCACTGATTGAGAAGACAAGCAGGTCCCTGGACAGGGAGTTGTCTCATCTAATACTTAGCACTGCTGGCGTCCTCAGCAAGTCAGAAAGCTCTGGTGTTATAACCTCCCAAAATCAGGTCGGGGGGGGGGGGGGAATTTTCAGACGTTCAGATCATGAGAACACTGAAAAAAGACAGCAGAGATTTCCACAGAACTCTTAGCAAATCCCCCATTGCCCTCTGAAAGAGCTAGAAAAGAATAGTAAAAAGTTCGCCAGATTCTGAAAGCTACCTTTGATTCTTTCTGCCTTTATGACCTTGAACAAAGCACTTCTCACTGTTAAATAAAGAAATAGATCACTTGGTCTGCCAGATCCCTTCCAGCTTTAAGTCTAGAATCCTAGGTGTGAGTGTTTATTCCAACAAAGTTGTGATAAATTCCAACTTTCAGCTAGTCTCCTAAACTGACAGCAAGTAACATCTGGGTGAGGTCATTTTAATATGAATATATCTGATGTTTGAGTTTGGATGAAAGGATGACTTTACATATATTTGCATAAGAAAACACAGTCCTAGGTAGACCAGAAGTTGTTCTAAATTCAATTTATGCCCAATTTGATTTGATTCCATAAACATTTATCAAGCACTTAACTATGTGCTAGCACAAACACTTATTAAGCACCTACTACTGGTGCTAATACCTGGAAAATAAACACATTTCTATAGCACTTATATTTATAATGTACTTTACTTATGGACACCTTGTGAGGAAGATAGTATGAATATTATTATTCCCATTTTACAGTTAGAGTTAAAGGCTCAACAGTTAAATACTTTGTCCAAGACGACTAGTAGGCTAGTAGTAGGCTTGTCTCTAAGATTTGAGACCCCAAAGCTAGCATTTTTTCTGCTGTTTCTTGCTGTATCAAGAGTCTAACAACTGTTTATTTTTCTCAATTAACAGATAGAGTGCTTACCCCAAATCTCTGCTCCTATTCATCTTTTTTTTTCCCCCTCCCTCTACTTCCACGCTGAATTCTACATCCTAGAAAGTTAAACTTCTTCCACGAGCCTCCACTTTGCCCTCAACAAGGTGCTTTACAGATATGGAAATCTGGAATTCACCAATCCCCTACTTGACTTAAGTAGTGTACTTCTGAACCTCAGTTTCCCCATCTGCAAACCCTTGGCCTCCCAAGGGCCCAGAGCAATTCCTTGTTTGATTACAAAGTGGATTAAAAATCCCATGTACTTGATACAAGTAATTCTATCCACAGACAGTTTCATTGGCAAACAGTCTCAGGTGGCTTTTCACCAGCCTCCCCTTCCCTGTCCCCCCCCCCCCTCCCTTTTCCCCATCCCCACCTTGTTCAGCTGTGTAGGAGAGAAAGACCAGACATTCCATCTAAATGAAAATGAAATGGAACCACTGGATTATTACTATTTAATTGCTATTGAGACTTAGTAGCACACAATGAAACCCAGTGAGTGAAGAAAAGGTGGCCAAGGACCAGTGGTGATTCCGGAAAATAAAGACAGTGTTTTCCATTCTTGTTTCTGGCAGGGACACCGAGGACTTTCTCCCAAAGGGCTGAGGAAAACCCTCGCTGGCCCATAGGAAGATGGAGGTGCTTGATGGGGGAAAAGTTTTAGAAACACAAGAAAGGATAGGGCGGCTTCTCTGAAGAACATACAGAGACAAGAGCGACAGACAGCAAAGGGGCAAATGGTGAGGGGAGAGAAAGGAAGAAGAGCAAATGAGAGGAATCAGTAAAGACGATTAGGACCAAGTTAGTGGACAGAGAAGGCTAGTGCGGATAAAACAGCAGGCAGTGAAAGGCATGAAGTGGGGGGGACAGCAGAGTAAGGGGAACATAAAAAGAGAATGGGCAAAGAGGACAGAGGTGGAAGGGAGTGAGAAGACAGAAAAAGAGCCAGAATAAGGGATTGGAAAAGAGTGAAGAGAGAAGGGACCCATTGTAAAGGGACAGAGTCATGGGGCAGACACCAGAGGGACAGACAGAATGAGGAGCAGCCTGAGGGTAAACCGAGTAAGCAAATAGAATAACGGGTGATTGGAATAATTGGGAAATTGAGGAAAGGACAAAGGACAGAAAGTGAATATAGGGTGATGTAACAGGCTGAGAAGAACAGACAAGAATGGGCAGAGTGAGGGGAAGAACAGAGAGTTGGGCCATTTGGTTTGAGCAAAATATAAGAAAGGAAACCAGTTCCCTAAAATTTCTCTCAATTTCAGATCTGACCTATTCACAAGGAAAAGAACCTAAAAATTTTTAAAAATTTTTTGTGTGTAGCTATGAATTATTATTTTTTAATTTTTATTTACAAAACATATGCTTGGGTGATTTTTCAACACTGACCCTTGTAAAACCTTGTATTTCAAATTTTCTTCTCTTTCCTCCCACCTCTCCCCTAGCTGGCAAGTAGCCCAATACATGTTAAATATGTTAAAATATGTTAAATCCAATATATGTATACCTATTTATACAGTTATCTTGCTGCACAAGAAAAATCAGATCAAGAAGGGGAAAAAAATGCAAGCAAACAACAACAGAGAGAGTGAGAATGCTATGTTGTGATCCACACTCAGTTCCCACAACCTCTCTCTGGGTGTAGATGGTTCTCTTCATCACAAGATTATTGGAAATGAACTGAATCATCTCATTGAACAACATAAATGTTAACATGTTATGATAAATGGGAGTTTTGTTGGTTTTATTATACATGTTTATTTTATAATAAATAGAATAATAAATTTTATAATAAATAACTTCAATGGCCTCGATATAGGACAAATTTATTCTTACTTTGATTCAGCCAGTTACCTGAAACCAACCGGCCAACTTCTCCGAGCTTTAAGACAGGGCTGGCTTGTGAAGCCGACATGAATCGCACACCCCCAAATTAGTGTTAAAAGAGGGCTCTCCTCAATGTGGTTCTAGCACTGCCAGGGTCTGTGGTGTACCAAGGTGGACATGTCCCCTCATCACCGCTGGGCTGCCTTGCCCTCTGACAGAGAATTGCATGAAGAAGAGCCGAGGGGACTCCCACAGACATCTGTCCTGAACAGTCGTGCTTTCGCCATGGCCTTTGGTGAGACGTCTGTTCCCCATCCCTTCCCCTCAGGACTCTCCACTTAGCATCTGCCTGGAACTTCTAAAACATCCTTTTCTTGTTTTCTCATTTGTTCCATCCTGATGCCAAGCTGGGCAGGAAGTTTGAAAGCCCTTTGGAAGGATTGGGGGTGGAGGGCAACAGTGATTATGGAGAGAAATGTGGTCTTTGTCTGTGGATAAATACTTCCAATAAGACAAGAACTTTGCTAACCAGCAGCTGTTCCATCCTCACCGGCCTCTCTGAGCAGATGGGACCATAATGCGTTCAGAAAGCTGAATCTCTGGTTGCACTATTCTATTCAAAATCCCTAGCTACCATGATTTTATGGGAGTAGTCTCTCTCCTTGGGTAATGTGCACCTACCTCCCTAATTGTGAAGGGGGGGAAATCTCTTTTCGTCCCTCTTTAAAGCATGTAATAAAGCATGGTAATAATAGTGGTTTCTGTACCCCTCTGGGGACAAGTTTTTCTAAATTCGCTCCTTGATTTGACATGAGAAAGAAAAAGTTTGTTTTTCGTTGATGTTCACTAACATGGAGCCTGGGACTGGAGAGGATGGGAGAAGGGGAAGAGGGGGAGTCGGTTTAGCAAAGAGACAGTCCTTCAGTGGTCGTTGGGTTCTGTTGTGTTGTGCTAAAATAATGAATTCTTCCATAAGGCTCCCTTTAAGATGTACCACATTCCCATCTTGTGTTATGGTGATTAATGTATGTATTTTCTTTCCTCTTCTTCTCTCCTGGAAGCTCCTAGACAGTGAGGTTTGTGCTTTGGGCAACTCTTAGCCCCTAACCCAGTCATTGTCCAAGACTGATGAGAAGCAGACTGGCTTCCTGGCTGATTGGCTTAGTTTTGCCCATATTTGTTTTACTAATTTTGGTTCTGGTTTTTCAAGCTAAAAACAGCAGGTGTTGTGAATTTGAGAAGTATAGAGAGTAGGGGGATATTCTGGCCCCTGAAATTATATGTAGCTCTAATTACAGCCCAGCCCAGACCCTCCCCCTCCTGTCAGCAGCCCCTCTCTAGGGTCCATCGGCTTTCCCCTCGGGTAGGGGGCCTATCCTCACCAGACTGTCCAGATCCGCTTTCCTCCCCTGCCCCCAAATGTGACTCCTCATCCAAGTCCCATCCTCCCCACGCAGCTTCTCCTGGGACATGGCTTTAGAGCTTAGTGGTCCAATAATCCACCTCCTTCATCTTACAAAAGGGGAAGATGAGGCTCAGACAGGTTGTGATTTGTTCAAAACCTCACACCTGGTTAAGCATCAGAAGTGGGATACGAACCTAAGGTCTTTGTCTTCAGAATCAGTGGATATGATCCTTCCACTTTCAGAAGCTCTAATGCGGAGGTTTATCATAAATTTGAAGGAATCTGCATTCCAGAAATTAAATATGTAGCTTATTATGTACCAGGGTGCCTTGTGATCTAAGCCCTTGTCTCCCTTCTTCCCTCCAATAAAAACAGGTCTCTTTTCTCTCCTACCTCCTCAGAGACCTCTCTGGTCATAGGTTGTATTAGTGAATAGCAGAAGCTAACATTTTACCTCATTGTTTGCATTTTCAGAGATTTCCTAGAGACTGCCTTAACCCAAAGGAATAATTTTTATTTTATTTTATTTTTTAATACATTGTTTTATGAAATATGTTGGGTAAGAATAAGCAGAACAAGAGAGAAAAACCATGAGAGAGAGAAAAAAAAACCACAGAAAAAAGAAGTGAACATAGCATGTGTTGATTTACATTCAATCTCCACAGTCCCTTTTCTGGATGCAAATGGTATTTTTTAGCCAAAGTTTAAGTAATAATTTTTTAATCATAGGAATTTGCAGCAGGAGGAAGGTGGCTCTCCTCAAATCATACCAGCTTCTTCACTGTCTCTAGGTTGGGGCTATCTTACACTCTTCCCCCACCTGACGCTCTGTGACCTAGGGATGTGAGCCTTCTGGCTGTCCCTCACATGAGACACTCCAGCTCCAGAATCAGGCATTTCCACTGACCGTGCTCCATCCTTGGAAAGCTCTCCTTCTGCCTTCTAGATCTCCTCACTCTCTTCAAATCCCAGCTAAGACCCCACCTTTTTTTTTTTAAATAAAGCTTTTTAATTTTCAAAACATATGCAGGATAATTTGACAACATTGCCCCTTGCCTAGCCTTGTGTTTCAGATTTTTAAGATCAAACCTTTTAGAGGAAGCTTTTCCCTCAATCCTAGTGCCTTCCATCTGTAGGTTATTTCCAGCCTTCCCTGTCTATAGCTTGTTTGTACATAGTTGTTTGATGCCGTCTCCCCCATGTGAATGTGAGCTCCTTCCAAGATTTATCTTTCCGTGTATCCTCAGAATGTAGCTCAGTACCCAGCACATGTTGTTCAGATGTTTTCAGTCATGTCCAACTCAACGTGACCCCATTTAGGGTTTTCTTAGCAAAGATACTAGTTCATTTTACAGACGAGGAAGCTGAGTCAAATAGTTAAGTGACTTGCCCAGGATCACACAGATAATAATAAGTAACTACCTGATGTGAACTCAGGAAGATGAGCCTTCCTGACTGCAGAACTGGTACCCTTCCACTGTGCATCTAGCTGCCTCATAGTACCTGGCATATAGCAGGTGCTTGATAAATGACTGATAGTCCAGATAGATACTGCACCCCCATGCAGAAGCCAGATACCCTTCACCAAAAGGCCATCGCAAGGCTAATCTGGTTATGAAAAAATATTAAGTGAATTGGAACTATTCCATTGGAATTGAAATTGGAAAAAATTGGAAGCTTAGAGAAAAGATAGATGGGGGTGGGAGGACCTGGGACCTGGGGCAGCTAGACCACAGTGCATGTGTATGTAAAACCCCCACCTTCCACAGCTCCTCCAGAACTCTACCATCCAAATGGGCCCTGCCTGTCTCTTCTCTGGCCTTTGCTTCCAGACAGTAGCATATTCTCTCTCTCCCTCCCTGTCTCCCCATTAGGACAGGGAAACCATTCATCACCATGTATAGATGATGATGTCACAGCTGCAGGCCTAAATGTACAGAGGATGACTACTACAAACCGACTGAGATGCTAAATCATTCATAGAATGGAGAGTCAGCCCAGAGCAGCAGATTTACTGGGGAGGAAATGCTTTAGGGATTCATAGAAATCAATTCCTTAAAGAGACCCCATCAACTGGCAGGTGCTTTTGTGATACAGACAGGACCACCCACCACTGAAATAAAGGGCAGATGTGGAGGATTCCTTCCTCCTTACAAGATAGGATGGAGCCTAAGGATTCAGAACCAAGAATAGCTCCTTTGGATCAGGTTTATAGCACATTTGACAGATTATATGGCATTTTACAGTTCACAAAGCACAACTACCTTGAGAGATGGGCAGGGAAAATGCTGTCCCCCTTGTACAGCTAAGAAAATTGAGATTCAGAGAGATTAGCTTGTGGAGCTTCATTCATACAGTTAGTAAGTGGCAGGATTCTAAATCCAGTCTGTTTTCACTTTTCCATGGTGAAAGAGAATTAGAACGAGGAGAAAGTTTTCCCTTTTGTTGTCCCCACAGTTAGGAGGGAGATGCTCCCAGAGAGGGTGAAAATCTCCCCCTGGAGCATCACCTCTCTTAGCCTCAGTGCCCTGAGAAGGCATATCTGTCTATTCAGGGGTTCACAAAGGACCATAACCCAGATTCAGATCTGGCTTTTGATGATTGCTAATTCTGGGACCTGAACTTAGCCTCTCTCGATGTGAGATGCAATAGCTCTAGAGTCTGTGATTAGCCTATGAATTGTTTTCTGCATCTGAGTTTCATTTTGTAATGGCTATCAGTCCCTCTCCATACATTCTCTCCTTCTACATTATCCCCAAGTAGGCTCCAGCCCTCCCAGACTGTGCACACTATGGAAGTGAGGCTGAAATACAGACTTGCTCTTTATCCCTCTCAAGACGAATAGGGTTTGAAAAATTATAGAAAGTTTCCTGTCGTGTTTTCTAAATTAAGTTGTATTAGATGGGAGAGCATGTTATAGAAGCTGTCAACACAGACATAGGGCATCAATGTCGAATGTTTTTATTTTATGATCCTAAATTTTGTAATTCTCTTCTGGGAGGTAGATGAATACAGTAAGGAAAAAATAATAGCTTGATGAGGAAGTAGATGATTCGGAGCGTGAAAGGTAGGTAGGTAGATAGGTAATATCATTGGGATGTTCTCCCTTTATTTCCTTAGCACTTCAAGGAAGTTTTCTATCTATATTTGGTCAAATAAGAAAAAAAATCAGAAATGGTTTGGCTTATACGTGATCCCTATACATAAATCAACATGATCAGACTAGTAATCATATTAGGCAATTATTAGATAATCCTGTTTTAACTAGGTCTCCAGGAAAATGAGTGCCCGAAGTTTAATGTTGTTGTTATTGTTGTAATTTCAGTCACGTCCAACTATTTGTGACTTTTTTGGAGGATTTTCCTGGCAAAATTACTGGAGTATTTTACCATTTCTATCTCCAGCTCATTTTACAGATGAGGAAACTCAGGCAAGTGGAGTTAATTGACTTGCCCAGATTCACACAGCCAGTAAGTGTCTAAGACCAGATTTTAGGGGATGCTGGGACTGGCCATTTATCAGTATTTTCATGAGTTATCCACACATGTCCAGAACCTGTTTGCAGGCTAATGTTCTGTTATGTGACCACAGTTTTCCTTTTATTCTATGATCCTGAGTATAGAGGATCCTAAAAAGGGCATGTCTGTAAGTATGTGTATTTGGGGGTGCAAATGAATGGGTGTCAGCATCCTAGAAGAGAAGTAGCTTTATTGAAGCATATGCACTTGTATCTGACTTGGGTGATGGAAGCATGAGAAGGAAGGTCAGTATGAAAGCCCTCCTAAGAAAGATTTGTCTTCTTTGTATGAACATGTGCACAATACAGAATCAATCCAGCTTTGTGGCTTGCAGATTGTCTAGAAGCCTGACATCTGAGCTCCACCCATATCATTTAGCTCTTCCAGAGGTCTAAATGAGAAGGATGGACTAGATCTCTTCAGGTTCTCTATTATAAGAGTTCATAGGAGGAAGAGAT
The DNA here is from genome assembly GCF_902635505.1 of Sarcophilus harrisii. Lineage (NCBI taxonomy): Eukaryota > Metazoa > Chordata > Mammalia > Dasyuromorphia > Dasyuridae > Sarcophilus > Sarcophilus harrisii. The sequence goes on along the minus strand of NC_045430.1, from coordinate 177,881,732 downwards.
CCTTGAGCCTTGGCTAGCTAAGGAGCTGTGTAAGGAAAGAAATGGGATATAAGCTGAATCTTGAAGATTTTAATCATTAAGACCTAGGAAGGAAATGAACACAGTAAAGGAGAGGTACTCGAAAGTTTAATTAGGGGAGTAGATTCATATAAAGGACTAGTTTAATATGAGCCTATGAAAGAAAGGTAGATTAGAGCTTAGAGTTCTCCATCCTCTGGTCTAGTGGAAAAAGTGATAGGTTTGGAATCAAAGGTCCAGGGTTCAGATCTCAAACTTTTTACTCACTACCTGAGATCATGAGTAAGCTGCCCAACCTCTGAGTCTTAGTTGACAAATTTGTAAAATGAGAAGGTTAGACTCTCTTTAAGTTTCCCTCCTGTTTTAAATTTCAGATCCTATGACTCCAAGATCCCTTCCAGATCTAAATCCATGATCCTCTTAAGTTACAAACAGATTGAGCACTGCCTCAGGGAGAAGAGAACTCTCACACTGGGAGCTGCCAGAATGATGAAATCACAAGTCCTAGAAGTAGCTTTGAATGTTGTGTCATTTTCAGTCGTGTACAGCTCTCCACGACCCCATTTTGGGATTTTCTTGGCAGCGATACTGGAGTGGTTTGCCATGTCCTTCTCCAGTTCATTTTATAGTTGAGGAACTGAGACCAACAGGGTTAAGTGACTTGCCGAAGGTCACACAGCTACTATCTGAAGTCAGATTTGAAGCCAGGAAGATGAAGCTTCCTGATTCCAAGCCCGATGTTCTATGCACTCTTCTTGTAGCTAACCTACATTATATGTTGCAAATGCTATATTAATATGTAATATAATAATATATATTAATATCTCACATTTCTTTTGTGCTTACAAAGTATTGTTCTCACAATTAACCTGTGAGGTAGATAATGTTTGGGAGTTTTGATATTTTGTTAGAGTACAGAGTTCTCAGTAAGAAAATCCCCTTTACCAAGCAGATTGGCTTCTGGTCTGCATTTCATGTTCTTAGAGATTTGCTTGAGGCTTGGAGAAGTCAAGTGATTTATTCAGGGTCACAAAGTCAAAAATAGGACTTGAATCTAGGTCTTTCTGACACCGAGTTTAAAATCTACTGTGTTGGCTCTTGCTTTAGTTATTATCTCCATTTCACAGAGGAATAAACTGAGGCTCAGAGAGAAAACTGTATCATGGCTATTAACATAGATCTTCTGACCAAAGCTCTTTCTGTGATAGATAATTGACTGCTCCACCTAAGTACACTTGCTATATTTCTAATGGGATTATCTCTTAGGGAAATACTAGTGTAATAATACATGTTTGTGGATCACATATAAAGCCTATTCCATTATAACACCAGATGCAATGGGTATATCAGTAATCTGTGGATAGAGAGCTCGGCTTAGAGTCAGGAGAACCTGAGTTCAAATCTGACCTCAGATACTTATTAAGCTGTGGGACTCTGGGCAAGTCACTTAACCCTATTTGCCTCAGTTTCCTCATCTGTAAAATGAGCTGGAGAAGGTGATGGCAAACCGTTCTAGTATCTTTGTGGATGGGATCACAAATTTTGGAAACAAGTGAACAACAACAATTACAATAAATTAGAAGATTATAAGCACTTGGAAATTTACAAAGTATAGCAAACCTGTGAGTTATGAAGGGAAAGAATATTATCCTTATTTTATGAATGAGGAAGCTGAGATCCAGAGGTCACCCAGCAGAGTTTCAGATCCAGAACTTGAAGCCAGAGCTTCTGGTTCCATATTCTCCTCTGCCCATTACATTGTGCTGCTTTTGACACCAGAGCAACAGTAAAGCCTCTTTCCTTCCTCTATGGAAAGGATACTGCTGACCCACTGGCTGCAGGACACAGACCCCCGAATAGCTGTACTCAGATGAATGAATCATACTTTCTCATGGTCCAGTCCCAGGACCAGCTCAACGAAGAGTGTAAAAACTAACTCTGAAAGAAATCTTTCCTTGGGGTATTGTGAATTATCAATGGGACAGCAGGTCAGAAAAACATTCATTCTCCTTATCTTTCTTTACTTGATACTTTTGCCACTCCCCTGGCCACATCCTTCCCCTCCCCTTTCCTTCTCCTCTCCTCTCCAGGGACCTTCCTCTGGACCCTTACTCCACCCCCACCCCCACTCCTTTTCTCTTTCTTCCATCTAGCTTTTTTCCCTTGGGCAGTCTGGTGATGATCACAGCAATGGTGATGGCAACAGAAACTCCTCCCTCATCCCAAGAGGGCTCCAGGCTCAGCAAAAACCTTGCCTTACCCCCTCCTCACAGATGTTTCCTTTGGAAAAAAAAAAAAGATTCCTTGGGGGCTTGCAGTTCTTTCACTGAGGCTGGTGCCCTCCCCTGTGACAGAAGGGGTGGGGACCAAGGTAGGGGACCAGGGAAGGCTGTACCAGGGAAGCAGGAGATATTGCCCCTGAGGGACTCAATAAGAAAGGCCAAATAAGTTTCAAGCTCCAGAACATCACAGTAGTGTGGCTTGGTACAAAAGAACACTAGGATGGCAGTCAGAAGATTGTGCACTGTCCCTGCATGTCATTGCTCTTCTTTGAGACTTAGTTTTCCCAACTATACAATTAGAAGGTGGCTCCTTATGACTTCTAAGGGCCCTTGTTGCGCCAACATCCTGGAATCTTGAACCGGCAAGTTCAGCTTCTTGGATATCCCTTTGTTCTTTCCAGTCTACTTCCCACTCTTACAGCCTAGCCTGGTGGGATGGCCCCTGAATGGTAGGCTCTGTGTCTGGCACTCTTTGCCAAATTCAGTGAAATTCCGATTGCCTGAACAAACAGGGAAACAGTGGGGAACCCTCCTTGGTGCACCCAATAGGGCCCCTGATCCGGGCCCTCTCCCTTTTCATTCAGTGGGAGAGCATCCTCTGTGCATGTCTGCCATGGCTCACATCCCTCCTGGAACCCTGTGCCAGAATCCCCAGAGTAGGGGAGCTGGGCCTGGGAGGGAAGAGTCTGTGATCCAAAATAGGCAGAGAGTCACAGAAAACACAGGGCGCACCATCAAAGAGATGGGTCGAAAAACGGAGAAAGGGACAAGGGAGAAATTGAGAACCCGAGTCTCACTTTTGGGGACAGTTCCCAGGAGCTCAGGTTCTGAAGCATTATCCGATAGAGCTGGGAAAGGAGATCAGTTTGTTGGTAGGGGATTTCATATCTTATCAGTCACTTTACTTTGTATTAACCAGGTAGAGAAGAACGGAAAAGTCAAGATCTTTGAGGACAGATACCTACTCTAGGTTGGTATCTTTCACTGTATCTGGGGCTGGTGTTCAATAAATGAATTTCAAATGTTTGCTCTGGATCATAATTTTTTAAACCAACAAAAGAAAGATAAATCTCGCTCTCCGATTTGCCCCACTTAAGTGAAGGAGCTTGAGGACTGGGGAGGTGGACATCTGAATTGTTCTGATAACCATCCGTCCCCTCGTCGAATGAACGAACCCTGCTCGTGTCCGTTAGCACGAATCTTTGCCCAGAACCGTTGACTTTCGTTTGAGTGCAAATGAACTGGCAACAGACGGCCGCCCTCGGCGCTTTTTCCGATAGGAAGGATTTCGGCCTGTGCCCGACGGGTACACACTTGGTCCGGGTACCCACGCGGGTGGAGACCAACAAGTGCTTCTCGGGGATAGTCACGCAGAAACCAGAGGCCGACCGGACGGCTCCGTCAGGCTGCGGGGAGACAAATTCACACCCGTCAACACTCGAAACTCCGGTTCGACTCTCCCCCTCTCATCCTCCCCGTCTTACAACCAGTCCATTTAAACGTTCCCCAAAGTGAGCGAAGTCGAGATGTTTCGGGGGCGTGGACGCTGTAAAGCAGATCTCGTAGAATTCCAATTAATTCCCGTCTCTTACGCTTCCACCTCCTAAGTATCGGAGCTAGGCGGTGGAAGGAGGCTTGGGGATGGTGAATTCTAGGAGTGGCCACCCCAAATCACACCCATCCAGCAAAGGACTTAGGGACCCCTCTCCCTGCCCCAAGCCGACGGGCAATGGGAAATTATCCCTTTCGCCGTGTTTATTGTGCTTCTTACTGAGCTTATTGCTAGGATCAATGTCTTATTATTGATCTGTGTATATATACCCGGGGCGCCTAGCCGGATGCTCTGAACACAGTAGGCTTTTCCCCCCTTCTGTTTGCCAAATTGAATTAAACCATTTTCGTTATCCCGAGGATTTCTCGGCCCCCTGGTTCCTGGCCACCTGTAGTTCTCTCTGTCCCCCAGAATTCTGGTCCTCCCCGACTCTTGAGTGTCCAGTCAGGGGCAGTCCAGCCTCGGGTTTGGCGAATTAACATGTCCTTAAGGCTTCTTTTGGGCCCCCAGGAAGACCTGGCTGCGCCAGGGCATGGGGCTCTCTCGGGTTCTCGGAGGATTGATTATAAGACCCTCACTTCTCTCCCCGCTGAAGTCCAACACCCTCCGTATCTCTCCTCACTCCCCATAGCTGTTTTTTTCCTCTTCCTTTCTTGGGAGCGTCTCTCTCCTAGCCTTCGAAAGGTTAAATTCTGCTGGAAAGAAAATAGAAAAAGAAGAAGAAAAAAAAAAAAAAAAAAAAGAGGGGCGGCTGGGCCCGAGTGTCTTTTTAATGCCGGCCTGGGTCGGAGCCGCCCCCTTTTCAATGCCTGGGCTCTTCCCCTCGCTCCCTGCACGGGGTCTTGGGCCCTCTTGGGGAGGTTGACCCTAGAGCTCCCGGAACGGAAATTCAACAAGCCCTAAGCAAGATAACACCACACATCCCACCTTGCCACACTTTGCCACTGAATGAGATTTGGACAGCGGCCACAGAGGTGGGGGTTAATTTAGACTTGAGACCTCTTAATTTAAATACTCAAGATTTCAGAGCTTTGTGCATCTCACGGTAATCTAGCTGTCCCCACTACGGTTCCTGTATAGTACAAACCAGGACAGCGGAGGGAAGTCATAACCATTCCGTTGATAATCATGCCGAATCCCCCCAAAATGAGATTCCCCATATCAGGGATTTGAATACAGTTAATCTCTAAAACTGGTATTAGTTCTAGCATCCAATATCCGCTGTTACTTCTTGTGGGGTGGTTATTCCCTCCATTAACAGATCTTGCCTTAGATCTGGACAGTTGCTTGGAGGGGTGGGGAGGGGAGGGACAAAAAAGGGAAAATATTCACCTGGTGGCCATTCTTGGGCGATGAGTCTTTCCAAAGTTAGCTAGACTGGTTTTCAGACCAGACACATTGTAGTAGGTTGATGGGCTTCTCTCCAAACTGGTGGGATCTCTGCCCACAAAATATTTGAGAAGCTGGATTCACCTCTGAGCTATGTAGAGCTCGAGGAAAACTTTAGAAGAAAAGGGGGAAATGGAGTTATATGGAGCATATTTTAAAAATAATTTTTTCTACAAAATTATCTTATTTTAATTTTTAAAAACCATTTTTTAAAACATCAGTCATAGCAAGATATGAAACAGAAGACCAAATTTGAAAAATTTGGAAAAGCAAAAGCTGAATTCTTGTTTTGAATTGGGTGGCTTTTTCTTACATTAATTCCTATCCACCTTTTACAACTATGAAATGATAGCGATTTGATGGAAAGATAGAGACCCACGAATCCCAGAGGTGTATTATACTTTACATTAAGGAAGCACTTTTAGATGTATTCCTATGTCTAGTGAGGTCCCGTATGCCTCCCTCCCATTTTACATAAGAGAGAACTGAGGCCTGGAGAGGCTAAACTAAGCCTCCAAAGTCCCAGGACTAAGGAAGAACAATCAATCAAAAAACAAACAAACAAAAAACAAACTCCAAACCCAATCCCTCTTTGCCAGGAACTGGGGGAAAAGAGGTGAAAGATAGTATCTGCTCTCAAAAAGCTTACAATGGAATGAAGAGCCCTTATGGTTTCTTTAAATCACCTGCAATTCTTTCTCCCAAAGACTGGGCAGAAATTGGGGATAAAAGGGTATGAACCCCATCACTGCCTCCTCATTGACAGCACTCTTGAATCACATATAGATTGGAACTTTTACATCCGTAGGGTCACAGGTAGAGTTGAAAGGGATTTCAAACTTAGATCATCTAGCCTACTCCATTTTACAAAGGAGGAAACTGAGCCCCGGGAAGCCTCCAAGATCAGACAGAAAGTATCCGAGCCAGAATTTCCCAACTCAGATCTCTCCCCATTTCTAGCCTAATTCTAGGCAGATTGTGGTCGTTTCCAGTTCTTGGCTAAGTCCCCACTACTACCAGGGTGTGTCAAGACCAGATTTGTTTGAGCAATAAAAATACCAAAACAAATGTAGTACTGACCTCCTGCTCTCAGAGTGACAGCTAAAGGGGGAAAAAAAAAAATTTATGCTTCCCAAATGCCCAGAAAAGAAAAACAAAAACATTGTGGATCTTTTAGTAGGTTTGTCAAACCCATCTGCCCAGTTGTACCTGTCCTGTCCCACACAACACTATTCCTATGACCCTCAGCCACAGATCCTCTTGAATTAGACCCACTATTGGCCCCACAGTGGAGGGGTCTGGAGTAACTCTCCCATTTCCATGTCCTCCTGAAGCTAAAGGGTGAAGATTGCATTCAAGAGTTTGGTGTCCTGGTCAGAGTGGAAGAAAGAGGGTCTGGAGTTGAAAAGGGGGGGAAGGAAATTCAGAGAGGAAAACTTTCCAGATAGAGTGGGAGCGGAACAGAAAGGAAGGAAAAAGAAAAGACTGAAGAAAAAGAGGAAAAGAGAAATATGAGAGCTAGAAAGAAAATTTCTCTAGGACTAAGATCTAGAGACAGTGTGGATCTCATGGGACCTCGTGGGAATGTAAACGAAGTAAAAGGTGAATGAGAAGAGGGGTTTGGGAGGGGGCACATTATAGAGAGGGAACCTGGGAGATCTATAGAGTTCTACAGATAGCTTTTTGGAGAGAGACTGGGAGGGTCAGAAGCTGTATGGAGTTGAGTGGGCTGTGGTGAGGAGGAGAGGGTGGAGAAAGATGTCAGGAAGAGATGGAGAAAAGATGGAAGAAGGAAGAAGACTGTACAGCTAGTCAGAGATGGACAGATTTGCACGTTAATGTAAGAGGCCCGGAGAATCGGGGGGGAGCTGGCAGAGGCCAGAAGGCCGGACCTCCACCCCCACCCAATACACACAACCCCCAGTAAGGGATCCGGGATATCGGGTCCCGCCTGTGTCAGCCCCAACCCGACAATACCGCTCTGGGTCCCCCTCCTTCCCCCTTAACGAGGTCCGGTTACCGGCCTGGTCCTGGTGGATCTGAAATATGCATGAGGCCCCCTTCCTCCCGACTGAGGTTTCAGTCCCCCACCCCGAGCAAGAGAGGAGGTGGGGGGGGACAAGGAGGGGCGTTATAGGGAGGGTACACTGTGACAAGGCAGCAGCCCGGAGAGGGCGGAGGCAGCCGATGCGTTCATCTGGGCCGCAATATCCCCATCCTGGGGTGACCGTGCAGGAGGTCGGGTGTGGGGGTGGGTGGGGGTGGGGAAGGACGGGGGAAAACGAGGCTCTGCTTTCAGAAGAGCCTTTAAGAAAAGCTGGAAATCGGATCCTACTCCTAGGCGCCCCTCCTTCGTAGCCCTCCCCCCTCCAGTGCTGCCCAGCCCGGCCACCCCCCGGATCGAATGAGCCAGGCTGGGCCCAGCTCTTCGGCTCCTCTTTCTCCCAGCTCGGTGTCTGGTTCTCGACAGCAGGTGAATGGGAGCTGGGGGCCAGGGCGGGGCAGCGGGGGCGGGGCCCCGCGCTATAAAGGGGCCTAGCCCGGCCTGTGAGGGACAGACCCGACCGGCCCTGTTCTTGGGGTACCCCGGACTCCATTCTCAATTCCCAGAGGGCATCGGATCCAGACACCTTCGACTACTTGAGCCCCGCCCCAACTCTCACCCGGGGAAGACAAGGGGACTGTGCCGCGACCCAGGTAGGGAGAGACGAGGAAGAGAGAAAAGCCGGGGGAAGGAGGGAGCCGTCATCCGTAGCCAGAGGACTAAACGTCCAGGGCCGCGACCGAAGCAGGGGCCCGGGCCCCGGCGATAAATGGGATCCCCGGAAAAAGCTAGCTCCGGGTTTAGAGAAGAAGCCAGGCTCGATCTCTTGAGTCTGGGACCAGGGCCGGGGCCATCCTTCGTGGTGGGAGCAAGGAGCAAGGTGAGGAGAAGGGTTAATGCCGCAGGGCCACTCCGCCGGTCCTCTTCCTCCCTTTCCCCTTCCCCCCCCCCCCCCCCCCCCCGTCCCCATCCTCCTCCCACCCCAGCCTGGCCCTTTCCTTGCTTTTCTCGTTCTTTCCTTCCCCTCCTCTGTTCTCTTGACACCGAGTTTCGACTTCTTTCCCGACGGCTGTGCCTTACCACCTCCCGTCCTAAGTCTCATCTTTGAGCCCCTTCTTTTTTTCTCTCTCCCCCCACCCCAAGTACCTGATCTGCAACCTGAGCACGCCAAGGTGGTGCTGCCCCAAGCCTCACTTCCTCTGTCGCCTCTCCCCTCCTTCCCTTTCCTTTACTCTACCCCTTACTCTATTATCGTGCCGTGGTCGAGTCTGCCACAGCCTTACTCTTAGGACTTAAAAAATTCAAAGCGGTCAAGGAGGGAAGGGCCCGGGGGGTGAGGGGGTGGGGGTGGAAGTGGAGGATCGCGGAAGGGAAGGAGGAGATTTTGGAGGTACCTAGATAGAGGGATGGGGTTGGGAAGAATTGTCCTCCCCCCACCCTCCGGCGTATTTCTCCTTGCTCCCTCCCAGCCCCGCCCTTGGACCATCTGGATGGGAGACATTTGATCCCCGACCCCCCCCCCCCCGGGCCTAAAATAGCTCTTTCCAGCGAAGGTCTGGGATTCACTTTTGTCTTCCTCTCCCCTCACCCCAACTCCCCCGCCCCTCATGCTAAGGACTCACAATTCATAAGATTTAGATATGGTGTAGCAAACTGAGATCAGCACAGCCTAAGGTTATTGGGTGGTGGTGGAGGGCGGGAGGGGGAGCCACAGATAAAAGGGATGACCTGAGGAGGTAGGGATTAATATATTTTAATCTGGTGTGGAAATGCGAATGCCAGTTTGCAGTTCCCTCCCTATCCCTCTCTGGTCTTTCTGCCAATGTCTCTCTTGTCTTTTTTTCTCTCCCTTTTCTCCCCTTTTCCCCATCCCACAAGTGGTTAGGAGATACAGTTCGTTGTAAATATTGGGGTATATTAGACGCTCTAGAAAGGTTATAGAGAAAGTGTCTGAAAGGCTTCGAGATCTGAGGAGCGAGGGGCAAAGAAGGGACCTGAGTATGGGAGAAAGAGTTGGGGCACTAGAGCCCAGGATAGAGAAGGAAACTACTTAGGAACTAGGAAGGGCAGTTCAGCAGATGACAGCACAAGAGGGGGAGTTAAGGAAGTGTGTATATAAGGAGGGGGTGTGTGTTGCTGTCTCTGGGCGCTTCCCACTAAGTCCCCCGGAATCCTCCTCCCTCCCTTGATGGGAGGCGCGGAAGGATCTAATAAGAGTCAGCACCCCAGAGTCCTAGGGTAAGCCCCGCCTCTGGCCCTCCCCCTTCCCCAGAGAGTTACTGCGGCAAAGAGTCAGGGAGAGGGAGGGGAGGAAGCGGGCGGGGGGGAATCAGAGCGGGTCTGGGGGCGGCTCCCCCTCTTCGCTCCCCTCCCCCTTTCCGGGACAGTCCGCCTTTGTTCCAGGCGGTGGCGGCCGTGGTGAGACACCTGTGTGAGACTGAGCTAGCTGGGCAGGTGATGGTGGTGGGTGCTGACGGGGTTGCCCCAGAGTGAGACGACCACTTCAAGCGCCTGGCACCCGTATTAGGCTCAGGAGCAAGGGGAAAAGGCCAAATCTTTTTGCTCTTCTACTGGGTGAAGAGGTGTCCAGTTCTCTATTTACCCACCTACACTTTTCTTCCCCTCCCCCGCCTCTTGTTTCCGGATCTCCAAGAGCGTTACACACCTCAACTCCCTCCTGGCGCCGGGGATTTTTGTGGATGGTTCGAAGAGGAAAATGCCAGCGAATAGAGTCAGCCCCTGTTCTTTTTAGGGGAGAGGGGATGGAAGGTGAGGAAGGGAAGGACGCAAGAGCGAAGGCTCCCAGGTTCTCAGCCTGTTCTTCCAAGCAGATAGGGCCTGGGGCCTCCTGAGCTTTTCAGTGGCCTCAGGAGCTAGGCCAGGCCCCGGCCAGAGAGGTGCTGGAGCCACATTCACATTCAAGGTGAATCATCCTTCCCTTCCCTCCCCTGCCCTCCCCTTTTCTTCTCTTCCCACCCTTTCTCTTCTCTCCCCTCCCCTCTCTTTTTCTTTTCTCCTCTCGCGTCTCCTCCCCTCCCCTCTCCCTTAGCAGTGCTCTGGTCCATCCTCCCCTAACCTCCCCAGCCCCACCTTTGCTGCACCTGAGCCAATGGGCGACCTGGGGGAGGGAAGAGAAGGCGGGTCCAGGAGCTTGGGGGCCCGGGTAAAATGATTACAGAGTCATTATCTTCTCACTCCGTCTATCCCCCTGCGGCTGCCGCCCTCTTCTCTGAAGCTCCGGGAGGAAATCCAGAAGAGCGGCCTGCAGGAGTCTGCACCCTGCTCTGTGGGTTTCGTTCTTCCTTCTCTCCACTTTCTTTTGCTTCTAACTCCACACTCTTCCTCTCTCTCCTTTTCTTTTGGGATCCTGTGCTTCTCTCTTGATCTCCCCCAGTTTCCCCTCGCCTTCTCCTCTCTCTTCCTCCCTCCCTCCCCCCTCACCCCGTCCCCGCCGCAGCCCCCGCGGAGGCGGCTCCTCAGGTAGCTCGGGCAGAGCCGCCCCCAGGCAGAGCTGTCACCCGACACCCAGGAAGAGCTCCCCATCCAGACTCCTCTTTGTTCCCCTGCCAAGAGAGGGGCTCGGAGCCGGCTCCTCCCCCGGCTCCCGGAGTCTCGGATCTCAGGTGGGAACGCAGGGGGAGGGATGGAGGACGAGATGCGCCCCCTTCAATCCCGGGCCTGGACTTCATACTCCCCTCCTCTCCCTCTTTCACTTCCCCAGCCCCGGCCCTGCAAACTCCGAGGGCTTAGGGATCCGCCCGGAACTGCGTGCGGGGACTGGGCAACTGTGTTCTCTCGCACTCGCTTTTTAGTCTAAACTACCCGAATGCAGACGGTTTGATTGGCCTGCTTTTTGGTAGTGGTTTTGGCCTTTTTTTGTTTTGTTTTGTTTTTGCTTTTCGGTTTTGTTTTCTCCCGGTGCGCGCCGAGAGCCCTGAAGTCTGGGCGCAGGTGAGTCTCCGGGGAGGGGGCGGGCGCGGGCGCGGGCGCGGGTGGAGTCAGCCGGCCTCCAGGAGCTGGAGGGCAGGGGAGGCTACGGGAGAAGGAGGGGGAGAGATCAGAAAGACGCCGCAGGAAGGAAACCAGTAGGATGAGTGGCTGGAAACGGGGCTCCGGCTTCTGGGCTCGGGATCGAATTGAGAAAAAATAAAAACAATAGCGAGGTGAAGATAGAAGCGGCGGGGACATCGGAAGGACATGTTGGTCTTGAGAACCTTCTGATCCACCGACGTCGCTTTCAATCTGCCTCCCTTCCCCCTGCTGCAACCTGAGCTAGGAAACTAAGCACGGAAACCTGGCCCCTAGACGGGGCGGGAGGAAGGAGTCAGTCTGTGTGGCTGGCGTTGTGTACCTCGACTTTATAACGTATGGGGCTCGTGTTGTTGGGATTAAACTTTGAAGTGGGGTGATATTTTAAGGGTAGAGCCATATCCATATATAAAGCGTGTATACCAAAGTATAATGCAACAGCGATGATTTCGGATTTGGAGTCCGATGATTTGGCTTCTGATCCAAACAGGCTATTTAGTATTCAAATGACCTTGGAAAAATTACTGCGCTTCTCTCAGGGCGCAAGATCCCTCAATTGTAAAAGGAAGGATTTGGATTAGATTGCCCCTGAAGTCCCTTCTCTGCCTTGGGGAGTTGTCTAGTAATCTCTGTATTCTGCCCAAGGATCTAAGTAACCCTCTTGCTCTCGGCGCTTTAGGGACCTCAGCTACGGTCGCAAGCAAGCCAGGAGAAGTAAAGGCTGCTAAACAGAAAAGTGAATCGGGGTCTGCGTTGCCGCAGTGGGTGGGGGAATCGAAATGTGCAGCACAGGGATTTGCCTTCACCGGAGGGGTCACGATTGGCCTAGGGAAATAATTCTTGTCCGTTTTGGGGGGCGGGAAGCCCAGAGGATAGAGGGGAACCCTTGGATTTCTCTCCAGGCCTCTCTCTCCCCCTCCCCTTTGCAGTCTTTGACTGGGCGGGGGGGAGAGAAGGGAGCTGCCATTTCTACAGTTCTGTTTCTCTAAGCATCATCGTCCGTCCCCGTCTTTCCCCCCCACCCCCCAACCCTGTTAGCTCTTCCGAGAACTGAGCGTCAGCTCCACCCGGCCTCTTGGGAAAGGAATCTGTCTTCTCATTGCCCCCTCCTCCCGTCTTTCGTTTTGCTCGCCTTCTGGGCCGCCCAGAACGTATTTCAAATCCCAGCTCATCCTTCAGCTCCTCCCCTCCTTTCTTGGGGAAAGGAATGACTCCCCTTTTTTGTCTGGGGTGTGGGAAAGGGGATGAAAGCTGGGAGAAAACCCACCGCGAGAGCCAGGGCCCCAAGAAAAGATGCTAACCTCGACGGCTACATCTTGGGTTCTCTGTCTACCTGTGCATCGATTGATTGCAACTCGGGGAGATGGGGAGCCCAAGGAGAGAATCAGAGCAGTCTTCGGTTGGCATGATCTTGTTCTGGGGCTCTAGGTCCGTAAGTCTCTTTTCCACTCTGTTTTCGGACTCGGTCCGGAACCGGAGCCTTCCTCCCCCTCGGTTTCCTAAATCTTATTTAGAAATAACCCGATAGTGGGGGAAGGGAGAAAAGGGGTGGAGAGTTCTCTAATCCTGGCTCAGGGAGATTAGACTGGGGGAGAGCAGACAGCGCCCGGATTAACCCTTTTCACCATCCGCTCCCTCCCCACCTCCAATCTCTTATTTTTCCTTGCTTCCCTTTAACCTCTCTCCGAGCGAGGGAAATTTGAGGGACTCTTGGACCACACTGCCCCGCGTGATCCTCTGAGGTTTACCAAGCGTCCTGTGGGCCCTTTACCTTTTGGGGAGGTGCGCAGGGCACTCTCGAATGTCTCGTGACCGAGATAGCATCTGAGCTTGCCGATCCTTTCCAGAGCCCAGCCCAGCTCTGATATTCTTTCCGAAGCCCCCGGCACAGCATCTACACCGCCCGCTAGCCATTTTCGGTCGGTCTGGTCCTGGAGACTAAACCGCAGGCGTTCGATACCTGTGAGTCAGCCCAGTGATCCGACCTGGCGGGAGGTCTCTGGGGCTCTCCGGACGAGGGATCCCGTTTGAGGATCTGATTTCTCGGATCTCTGCTTCTGAGCCCTCATCCTAATGGTACCTTACTCCAGGATTCCCACTCTTGACCCTCACGGAGGGACTATTGGCCAGGTCCAGTGTAACTTGGAAGAAACTCCTTCCGTGCTATTACGATTTGAAAAGATTTCGTTTTTTTCCTTTCTACCGACCAGAAGGGATAACGAGGCTTGGAGGTAGGGCGGGCCTGGCGGCCGGAGCCTGGGGCGCCAGTGGGAGGAGGCTCAGGCGCTCTCTCAGTCAGGGCGCAGTGGATCTGACCGGGCTTTGAAGTCGGTGACCTCGGGACAGGGCCCGGCGGTCCCGTGGCCGCCGGCAAGTCTGAGCTGTCCGGAGCCAGTTGGGGGCGGGAGGTGTTGTCCACCCCTCGAGGTGCACACAAGATACCCCAGGGCGGGGAAGGCTCTAGATTTGGCCCCTGCGTGTAGATTGCGGCTCGGAATGCCGCAAGTGTCGGGAGTGGGAATCTCCGAGACTGGCGGAGTTTTGGGTTTAGCAAGTCCCGGGGCCCTCAGACCGGGTAGAAATTGAGGAATTCGTTTGGTGGGAAGCTCACAGAGCCCCCTTTATAATTGTGTACTTGGACTGGCGACACCTCTGTGTGTGTGTGTGTGTGTGTGTGTGTGTGTGTATGTGTGTGCACCTTCAACTATACAACTTTCCTTCTCTGGGAAGCATTGAAGTCCGGGTCTGCTGCAGAGTTGGGGTGCTCTAGGAGAAGGGGACGGTTTGAGAAGCTTTGAGGTGAAGGGATCGCTTCCCGTCGGGCTAAGGAGGCTGTAGGGAAAGATAGATCCGGGTTGGCAACAGAAGCTCCAAAGGCACTTGAAGCAGAAAAGGGGAGGGAGGCTTCCTTGGGAAGGTCGTGGAATCGATCGAGTCAGCACTTAAGGCCCGGGCCAGAGGTAAGAGTCACCCGGTTACTTCTGGGTGCCTCGAGAAACAAAGAGCCTCTCCAGCATCCCCACCCCCGGTGGGTGAGGATACTCCTCCGGCTTTTCACACCCATCTTCTATGTTCACCTGTCTGGTCTCTTTAGCCGCAATTTCCAGGAATCTGCTACATCTAGCGCTAATTCCCCGTCCCCCTTCCCATTCTCCATTGCTCCCTCTCCACCCAACTCTACTGATGTTCACACCTTCTAGGGATCTGTCTCTGTTTGCTTTTATCTTGCAATTAAGTAATGAAATTTTCAGATTTGGGAGCCAGTTCAGGTTCTGGGGATCAATCAGGGTCGGGTCACTGCTTCTCTGATTCACTTTCCTTATCTTCCATTCGGTGCCTCTGTTTCTCCACAGGGATTTAGAGAAGCTCTTGCTTCTCTTCCTTTTCCCTGAGGTATCAGGGGCTTAGTAACAGGCAGATCCAAAGGCTCCATACCCTGGGGAGCTCTCTGTGGTGGGGTGGGAGGAGTAGAATGTTTTCAGTGGCTTCCCCCTCCTGGAATATTCCAGGTATGGCAGGGTGGGGGATGTTCTGAGTCCAAACTGCAGTATGAGCCGACAGCACTGCAGCAGGGAATCCTGCAGCATTTGGGGGGCGGGAGGGAGAGTTGAAGGGTAGGGCTTACTGCTCAGTTTCTCCTGCCAATTTCTGTGGCACTCCCCCGTGCCCCAAGTTCTGGGATCTCCCCCAATCAGGGCTGCAGCAAGGCTTTCTCCCCAGCAGACATGGGCAACACCTCCCTTCCCTCACCTGAAATCCAGTCTTTTGTCTAAAGCTCCAAACCTACAGGAACTCATAAACCTCCAGGAAATGGTCGCCTTTGACTTTTGGGAACTGACCTGATTCCAGGTGCTTCCACCCCTTCCTATTCCAAATATTCTGTCCCTGCCTGTTCACCATACGCCTGAATGCAAAGCCATCTTATCTTTCCTGTGGCACATCTGCAATTAGTCTAAAGGGGAAGAGGAAGTCATGGCCTCCCAGAGAACAATCTTTAATGGGGAATCAGGTCTCTCTTGATGAGTCCCTTAGTGATGTGGAGATCTTTGCTCAGACCCCTTTGGATGGAGTCTTTTTTTCTCTTCATTAATTGGCAGAAGTAAATAGAGCACCGGGCTGGAAATAAGGAGACCTCGGTTCTGTGCTACTAATGAGCAATATGACCTTGGGCAAGTAAGTCAGGTCACCCTCTGGATTTCAGCATCCTCATCTGTAAAATGAAAGGATTGGACCAGAGGGGCCATCCCAGGCCCACAGGTTTGAAAGGGAGATTGTTCCCGACCCCATGAGGCATCCTGAGAAGGAAGGAAGGAGATGGGGGTGACAGTGCAAGCTCTATTACATTCACCTCCCAGGCCACAGCTGCCATGAACTTGCTGTCTGATTCTTGGTAAACCACTCACTACCCTTCTTTGGACCTCAGCTGTTCCATCTGTGCAATGGAGGTGGAAAAGTCATATGGCTATCAAATGGCTTTCGTGACAAGTTTTGACAGGTGACAAAAGATCAGAATAATCCTCTTTAAAATTCTCAAGAACTGCCTCCTCCATTCAGAGGGTTCTTCTGGAGGAAACTAAGGGAGTCAGAGGGGTCTCGAACTGCCTATGGGTAAAGGACAAGTTCCTGAGGGAGATAGATTCAAAGCCCATGTACTTGCTATGATTCTGTTCCTACTTCCAATAGCTCAGTCATGTCTGAGCCGGTAATGAATGACTTATCCTTTTGCCAGAGAACATCCCAGAGGAGAGGACCAGAAATCTATTGGATTTGATTGGGGATAGCAGGAATTACAAAAAAGTCTCTCAGCCCTAACATCTTAGGGAGGGTCCCTTCTGTCTCAGAGGGAGGAGGGAATTAATCTTCATGGCCTCCTCCCCAACAGAACCAGGGGCTTAAACAGCCTTGTGCTTTAGGAGGAAGCCTCTGGAGTCAGGTATGGCATGTTGCTCTGACACTAAGATTTAGGAGAGATGAAGGGGCCGTGGAGTCTTAAAAGTCATAAGCAGCTGCATTTGGGCGCTGAATAATAGCCACACCCTGTGCTATTCCAAGACTTACCGGATAGAAAGTGCTTCTGCAGGCCTGCTCTCCCCTGATCCAGGGCTGGTAAGTGTGCATGTGCGTCAGTTAACAAGTATTTATTAAGTGCCTACTATGTGTCCGGTACTGTGCTAAGCACTGCGGATTCAAAGAAAGACAAAAGGTTGTTTCTGCACTCAAGGGATGAGTGTGTGCATGTGGGTGCCTCGGGTCCCGTCTCCACAGATTTTTGTTTTCTGCATTTGTGGGTTTTCTCCGAAATGGCAGCTCCAGCCTGAAAGTCCTCCTCGGTAGCCCTCTCCCTTCTTTCCTCTCTTACTCCCTCCTCTCTTGTCTCTCTCCCCAAGGTACTGTAGGCTTCAGAGGCAACCACTGGAGCTTCTCCCAAAGGTGGCCACCCTGGCAGCCCATGATGCAACTTCAGCCCCTTGGCCCAGGCTCGGAGCTCCCTTGTGCCTCTGCTTTCCTCTGCAGGCTCCTTGGGGTGACTTCCTCTGTGGGTTCCAGCCAGCTCTCCTGGCATTCTTTGTGCAGTCGTTCTGCTGGAGAGAGCTCTCCTCCGGTATGGCTGAAGAGCTTGACTCTGTAAGGATCCCATCTCCTCCCCTGGCCTTCCCAGGACAGAAGCAGGACAAGGTGGTCAGGGTCATGCCTTTGTGCTTGTTTTCCATTCTAGCCCAAGGATATGCGGGGAGGGCAAAAAGTACCCTTGTCTTCTTCGGCTTTGGAGGTTTGGATGAAACAAATGCAAATTCTGAATGTCCTGTGGGATCCTGGGGGCAACAATCCACTGTTTTTGGTACTTAATAGACTGGGCTAGATGAGGCTGGCCCTTCAGGATTCCCCAGAGCAGAGGGTTGATGGGGCAGCTACCTGCCGATGACTCCTGCAGAGTGGAAGGTAGGGGAAGAAAGAGAAGCAGGAACTCCTTCACTGCATAGCTCCATGGTGCCGTGGTGGCAGGGAGCACCTGCTGAGACACACCATTGTGGGACAGTCAGAGAGAGGTGGGTGGAAGGTAACTGGAACTACCCTCAGGTGGCTGTGCCTGGCCTTCGTAGAATTCACTACCATCAGAATGGGAAGCCTGACGTACTGTGCCACAGACTGCAGTGGGTGAGTTGGGGTCAGACCTCCCCCTCCCCGACACCCTCCCCTCCTTCCTACCCCTGTGTAGTAGAGAGGTGATTTGTCCTGGCTTGGTTTTGGTCTGTGCAAAAAAATGCAAGGTTATGGGGTAGAGAAGTCTAATAATCTCATTAGGTCAGTGGGCAGGACCAGCTGAAGGTAGGACACTGGTTCAGGCCATTTTACTTGCCACTGGGTGAAAACAAGGCTGGGAGATTGCTACTGGTTAGTCAACTGAATAGATACTATTCCCAACACTGGCCTTCATGCTCTTCAAAGTCTTAGCTTGGTTCCTCACCTCAGGGTTTTGGTCTTTGTTTTTAACTCCCTGCTGGTCAATGTGACTTTTGCTATTGTTGAAAGCTCCTTAGGTCCCTTCTCCATCTCTCAACTAGAGAATGTTGGTCTCTTTACTTTTTAAAAAATTTTCAAGTATTTTCTTTTTCCAATTACATGTAAAGATAGTTTTCAACATTCATTTTTGTAAGATTTTGTGTTTCAGATTTATTGTCTGTCTCTTCCTTATCTCCCCCCTCCCCAAGAAAGCAGCAATTAAGAGATGTTATACATTTATAATCATTTTAAATATTTCTATGTTGCAAAAGAAAAATCAGAACAGGAGGGAAAAAAAGGTGAAAATAGCATACTTTAATCCGCATTCAGTCTCCAATTCTCTCCTTGGGTGTGGATGGTATTTTCCATCCATCTATTGGAATTGCTAGAGCTAATACATGCCGACAAGTGTTGGCCCGGACCCCCTTCCCCCTCGGGTGGGAGCCCCCAGGGATGTGTGATTTATCAGACCAAAACCAACCTGCAGCTTCCCCCAAGTCCCCCAGCTTCCAACCAAGTCTATTGGAATTGTCTTAGATCACCACATTACTGAGAAGAGGGTCTGTCACAGTTGATCATCCTATAATCTATCACTGTATAAAATGTTCTCCTGGTTCTACTCCTTTCACTCAGCATCAGTTCATGTAAGTCTCTCCAAGTTTCTCTGTATTCATCCTGCTGGTCATTTCTTACGGAAAAATAATATTCCATAACATTCATATACCACAATTTACCCAACCATTTTCCAATTGAGGGGCATCCACTTGGTTTCCTATATCTTGGGGATGGTCTTTTTCCCTCTAGGAGCAACAGATGAGTCCGTCTGATGCAGATGAGTAGGGAGAATAGGTTCTGCCATGATTCCTGGTGGGAAGTCACTGGATGCCGGGTTTACGATGGTCATCCATACTGCCCCCCTTCCTACGGTGACAGGTAGCAGGGGGTGGTCCTGAGCCAGGAACTAACTGGAGAACGGTTTTGGATCCATTACAAAAGCCCCTCCTTCTGACTTAACTTTGTGGGACTTAGTGGGTTGGGTTGTGGGACCATTTTTTCTGCTGCCTGTGGTGGTGGGGATGGGAGGGCATTGCTTTTCCTGGCTGGGGCATCTCTGAGAGGGGCAGCGTTCTTCGTGGAGGGCGCAGCGGGCGGGAGACTATCACTCCTGTTCTGTGTATGGCACTGGTAGAATTCACTGTGAAAACACACTATCAGTGAATTACCAAAGGGCCATAAACAGAGCAGAGAAAGATCCACAAGCGCCTCCCCTGGATGCAGGGTGGGGGACCTGCAGTTCTGGGTTTATGGATAGAGGGCAATTGTTTCTTTTTTAAAATTATTTTATTTTTTTCTGGTGATACATGTACATTAACTTTTTAAATATACATTTCTTTATGGATTGTGGTTGGGAAAAAAATCAGAACAAAAGCAAAAAACCAAGAGAAAGAAAAGTGAACCAGGAGATTTTTTTTCTAGCCTTCATTCATCCGTCTCCAAAGCAGAGCTGGCCAGTGCTGTCCAAGGCCTCCTTTAAGGGGTGAGTAGGGGAGAGAAGCTTCTTCCTCCCTCCCCACCCCAGCAGACCCTGGGGCATTGCTCCACAAAGTTCACAGGGAAGAGCCCGGCTGTGGTCTGTAGGAGGGGGAGACTTCTTCCAGATATGTCTGCTTGGCCCGTTTTGGCACTAGCACATTTTTGCTTCTGTCTCTCTGCTCTGAGCAATCATGTGTAGTGCCAATATGGGAAAAGCAAGATGCGACATCGGAGTGTGGGACCATGGGGGGCTGGCTAGTGCTGGGGGTGCTCCCGGTATGTATGTGGTAGGGGAGGGCGGCGTGCCGGTGGAGAGAGGCAGAGAGGGAGTCAGAACATTTTGGGGACGCCGGAAGAGAAGCAGAGCACAGAGATGGGGAGTTCCCCTTGAACCCCCAAGAGGGAAATCCGCCTCCCCACACCGACGTGGGAGGTTCAGCAAGGTCCGCTCGAGTGGCCCGTCTTCCTCCAGCCCCTTCCCATCCTGCCCGGGGAGTCCATCTGGCCCCAGCTGCCCTGTATAAGGGGAGAGGGGAGCCCCAGGGTGGGCAGCTCCCTTAGCTCCCAGTTCCTACTGCAGCTATCAGCTTACATTGCCCCAAAGCCTGGAAGGTGGGGGCTAGCAATCTGAGCTGTGGTGGCAGATGGGACTGCCCTGAGGGGAGCCGGGGTTGGGAGGGTCACCATCTGTAAGGCTGGTCCTGGGACAGAGACGCTTGGAGGGCCCGGGTCAGATCTCGGGGTCCTGAAGGGACGGAGGGCAAGTGGGAACCTCCAAGGGATGGCTTTGAGGGCTAAGGATGCTGAGGAAAGGGACCTCGGGGTAAGACATTGAGTTTTTGTTTCTCATGATTTTTTTTTTTTGGATTGAGGACTCCCACATGCCTCTGGATCCCTCGGGATGTGGCCTGCGCAGGGAGGAAGCAGGCTATACCTGAGCATCTGGGCTCCAGCCAGGTGAGGGTTAGGTCACAGGGAAAGGAAAGGGAAAAACATCTGGAGGCGTGAGATGGGCCCCGGGCCAATGAGAGCCTCTGTTTCCAGTGAGCTCCTTTCTTCATTCGGGCCAGACTCCTGGGAGTGTGTCAGTCTCTGTGGCGATGTGCCCACTGACACCCTACTAAGCCACTGCACTTCTCCCTTATAACTGGACTTCTGTGACCTGTGGGAACTCGTGCGTCGTCTTTCCCTCTCGCTGATCTTTCTGTCACTTTGTCCGACCTCTCACCCCCAGCCCTGGATTCTGGGCTCACGTCAGCGGGCGTGTGCCGGGACATCCAGACGGGACGACATTGTGGGTCACAGGAGGGCCCTCTGACACGGTCTCCTCTCCCCAGGGCTCTCGGATGGGGTCTCCTGGGAACAGCCCCTGCCCCACCAGAGCCTCAGCTTCGGTGAGCCCTGGAGGGATTCTGGCCGGGCTGAGAACCAGACTGCTCCGGGGGAGCCGGGCAGGGCTGGGGGATTTAGTGAGTAGCACGTTTATAGGTTTTACCCTCTTTGGGCTACATGGGATCTCCCCATCGCCCGGGTGACTACCCAAGGTCTCGGGGAAGTTGGGAAGGAACCTTTGCTCTTACTGGTAACTAAGAGAAATGGTCCTGGCTGGGTGGGTGGGGGGCTCTCCCTCTGAGAGACTCCTGTTGTTGGTGGAAGGGGGGACTTTGCTGAACTAGTTTAACCTGATTTCTAAGCCTTTTCTGTTATTTGTTTGTGGAACTGCAGGCAAATTGTTTATCCCTTTCTGAGTCCCAATTCCTTTTCCAAATAGGGAGAATGAGGGCTGACCTATCCCCAGGCTTCTTGTATTGTGGTGAGGACTAACGAGTTCCCGTGTGGCAGATAAAATCCCCAGGTAAGCTCTTCTTAGGTGTTCTTCTGTCTGGTCTTTGTAACTTCTCCCTCAGTCCCTGTAGTGTGACGTTGCCCGAGAGCTAACGTTACCATCCCCATTTTGCTTTCCAGGCTTAAAATGGCTGCCAAGCTACGTAAAGCCTTTCCCTTCCAATCCCTCTAAACCCGGGGGAGGGCGAGCCTGGGGGAGGGCGGGAGGGGACGGTGAGCCTGGGTTCTGGAGGAGCACTGGGGGACGGCTCTGGGGAGGGGGAAAGGGATTCAAGCTGTCAGCAGTGGCAAGAACCATGTCTCCCTGTCAGACATTAAGAGAGGATGCTGATGGGGAAAAAGCCGGCAGGGGGATTTTCTACTGAGGTGGAGTGATAACCGGTTTGGGGGGGGGGGGGGGGGCGGGGGGGGGGGGGGGGGGGGGGGGGGGCGGGCTCTGACTCTGTTTAGGGTCACATTTCTGCTGGGGTCCATCTTCAAAGCGCACCCTCCCCCCAACTCATTGTGATTCTAGAGCCACAGGGACAAAAGCTGGAAAGCTGGAAGGGTGATCCTGATGAAAAATTCCTTCATTTGGTTGGATGCCCCCAGTGCCTGAGCAGGCAGGAAGGGGAGGAGGAATCAAGGGGATTTATATCTTTCAGGTTTGACTTTCCCCTTCACTTTTCTTCCCTTTCCTATTTTTCTCTTTCAGAGGATTGTGCTGGAGGAAGGTGGCTGGGGGAGGCGTGGGGGAACCATTCCAGTTCCTTTTTCTATACCTCTCGCTCTGGAGTAGTCTTGGAATCTCTGGCAAAATGGTCTCCAGGGATCCCTAGAAGGGGCCCTTAGCCTCTGGTTGGGACTTAGCTATGAGTTAGGGGGAGAAGGTGTCAGGGGAGAGCAGATGGGGACTGAACTAAATTTCTTTTTTTTTATTATAGGTTTTAATTTATAAGATATATGCATAGGTAATTTTTCAGCATTGACAGTTGCAAATCCTTTTCAGAACTAAATTTCTTTTCAGCTTTGCTTCCCAAGATTATGTAGCTCAACAGAGGAGCTGATTCCCAGGCAGAGGGGAAGGGATGTCAGGAAAACCCCCAATTGCAAGGCTAGGCTGAGTCACTTTCCACTAGGGGAATTGGGTGGGCTGTTGGATTTCAATGAGGCAAAGAAAATGGGAGACTGGGAGCTACCGGCCATCACTGACCCCCAGACCTCTTTGCAAATTTGTCTCTAGAGTCCTTCATGTATGGAAGGGGGGTGCACATCAGGCTTTTTCTCTTGTTAGTCTCGTAAGAGATTACTGAGGGATTCAGGACTGCCTGTGAGAACCGTGCCCAGTAAATGGGTATCTTTCCCCAAATCGCAAAAGGAGATTCTACATCAGCTCAGGATGCTAAGCTGGAAGTCCTTCGTGTTGTCTGAGTCAAGTCTCACTTGCTAGAAGGAAATTTCCTTCTCCTTAAGTAAGAGCTGATCTGTGGAAGGGAAAAATTATGGTTTCTTTGTTCTTATCATTATTTTTTTCAAAGATGCAGTTGGCCCTTTGGTGGGGAAGCTCACTCTCCTCTGCAGAATGTTTAGGGAGGGATCCCTGTACTTTGGGGGGAGCAGATTCTAGAGCTTCTGGAAATGAGGTCTCCCTGGAGGGGGAGGGAATTAGATTTTTTCAGACACGCTCCCGCTTCCCCCAGATGCTACATTTTGATGATTCAATCAGAGCTATTATCCCTCATCCCCAGCCAGCGCCAATGACATCGCCCTCCCCCTCTGCCCAGCCTGCCTCCCCAGCTCTTCCAGACTTAGGAGCTCGCCTCGGGCAGAGAGGGAAATCTGATCCACCTCCATTGATCGGCCTGGTGCTTTTTCCACACAAGCTCCATTGGCTGGGGCACTCTGGGGGGCTTTCCAACCCAGTAAATGGAATCTGGGCTCAGCCTAATGGATGTGCTCCGGGCTGCGGAGCATCGAGATGGCTCCCCAGAGCAGTTGCTCCCTGTCGGAAAATTACCTCTTAGTAGAGTTGGATTTTTTTTTTTTTCTGACTCCCTTCCTTTCTTTCCCAAACTTCAGCCCAGGTTTGGAGCCCAGTAGAGCCGTTCCCAGGCTCTGTCCGTTCCCCCGGGTGGTCTCGGTTGGGAGGGCTGGAGGCCAGGGCAGGTTAGGCAGTGGATGGTTCCTGGGGGACCCCCATCAGCCAGGGTGAGAAGGCGCCTCTTCAGTGGCAACTTCCTACCAAGTCTGGACAAGTTTGTATTCCTTAGGGAGGGTGGCTAGTCCTGCCCCCACCCCTTCTCCACCTGGGATCAGGGGAAGAAGAGAGTTAGAGGTCATTTAAGTTATCCCCCTGCCTCTAATGGACATTGTGCCCATTTTAAAAGGATGTAGACACATCCTTGATTAAAAACAACAACCAAAAAAACCCCTTATAATTCAATTCAGGCTCCAGTGACCTTTGTAGTGGGGAATATGTCCTGCTGTAATTAAGTCCTACTTCCTCTTATTTTGTCTCCTACCCTCCTCTAGGTCTCTGGTGAGGATAGGGGAGTTAGGGCTTTCTACCCTGCCCCCCTTAAATTACCTTTAATCTTCCCTTAGACGGCAGTCTTAAATCCCCCTCCAGCTCAGCTCAGGTTGAGTCTTTCCTGACCCCTCCCCCAACCTCACAGCTGCCGGGTCACCTTCATAAGGTGGGGGAGGCAGGGACAAAAAAGTCAAATTGTCGTTCTTTGTGATGGTGACAAGCCCCCCGCTGTGGGGGTGGGAAGCAGACCTGGACCCCTCAGGGAAGGGGGCCACATCTGTCATCCCAAAATAGCTCAGATTTTAGAAGTTACCCTGGGGGGTGTTTGGGGTTTTCAGGGGCTTGATTTGGGTAGGGGTTGGGCCCACAGTTTAGAGCCCATTCCCCATTCCTGTGTTCTAGCTAGAACCTGTGGTCCCCGAGGGTTTCAGGGGCTTCAGGGGCTTCAGGGACCCATTTGGGTCCCCACCAGCTGCCTTCGATTCATGAAGTGATGGGAGGTGTGGAGCTGTCCCTTCTCCTTCAGACCGGTTCTGGTGCAGGATCCAGCCCAGAAGAGCTGGGGAGGCTGGGGCTGGACTCTTCTCTGAATTGTGTCTCTCAGATGGGCCCATGATGGCTGCCGAGCAGTCGCTGACGGAGGGCCATGAAAACCTCCTGACACCCAGGGTAAGTGAGCCTGTGACTCCCCGGTGTTTGTCCAGCGCAGTTGGGAAGGGGTGAAATCTTTACCTGAATCTGATTCCAGGTCCAGAAAATTTTCCTGGGGGGAGGGTCTACTCAAAGCCCAGGAGGGTCATGGTCGATCCATCCCTGATGGGGCCCAGAGAGATTGAGGCCTGGGGGGTGTAGGAAAAATCCCTGGTACTACCAAATATTCAGCACCTGTGAGGGCCAGACTTGCATTTGTTGGGGGGATGGGGAACAGCCCGGTAAGTGCAGGTGAGTGTGGGAGACGGAGGGCACAAGGAGGGCCGTCTAAGGTGAGAGATAGCTACTGATCGAACAGTATGAAAGGACCCCCTTGTCTGAGATTTTTGCACCGGAGTCCCCGTCCCAGGAGCAGCCAGACTTTAGAGGGTGTGAAAAAAGGGAAGAAGGAGGAGCTTATCTCTCTATCCATCTGGGGAAATAAGAAAGTAACAATAACAACAATTATAATCATCATCATAATTATAATTGCAATAACTAGCGTTTATGCAGGGCTTTCAAGTTTGCAAAGCAAACTTATGAATGTTTTATGTTTATAGATGTAAACATTAACTGTTTGATCCTCACAACAACTCTGGAAGGTAGGTGCTTTATTATCCCATTTTACAGGTGATGAAACTGAGGTGGATTTGCCTCTTGTTAAAGTGACGCATCCGGTGATTTGTTGTTATTGTTTGTCCTTCGTTCTCAAAGAGGGCCATGACATAGGACATGCATCGAATTGGATCTAAGTGAGGGAGGGCTGGGCAAAGCCACCTGCCTCATTTTCCCCTCCAGAGCAGATCTTCCAGGAGAGTTTCAAGCCTTCCAGGAAAAAAGTAGGAGTTCCCCCCAGTTCCCATCGAGACCGGGCAGAGGCCCCTCTCTCAGAAACCACTTCTTCCAGATTGCTGGGAGTATAGTTTTTCATTATGTCATCATTAGGTTTTTCTTGGTCCTGGAGGGGTGACCTGGGAAATCCATGGTCTTCCAAGGTTGCTCTTCACCCCTTTTCTGCCTGAATGTGGGGGTGAGTGTTGATTGATGGATGATACAGTAGGGAAGGATTTTACCAGAAGCCATCTAATCCAAATGATGTCAAATTTATCTCCCAACTGCAAACCCAAGCCATATTAAATGTAATTGGGAAATGTTTAGCAAAATAAATAAAAATACAGTTTAATATAGATAATATGAATTTATGTTAATGTATATAACGTATTCAGGCAGTAGGGGATCGATTCAATTTGAATTTATCACTGATCTACACCTTAGCAGAAATTTTCTTTCTTTTTTTTATTTAATTTTTTTTTTTTAAATACCCATTGCCTTATGAATCATGTTGGGAGAGAAAAATCAGAGCAAATGGGAAAAACCATAGAAGAGAAAAAGCAAACAGAAAAAAGAAGGGAACATAGCATGTGTTGATTTACATTCTAATGAGCAGAAATTTTCTTCCCAGCATCCTTGGTGCCCACCTGAAGATCTTCAGCACAGGGATGTTCTCTAATCTCTAGGGAACTTTTGGACAACTAGGATTTTTTCCCCATACAGTACCAAAACCTGCCTTTGCATCCCCTGCTCAGTTTTCTTCCTTCTAGGACCAAACAGAAATTCTTCAAATTTTTAGGATTGTACATCAGTCAATTGACAAGCATTTATTAAGCTCTTCATTGTGTGCCAGAAATTGTGCTGTATTCTGGGGACACAAATAAAGACTCTGAAGGAACTCAGATTCTAACTGGGAGAGGCGTCTCCCAATAAAATAAGGGGGCCAAAAGGAACTGGGGCAGAGAAGAAGATGTGGAAGTCAGATTATATTTGGTCCCAGAGGGAAGAACTAGAAATGACAGGTAGAAGCTGTAGAGGAAAGTTTTTGGCTCATTGGGGGAAGAATTCCTGATACCTAGAGCTGTCCACAAGTTGAATAGGTTTCAGGGGCTGAGTTTTCCCCGCACTGATGTCTTTAGTTGAATGTCTTTAGTTCAGCTAACATCTCCCTTACTCTAACCCCTCACCTCCACCCTAAGTCTTTTTCTAGAGGTTCCCTCAGCTGATTCTCATGGGACTTGATCCCTTGGCTCATGTGTAGAGCCCCTTCCCTCTCCAGCTCTTTCTCTCATTGATGCATCTTGCCAAGGCTCCTCCTAAAATTTCATGTGCAGAACTGGTCAGAATCAAGATGTGATGTGGGGAGGGCAGAGGAGATTGAGGCGATCAGCTCCCTTTTTCCAGCCACCATGCTGCTTTTAGTCTGACCGTGACTTCAATTATACTAAGAGACAGGACAGGAGCTAAGGTAGAGATTGAGGAGATTTAGGGCCAAAAAACCTCTC
Organism: Sarcophilus harrisii; assembly: GCF_902635505.1. Classification (NCBI taxonomy): domain Eukaryota; kingdom Metazoa; phylum Chordata; class Mammalia; order Dasyuromorphia; family Dasyuridae; genus Sarcophilus; species Sarcophilus harrisii. The sequence goes on along the minus strand of NC_045430.1, from coordinate 177,855,004 downwards.
CCCTTTGTATATCACCATCACTTTTCGATTAGCTCCTAGATGTCTTACATCACTATCTTGGAAACAAGGGAGGGAATAGCCTCTTAATTTCTCTTCCACATTGTTCAAAATGGAGTCAGTAATCTATGGAGATTTAAGTGCCCCCATAGTGACAGCCCAGATATAAAGAAAGAAGTGGGGAAAAAAAAATGAAAAAAGAACAGAAGAATTGATGGAGAGGGGACTGAGAAGAGACAAGAAGGTAGAGAGAACACAGACTCTTATGGTGAGAGGTAGAGAGCCAACTGACCATCAGCAATTGCTTTGGGGTCACTTCCATGGTTTGCCTGTATCTTAGGTTTCTAATTTTTGAGCAGATAAAATGGAAATTCTGAAAATCCAAGCTAGAGCTAAATGCTTCTTTTTCTTTCTTTTTTTTTAGAGAATTATTTTTTATTTCAATACATAGGCACAAATGCCCATATAACATTACTCTCTCTACAAACAAAACCAAAGAATTAGTACTTGTGAAAGCTGTCACAAGATAAAAAACTCTAGAGACAGAAATCTTTTAGTCCAGAAATAAAACCTGAGTATTTTTCCCTGCCTTCCTTACATCCCCATGGCAGTTAACTTCAAATAGTTTCCTAAATCAAGAGCTTATTTTAATGTAATGAGGATTACCTACTTGGACTCAAACACTTTGGTCTTATCCTCCAATGAATTCCTTCCTGAATGCTATTTATCACAATATTCAAGATGCATGAATCTGTTCTCTCAAAACTGAATCACCTACTCTTTTTATACCCAATAATGGTCATTGGTTCCTTTGAACTAAGGATGCCCACCTGGCAGCCAGCAGAAACGAGGCTTCTTTCTTTGTATCTCTTTTCTGCTTCTGCCCACACTAGACCTAACTCTTTGCCTTTTTCTTTCCTAGGGTCCCCACGCCACCTGCACAACGGCCCAGATGGACCCAGACGGGCCCAGCCTCTCTCCTGCTGTGTTTGGCAATGGTAGAACTCACACTGGTGAGATAACAGAATCCGGTGGTTCTAGACTTGCCAACTACGGCTTGAGAGGGCAGACGGCGGAACCGGTGTCTGGACCCTCCCACGGCTCTTTTATTTTCTCCCTTTCTCCACCTTGGCCAGACCAGATCCCTCGGCAGTGGCAGAGGGTGGGTGCAGCTGGAAGTGAGTTTCATATTTCCCTGCAGCCCCCTGGGGTCACAGGTCTCCTGGTCAGCCAGGTAGCTGCTCTTGGGTCATTGATGCTTGGACTTTGGGTACCTCCCTTACATTGGGAGCTCCTTTCAAACCCTGCAATGGAAAACTACCTGAAGTATCCCAATGAGGGAATTAAGGTTCCTAGATTCTGCCCCTGTGCCTTTCCCCTCCAGAGCTCCATCAACTGGGGGACTACATTCTAGAGCACCTTTTTTGCACCATAGATCCTTTGAGCAGACACTCACAGACCCCTTTTCGGAAGAATATTCTTAACTGCATAGACTACTATTCATAGAATTATAAAGGAAACCAATTATATTGAATTAAAAGGTGTGTTTTTCCCCATCCAAGTTCATGGAACCCCTGAAATCTCTCCACAGACTCCCAGTGCAGCTCCCTTGTTCCGGAGTGTGGGAGAAGCCAGTGAGAAGAGGCTGCTTTAAGGAGCATCTGTGGCGAAGCTGCCATTAATTGTTACATTATTGATCTTCTCCTGTAGGCATCTGCCTTCTTTCCTGAAGCTTCCTGGGTTCTAAATCTTCTCAAGCCAAGGAGAAGACTTTGAAGGTGCTCAGGAGAGGAGAATGGAGGAGGGCATCCTTAGCACTATAGCTTTTCCCCAAGGAGGGTCTCATTAGCTTTGGACTTGTAGATCAGGAGGTCATGAAGGAGCCCCGAAGCCTCTCGGCTTCTTTAAGCAAACGTGGATCCTTTAAAGGTCCAAGGCATCACCTTTGGAGAGTGATGGAAGCGGAGTGACCAGCAGGCTTCTGAAGGAAGGGAGAGATGCTGATAAAGCAGAGGTGATGGGTTCAAACTGGATCCTTTCGGGGTGCCTTTGGGGGTGGGGGGAGGTTCAAGGTTGCGAATTTTCTCAGATTGGAGAGAGAGAGAGATGATATAGGATCTAGAGCTGGAAGGGACTTCAGAATACATCCCATCCAACCCCTCCATTTTACAAATGGGAAAACTGAGGCCCCACAATTCCAGAGGAGTCAAAAATGGGATTTGAACTCAGGGCCTCTGCCTCCAGAAGCAGTTATTTTTTCACTCTCCCACACAAAAACTTTTGAATGCAAACCTCAAGGATGTTGCCTGTTTTTAAGGGTCACCTGAGTGGCAGGGGGAGGTCAGAGACTGAGAAAATTGTCTTTGAGGCAGAGTTTCAGAATATAGTCATCCCATTGCTGTAGAGGAAGCCTCAACAACAAAGGGGTTCAAGACTGTGTAAGGCTCTGGAGAAGAGCATAGTATCAACTCACCCTCAAGAGATGTGGGAGGTGGACTGTAGAAATGACCCATTCAGCCTCCCCCTCACCACCCACCCCTGGACCATCTAGTACACTTACTTTCCAGAATAACTTCCAGATGTTTTTCTTACTTACCCAAATTCTCCATCGCTGGAACCCTCTGTCCTTGGGTTAGGTTACAAGTGCCCATTTACTGGAGATTTAGGTTTTGGGGAACCCAGTGTAGGAGTGGAAAACTTCAAATTTCTGACACCCTTCCATGGGGCAGGTTTTTATTTTTCTCTTTCATGCCTTTATTCTCCTTCCACAGACACAATAAGTGTTCTAGAAAGAGCAAGTCCTGGTCCTTGATTTCCAAACTCATTTACCAGGTACCACTTTCCTCTGCTTTGAGTAGGGACTTTTAAGGGGTGTGTGTATGTGTGTGTGTGAGATGGAGCATTTTTGGGTGACCTGGGGAAGCCTTTAATAGTATTTTCCAAATACATGCAAGGATAGTTTTCAACATTCATCTGTGCAAAACCTTGTGCTTGAAATGATATTTTAAAAATGCATAAATTAAAATATGTAGGATTATAAAAGAAACCAATTCTATTGAAATATAATTGCAAATTTTTAAAGTTCACAGCCCCCAGGCTTCCACCTCCTGCTTACAGCCTATCTAGGGGTTTTTCTTTTCACTACTTTTCACTACTTTTTAGAACTCCTTCACTATAAAACCCTAATTCAAAGATGCAGCATCCTTGGCTGGACTCTTTTTGGCCCAGGAGGATGCTTAGCAAGCTGCTAAAAGAAATGTTTAATTACTAGTAAGCTCCAATAGAGCAGGGACCTTATTTTAGCTGAGAATCCTAGACTTAGACCTCTAAAGGACCAGATTTCTCATTTTACAAATCAAGAGACTGAAACTCAGAGAGGTCATTGTTCATGGCTGCCCAGTGATGGAGTCAGGATTCAATCCTCCACACTTGAGATCCCAGCTATGATGTCTCTCTTAATCACTGGGTACAACTCCATTTATTTCACACAGGTAACTTCCTCTAGTGAAATTAGGGCACTTGCACAGGTCTGAGAGTAAAAGGCAGAAGTAGGTTTCACAGCCAAACCCAGTGCCTTTTCCATGAGACCTCAGAGCCTCTGGGCTTACGTGTCCTGCCGCAGCCGGGTCTTAGCATTTACTGGTAGGGCAGCTGGGCGGGCTCATGGTCAGAGTGCGGGGTCTGACATCAGGAGGACTCACCTTCCAGGGGTAAAATCTGGCTCCAGACACTTATCAGCTGTGTGAACCTTTACCCTGTTTGACTCAGTTTCCTCAACTGTAAAATAAACCTGAGAAGTAAATGGCCAACCACTCCAGTGTCTTTGCCAAGAAAACTCCCAAAGGGGTCACAAAACACAAAAGGTGTCAAAGAATGGACACGATTGAACAAAAACTATAAGCACTTCCTTTTATCTTCTCTCTCTCCATACTCCAAACCATAAGTGTACTTTTTTTTTAGGTTTTTTTTTTTTTTTTTTTTTTTTTTTTTCCTGACAAGGGATGCAATAGAAATTTAGGCCAAGGTAAGTAGAAATTTATCTAACCCTTCCAGATTTGACACTTAAGAAATGTTTTCAAGAGTTAGGAGCTTTTTCAGACAGGCAATCTCTAGCCAAGGAGGGCTTCCAGATCTCCTCTTAATTCCTGTAAAACTTCCATACTAATTTTAAGATTTGTCTACTGAACTTTTAGAAGATAGAGACTTTCTGATTAAATTAATAATAATTAAGGTTTGCAAAGTGATTTGTAAATATAGTTACTTTTATTTTTGGAGATGGGTACTATTATTATCCTATTTTATAGATTAGGAAACTGAAGCAAGGAAAGGTTAAATGATTTGTCCGGGGTCACACAACTGGTAAGTTTTTGAGGCTGGATTTGAACTCAGGTTTTCGGGATAAAAGGTACAATACATTATCTACTTAACATGCACATTTTGGGTGGCCCTTCCGGGTCATTGACTTCTGCCTCTCTGCTCTATCACCAAATAACTACCAAGTCTGCAATCCATGGTGGATCCTCCTTTCTTGACTATGTGCATAGCACAGTACTAGGCACTGAGGGAGTCACAAAGATAAACAGGATCATTTTCTTTTAGCCTTCTTGATTCCTTCCTATCATCCTTTCTCATGGGATTCCTCCATTGCAGTCCTTGAGGAGTAAGGTGGTGGGGGCCTGCATAGCCTAGGGGTTCCCCTAATTTTGGGGGTCACCCATTAGGCCTGAGAGTGGATTCTGGAAGCTAAGAAGGCTTCTCTGTCTTAGTAGGAAACTTTGTTTAGGAATGCCCGTGCAAAAAGATGCATCCTCCTCTTGATTGACTTAATTCTTTCCATTGGAGGAGGGGGGTTCCCAGGAGCTGGCCCCCTGCCCCACAATGTATGGTCTTCTAAGCCCCTTCCTTTTGGCTTAGTGAAAATCCCTGAGAAGCCTGAGGCAAATTCACTCACAGACTTGGGACCCTTTTCTCCCTGTTTTTTGGTTTTTTTTTTAATTGTCAGTCAACAAGATGCTGCTGTGCAAGCAAGCGCATCTAAAGATTGCGCATAAGCAAACAGTTCAGTGTTGTCATCCAATCTCACACCGAGTTAATTTGACCCACACTGAATGATGTGCATAATCAGTATTGGGCTGCCCAGTAATTAGACAGAAATGATAAGCAGTTAAACTATAATTACTAGTGCTTTTCTACAGTTAAAATAAACATTGCTGTGGTCAATTGGGGAGGAAAGGAGCAGATGGGAAAAACATGGAGACTGGACCCAGAGGCTGCTTGAAGGCCCCTGGAACCCCCTCGTAAGGAGGTGAGCGGATGGTATTCCTTCCTTAGGTCGCTACGTAGTCTAGTCCTCCACTCTGGTTGTCCCCATAAGGGGAAAGAAGTACTTGTCTCCCTCTGTTTCTTCTGTGTAGGGAGGGAGGGCGGAGGGTTGGAAGCTGAGCTTACTGAGAGCTAGGGGGTCTCAGATTCCTGATCCTTAAACCAGGGCAACTCAGAGCCCGGCCTTGGACTGGGAACCCCAAGTTTCAAATTCTATCCCTTATGAGATGCTGCTGCTCCTCTCCAAAAAATGAAGCATGAGCAACATTTACAGTAACAACATTTGGACTCAACCCCCAAGGATAAGGAATAGAACTATCGGTGATTTTTACTTTAGTATGAGGGCTTAGTAAAGACTAATTCACATTAAGAAAAGTAAAGTTTTGGGGCAACTAGGTGGAGCAGTGGATAGAGCACCAATCCTGAAGTCAGGAGGACCTGAGTTCAAATTTGACCTCAGACATTTTAATACTTCCTAATGACCCTGGGCAAGTCACTTAACCCCAATTGCCTCAGGAAAAAAAAAAGGGGGGGGGGATTTTTGACTAGGAAAGAAGATGAGAGATATGGAATGAGTTCCTGGGAGCACAGAATATACACTGGAAGAGGAGAGAAAGTCCTTAGAAAGTTTGTGGAATGGGCATGGGAGCGGGTAGTGGATGGCCAGGGAGAATCAACTAAGAAATAGAACTACTCTGTGCTAAGTGGCAAGTGAATAGAGCACTGGATTTTGGCGTCAGGAAGACTCATCTTCATGTTGTCAGGACCTCCATTGATGCTGACTTTGTGAAAGACAAGAAGGGATTTCAAGATCTACTGTAACCTATTTAACATGTATAGGACTGCTTGCCATCTGGGGGAGGGGGTGGAAGGAGGGAGGGGAAAAATCGGAACAGAAGTGAGTGCAAGGGATAATGTTGTAAAAAAAATTACCCTGGCATGGGTTCTGTCAATAAAAAGTTATTAAAAAAAAAAAAAAAGACAAGAAGGGATTTAAGGATCCTTAGTGACAAGAGTGCCTTCCGATGAAAGAGATAGAACCCACCCCCTTCCCTCCAAACGACAGATATACATCCATCACTGGGTCTCTGTCCAGCTTATTAGATCAGCCAGAACTTTTTGTTGCAGACCATTCCATGCATCAGTATAAGTTAGTGAGAGCCAGGAGTAGAGCAGCTATTTAAAAATTTTTAAAAAATATTTATTCAAAATATATACAAGGCTAATTTTCAACATCCACCCTAACAAAATCTTCTGTTCTAAATTTTTTCCCTCCCTTCCCCCCTGCCCCCTCCCCTTGAGGCAAGTAATCCAATATATGTTAAACATGTGCAATTCTTCTATACATATTTCAACAAATATCGTACAGAGCAGCTATTTTTGAACAAGCCATTGGATCATCATTACAAAGCACATTTCAATACTTCACAGTAGAAATATCAAGATACAATTGGGAAGACTGAGTGAGTTTGGAGTGAGGGGGTATGGGTTCTAATTTAGTTTTTATTATTTGTGTGACTTCAGCATTTTAATCTATAAAATGAGAGAGAAGGACTAGATGGCCAATCTCCTCAAAACTTCCTCCAAAAACTATGTTGAAGATCAGCAGATTGAGAAAGTTGGGCCATGACAACAGCATTGTTAAGAGACCTTATGGTCTATTAGTCCAACCCTTTCATTTTCCAGATTAAGAAATGGAGTCCTACACTGATGCATTGTTGGTGGAATTGTGAACAGACCCAGCCATTCTGGAGAGTAGTTTGGAACTATGCTCAAAAAGTTATCAAACTGTGCATACCCTTTGATCCAGCAGTGTTTCTACTGGGCTTATATCCTAAAGAGATACTAAATAAGGGAAAGGGACCTGTATGTGCCAAAATGTTTGGGGCAGCCCTGTTTGTAGTGGCCAGAAACTGGAAACTGAATGGATGCCCATCAGTTGGAGAATGGCTGAATAAATTGTGGTATATGAATATTATGGAATATTATTGTTCTGTAAGAAATGACCAGCAGGATGATATCAGAGAGGCTTGGAGAGACTCACACGAACTGATGCTGAGTGAAATGAGCAGAACCAGAACATTGTTACAAGTTTACGTGATGGTCAACTGTGATGGACTTGACTCTTCTCAGCAATGTGGTGATTTAAGACAATTCCAAAAGCCTTGGGACTGAAATTGTCTTCCCCATCCAGTGACAGAACTAGGAAGACTGAATGTGGATGGAAGTATAACATTTTCATCATTTGTTTGTTTGTTTGCTTGTTTTTTTCTTTCTCATGATTTTTTCTCTTTTGATCTGATTTTTCTTGTACAGCATGAGGAATATGGAAATATGTTTAAAAGAATTGTACATTTTTAACCTATATCAGATTCCGTACTGTCTTAAGGAGGAAGGAAATAGGAGAGGAAGGAAGAAAACTTTGGAACACAAAATTTTACAAAAATGAATGTTGAAAACTATCTCTTACATGTATTTGGAAAAATAAAATATTATTTAAAACTGGAGTCCTAGAAACTCATTCAAAGTAACACGTTGGGATTGGAGTCCAGATCCCCTGCCTCCTAGTTCAGTGCTTTTTCCACTGTACTACACAATCCATGGCATTGACTAGAGTAGCTAAGTGATAATGTGAAGTCCTAAGTCTGAAGACCTGAGTTTGAATGGGACCTCAGACACTTACTAGCTGTGGGACCCTGGGCAAGTCAGTTAATCCTATCTGCCTCAGTTTTCTCATCTGTAAAATGAGCTGGAGAAGGAAATGTCAACCCATTCCAGTATCTCTGTCAAGAAAACCCCCAAAAGGAGTCATGAAGAGTGGAACATAATTAAAATAACCAAATAACAACTGAACCTACATCCAATGGTTTTTTCACAGCATATGATTTATCCATTGAGAAACAAAAATAGCAACTAGCCTTTAGATAGCATCTTAAGATTTGCAAAGCACTTTACATACATTATCTCATTTGATCCTCTCTATGATATATGGCAGTCTATGTTAAGTGCCAAATGGATACACCATAAAAATCAGGATAGCCTTTCAGAGGAAGGAGAGCATTGTAGGTTGGTGAGGGGGTGATGAGTCAGGAAAAGTCTCATAAATATGATGGACTGGCACTTCAAAGAATAAGGAGGACACAGATGGAGGAGTTGGGATAAGGTGAGAGGAAGGCATTTGAAGGCATTTCAAAGTGGGGGATGGAGTGTAAGAAACATGGATCTGGGAATGGATGAACTATGCTCACAGGGCAGTGAATATGTCTGTGTGGACAGTCCTTGTGAAGGACTTGTCCTTATATTATGCCATAAAAAAAATTTATCACCAGTTTCAGGGAGAGCATATTTGTCCAACTTACAGACGACTCAATCGAGATTCTAACAAGATTAAATTTAGTAGGGAAAAATGTGAAACCATGAGTATTGGTTAAAAATAATTAACTGCATAAGGTCTTAGATGAGGGAGACCTGGCTTGACATAGACTCACATCACAAGCTCGTTAACTGCTAATAGTATGACATGGTTATTAAGAAGCCAGAACTTTTGGCTGACACAACCTGGTCCATTCTATATCGTGAGCAGGCATCAGAGTAGGTCATTGGGAGCCAGGAGAAAAGCAGCTAAAAATGGATATGGAAAGTGTGATTGTCAAATATTTGCCAGCAGACTCCTGAATTGCCCTATAAACATTGTTTGATCTGTATGGCAGAAATGAGGTAGAAGTTTCTGGGAATCAAGTGATCCTAAACTGGAGGCCTGGTGCCTGCAAGTCAATAATAATAACTGGTATTTACATAGAGTATTAGGGATTGCAAAGTGCTTTACATCCATTATCTCATTTGAACATCATCATGCCCTTGATTATATTTATCAATATTTACTATCCTGAAAATTTAATAAATTTTTTATTAAAGTTTTTATTTTCAAAACATATGCATGGATAATTTTTCAACATTGACCTTGTGTTCCAAATTTTCCCCTCCTTCCTCCCACCCCTTCCCCTGGATGATGAGAATTCCAATATATGTTAAATATGTTACAAATATATGAAAACCAATACATTTTTTTAAAAAATCAATTCTTTAAAAAACAATAATAAATTGGTTTACATGTTAATTTAATTTCAAAAATAAAAATAACTATATTTTCCAAAACAAAAATTTGCAAGAAAAGTGGTTTTGTTTTATATTTTTGCAAATCTTTTTAATGTCTGGCTTAATATAATGCAATTGAATTCTTTTTATCTTTTACATTCAGTCTGTATATGATAAGAAACTCTAGCTTCATATGGAAAAGGGAACAATATTTTATTAGTCTTTTCAGATAATTGTGGATATTCTTCTTTGACACTACACTCAAACTCAACAAATGAAAGTTTCTTCAAGGCTAGTGGCAACATGGAATTTGAAACCAACCAAACCATTGATCTTTTTGTGTTATTTAAAATCCATTGTTCTTTCTTACTTTGAAGAGATCTTTTACCCATGAATGATTTGTAACATTATACATCAATCATTTGGAAAATATTGGTTCACTGAATAAAATAGACCTTCCAAATGTCAACATATTTAGTTTTACAATAGAAAAATAAATCACAATTACTAATATGACTGATCTCATTAGAAAAGTCTTTAAATATTGGGAAGCTGTCAAACTCACAGCAGAATGCAAGTTTTCCAAAATTCTAATTTTTGCTGAAAACTTGAATTTTATCATCGACAGCAAATAAATTATTTCCCTTAAATGACAGGCTCACTTGAATAGATTTTAGAAAATGTCTGCCAAATACCCAAGTCTGAATAGCCATAGCTGGCAGTTAGTCTTTCAAATAAAAATGATGATCCATGTAGAGAGTAGTTACATTCAACCCAGAACACAAACTCAACTTTTTTTCTGGAGACAGCCATTCTACTCCAGTTTACAATAAAAGAGCTTAATGCAAATTTTCCATTTTGTCATATAGAATATCAAAAAGACATGTCCTCAAGGATTGAGAGTTAATCAAATTAATAATTTTAGTGCTTCACCAAGAACATTCTTAAGTGAAATTATTTTTTTTTTTTAAAGCTGTGAGTGTATGGCAGTGAAGACTATAATGATTACTAGCCAGGTTTAGTGTCACTACCTTGATTTATCTAAGGCATCAGCAGTTCTATCCATCATGGTTTTTGAATCATCAAGGTAACCATCAACACAGTTGCTCCATGATAAACCATAAGTACTTTGAATATTTCACTTGTGTTTGTTGCCAAGACTTCACATAAAACAAAACTTTACATGATTACATGATGCTGAGAATGGACTAGTCCAAGCAAACAACAAATCCAGCCACATTTCTGGATGCACCATTTGTAAGGCAAAATACAATTCTGTAAAGAAGGTATTAATTCATTCTTCATGTTTATAACCATACCCTCTGGAAAACTCTACTGTACATTTGTGAGAAAAGAACAAAAAGGCATCTTATTATGAAAAGTTTTGACTTTGTGGACCCCGTGAAAGGGTTTTATGGGGGAATTGTTGTCCTAGGAAATCGTTTCATCTGGGCTCAGTAACTTGAACACATCAAGGCGCCAATAGATACTCTCTTACTCTCTCCTCTCCATTTTCCCCCTTGTTCTTTCTAGTACAAAGATCATTCTCCCTTGCTGAGAAAACAGAAGCAAAACAAAAGCTCTACATTCCCTCCTGTGATTGTTATTCAAACCAATTCAAACAGTGGCCCCCAAATCTTTGATCTTCACCTTTTCCCCAAAGTAGCTTAACCCTTTCCTCTCTTTTGCTATCCTTAGTCTTTCCTGCTAGCCTCAGCTCATTCTGCAATAATCTTTCTGAAGGATAAAATGATCTTTAAGACAAGTCAGGAAATGACTAGCTCTCTTGCCCTGGGCAGAGAGCTCTAGCAGATTTCATGTAATTGCTCTAAGATGTCTCCTAGCCAGACCTGGGATGTCTCCCAGACTCCTCATCTATTTCTTGTGTCTGTCCAGGTGGTCTGCAGCATACTGGAATGGCAATATCCCTTGTTTCTGCCTCTATTGATCTATCCCCCAAAGCTCTTCACCTTGTGGCCTTTCTCTGGTTTCCGATTTCCTAATGTATCTTTTTTTTTTTTTTTAAATTCAGCAAACATTTAGTAAACTCTTACTGCATACAAGACACTGTGCCAGGAACTGTGTTTAGTGCTGTTATTGCTGTTTCTTTGTGATTATGACCCAGACTGTTCATGGGGTTTTCTTCACAAAGATACCGGAGTATGCTTTAATTCTTCCCCATCTCTGCCTTTTATCTCTTTTAACACCGATTCCTTGCAAACAAAGCTTTATATTAGAGACAAAACCCAGTCCGGGTGGTGCCATTAGACTTCCGTGCTACCTCTGAGGTCCAATTGCCCGCTTCTGTTCTGGTTCTGTTACCCATCCTTTGTGCACTGAGCATAAGACATCGGAAGCCATGAGTTATTGTTGACTTCATGCTAGGGTTTCTTTCTCCTGTGAATCTTAACTGCCAATTACGTTGTAGTCACTTTGTGGTCTCTATCTTGAAGGATCTATGTAAGGAGTTCTCGCAATTTCACTTTCCTTTGTTTCAGTTCTGTTGATCAGAGTTGCAAAATTCCAGGGAAACACGTTCTTCCCAGATCCTGTTTAGAGTTCATCCCTGGCCAAAATCATCCTGACACCCCCCAATTTGTCATGCTCCATAAATTCAAACCCTACTCAGATGTCATTTTCCTGACTGGCGTTCCATATTTAAATATACCTCTTATTACACCAGATATGTTATGTTTTGCAACTTCAGATTTTCTTACAATGGGACATAATCAAAACCAGAGCCCATAATGAGGAAAGAGCCCTGGCTCAGGTGTGAGTCTCAAATTACATTCTTCCTATTAGTTCTGGGAATGTGGACCAGCCGTATAATGTTATGGAATAATACTAATTAATTATCTGGAAAGGCAGCATGGCATAGTAGGTAGTGTTGGTGTTGGAGTTAGAAAGATCTGGATTCAAGTCCTTCCCTGCCATGATCTATGGGCACTGATAGAGGGAATTTCCTCACTGGGACTTCTTTACACCAATAACATCACAATTCTGGTTATACCATCTATCTCATAGGATTGTTGTGAATTGCAAAGTGGTTAATACAAGTGAGCTATTATCACTACTTCTCGCTTAGTAGATGATTTAATTATAGGATAAGATCTCAATTTACCGAAGAAACATAATTCCAAAAAGTTGTGTATAAATTTAATTCATTCATTTTTTATTTTTTTCTGAGGCAATTGGGGTTAAGTGACTTGCCCAGGGTCACACAGCCAGGAAGTGTTAAGTATCTGAGATCAGATTTGAACTTGGGTCCTCCTGGTTTCAGGGCTGGTGCTCTATCCACTGCTCCACCTAGTTGCCCCATAAATTTAATTTTTTAATGAATTATTTAAATACATAGAATTAAGAATTCTTTTGTAATACAAGTATCCACTCAGTCCCCATTTTTACATTTATGGTTTAATGTGTCTGGTTTTTATAAAGTAAGATTCACTTACAGGGCAGAACTCACCTACAGTGAATACCACCCTCATTTAGCTTGCCGTCATTTAGCTAATTATTATTAATTAGAGGTTCATTCTTTTGATGGGAGGCATTGCTTCCTGACGAATAGCTTTTACTACTTCCATGTAAATGAGATAATAGATTGCTTCCAGATTTAAAAAAAATTCTTTTTTAAAAATTAAAGCTTTTTATTTACAAAACACATGCATGGGTAATTTTTCAACAATGACCCTTGCAAAACCTTGTGTTTCAAAATTTTCCCTCCTTCCCATTACCCCTTCTTCTAAATGGCAGGTAATTCCATACATGTTAAATATTTTAACATATTTAGTTAAATCCAATACGTGTTATACATATTTATACAATTATTCTGCTGCACAAAAAATATCAGATCAAGAAGGGAAAAAATAACTGAGAAAGAAAATGAAATGCAAGCAAACAACAACAGAAAGAGTGAAAATGCTATGTTATAAACCACATTTTCCACAGTCCTCTCAGTGGGTGTAGAGGGCTTTTCATCACAAGATCATTAGTACTAGCCTGAATCATCTCATTGTCGAGGAGAGTCATGTCCAACAGAACTGATTATCATATAATCTTGTTGCCGTGTATAACGGTCTCCTGGTTCTGTTCATTTCACCTAACAGACCTCTCTAATTCTTCCATATTTTGATGATAAAAGTGGCAGAAAAGGCAAGAAAATTTTTTGAAGAGAACTGATATCACAGAGAAGAGAAAAAAGATGGAATTATGACAAAATTTAACTCCTTTCTTATTCAACAGTTCAGCAATTAGTTGTTCTGATCATATGTACTTAATGGAGCTCTTTCTAGTTTTCTGAGGATTTTATACTGTAAGAGTGAGTTTACACATGGACACATTGATAGACCCAGGAACTGGGTCGCCAACAGCCAACAAAATTTTTGTAGAAATTTAAAAAATTTTCAGTTATGTTTTAACTGTACCAACTCAAGCTGACCCATGTTGAAAATATTTCAAATATACTGAGTAATTCTTGCTTTAACAAGCACAGTAGAATGAATTGATAGATTTTCATGACTGAGAACTTCTGCAGTGCTCTAGAATGGGGCATTCTTTAACACTTTTGTGATATGGACCCCATCAGTTTTCAGTATGGTGAGGCCTATGCATCACTTTTCAGACTGTTTTTAAATTATTAAAATAATTTACATAATACATAAGATTAAATGGAAACCAGCTATATTGAGGTATCATTTTCTTTTTCAATTCACGGATTCTAGGTTAAGAACCCTTGCTCTAGATGCACACTAAGAAAATAGATTAAAAATATGAGCTCAGGAAGCAAGTTTTCACATCTGTTTTAATACCTGGTTTTCTTGTCATTTGTTCCTTTCTATGTATAGAGTGCAAAAAATAAAGTACAGTTAATTGAAATCTTATAATTTAAATTTTGTTTACAAGTACATGTAAATGTTTAAGAAATTAGTTAATTAACCGTTCTGGAGGGCAATTTGGAACTATACCTAAGGGGCTATAAAATTGTGCATACCCTTTGTTCTAGCAGGGTCTCTACTGGGATCTGTTTCCAAAGAAATCATAAAAGTGGGAAAAGGATCCACACATGCAAACATGTTTGCAGCAGCTATTTTTGTGATGACAATTGGAAAATGAGTAGAAGCCCATCAAATGGGGAATGGCTGAATAAATTAAAGCATATGAAAGTAATGGAATATATTATTCCATAAAAAATGATGAATAAGCTGATTTTAGAAAGGCTTGAACTTCCAATGGTCTTGTGATGGAGAGAGCCATCTGCACCCAGAGAAAGGATTGTGGGAACTGAGTGTGGATCACAGCATAGCATTTCACTCTTTTTGTTATTGTTTGCTTGCACTTTTTTTTCTTTCTCATTTTTTTCCCTTTTTGATCTGATTTTTTTTGTGCAGCAAGATAATTGTGAAAATATATATAGAATTGCATATGTTTAATATATATTGGATTACTTGCCATCTAGGGGTATGGGTGAGGGGAAGGAGAACAATTGGAATACAAAGTTTTGCAAGGGTCTATGTTGAAAAATTATCCATGCATATGTTTTTTTTTTCATGTACAAACTATATATATTTTTTTATTTTTATTTATTTATTTATTTTTATTTAATAGCCTTTTATTTACAGGTTATATGCATGGGTAACTTTACAGCATTAACAATTGCCAAACCTCTTGTTCCAATTTTTCACCTCTTACTCCCCACCCCCTCCCCCAGATGGCAGGATGACCAGTAGATGTTAAATATATTAAAATATAAATTAGATACACCATAAGTATACATGACCAAACCATTATTTTGCTGTACAAAAAGAATCAGACTCTGAAATATTGTACAATTAGCTTGTGAAGGAAATCAAAAATGCAGGTGGGCATAAATATAGGGATTGGGAATTCAATGTAATGGTTTTTAGTCATCTCCCAGAGTTCTTTTGCTGCGTAGCTGGTTCAGTTCATTACTGCTCCATTGGAAATGATTTGGTTGATCTCGTTGCTGAGGATGGCCAGGTCCATCAGAACTGGTCATCATATAGTATTGTTGTTGAAGTATATAATCATCTCCTGGTCCTGCTCATCTCACTCAGCATCAGTTCGGGTAAGTCTCTCCAGGCCTTTCTGAAATCATCCTGCTGGTCATTTCTTACAGGACAATAATATTCCATAATATTCATATACCACAATTTATTCAGCCATTCTCCAACTGATGGGCATCCACTCAATTTCCAGTTTCTGGCCACTACAAAGAGGGCTGCCACAAACATTCGTGCACATACAGGTCCCTTTCCCTTCTTTATGATCTCTTTGGGATATAAGCCCAGTAGTAGCACCATGCATATGTTTTGAAAATAAAAAGTTTTTGTTTTTTTTAAGAAAGGCCTGGAAGGATTTACACAAAATGCTGATGCTGACCAAAAGCAGAATCAGGAATACATTGTATAAAGTTAACAGAAAGATGACAGATGTGGTTCTTCTCAGGGGGTCAGTGATCCAAGGCAATCCCAATAAACTTTGGATGGAACCAACACATTCTTTGTTCATTTTTTTGCCTCTTTTTCTCATTTTATTTTTCTCACGAGTTTTCTCTTTTGTTCTGATTTTTCTCTCCTAACATGATTCAGAAAGAAATATGTAAAAAAAAAATGAATGTACATGTATAACAAAAAAAAAAAGTTGTTTTTAAAAGTATAAACTGGGGCAAACAAAAATAATGAAAAAAAAAAAAAAGCTTAAGCTTTACTTTAGAGTCAGCATAGCATCCTTTAAAGTTGGGCTCCAGCAAATTCTGTACTATCCATTAGGTGTTTTCTGTGGTTGCTTTAATGAGCATTCTCTAGAATCAAAGCAACTCTGTGCTGCTCACTTTTTAGTCTAGGGCTGGAAGGCTGAGTTCCCTACTTGTTTGGTGCCGAAGAGGCAACACTCCTATTCTCCTTCAAATATATGCAACTGTACCATACCCAATCACTCCACCAGAAAAATCTACTTGAAATTTCTCTATCAACCACCAAAACGACACAAGAAAAATCAATATGGGCTCTAAGAGGAGGGAAAAGAAGGTCTATGCAAAAGGAGGACCGGTAAGCAGCTACCGCAATGCCCTGCAAGGAGGCTGGAGAGCCAGCTTCCAGAGAGGGCTGATGACAAGTGATGGAAGCATCTCAAACAAATACGGAGTGCCTGTAGATAGTGTATACTGGTTCTGGCTTAGCCAAAAAGGGAATCTCTTTGACTGGCAGAGAAGCTCCAACGTATTCAGAAGGTCTCGGTCCACCAGAGCCTTTTAATTTAGTTAGTTAAGTTTGTGGCCTCTGGACATGGACCTCAAAGTTTTGCTTTGGCAGTTGTTCTTTCCTGTTTTAGGTTAAAATGGCTATAAACTTGTAACCTTCAAAAAGGAGACTGAGTCACGCAGACATGGAGTCTGTTACCAGTTTTTGTGACCAGGAGGTCTAATGTCAGTGCTCTATGCAAAGACCTTTGGCACCCAGCTCAGTGGTTACGTTGCATTTGGAAATGAACTGTTGGAAGGGGAGTGAATACTGAGTAGGAATGGAGTTAAGTTTGAGCCCATGCTCCCCCAGGGCCAAGGGAAGCATTCCCTTTAGTATAGGAGAACTCTGTTCAAAGTGTTCCCAAGTTATGCTTCTCTTTTCCCTTTCCCCCTTCCCTCCTCTCCAATATTTTGCTTCTGACCACTACCTTCCTTAAACAGGCCTTCCCCTTTCTTATATCTTTCCCCTACTATTTCAAGTGTTCCCTAAGTGTGTGTTTGTGTGTATGTTTATATTTCTGGGTTTGTTATAATCTTCAAAGTGAAAATACATCTCAATGGCCTTGTTTGGGGGGAGTGGGGAAAAAGACATTACTTTCCAATTAAAAATTTATATTAAAAAAGAAAAATTCTTGTGACCAAAAAATGAATCCATAACAGAAACCATTTAAAAATGGTTTATTTCTCAATCTTAAGTTCATCACCTCTTTCCTGACATCGTTTATAACACGCTTCATGTCCTTTGAAGATGTGGTCAATCACTGCCTCAGTTCTTAACTCTTCCAAAGATTTATTTATAATGTGGCTGCTCTCATATAAATTGCTCTCCTGTTCATTTTACTTTATGTATTAGCTCATAGAAGCCCTCTAGGTTTCTCTGAAGCTTTTTCTTTTTTTTAAAAGACAAAAATATTTTCTCATATACCACAATTTTTCAATCATTTTCCTTTGTCCGAGGCAAACTAAGGCACTCCCTTTTAAGTCAAGAAGCATCTATCAAGCAATTAATATGTGCCAGGAACATAGCAGATTCTAGTTCTTTTCTTTCCCCCTTCTAATCCCTACTTCAAGATCAGGAAGTATGTTTACACTAAACTGTCTATAAAAGACTTTTGTCCGTTTTAGGAAAGGGCGAGGTTCCTTTGATGAACATTCTCCTCCATTCCCTGACTCAAATTTCTTCCCCTACCTCATCCTCTGTTCCACTGTCAAAGTGGTCTTTCTAAAGTTCAGGTCACCCCCATCCCAAGCCACTCAATAAGCTTTAGTGACTGGCTTTTAAAGCTCTTCATGATCAGGCCCCTTCTTACCTTTCCAGATGGTGTACTCCAGGAGCAATGCCCACCTTGCTGTTCCTCATGACTCTCTCCAGTGCCTGTTACTCTCTCCCTCCTCATCTCTGCTTCTTGGCTTCCCTCCAGTCTCAGGTATAATTGTCTCCTCGAAGCCTTTTCTGGCTCTCTGTGATTATCTTCAACTTGTCTTGTATATATTTTGTTTGTACATAGTTTGCACGTTGCTTTCCCTATTAAGACTCAAGATCAGCGACTATCTCTCTCCACTCTTAGCACAATGCTAAGTTAGAAGCTTAATAAATGCTTATTGACTTGTCTTTTCATGTTTCCTTTTTTATACACTGCAACATTTCTTTTATTTTTCCTTCTATTTCATACAGAAACCATACACCCACAGGATCTTTCCCCACACTCTTATTTAACTCTCAATACCCTTTAAAGACAGTTTCCAAAGGGTCACTTCTTTTTTCTCACCCTTTTAGAATGTGAGCACTATATCAGCTAAGCTTGCTGCTTAAATAAATTTACCTTTTTAGTTTTCTTTTGACTCAAGTTTGCATCTCAAAGTTTTTATTCAGCTTTGGTTTTTCCATTAAATGCCTGAAAAGTCCTTTATTCCACAAAAGGCATATTTTTCACTCTGCAGGATTATATTAGCTTTTCAGGTCAAATTGTTGTTGCAAGCCTGTGATCTTCTGTTTTTTAATAATCTATTCCAATATCTCTTTTGGTTATTAGAAGAATTTTCCAGGTCTTGTGTGACTCTATAGTTCATTGATACTTGAAATGTTTCTTTCTAGATACCTACGGTGTTTTTTTTTGATATTAAGAGGTCTTAGAATTTTGGCTATACATATTTTTAAAGACATGTTCAGTGGCTTCTATACATCTTTACTTTGTCCTCTGCTTTGAATAGATTTGGGCACTTTTCATTATGACTTCTTGAAATAGTGTTCAGGATTTTGGGGGATGAGGTGGGGTCATTGTGGTTTTGGAGGAATTCTATGATTCTTAAGTTCTTTCCACTTGACCTTATCAGTTCTTATAGTTTTTTTTTCTTTCAATCATTTATAATATTTCAATATTTCTTGTCTCACAGCTATTGATTTCTGCATGGTCTATTCTACATTTCTTGGGTTACGTTTATCATTTTCTTCTAAACCATTTATCTTCCAATTCCTTATTCTAGGGTTTTAGTTTCATTTTTCTCTCTCACTTTATTTCTTCAGTATACTCATAATATGGTGCTTGTGGAAAACTTATATTTCCTTTAAGTCTCCTTTAAGCAGCTGTCGGGCAGCTATGCCTTCTTTTTGGTGGTTTCTAGATTTGTAATAATTTTTGAGAGTAGTTGATTTTTTTCTTTGACTTACCGCTTTAGGGTTAGTTCCTGAGTTGGGCCTCTGTGCCAGGGTCAGGCTTTGTCCCGTGCCATTCTTATTCTGAGATCTAATTTCCTGCGGTCAGGTTCCCTTAGACTTTTGAGGTTCAGAGTACTGGACTTTAAAGAGTCTTCTCTGATACCTCAGAACCATTAGGGACCTCGGAACCCTTGGGCCTGGGGTTTCTCAGTGCTATTGATTTTGAGGCTTCTGCTGGGACTTCTTCTGAGGATCCTTCTGCTCTCCCAGAGCCTTGCAGGTTATATGTGTTCCTGACCTATTTCTGGTAAGCTCCCCCACACCGGTGCTGGCTTTGCTGATGGTCCCCTTTCCAGTTGCCCTCTTACGCACTTCTGGTAGAAGCTTCTCACTGGATTCCATTTATTTAGTGTGGTGCAAACTCCAGGGTTTCACTGGAGTAGGTATATGGGAGTTTTTTGGGGAAAGCCTGGCATATATTTGAACCAATATGAGCTTTCTAAGTGTCCCTCTTCTCTAGAATTCAGGAACCAGTCTATATTTGCCCTATTCACACTTTGTCATGGTTTTGTAGGCTTCAGTTACATTAACTTATTCACAAAAAACTTATGGAACCCCTACCTCTGTGCAAGGCACTGTGCTAGAAACTGGCCCATGGCAGAATGCTGCTCTATTTCTCATCTTTAGGCAATTACAAATATCCCAGTTGGATGAAAATCTTTCTTTAAAGATCCCTTTAGAAAGACGATTTCCCATCTTCCCTTGGCAACTCGTTCTGTGGTTCAAGACCTTCTTTGGTCTAGAGACCTACTCTATTAAGGGTCTATCATGTCACATAAAACAAATAATGGTCCTGAATTGTAGAAACTCAAGACTTAGCAAGAAACCGAGCCCATCTCAGCCAAGCCCCAGCCTGAACAAGAACCCCCTTCACAATATGCCCCCCAAATGGTCAGGCTTGGCTTGGAACCGGTCAGTGAGGGAGAAAAGAGCCAACTTCCACTTCTGGGCAGGTCTGAGGGTTAGGAAGTCTTCTCTTATGTAAAGTTAAGCACTTCTCTGCTTTCGGCTCTGCCCTCCCGGGCCCCCAAATCTCTCCCTACACCATCACAACCCTTCAAATAGTTAAAGAAGACGGCTCCTCTGCAGAGTTCCAGTTGGAAGGGGGTTGCTGAATTTTGAGAGAAAATAACCTACTGCAACTCCTCCCTGTCAGGATAACCTGAATTTCATGTATCCTCCCTTGATATCTCTTGCAAGAAGATATCCACCTGGCAATACCCCTTGGAGCTCTGACTTCTGATTCAGGGGTAATTATTTCTCAGAAAATGAAGTACTTAATATAAATATAATTCTAGATAAGCCTTTACCTTAAAACATCAAATATTTTCCACAGATAAAAAAGTCACTCCTAAAAGGTAGTTTATTTGTCTCAGAGGCCAAGATCTGTCCCACGACTCCCCACCCACCAGAGACAATTCACATCCCCTCTTCCTGTAGCCACATCTGTAACTATTTATTGAATGAGGCAGTAATAAACAGAATGGGAAAACAACACAGATTCCATGCTCTGCTACTGGATTTTTGCTTTTTTTTTTTTTTTTTTCCATCTTCTTGGCAATCTCTCAAACTACCAGGAGGTTATTTCACCACAAAGGAAACAAGGACTTTAAAGCCACTGGACATCTTCACAATGACAATAAAAAATAATAATAATTATAATAATAATAATTAAAAAAATAACAAACTGTAGACTTAGGACTGTTTATATGTAAATGTTCCCCTTCCCCCCAATACGTACAGAAAAAAACATACAAAGAACATCGGAAAGCTTCATATAAAACAAGCAAATCCGAGAATCTGAAACTTTCTCAAAGGCTGAGCAAGACATGAAGAATCTCTTAATGTTGTATTAAAAAAACATTAAATACATACACTGCTGCACACACTGGGGGAAAAGGGTCTGGGAAGAGAGAGGAAGAGGGATTCCTGTGTTCAAGGAGCAGAGGTTCGGCTTGCTGGGAATTCAAGTGATAATCTGCCACTGGAAATCCAACGCTTGCAGCAGGGAAATTGTGTTT
This sequence comes from Sarcophilus harrisii, assembly GCF_902635505.1. Lineage (NCBI taxonomy): Eukaryota > Metazoa > Chordata > Mammalia > Dasyuromorphia > Dasyuridae > Sarcophilus > Sarcophilus harrisii. The sequence goes on along the minus strand of NC_045430.1, from coordinate 177,833,592 downwards.
AAGAGTAAAAAGAATATACAGATCAAACAACCACTGTTAGGGGCAGGAAAGCTGTACAGGGCTGGCTGGGACAGGTACGAGACCTGTGTTGTCCAGGATCCTGGGGTACAAATGTAAACCCTCCATTCGTATCTCCAAAGTCACTTAGGTAGAGAAGAAAATGAATGGGAATCAAAATCCTGGAGGGAAGGGAACACACACTCTATCCTTGGTTCACTTGTTTTCTTTTACTCTGACCCAATATCATCAGTAACAGTCACACCTTATGTGAATCAGACGTACCTTTCAGTTCTGGGGTTTAATATTAAGCCACAAAGTTGCAGGAAAGAAAACATTTAAGGTAGTTGTTGTCTCCTGTTCCTTGAAAATTGATTTCTCTCTCCCTCTCCCTCCCTCCTTCTCTCTCTCACTCACACACACACACTTACTCTCTCCCTCTTTCTCCCCCTCTTGTTCCCCCCCCCATACACACACATACATACACCCTCCCTCCCCCTCAAACACTTACATAAGTTTCCTCAAATCTTATCTATCTTTTCTATTCTTCAGTTCATATGGATAAGATCAAAATCAGGGCTGACCAAAGGAAAATTGAAATTGCTGTTTAAAAAAAAAAAAAAAGGTTTCCAAGGAAGGTGGAGGAGGGGGCTCCAGCCCACCTGGGGTGCTGTTAAATCTGGCCCTGCCTCCAGGAGTGCCTGCCTCTGCTCTGCTTTCGCCACAATCCCTGCCCGTGTGTGGACACCTCCCAATGCACCCCACTCTGCGTTCCCTTTCCTTGGGGTGAGTCCAGTAGAAAGATTTCACTGCCTCTCTTAGGGCAGCTTTCTCAGAAGGCATGGCTACCTCTGCCTAGTCTGTCAGTAGCTCAATGCATGGCCCTAGAAGAAACATATAGCAGAGCAACTGTGTCTAGCTGTGTAACCTACCACCCACTAAACTGGGTGAATTACTTTTTCCACAGCTCACCTTGATTTCATACAGCTAATTTAATGTGGGTTTCTCATATATATATATACATATATACACACATATATATATTTCATATATATGTAAATGTGTATATACCTATGTACACATATACATATATTTTTCCACACACGCACGCACACACACACACGCACACACACACACACACACATATATACACACGTTTTCCGCAGAAAGGAGTCCTGCCACAATTTGGCATTTTCTGGACAGTGAAATCAACAGTGTTGAATTTAACTCCACTGCATCAGAAAATCAAGAGTGGTGCTTTTAAAAAAATGCCATTTCATGTGTCCTCTGCTCCCCCCCCTTTTTTTTCCTTTTAAAAAAAAAGGATAACAAAACTTGCTTCCAAAGTTGGGAGACTTAATGGCGCTTGATTGCACTTCTGCAAACGTGTAAAAAACTTCTTTGTCGTAGAGTAGAAAATGACCCCATGATCCAGATCAGTGTCACTGTTCCAATGTCACCACCTCCACAGCCTGGCCATCCATGGTGACAGCACTGTCCGCTATCCTCGTCGTCACGGGGGCCATGGCCACCTGGACCGGACCGTTCCCTTGGGCCAGGCTGGTTACCACAGTCTGATACATGCTCACTGGAATCTGCACCAAGCCTGTGAAAACAAAGGCACAGAACCAGGGTCACTCGCTGCCTCCAGCATGCTCCCCCTCTTGCGTTTTGTGACAGCCGACATCACACAGGGGGAAGGACTTACTCCTACTTTAGAAGACAGAAAAGGGGAGTCTGGAGTGGGCTTTTTTTTTTTTGAAGCTGTGAGACATTATGAACTTTACCAGGCTGTCACAGTGAGGGGAAGAAGGGGCACCTGTGGGTGCACCAATCCACAAAGCAATAGAAAATGCACTCAGCCCATTCTCCTTCTTTTCCCTCATTACGGCAGCCACCCCTCTATTCTCTTTGTCAAAAATGGCAGAGGAAACTTTGGGCATGAGGGGCCCCCCCAAGTCACCCATGGGGTGTGAAATGTGGCACAGATAATGGCTAGGAGGCAGTGCTCAGTGTTCTAAGGCAGGTCAGCGGCAAAGTCAGACGCCAAGGTCTCTGCCAGATGTTCTCTCTTCTTGATTTGGTTTTTCTTGCCACATCAATAATTTAGATGCGGACATCTCTCTCATATATATATAATGTCAATTATCCAGCTAAAACCCAGATGAGAGACGACCAAATGCATTTTAGTCCCTGTTCACTGAAACTAATAGATGACTTGTATGAACTACTCTGGTGGCCAAATCCAAAGCTAGTTAGTTTTTACTATCAAGGAAATAGATTTAAGTTAGAATGAATATCACCTGAGGGAGAGAATGTTTTCAGAGTCAACATTTGTTAGCTAACATTGCTAACAAACCCCTTATGGTTTAAGGTGGGGCTGCCTGTCCTTGGAAGAGAGATAATTAAAATCCTGAGGTAAAATAATCAGGTCTGGGATTGTCCCTATGCTACATTTGCTCAGGTCTTGAACTTGATTAGCCCTACATGCTAAGCTCAGCTTGGATTTGGGGTTATTTCAATTCTATTAAGCAATAAGCATCCTTTCACACCATTTGGAAGTTTTTCTTTTTAGTTTTCCCATGATATTTTAGAGAAAGTTAAGGGAAGCAAGGTCCTTAGGATCTTCTGTCAATCTTAAAGGCTGGTAACAGGTAGTTTATGTTTACAAATTTGTGGAGATTTTAACGATATATTGGAATTTAAAGGAACATTGGAAGAATCGAATCCAACCCCCTTAATATAAAAAAGAAAAATGGGGGCTTAGAGAAGTTAAGATCCATAGTGGCAGAGACAAGATGAGAACTTTCTGGGGTTTTCACTATTAGAAATCTAGGCTCCAAATGACTATTAAATTGTGCATATCCTTTGATCTAGCAGTCTCATTGTTGGGTCTTTTTCTCAAAGAGATCATAAAAAAGGGAAAAGGAACCACATGTGCAAAAATGTTTGTGACGACCCTTTTTGTAGTGGCAAGAAACTGGAAACTGTGTAGGCAAGAAACATCAGCTGGGGAATGGCTGAATAAGTTACGGTATATGAATGTTATGGAATATTATTGTTCTATAAGAAACGACCAGTAGAATGATTTCAGAGAGGCCTGGAGAGACTTACATGAACTGATGCTAAGTGAAATGAGCAGAACTAAGAGACCATTGTACACAGCAACAGACAGATTATGTGATGATCAATTGATATCAACATGGCACTTCTAGATCCAATAGACTTGAGATAGAAAATGTCATCTAAATTAGAGGAACATAGGATAGTTTACCTCTCAGACCTGTGGAAGGGGAAGGTTTTTATGACCAAAGCAGAACTAGAGATCATTACTGATCACAAAATAGAAAATTTCGATTATACCAAACTGAAAAGTTTTTGTACAAACAAAACTAATGCAGACAAGATTAGAAGGGAAGCAATAAACTGGGAAAATATTTTTACAGTCAAAGGTTCTGATAAAGGCCTCATTTCAAAATATATAGAGAATTAACTCTAATTTATAAAAAATCAAGCCATTCTCCAATTGAAAAATGGTCAAAGGATATGAACAGACAATTCTCAGATGAAGAAATTGAAACTATTTCTAGTCATATAAAAAGATGCTCCAAGTCATTATTAATCAGAGAAATGCAAATTAAGACAACTCTAAGATACCACTACACACCTGTCAGATTGGCTCAGATGACAGGAAAAAATAATGATGACTGTTGGAGGGGATGTGGGAAAACTGGGACATTGATTCATTGTTGGTGGAGTTGTGAACGAATCCAACCATTTTGGAGAGTAGTTTGGAACTATGCTCAAAAAGTTATCAAACTGTGCATACCCTTTGATCCAGCAGTGTTACTACTGGGATTATATCCCAAAGAGATTATAAAGAAGGGAAAGGGACCTGTATGTGCACGAATGTTTGTGGCAGCCCTTTTTGTAGTGGCTAGAAACTGGAAACTGAATGGATGTCCATCAGTTGGAGAATGGTTGAATAAATTGTGGTATATGAAAATTATGGAATATTACTGTTCTGTAAGAAATGACCAACAGGATGATTTCAGAAAGGCCTGGAGAGATTTACACGAACTGATGCTAAGTGAAATGAGCAGGACCAGGAGATCATTATATACTTCAACAACAATACTAGATGATGACCAGTCCTGATGGATCAGGCCATCCTCAGCAACGAGATCAACCAAATCATTTCTAATGGAGCAGTAATGAACTGAACTAGCTATACCCAGAAAAGAACTCTGGGAGATGACTAAAAACCATTACATTGAATTCCAGTCCCTATATTTATGCACACCTGCATCTTTGATTTCCTTCACAAGCTAATTGTACAATAATTCAGAGTCTGATTCTTTTGTACAGCAAAATAATGTTTTGTCATGTATACTTATTGTGTATCTAAGTTATATTTTAATATATTTAACATCTACTGGTCATCCTGCCATTTAGGGAGGGTGGGGTTAAGAGGTGAAAAATTGGAACAAGAGGTTTGGCAATTGTTAATGCTGTAAAGTTACCCATGTATATATCCTGTAAATTAAAGGCTATTAAATAAAAAAAAAAAGAAAAAAAGAAAATGTCATCTACTTCCAAAGACAGACTGAATACTATTTTCATCTTTTTGTTTTTTTCTTTCATATGGTTTTCCCCTTATGTTCTGACTTTTCTTTCATAACATGATTAATATGAAAATATGTTTAAAATGATTGTATAAGTATAGCCTATGGTTGCTATCTTGGAAGGGGGGAGAATTAAGGGAAGGAGGGAGAAAAAAATTTTGGAACCCACTATCTTACAAAAATGAATGCTGAAAACTTTTTTACATGTAGTTAGAAAAATAAAACACATTAAGTAAAAAATAGATTTTAAAATAAAGTAATGTAAAAATATGTACACAAAATTAAAAATTAAAAAAAAAAAAAGAAGTCTGGGCTTGAAATGATCAAAGGGAAAAGTTTATTTCATGGAGCCTAAAAACAGGAGATGCTCACCAAATTTTAGTTTGCTTTTCCCCAGGATGTAATGCAATTTCCCTTTAATGTATACAGATGGCCAAAATGGAACCTGGAGGTCAAAACTGACTCAGAAATGACAAATCCAAGGCTGCATGGCTTCTTCAGCTAAAAAGACAGACCACAGTGCATGTGGGAATTCTGTGGTTCATGGAATGAGGCAGCTTCATTTTTTAACTGATTTGGTATGACTCAATGCCAAAAGGCTACCAAAGGCTCAGATTAAAAATATTTCTGTACCTCTGGCCTCAATCACTCTTTTCTGGGCATATTCACAAAGACATCATGCAGTTCTCTTTGAAGATATATTTTATTTCTTAAAGAGGCTAGAAATCTTTCACAATGGAGAAATCCTAAGGAAAAAATCCATTAACCTCATTCTCTCCACTCCCAATTTATTGTCTGTAATGTTCATTTGGTACTGAAGTTTATGTAATCAGGCACTATCCTAAATTACTAGGTATATGTTCTGTTTCTCCAACTAGATTGTAGCCCTCTGAGGAATGCAACTGGCTATCCCAGTGTCTAGCATTCTGTTGCACATATAGTGCACATATACACGCTGGCGGCAGCATGGCTGCTGAGATCCTTTTTGGTCCTCAGGTCACCCTGCTGATTCCTCTGGGGAATGGTAAGAAAAATGTCAAGATCTC